>NC_139346.1:100630476-101830476 GCF_055883805.1 Amblyomma maculatum
GCCACTCCAGTGTGTTGAAATTAAAGAGCGATGAAAAGGTTGTAGGCAAAACGTTCCTAACAGATTTTAAAGTCATTCATTGAAGATGCGAAAAAGAAATAAAGGCAGCGTTGCTATAGTGTTTTCGTGCTGTGGTCCCCCGAAGCATACCTGTTCTCACCACCACGGGGTTAAAATCTACGCTCGTTGGCGTTTTTCTAAGTTTAGGTTATATCACCGCCTTATATTTCTTCAGGCAGAGCCACAACTATACTTACAATCCAATTGAGAGTCCTAGTCATAACGCAATATAATGGCCATAGGTGTTTTTGATGCCTCAAGGAATATCTTATCTCAATATTTATTTACAGATTTTATATATTGAGGTGGGTAGACAAATAAATGATATGAAAAGATCCAACAGTTTCTTGTGAGCCATGAATACAATACTTGCGTATGCTTCTTCATATTCGAGTCCAGTTCAAAAATAAAAACGACAATTTACGTCTGGTGCAATACGAAAATGCGGGAGATACTCATGGCAGTAGATGCGAAAATTTATAACATACCAACAGTTGCGAATAAAAAGCAAAATAATAAAGCGAAAATACAGAGCACTGAAGGCCTCCATTATAAACGTGCAATAACCTAGCCATAGAAGAGATACTGCAGATTATATCTACAGTTGTGTAAATTTGGAACAAAGTAGAATTATTTTAACAAGCATAGCGACATCGTCAGCCGCAGAATTCCTAATATTTAAAAGAAACTAAGCTTCAAAGCCTAATACACATTTCGGCAAACTTTAGAGTCATCGGTGAGGTATAAACGTGGGAAGTAATATAAAGGGCTTAAACTAAATGTTGAGAACGTGAAGAGAGGTGAGAAAAAAAACTATAGGTGCAACGTTGAGGAACAAGTAGAACAGAGTAAGTAAGGGAGCGACCGCGAGTTATCGACATCCTTTACGAAATCAAGAAGTCAATATTAGCGTATACCCTGAGTCAACATAAGAGACAGCACGAGGTGTAGGTGAGTAGACTCTGTAAGAATGGAAATCTGGCTTTAAGTGCAAGAACAAGTGAGAAATACGAATAACAAGATTCTCAAGAAAAGTTGCCTAAAACTCGCTTCGGAAAGGGGTGACGGGGAAAATGTTACAATTTTATTTGCCTTGGATTGGTTGCAGTAAGGCTGCTATTTTTGATAATTGGTGAATATTGCACTTCCTTTGCGAGAAATTTTGATTTCTGTCAAGTGCCAGTAAGCATCATCACATTACATTCAACGAGAAGCCCATTGTTCAGCTCAGGTAAAACCCTCTTCTCGCGTGGTTCGCTTGTGTTAAGAACACTTGTAAACAGCGGATCAGACGCAGTGGGTTTTCACACTGATATGATTTAGCCTGAAACACAGAAACAGGTGCTATCTCAGACAGTCTCTTGCGAAACAGATTTCCAGTATAGCTGCTATTGTTAGTATTATCTAGATGATTGTTAACCATTTGTTTTCGCGAGGCTTGAAGAAACAATAATCTGGTATCTCATGCAGGGTGCCAAGTGGTCTGAAATTATCGCGCTCATTGAAGCCCTCATAAATGGTGATTTCATGTCATAATTTTCGCTATAACGTCAGCTTGAAATGCAACGTTACGGTCACCGACAAAGATTTGGGCCTAATTCTTTCGTATCTATGATACTTGCACAGTGGATTCTTGCGCCGAAAGAGCGAAAAACAAAGCGCACTAAACTATGTGCGAAAGCCAACAGTATTGCGTACGCGTCATTTCTTCATTGTTCGTTTGATCTCAAAAGTTATTTACTCAGAATACTAAGAAATCTTACCCACCAAATATTCTAGTGAAAACGGGGAAATACGCTTTTTATGTCACGTTGTAAAATATTCAGTTTTCACGGTCAGACCATCCACGGTCAATTGTCCTAAACCAAGTTATCAAGTAGTACTCGTGAAAGGACTAGTGTATCTATACAATACTTCCAGCACGGCACGGCTACTATACATAGGAGCAGGGCAGTTCACAACAATAAAACAAGAGCAAGAAGCATAGTATTAGAAGACTACAAAAGAACAGAAGTAAAACATCGTGCTTAACAATTGCCTTGTGACAAAATAAAATATTTGATAAATGATATGAAGCCCTGCACCAAAACAGCATAATAACGAGCGTATAAACACAGACACAGTACTTAGTGTTGGAAGGTATATTAAAACTAGGATATGTATGAAATATTGCTGATAAGACCATTTTTCAGGTAGTGCGCTGTTTGGTTTAGGAAGGAGAGATTTAAACGTTTGTGTGGTCTATTGACCTGGTTCTTATGAACCCAAGCAGAGCATGTATTGTTCCCAATTAATTGTTTATGAAAATTTACCTGTTGCTCTTTGATAATTACATTAGTGTATAGTAAACAATCGTAATATTCATAGAAGGGGTTATGTTTTGGCAACATTATTATTGACAGATGTTTATGGTAGCTGGCGATCACTTACCCTCTGCAAGCCGTACGCTGCTAACAAGGCTGCACGAAGGGTTGTGTTGAAGTGTTTTATTATCGGCCCGAAATAAAACAGTAGCTTACAGTGTAGCAAGGGGGAAACTGAAAAAACGAAATATGTCTGAAAAAGATTCCTTTCTCCGCTGTCTCAATTGACGTCAATGGCCTCCGCTTATTCGACCAATCAGGTGGAATGCTACATACAGCACACGAGAAGCATACAAAACGGAAACTCTTTCTTCTTGGCTTGCAGGATTTTAGGATGCAGCTCTTATTCGGCACAGTGATTAAGAAAAACAATTTTTATATTAGCAAGTACTAATAATTTATCAATCATTTTTTAATAAGCCGCCTTTCACACGAGTTTCACCAGTACGCGGAACGCAAAGTAAATCACACCGGGTCATTCTCTTCCACCTATATTGCTTGCAAGTGGTCCGCGCGCGGCCTGCAAAAGGGATGAATCTCACATCTCCTTCCTTTATTAAGTGGTAACTTAGTATTTCATTTCCATATTCATTACATATTCTCCTCTTCTCACCCCTTCCCCCACTCCTTCCTGTTTTTGATCACCGCAACCAAAAGAATTCTCTGAAGAATACATCGAGGAACAGAGAAAAAATGGTGTCGCTAGTCTCAGTACTCATTGCCCGACAAGCTTCTATTTTGGGAAGCAATACGCAGTTTGCATTATATCGTATCGAATGCGCCAAATCGACTCCACTATTAGACGAATGGCAAAGCTGCGTCAGCTGTGTCACCGAGACGTGGTTTCATACTCGTTCTGGCTGTTACTGTGACGGAAGCTGCTGCTGGAAGTAGCTTTCAGACTGCGGTGGGAAAAGGCAAGGTTGCCCTGGCCAGTAGAAGCCGTGTTCGTAAGCAAGGAGCCCGTTTTTCCTGCATAAATACAGCCATGTCGAGGCGACCCATCTGTGTACGCCGTCACAAGACTCAAATGTCTGCCGGTGCAACAAAACTAAAGCGCAACACGTATCCGTTCTAATATTCATTTTTACCGGCATTCCGGGTACCATATTCTCATACAGGGTCGTTGTCACTATTGTGTAATGCGTTTAGAACGTAGACGCCTACGACGACTGGACAGGTTTTTTTTTTTTTTTTCGTTCGGACTTTTTGCAAACTTCTTTCATGGTGTCAGCCTCAGTCACGCGTTGTGTACTTCACAGTTAGAGAAGCACAACAAAACAGTGTGAAGTTTACTGCAAGCACTGCTTATAAGATCCAACTGCGATGTTAAGGCTTGTCGTGAAGTCATGTCAAATGGTTGGAACAATCGACGGGGGTGATTGCGGCGAGGTGAGTTTTAATTGAAAGATGAAGTCAAATAGAGAACTGCGCATTTGAAAACATTTTTGTATGATATTATTTTCTAGATACGATTGTAATGTTGTGGTCATGCAACATGAAACATACTCTGGAAAAATGTACGTAATCTGTTTTTATTTTTCAGGTAACGAATCCTTATCCTCTTGTACGTACTTTTGAATTCTGTGCTGACACAGATACGACGACACTGTCGGGACAGATTATGCCTACTGTTTCACTTCCTGTTCTAAAGAGGCCAGGCTCCGAGAAGGCTGCACATGCGGAAGAGTAATTCGATTCGGTTGGTAGGTACAGAACGTTTATTATTATTTTTACTTCGGTTATGTGCACTGTAAAGAGGAAGTTCCAATCAGGCGGACAGATCGCCGAGAAAGAGGAAGTGCCTTTTGCGGACAAGCTGTCTACAAGCTGAGCCACCCCCGCTCCGGTCTTACTCGCTACCAGTGCCCACTACCAGTGCCTGGATCCCCGCTTAACACTTGGTGGAGGTCGCGGGATTTCTCTTCTACTTTCTCGCCCTGGAGCTCCGCAGCCGCCGAATTCCAACCGCAATGACTGACTCCAGCACCAACACCACCGGCCCCGCTACCTCGGCCTCTTCGGCCTCTTCAATTCCATGCTTCGGGGTGCTTCGACAGCGGGACCCGCCGTTCTTCAGCGGTACCGACGATCAGGACGTGGAGGACTGGCTTTCGTCGTACCTCGCCACCTCCGTAGTAATATATGCGCTTCTTGCCATAATGATCCGCAGTGTGGTCATTTGGGTGTATTTAAAACTTATGAACGGTTGCGACAGCGGTTTTACTGGCGCGGAATGTACACCTTCGTCAACAAGTATGTGCGTTCATGCATCGACTGCCAGCGCCGCAAGCCTTCTCCTCTCCATCAGCCGGCTTCGCTACAGCATCTTCCGTGCCCGTACCGACCATTCGATCGTGTTGGCATCGATTTGTATGGACCCCTGCCATATACACCTGCAGGGAATCGTTGGATCATCGTGGCCGTCGATCACCTTACTCGCTATGCGGAGACAGCAGCACTTCAGGATGCCGCCGGACCCAACATCGAGTCCTTTCTTCTTCATCATTTTATTCTGCGGCACGGGGCCCCTCGTGATCTTCTAAGTGATCGAGGAAAGTCTTTCCTATCCGAGGTTGTCGAAACGCTGCTACGCGAATGTCAGACCATCCACCGGGCAGCCAGCGCGTACCACCCTCAAACCAATGGCCTCACAGAGCGCTTCAACCGCACGCTGGGTGACATGATGTCCAAGTACATCGCCTCCGACCACTCCGATTGGGACAAGATTCTCCCATTTGTAACCTATGCCTATAACACCGCCGTTCAAGCAACTACCGGATTCTCACCATTTTTTCTGCTGTACGGGCGTGAACCTTCGTCTCCACTCGACACCATCCTCCCCTACCGTCCTGATATGTCAGAGTACACATCACTTTCAGCAGCTGCCAGGCACGCTGAAGAATGTCGCAAGCTGGCTCGCTCGCTTACTTCGGACGAGCAAGCCCAGAAGAAAGCGCACAGCGACAGCAGCTACCCTGTGCATCAATTCTCTCCCGGGGCTCACGTATGGCTTTGGGTCCCATCGACACCACCAGGTCTTACCAGCAAGTTTACTGCCAAATACCACGGACCATACCTAGTGCTCCAGCAGACGTCTCCCGTCAATTACCTTGTTGAACCGCTAGCCGCTTCCACCGACCTTCGTCGCCGTGGGCGTGAGATTGTTCACGTGGACCGTTTGAAACCCTATTACGATCCCGCTATCCTTTCGTCTCCTTGACTCGCCAGGATGGCTCCTCTTTTCTGCGGGGGCAAGATTGTAAAGAGGAAGTTCCAATCAGGCGGACAGATCGCCGAGAAAGAGGAAGTGCCTTTTGCGGACAAGCTGTCTACAAGCTGAGCCACCCCCGCTCCGGTCTTACTCGCTACCTGTGCCCACTACCAGTGCCTGGATCCCCGCTTAACAGCACCTACAGGCAAGTCACTGGTTGGAGTGCGGCTGGTCACCATGCTAGCAAATCAGCAAAAATCATGGTTTGCTGGCCTAATCATCTTCAAAAACGAAAGAACGTCTTCGGCAAGCACTATAGCATATTTTCCCACATACACGTATAAGCTGCGTTTCTCCCATATTCTATTCGTTCGTTCCAAAAAAGCCTAAACCCTGGTGACCTCGTGCCGCAAATGTGAGGCTCGTAAAAGCCTGGAAATTTGCTGCCAAAAGCTCGCGTTCAAAATACCGTTTAGCAAGGCAGTGGTGACAAATATTGCAAGGAAGATTTAGGCAGCGCCTTTAATCGCGTCCCGAGACTATCTTATTGCATTCCAAACGCGGTTCCTTTTGTGGTTATTTATTCTGGTGCATGTACTCTTTGCAAAAGCAAATGTTCTGAAGCTTTGCGAGCCATTAAAATGTACATCTCTATTTTTTACTTCCGCAGAAGGGCTAGCAATAGGTACACCTCTGCAAGTCATTGTCTACGTCCCCTTTTTCATTTTATGTTTCCTTTCATGAGGATAGTTTTAACTGTGCCGAGAAACATCTTTGTTTCATCCGTGTTTTTCTTTCTGACGACTTTACAGTAGTACTAATAGGATATATATGCACGACGCTGATATTCCTGAAAGTTTCCTTTTCCTCGCCATGTCATATGATATCCATGGTGCAGCTGGCTCTTGTAACCTGGGAAAAAAACGAAAGGCAAATGAACTCGCACCGCAGTTAATGTAGGCTCCGCGGGATAGCTTCATTATCCCCACGCTGTTTGTCGGTCTCGGAACAATTGTTAGTTCGTCTCCTATCGTTTATTCGTGCTCTGGCTGGTAAAAAAAAAAAAGAAACACTGCCGCTTCTGATAGCTGCCTGAACGGAAAGGTAGTCGTAATATAGTTGGCGCACCTGGTGCGCATTCCACCGCTTACGTTGTGTCCGTTATTGTCTTCGGTTGCGTTTCCGGTATTGGCGTGGAGCTGTAGAGCAGTTGTGATGCAGGAATACTTTCCTTTAAAAGAACAACGACAAAGAGCCCACGCTGCAGAAATTATCGGTAGAATGTATTGCTTAGGAAATGAATACCCTCTGCTCCATTTAACGCGTAAGCGTTAAATGCCTCTTTGGCCGGAAAATCCAGCTAAGGCGTTCTGAAAAACAAAAAAAATGAAGGCCATGGCGCTGCGAGGTGGTAGCTCTTAAGTGACTTGGCCGATCACGGATTTTTCGATGGTTTGTGAAAGTCAGCGAGACGACAACATATTGAAACGTTAGGAGCAGCAGCCAACTCGCTTTGCTCATTTGAAGTGTGTATAGGTAAAAAGCTCTAATTCATATAAAACTTGTTATGTGAAGCAAAGGCATTTCGCTTGATGACGATATTTCAGGCTCCTCGGCGTAACTCTCTGAGATAGCGCAGCTTTGTTCGGATCCATGGCGGAACACGCACATTCGCGCTTCGCTCTTTTTTAAATGGCGGCCAATAATGCGAATAGTCACTCCGTCTGACAGCAGGAGAGGGCATGAGCGCGGCTCCAGCTGTTGCGCCGGAGAGAGTGCGCTCGCCGGTGGCGGAACTACTGACAGTATTGACGCGGCTAGCCACATGGTCCAGCGAGATCAGCTCCAGAGTAGCGCAAGGTAGTTGACGGTCAGAGTAGCTGAGTCATTCAAACTCTTTAAACATGGCGCAGTAAAGATTTCGCCTGAAAATATTCAGCCTTCCAATGTTTTTGGAGGCTCCGTAATGCACGGTACTCATGGGTCACGCAGGCACTTTCATACTGCTTGATTATATCGATGTTTATATGTCGAGTGGTCACTTAGACCGGCAGCTGTATACAATTGTAGCTTATTGTTGTATTCTAATAGAACTTGTGATTATTAGAGGCAAAATTTAAGAATTTTGAAAATAAGCGAGCAAAGACTGCGTATACGTCCTAATATCCGAGATCAAGCTCCTTTTAAAGGTTCGAACACCAGAGATGCATTAAATTTTTATTCGGAACATGTTTTTTTCCACAACTTCTTACTTTAACAACGGCATAGCTTTAAAGGCCACATTTTTCACAAAATTTGTTATGACAGGAAAATCATCCGGGAGTTGTAAAAGCATGAAACAAGGTGCTCCTGGGGAACTCTGTAACGTCACTGGAGCTTATTCATGCTCAGGTAATAAGTAGGTATGTCGGCAGTTTCGTGAAACCAAAATTTCATCACGATTGCGTTCAAATCTAACGAGGTATAAGAAAAAGAATGGCTGCATTAGATTGCAGACCAAAACAAATCTCGCTGGGCAAATTATTTGGTGCATCTGGTGCATAAGGTTATTAATACGACCCAGTTAGTCAATCTGTCGTTGAAATAGCCGGGAGGAGTACTGGCGGCGTCCGAATAGGGTTTCGTGGTACTCGAGTTCCGGTGAAGTAGGCTTGACTTCCTGAGGCGGGAAATATCAGATGTTTGAATGTGGACAATCAGGAAAGGGCGGGATTTGAGTGCACAAACGATGGCAAAGGTTAGAAAGTCTGTAGAGTGAGGTAATCAACTAACTGCCGTCTGAAAAATTCTGAGAGCACTGCAGAATCTGCAGTGGAGAAATCAGAATGCCTCAGCGTTGCTGCTGCAGGCGGTACCTTGCACACCCCTTATCGAACTCAACTAGCGTTCGGTTGAATTGCGTTCTATAAATAGTTTACAGCAAAGAAAAAGCGCAGTATCAGTCACTCGCGGTATCGCGCGGACATTTCTCGCGGACAATACGGCAACGCTCAGCTTTATGCTTTTGTCCAGTGCAGATTCTTTGCGTCTTTGCCTTTTTGTGAACCAATTATTTTTATTATTTTTGTTTACGGAGCTTTTGAACGCCGAGATTCATTGGTATCATTGTAGGGTGAACTCTCATGTAATTTTTGATGTTATGATTCTATGTTAATGAATATTTGCTAGACTGTAGAGACGCAAATTAAGGGGCCGGAATTGAGGAAGTCGCAATGAGACTGAGATTAAAGAATATCAGAGTCCATCCTGAGTCTGCAAGGATTCCTTCTAAAGAGGCGGGATGCGGTTGTTTTCAATTGGCGATCCAGATGGCACGTTTTATTGAAATGTTTGGGCATGAACAGTTCAAATATTGGGCGTTCTATTTTCTCCATCACATTTTCGCGGCCATTGAGGAGCCGCATAAATAGCGCACCATTGATTGTTCTCCAGCGCTGCAAGTGTGAATGACTGCCTTCAGGATGAGCGATTCTGGCGTTAGGCATTCCTTTAGTGTTCTGCAGTCGTTTGTTTGTTGTTTTTTTTTGCCCTTGAAAAAACTATCTGGTTTCACGCAAGAATTCTACAAAACAAAGACTAATATTTATTTCAATTATTCTACAAAAATAAAACTAATATCTTTGACATAGCATATAAGCAATTTAACACACTGACAGGCAAAATTGTCTATGGCATTAAAGGCTGAGCATACGCGGTGTACAAAATGCAAGTGAAATATGTAATTAGCAAACATGGACAGTTCCTTTGAAGTAACTATCCCAGGTTGAAATCTTGACCCGTTAAGTTGTTTTTAGCTGGTTCATGTAAGAATTCACCATCGAGTCCAGCTGAAAAAAACTGGGAATTGTTTACAGAAACGTATAAATGAGATTGTGTATGCTTTCTGAAACATAAATGTATAAATGGCATTGTGTATGCTTTCTGAAAAAAATGTGCCGTTCTGTTCGCTATAGCTTTAGCACCGAAATTCGACAGGCTTCCATGATGCAATAATAAAAAACAGGAAAACTGCATTTTCGTTGTTCCTACTTATGTGACTCAATCTCACAGCAATATGCAGAAAAATGCAGGTTGTTGGAACACAAAAGGTGGAATTTTATTCTTAATTATTTATTTATTCATACTGCCGGCGCAGGACAAAGCAGGAGTTGCATTTTGTGAGTACAGATATTACGAAACTTTTTGCACGTAATATACAACGCAAACAAACAAATGTAATAAAAAACTCTTTAAACAGGAACGAAATTGGCACGTAAGAAATGGCACATGATTTAACAAACAATAGTGAGAGACAAGTAAAAAGTGCTCAAATTATCATTCGAAGAAAAATATAAAAAAGAAGGGCTTGACAGAAAGCAGGTCCAACTGACAAGCTTTAAAGGATAGAAAACAGGGAAGCAACGCAAATATAAACAGATGGTAACAAGGCAGGTATACAAATCTTGTTTTCATGAAATCATGAAATTCTCTCTAGTGGAGTTTCCAAGACCTTAACCTCTGATTTCAAACAAGTTGTTTGGGTACTTTGTTCCAGTCATCAATATTCCTCACAAGAAAATAATAACGAAAAGAGTCCGTCTTATAATTGTTTTGATATGTTTGATGTTTTTGTCCTTGACTGGGTGGAATTATCGGCTACAGTGTGTCTTCTGAGGTTTACTTTCTAAGAGTCATGCAATATATTTAGAAGAAAAGAATCCTATTGTGCTCCATTTTTTTCTAACAGTCGTTAGCGCAGCTTTTTTCCTAAATCTAGGAACTAATTGCATTCTGGAATAAGCACTATAAATGAACATAAGGGCCTTGTTCTGCACACGTTCACATTTAAAGATAATTTGGTCAGTGTATGGCTCCCAAGCAGGACTTGCGTAGGTAAGTAATGTTAAAACTGTCATTTTATACGCCATCAACCTCACGTCGAGCGTGGCGTCAGAAAGCTTCTTACGCAGTGTCCAAAGCTTTACAATAGCCTTGTCACAAACTTGATCTACCTGAGATGACCAGTTTAGGCCACGTCTACGACACGCGCCCAAATATCTAAACTCAGTGACAACTTTCAAGATGACATTGTTCATTTTGTACGAAAAAGCAAGCGGCTGTTTTTTGCGCGTCACATGCATACAAACCCTCTTTTCTGTATTCATGTCCATTTGCCACCTTTTTCACCAGGTGCTGATAATGTCCAGGTGGTCATTCAGTCGGTTCTGACCATCAAGAGATTGTATATTAGTATAAATACTAGTATCGTCTGCATAGTGTTTAATCGTTATATCAGGTGAAAAACTGACGCTCATATCGCTGATATACAAAGAAAAAAGCCAATGACATATCCCAGGCCCTTGCGGAACGCCTGATCTTACTTTGTTACAAGAGCTGGCTATATTATTATGAAAAAAAAAACTGCTTTCCGGGGGTTAGGTATGCCTCATTTCATTTTATCACCATATTATTCTTCAACAAGTTGGTAAGTTTTACAATAACCTTCGGTAAGATATCCTGTCAAACACTCTCTTAAAATTTATAAATATGATATCCATTTGTCTTCTTTCTTCAATATATTTTGCAATATCATGTACAACTTAACTTAATATAGTAACAGTAGAACCCTAACCCGTGCTGGTGGCTACCCAGAAACCCGTTTGCTTCAGCAAAATCCATTAAGTGCAGAGTTAAGATGTGTTCAAATGTTTTGCAGGAATGAGGCATGTGCTTGGTTTGGTTGGGTTATGGGGTTTAACGTCACAAAGCGACTCAGGCTATGAGCGACGCTGTAGTGAAGGTCTCCAGAAATTTCGACCACCTGGGGTTCTTTAACGTGCACTGACATCGCACAGCACACGGGCGCCTTGGTTGTCGCCTCCAATGAAAAGCGGCCGCCGAGGCCGGGATTCGATCCCGCGTTCTTCGGAACAGTAGTCGAGCACCGTAACCACTGCGCCACCCCGGCGAGGTGAATGAGGCATGTATAGTAATAATACCCAAATTAGGCACTGATATAGGTGCTGAAAAAGCAGTATTAATCTCATTAACAACATATAATTTGCACTCATATATAAAAATGAGCCTACGGTGCACTGTAAAAGGTTCTTATTTTGCTTAAATTCTTTCTCTAAATATGAAGATAATTATGCCAATTTTTTATTTCGAGAGACCAGTTCACCCACTGAGCGGCTAAAGGCTCTTCGAAATACGGCGCGTACGAGAGATATCATACGAAGGTGGTTGACCTATGACTCGGTGTCTAGGCGGCCAGTGAGGGTAGCCTTGAGCGTATGTTAGAGCTGCTCCGCTATGCCGTTGCCGTAGTGATTGTAATGCAGTGGTAAAGCAGTGCTTGGTGCCAAGCAGGTGGCTGTGACTTGCGAAGAGGGCTTATTCAAATTGGCGGCCACAGCCCGTTGTGAGAATGCCGGGACAGCCGAAGATTGAAACCTATTTTAAGACCTACGACTTGCCACTGTCTCGACAGTGATGCCCGCAGTAAGTACACTTTAGGCCCAACGGCTGAAACGATCAACAATGATGAAGATATTCTGGGAACCTTAAGATAGAACAGAGGAAGACGATGGAAAAAAGTTGGAACAAATAATTTTTTACCAGAAAAATTATTCTTGAATTTTTAAGCGATGTGAATGTATTGTTTTAATGCATTAGCGATATGAAAGTTTTACACTTTCAGGGTGATTTCATATTTCTTGTAAAGCCCTTTTTTGCATCGTTCATGAAAACGTTTTCCAACCAATTATTGCGACTGAAAAAATATTTTTGCAGCGGGGTTTCAGTAGCACGTGTGAGCAGATATAAATTTTATATCATGATAATGCGAACAATAAATTATTACTTGCCTAGCTGTCAATTATTATCAAATGCAGTAAACATATTTTCATTTGAACGAGGCATTTATGCTGGTCCTGTTTGCAACCGCGTTTTGCTTCGTGGGGCTGTAGAAACAATCTTAATTTATGGCATAAACTCTACATCAACAGACTCGGCAGTACACGTCCTGAGCGTCACCAGATAAAGTAGAGTATTTGTAAATTTGCACTTTTTAATAGCGTGATGCATGTACGACCCTGTATTGTCATGTGGGGGTGAGTTTGCAGGACACCACAAACTAAAGGATCGGCGTATAACTGAAACCAGCTGTATATTTGGTTTGCTGCTTCCCCCTAAATCTCAAAAAGAATTGATGGTGGCGCTAACAGGAAATGACTTCAGCGGTTACCTATAATCGGCTGCTGATCCCTGTTATGATCAATTTGAAACTATAGCTAGGAAGAGAACTTTCATAAAGCGCATCAAAGGCTAATGCAACAATTATGTAACCATGCGTTCACTTGCGCATGGTCGCCACCCTTCAATATTACTCTGGACACATAAATAGCGCCCAATTAATTCGTTAGGCAGCGTTCAGTGGCTTTAAATGGGAACGAAAACAGAAAGCTTTAAATGAACACAGACACCAAATTATGGTGACGTTTTTCTGCTTGCGAACGATATGTAAGACATCCTTGTATACAGATTGCCACGCGGTTTCCATCTACGACCGATAAAAAATTTGCATTGAATTTTCTGTTCTCGCTAGTTTCGTTTCGGTTTCAGCAGTCGAGAGGTGACTGCGACTAACAATCAAGTCCAGGACACGCACAGCATTAAAACTATGATTGTTGACCATTCAAATGTTATTATTCTTGTTCTTGAGACAGGCTTGCTTTCGCGTTGTAGTGAATTCAAAGAAAGCTGGAACCATTACATCGCTGCTTCTGTCACCCATCACTAGACATATACTTGCCATTGACGTCACAACTATCGCTAAGCTCTTGAAAGTGAAGCCACAACAGGTTGGAAAAGAAATTCAATTATAAGTTATAAGTGGTCGTAAGCGGATTACCCCTGGTGATTCGTATAATGTAATATCTTACTCATCGTTACAAAGGATAAAACACGAACCCAAAATTGTGATGTCTAGACACCTTTAAGGTAATCCCAGGTAGCACTCAATGTGGAGCCCCAGTCGGTCCCATGTAGGAAAGTAGGGCTTGAGCAGCGATCATATACCTGCATTGGTCCTGATGGGGCAAACATGAGCAAGCCGTTTGTGGGCTTGCCCCTGTTCGTCCTGTGTTAGCCCGAGAGACTGCTCAGCAAACGCAGATCCCATCCTTACATAAAGGCCACGAAGTTTTTTCTGTCGGATATTTAGAGGTAGATCCAACTTAAATGTGGGCTTCTTGTAGAAAAACTGAAGAACGATGCTAAATGGTGCGTCCACATTAAATATCTGAAGGACGTACATAGGCATAGATGGGCGAAGAACCGTCATACCCACAAACTGTCCCGTTCTGTTCATTGTACGGGCTATCGAGGGCAGGTGGAATAGGAATGAGAGCTCAATTTGGGAAAGCTCTCGAGAAACCCAACTGAGGCCACCTTAGCAAAAGCGCCATAGGTCCCACATCACCCGTAGTGTAGATGTAAGAAGAGCATGCCCGCCTGATACAAATCGGGTACTTGTGGAGAACTCGAATGCGCAAGCAAAAGCAAGTGCACTCTAGGTGAAAAACCAACACACAGGACAATTTGGGTGGTCCACACAAAACCGCGTTAGGTTCCACATGCCCCTTGGAGGGATAGAAACTCGCGTTTCCGCATGTTCATCAGACTTCTGAAAGCAATGATTCCTGATGTGAAATAAATGCGGAGTCTTGTCGCAAAAAATAGTGCTAGCCAAGATAGGGCTGCCCAGTCAATACCGCTGTGGGTCCTACATGGGCTGTAGCGGGCTTGAACACACCGGAGTCTCTGCATACTTTTGCGCATGCATTATTTCCATCCTTTATTTGTATTAGACGTTGCAATATATTAGTTTGAGAGGATTTGTATAAAAATATTTAGCCTCTTCAGTAAAAACATTTATTGTCTTATATTGTTTCGTTCACGTAAACTACACTAAGAACACTGGGACATACTGATTGCTACTGATGCTCCTTAAGTGGTCACCGTGGACGCCCTGCAACTCTCCGTAAAATATTACCGTGGAAAACGCACAACTTCACAGCCAGAACAAGGTGGAATATGCAGTCATGTAGGCTAGTATAATCAAGAGAAAGTATTCTGAAATTCTATGTTGTAGCGGTTTAGAACGTGTAGGCGCGTACAACACAATTGCCCCCTAAATACCAAGTGAGAGAACTTGGTCTCCGGCTGCCCATCCGTTACGTACATTGCACCCCTATGGGAATAATCTGGGCGAGCTCAAGCTCTGCTTTCCGCAGTAGAACCCCAATCTATCTTATGTTATTATCTGAAGGCCAGACTGAAATGAAAAATGAAACTTCATCCAGAGCGGCTTCCCAAATCTATCCGAAGTAGGACCATAGAAGAAGTTCGCAGGACGGGCACATTTGCAATGCGGGAGGAATGTGATCTGTCCCAAATAGGGCCCATTGGGGCGCTTGTCGGTAGCCCACTTGAGGACTACGTCGGCCACCGTTACAGCCCCAGCACGAATCTCCGTGGACTGGCCCGCATTACCCACACTGGACCCAACGTGGTCGGGGTCGACACTTTAGGACCCACTTTGTGCTGCAAGGGAGGTTCCTAAAACGGCCGAAAGAGGAAATTTAAAATCTTAAGCTTTATTATTTCAACGGTAATCATTTCCTCAGGACAGCACACAGATCCCTTCATCTTATTCTGCAGTTGTCCTGTTTTCGCAATATAAAAGTTCTTGAATTTACTAATGGCTTATACACCTTCCTACATTTACAGGGTTCTAAATGTTTGCCGGTGTATTTGAAAGTGAGATTTTTGCTATGCACCGTTTTAGCGCTCGAGAGAAGGTTTTCTTTACGGAAAAAAGTTATTGTGCTTAGTGCCTGGTCATAATGAGGTCATTTAAGTGTTTTAATGATGAATAGGTAATTAACTTTATTTCGTAATAAAGCCGTACCCCACTAACTATTCGAGAAAAACGTACTCTAGCCGGCCTACAATGTGTTTATATATTTGAATGCTCTTGTGCTTTACATGATCTATGTACCCAGTACACAGCGCCAATTGTCTACATACCTCCTAAATTTATGAAATTATGAAAATGTTTATTGAAACTACATATTATTGAGAATACCAATGGCAGTGGCGCAAGGAGATGCCTTGCGCATTGTCAGTCATTAAATAATCTTTCACCCTGTTGCCATGTTGTTTCGTCTGTTTGCTTGTTGCTACATAACGTTTTGGTTGACAAGGGCTATTTACGTCATCCCCATTCTCAACTTGGTGCGTCGAGGCCACCCATTTGCCACTTGCGGCCAGCGATTTGCCATTTGCCAAGAGATTTGCCATTTGAGTCAGCGAGAACCGTGTCCATCATGCACTGAGAAGTAGACGGAACTGAACATAGGCCGAAAGGCAGCACTTAAAACTCATACAGTCCGTGTGGTATGACAGAGCCATTTCTTCGCGGTCCCGCTCATGGACCTCAATATGCGAGTACCCGCTCTTCAAATTTATTGAGAAGTACTGGACGCCTCGATGTCTGTCAAGCGAGTAGCAAATACGGGGCAGCGGGTAGACGTCTATTTTAGTGATGTGGTTTGGAAGTGGTCAAGATGCCCGACTACTTAGTCGGTGTACCCGGGTTCGATCCCGACTGCCGGGGGCTGCATATGATTGGAGGTAAAACAAAGTACCGTTCTTCTGCTGTGGGATGGCAGTGCACGTTAAAGGTCCCCAGGTGGTCTAATGTAGTTCGGAGCCTTTCACTACGGCACACTTTGTCTATTTCAGCTTTCACTTTTGCCTTCCTCTTTTCCCCAACAGCGCGGTTTAAGTGTCCACGGAACAAGTGTGACAGACAGACAGCCTTTCTACTGCTACTCTTTTATATAGTTATTATTATTATTATTATTATTATTATTATTATTATTATTATTATTATTATTATTATTATTGTTATTATTATTATTGATAATATTTATATTATTGATATTATTAATATTAATGTTAATATTAAGTTTATTATTCTTATTATCTTTTTCGAGCACTGGCATCGCAAAACAAATGGACGCCTCACCGTTTCGTTTCTATCAAAACGTTGCCGCTGGCGTTCGTGATCGAAGTCGGGAACTCTGGCACAGCAGTCGGCCATCATATCCATGCCCCATCGCGGCAGACATATGCGGCCTTTCAAATTGGTTTAGAGGAAAGAAAAGCGCCGGATATGTCACATTTCTCCGCGGCCACCTGGCCGCGTCATGAGGGAATGGAAGGTGGGAGTGAGAGAAGAGGAGATAGAGGTGCCGTAGTGAAGGCCTAGGATCTACCGCGCTATGACTTTCGCCTCATCGCACTGTAGTGGTCCAAAGTACCCTTAGAATCTTTTATTTTGTCTGAGACAACACTTTGATCCGAACTGGGACCAAACTCATGTGGGATCAAATCGAACTGCAAGTGGTCGAATATACTTGTGAATCAGATTGGTCGAGGTAAATCTCTGGTGACCAAGGCAGAATTTTGACAGTTGATCGGGACCACATTGCAGTAATCATCGCATCTGCCGCGGTTTAAAATATCTGAATCCCGGTTTTGGCCCAATTTATACCCACAAAATTATGGGTCACACGGACCAACGGCCAAGGATAAATAGTGCGGCCTCATATAAAAATGGCGGATAGTGGTGAATGGTAACCTTGTCTTAACTATAACAAACGGTGTTGCTATGGATTTTGCAGTTTTGATCAAGAAGTAAAGCTTGTACATCCACATCCCATCCATGGTAAACTAATTAGGAATGAATAGCGTGAGGGTGGCTTAAGACGTGCTAGTGCAGAATGCTCAAGCTTCTAAGCGCTGTCGCGGTGTGTGGAAGAGGCATTTCAAATATTGAAAATGGGGGCAGAAAATAGTCGTTTTTTTTAGAGCCAATTTGTCAAACTTTAGGGGGAGGCCACAAATGTTGCCACATGGTGCAACTGAAACGTTGCTCCTATCTGCATAATTCCTAAACAAGTAACAAGTATGATGATAAAGTGAGAAGGTTTAAATGGCAGCCGATTTCGCACGCACAGTATCCATGAATAGGCATCGCAGCCGATCCATAAAATGTACATGGTGTTCTTTCTTCACAGCCAACACATGTATCTAACAACACGTTGCGTCGCAAAAGGTGGACAAAATGTGCAAAAATGCAATCCTTGGAAAAGTAACCTGCTAATGTGGTCTTTTAGAAGAGTGAAACACTGACACGGTTCTGAACTCTGAACATAACCCAGGGCGTACTATTCTGGAAGGAATCATTCCTTCAGCTATATTGTTGCAATAAATGCAATATCGCTGTCCAATGCCAACAGTAGTCATCATAAAAAATATATCCTGTCCTCAAGTTTTCGCTAATCGCAAGTTGAAATGTACGTTTCCTACCCCTTTTCCTCTTTTCCTCCCTTTGAGGCACCGAATCTCCTCCAAATGAAGTCAAGAGGATTGAGGCGAAAACTTCACCCCTCCCTTCCACGGAATGGTGGCAGAGAAAGGTTGAAAATCCAGCGTCGACCTTGTGGGTATCCCCTTCTCAAGTCCTCTTTTGAGACAGTTCGTGCTAAAAACACAACGTCGCCGTGAAACAGTCGTGAAAAAGCCGTTAGTGCGCACAGTGGCAGAGCCATGCAGAGGACCATATAAATGCGGCCGCTTTCTAGCCTGTCGCCGAAGGAGAGAAACCAGTATTCATGAAACACCGGAAAAATATTTTTCATCTGATCTTTATTTCAAAGTGCTCTGTTCTTCACAATCCAAGCAGAAACCTGTCTATAGAGTCGCCTTTTTCGATCAATACTTGGTCCCGCATTAGACAAGCCACGGATACTAAGTGCAGGTTTCGTCAAAAGTTTAGAGCCAAAGGAGATTGGTCCCTGTCAAACTGTGTGACTCGTAATGCATTGCCAATATTCCAATAATGTAAGGTCTTCGGCCCTTCTATCGTTAATGTAAGGCCTTCTATGTATACTAAAAGACCTTAATTACACGGCTTAGAAGTAAACCGTTTGAGTTCTAAACTTTTGACAAAGACTATCTTAGGATACCGTGTCATATCCTGCGCGAACTTTACCACTCTGTCCATACTTACGCAGAAACTTACTGTAAACTTGCATACGCAGGTATGCGCTAGATAAACATGCGTTACAAGCCGGACGACAGCACGCTGAAACAAAATCCAGACTGACTTAGCGTCGGCACCTTTTTTCGGACAGGAAGGTGGGATATTGCGAACTTTAGCACATCCACTTCTTGTAAACTTGGCTTCCTACCTCGTAAACTAAAACTAGCACCTGCGGATATAAATCCGCAATAGTATGGGATCCACTTTACCTTAAACGGGTGATATAAACTGCAAATTGTGCAGAGGTGAGCAGCGCGATTTGTTTTTGACAAGTTTCGGTTTACTGATTTACCGTCTAAACTTATGCCCGAAAACAACATCCCTACCATGGAATCGCGAAGAACCATATATCACGACTAAATTAAATTTCTTTTCACGATGTAAGACAAGCGCATTGAATGGTGTTCATGTGGATAAATAAAATAATGATAATGAGGTTGAGTTTCTTGAACGTGGTGTGTGTGTGTGGGGTCATCATGATTTGTTTTTTTTTTTGTTTAATGTGCGGTTTGGTGCTGCTTGGCTGGGTTATATATACTGTGTGTTTTCAATAAACTTCGGTTGCGAGTTCAGCGCCCGTCCTTTTTGTTCTTCACCTCCGTCCACGTCTGTAGCGCTGTTATTCCATCATAAATAAAATGTTCATGCATAAAGATAATGTGCTAGATAGTAAGTAGTTCATAACCCTATGGAAGAATCCCTGCATCGCGCTTACAAGCATCTGTTATTTTTTTTTTTAATTTGAGAAAACAAAGGATGGCGACGCAGCTTACGTAACAATAAGGCTTAGCGTATCTGAACGTTGTTCTCTTCATTAAAACTTGCGCTAATTTTGATAAATAATGTAGCATAGATACACGCACACAGAGATTAGATGTATTGACACACATTGACAGAGACGAACGACAGACGACAGAGACGGCTGATCACAGACGAACTTCGGGCCAGCATACTAATACTCATACGAATCCTGGGTCTCTGGCTCCAAAGCGATAGAAAAGTAGACCACGTGCTCCACCTCCGCAAGAATACAATACAGCAGATCTCTAAAATGATCCGCCGGGTGGCCAGAAACAGAAAAGGCATGCGGGAAGAAGGCACGATCCGTCTGGTGCAGGCGCTTATCATCAGTCGCCTCTCCTATGGACTACCTTACCTCACCTTGCTCCGAAGAGATCTCAACAAAGTAAACGCAATGATACGTGCAGCTTACAGAAACGCATTAGGCCTCCCAACATACACCTCCAACGTCAAATTGAAAGCTCTTGGACTGAACAAAACATTTGAAGAAATTCAAGAGGCTGTCCTCCTGTCCCAAAGGGAACGCCTTCTGTCAACTGAGACTGGCCGGCTCATTCTCGAGCGCGTTGGCTATCCTTCGGACGTACAAGCTAAACAGTCAACGACTAACATTCCTGTTCCGTACCGGGCAATAGTATATGTGTCCCCGCTCCCAAAGAACATGTCTCCAGTCCACAACGAAGGCAGAAGACACACCTGAGTGAATTATCTTAAGCGTGCAGTGGAACGCAGTCCAAGAACTGTCTATGTGGATGCAGCTCTATACGAGCACACATCAAACGCAGCAGCAGCCGTGGTGGTGGGCGCTTCATACACAGAAGTCTCCAGCATGTCCATCCCGCACTGTACTATCACAGAAGCGGAAGTGGCGGCGATCGTTGTGGCCATTACCTACGGAGACGCGACCAATCGAGAGCTTCACGTAATCACCGACTCACAGGCGGCGTGTCGGCTCCTTCTTGCAGGCAGAATACCTAAAATATTAGCTCGCCTCACAACTAACCCATTGGCTACAACCTCACAGCTCCAACATCAGATCACTTGGGTTCCGGGGCACTCTGGATTGGAAGGTAATGAGGTCGCGGATAGGCTAGCTCGAGGTCACACAAACCGAGCGGCCACCAATCCCGATCTCACAACCAGCATCCCTGTCCCAGTGACTTACGGCGCGCGACTTAAGTACCTACGGGAACAACGTAGAATTTAACCCCTCCACACAAGGTTCTAAATGCACAAAAAATGCGGGAATGGAGACAGCTCCAAACCAACACTTACCCCAACCTACATCAATACAACGTAATGTTCCCAGAACACTCCGCAGACATATGCCCTTGGTGCAACGACCAGCCCACCGCCTAACACGTCACATGGGGGTGCACAGGCCTCAAACCTCCACACATAAACATGCACCATTCGGAGGCGCAGTGGGAGGCCATTCTGCAATGCTATGATCTAGAGACCCAGCGTAGGCTCGTAACTCAGGCAAGAGCGGCAGCCCAGGCCATTGGGGTCTTGAAATGAAGACTCCACTTACTGCCCCCCCCCCCTATTTTTTTTCTTTTTTTCCTTTCTCTTTTCATTTTCTTTTTGAAATAAAGTTTTTTTTTCTCTCTCTCTTTCTGGCCAGCGGCGCCCATAACAAACCACCCACACACACTTCGTCATCCTCATATTCTCCACAATCCACACGCGAGCACAGCACTTTGTCCTCGTCGTCCCTTGACGACGGCGGCGAAAGCACCGTCCCGGTGCTAAGTTGAAGACGGGTCAGGTGCATGGTACAGCTTCAGGCGAACTACGTGAACAACATCGGTGGCAGGCCGGGTGGTTGACATCGGAGAAGCGAAGGGGGCAACCTCATATTTCACATTGGTCACCTGACGAATCATACAATAAGGGAAGTTGTACTGGCGATGGAGCTTCTCAGAAAGACCGAAACGCCGAGATAAAGACCAAACGAGAAAGACGAGAAAGAGTAATCCTGAGCCATAGTGTTCTGGGCGATGCCGGCGGTCGTAGACTTCTGGTAGGTCTGGAAGACGGTGAGACGATGAGACGGTCACGGGCAATGTTGCTTGGACAAAGGCGTCGCGTGCGTATTCCGTGGTCACCTCCAAAGAAGGCGGCAGAAGTGTATCCACTGACAAATGCAGGATGTCGACCAAATACAAGATGGAAAGGCGAATAGACTGTAGTGTCACGCCGCGATGAATCGTAGCCAAAGTAGTCAGGATCGTAATGAGATTGGTGGTAGGAAAAACGGTCAGACGTTCCACCAGTGACGAAGTACGAGGTCAAGAAAGCATTAGAAACTGAAAAGGGGGAAATCAGCTGGAGAGGATCCGAAAACTACAGATTTGTTGAAGTACGGGGGGGATATCGGGAGAGAAAAACAGGCCACCCTGTATACGCAGTGCCTGGTGTCATCGACAATACCGGAATCATGGAAGAATGCAAACATTAACCTCATTCATAAGAAAGGGGACTCTAAGGACCGTAAAAATTACAGACTGATCAGCTTACTGTCCGTTACGTATAAGGTGTTTACTATGGTAATCGCTAAGGACAACCTTAGACTCAAATCAAGCAAAGGATCGAGCAGGTTGTCGGTAACGGTACTCTACTATCGATCATATCCATACCATCAACCAGGTGATAGAAAAATGCTCGGAATATAACTAGCCCTTATACATAGCATTCATTGATTACGAAAAAGCATTTGACTCAGTTGGAACATCGGTGGTGATGCAGGCATTGCGAAATCAGGGGGTAGACGAGCCGCACGTGAAAGTGCTGGAAGACAGCAACCATAGTTCTGCATAAAGAAACCAACAAAATTCCCATAAAGAAAGGAGTTAAGCAAGGAGGCACAATTTCTCCAGTGCTATTCACAACTTGCTCAGAGGAAGTATTCGGAGACTTGGAATGGGAGAAGTTAGGGATAAGGGTAGATGGAGAATACCTCAGTAATTTGCGATTTGCTGATGACATTGCCTTGCTAAGCAACTCGGGGGATGACCTGCAAATAATGATTGATGACCTAGACCGGCAAAGTAGAAAGGTAGGCTTGAAAATCAATATGCAAAAGACTAAGGTAGTGCTCAACAGCCTCGAAAAGGAACAACAGTTTACATTAGGTAGCGAATGCTGGAAGTAGTAGGCGAATATGTCTACTTAGGACAGGTAGTAACCGCAGATCCTGACCATGAAAAGGAAATAACAAGCAGAATAAGATTGGGATGGAGCGCATTTGGCAAGCACTCGCAAGTTATGACTAGCAGCTTACCGGTATCGCTCAAGAGGAAAGTATACAACAGTTGCATCTTACCTGTACTCGTCTAAGGGGCTGAAACGTGGAGGCTAACCAAAAGGGTTCTACTTAAGTTGAGAACGACCGAGAGGGCTATGGAACGAAAAGTGGTAGGGGTAACATTAACAGATAGAAAGCGTGCGGAGTTGATCAGAGAAATAACTCAAGTTGCCGACATCCTAGCGGAATATAAGAAGAAATGAACATCGGCAGGACATGTAGTGCGATAAGAGGATAACTGATGGTCGCTTAGGGTAACAAACTAAATTCCAAGGGAAGGAAAGCGCAGCAGGGGGGGGCAGAACTTTAAGTGGGCGGATGAGGTTAAGAAGTTCTAAGAGGTCAAGTGGATGCAGCTAGCACACAACCGGGTTAACTGGAGAAATATGGGTGGGGCCTTCGCCCTGCAGTGGGTATAGTCAGGCTGATGATGATGATGATGCTGATTATGGTGGTGGTGGTTATATAGGGCAAGACAATGTCCCAAAATTAATACCAAAATGACGTCCAGGCATTACAAACGGTTTCAGTTATACAATAAATACATATTTTAAAAGCTGCATTGTTTCAAGAGAGTGGGAGGGGGGCGGTGAAGGATTAATTCTGAACGTCCTAGCAGCGACATTATCGCCTTTTGTGCATCGTTGGTTGTCTTTATTAGTGCGATGATTTTGCATTCTGAAACAGTGCGAAACTGATATTAAAACATTAATCCGTCCCCAGCCACGACATTAATGTTCAAATATAAATCCATGTGCCGTGTCACGCACAGCGAACACCTATAGGCCGACTCAATGGCCGCCTATTTCGTGGGAAGCAGCGCCTTGTGAAAAGCTTTCATCCGACCACCATTCCTTGCTGAAAATGTAGAAATGACCTCAAATTTTGACTAGTTCCTGAATCGCAAGAAATTCAGGTGCGATCCCTACTTTATATCTTTGCCACATTTGAGAATAGTTTGAGTAGTTTTAACTCCCCACCGTAAAAACAAGTGCCTTTTCTTAGACGATTGCGACGTAGAATCTGTTAGGTTTCGCAATATTTGTGAAGACAGCGTTCAATATGAGATCGGGCACGTTGCCTTTAGCGTTCGTGAAAGCATACAAACGTGCACATTAATCCGTAACTGCGAACAAAACCATGAGAACCGTGCAGAGAGGAGCTCATTTACTGGACGTGCTATTTACAGCTCTGTGCAACAGACATCTTTCCTTTTTTAGTGATCTGAAACAGCGTGGCCGATCACGCTTCGATGTTGAGATTCCAAGCTAGACAGGACTGGGGAGCTTCCGGCTCACACAAAGAGCTTGGGAGGTTCGCAGCTGGCTCGGGGCCGTGCTGACACTGAAGGCTCATATGGAAATGCACTACCTACTGCACCATTTATATAGAATGAAAATGTACTGAACATCTGCTGGGACACTCGATTGCAGAGACAGGTGTCGCATGTAGTTCCACACTCTCGTTGAAAACATATACCAGAAAGAGAAGGAAACTTTGTTAGATTATCATGGCGTTTTCCTCCTCTCCAGGAACGAGGGTAAGGAACGGATGTAGCTGTATTGCACAAAATAACATTCACATTTCTCCGTGGCCGTGTTTAGACACCTGCTTCCTTACCTGCCTCATCCCTACGAACTGCGCAGAAGCGTTTTACACCTATTGATGCCTTAGGCCCGGCACAGGTACATATCAAGCATCGCAATAGGAGTGAAATGAAATCAGTGGCTTTCCCAACTGTCATATACGGCTAAATATTTGCTCATTTACGATGTCTTCGGCTCACAGCAAGCGCAGACTGCTTGCTGCTATTTTAGAAACAGTTGGCGTTTGCACAGTATCGAGATTTTACAATCCACTATACTGAGCTTATTTCTTAGATGCTGGTTCATCGAAGCAAGGATTAGCATATCCCGTTTGGTATAGGTCAAACGTATATGCAGGACAGCACCGGAATGAACATTTTCGACGTTGGTACTTAGATGAGCGCGCAGTGAACTCCGTACGTCTTTCAACTAGGGCCCGATGTCAGCGCCGAAGAGTCTGGATGCCGGTGACTGCGCCATTTTTGGCGTGCTCACAACCCTGGGGTACGCTGTTGGACTGTACTTCTCCTTCTCCCTCCGACGCAAGAATGTAAGTTTGTCGCGCTGTTTCTGCTGGCGTCTTTTTTTTAATGGCTGCATACATTTGGTAGCAGGATAAGCGAAAACTGCCTTTTAAATGGAAAAGGTAGGTTGGCCTCTCAAAAACGTGCTAAGAGTAGAAGTGTGAACTCAGAGCGGAAATATACGTACAAGGAAGATAATAGATTTCGATTGTTTCCGAAAATTGACGCCAAACTAAAGTAGGCATCTGGAGCACCTTTATGACTATTATGTCCTATTTATAAGCGGCATTCGTGTTTTGTGACTCATGAAGGAACAGGTTTGCTAATATTATTCGGGTAGCAGGCTTTAAAGCACTTTGAGAGGCTCTCGTCAGGTGAAGAGGACTGATGGCTTAAGCGAGAGATGACGATACTGACCATTCTTCATTTACGAAAACTTTTGGCCATGCGTAACAATCCTATAACGCACGCTTCAAACAAAAGGAAACAGTGAGAATTTCATCCGCCTAGACGTTATTTTAGACCGCCAGACATATATATCCCAAATACCAGCTCTAGCTGCTCATGCTTTGACCGTAAGTGATCATTAGCATCCGCATTTTTGTTATACGACTAACTGAGAATTAATAACGTAAAAAATTATTGTTCTACTGCCACCTTGCCGTGTCCTCACGTATCGTGTTTTGGTTTGCCCGTCTTCGCTGATTGCTATAAACTTCCGAAATTGAAAACCTTTTCGGAATGGGTATTCCAAGTGTGCTTCAAAATATTACGTACTTCGTCAATTCCGGTGATCGCTAACACCGCATACCAGAATGTAATATCGTTGCTACCGCTACAAAGTTGCTTCCATTGTTTCTACAATTGCCATTATTGTAATTCAGGTCGTTTGTAGTTCTCAATGTAAAGATCGAGTGGCGAATTGCACATAGTAAAAGCTTCCTTTTTGCACAGCATGCCGAAATTAGAGTCCCGATTGCTATCTATACAATAGCGAATTACCATTACAACACATGGTCGTTACAAGTAATTATAGGATTATAAACAGAGTTCACTGGACGTTAAATGCTACAATAATTTCGACACGACAAATAAGTGCACAATAAAGCATGTTTATCCTAAAAAATGGTCTTGTAGCCAAGCTCTGCTTTCTTTCAAGATGCCGTTTAAATGTATAGCTTTGTAATAATCATATTTATTACCTGATATGTTCATAAACATTTAAGATTTATGAGCTGCCTTATACTTTTAAAATTATAGCTTGCCGGTTATTTACAGCAGCCATCAAATTTGTAGCCTTTTTAATTTACTAGTCCAAGTGCACTCTTAAAGCGCATACCATTTGCAACGGCACGCTTTACCTGGCGATGTAAGCCAACGTGCTTTCTATGTTTATTTGAAAATTGAACAACTATCTACATATGTAAAGTTTGAGGGCCGGACATTCACGGATGAGATATTCTGCAAACACATTTAACTTAACCAATTTTATTTCGGAAGTACCTTGAAAATGATTCAATATCTTATTTAAAATAGTGCAAGCTTTTACGAGCCGTTATAAGATGGGAAAACTAAATACAATATAAACTTATAAAAATAAATACAAAGAAAACAAATTACAGTTATTGAAGCGAGAAGTCTCATCAGAATTATTGGTGTCCTCTAGTATGGCGTGTCTCTAGACTGCGTCGGTCATGCAGGTTAAGCTCCATAAACCGAACCAAACGAAGTCTCCTTCGGCTAGTATATTGTGAGTTTCACTATTCCTGGCACCAATTGACGATACCCAAAGAATAAAATGAACAACTGTGGATGAATTCATAGGTGGAAAAACTGATTTGGACTTAGAAAAGACCACATTTGTTCATTGAATAATGAATAATACTGCAAAGGGATCATATGGAAACATTTCTTTAGAGCGCTGCTTAAACAGGTTCGTCTATTTATTAATTTAAGTTTGTTCCTCACAAATCAACCCCTGAGCCCTGTTCCCGATACCTTATATATTTGTCCGCTGAAATAGACTACGGTCACTAATGTGGCTAGTTACTAAAGTAAAACACAATTTCGAAAAGAATAATGCTACAGTCCGCATACACTAAAAACATCACTAGTACAAACATCCAGAAAATAATAAAAATGTTAAAATGAAAAACCCTTCCGGCCCCTGAAAGGCTTCAGAAGAAATAATTTCTTGATGTGATCTTTTAGTGTACTGGCTGTTTAGCTGACATCTTTTCTATGATTTTTAAAATTACAGTGTAGAAGTGTTTTTTCATAGCCTTGGAAAAAGCTACAACTAAGCTTTCGATTACTCTTTCATATACAGTGTCTTCAAGGGTTTGAAATATTCTATTGTGAGAGGATTAACGGCTTTGTTTGCATTATTGTGTTTGCTTATCAAGGCGCTATCTCAAACTCTAACACTATTTGGAAGCAGCTGAAGTTAAGACATGAAATACTTTGCTTTTTTATATTCAAAAAGTGTACCTGGGCCAACAAGACTGACTATTCGACTTCATTACCAGAACTCTTTATAACATTCTACGAGACAGCTACGAATCTTCTATGTGTCGACTGTACCCCACATTGAGTAATACGTAATGGCCATAATCGTTCCAGCAAGCAAGCGTCTTGCAAATCTGGGTAAACCTGCAGAATCTTGTCACACCTTCCGCCACTTCCAATGCTTCCGTTCGAAATCACGTAGCTGCCACCTCTATGCTAGTGCGTTAAAAGCGCAAATTCGGATTGCCCGCTTCATATGAATACCTTGTGTGATATTCTAATACAAATTACGTCAAACATTGTGAAAAGGCAAATCTATGAAGCTCAGAGTTCACCAAACCACCATTAGTGAATGTCACAACCACTGTAATGAAATAGCTGCATAAGTATACTGCAGGTTTCCACCACGTCCAATATATATATATATTGTGAGCCTTCTGTGGACCTTCTTTCATTTGTACATGCCATCATCATCTTCTTTCATTTGTACATACCATCATCATCGTCCCGCGGCGCCGGCTCTGGCGCGTGCCTGGGTTGGTGACCGGATTAAAACGCTGGACAAGGCTTCGCTGTCCTTGCCGCCACGACCTCGCCGTCTTGACCTAGCCTTCTTCCACAAGTGGTGGAGGTGAGAATTGATCCCCTTGCTGTTCTGTGCCCTGCCTCTCGCTGGAGCTACGTTCCGGTCGCTGTTTACTGCCTGCCACCATCGTTATGTCTACCGAGAGCACCCAAGAATCGGCAGGACCCTCTACCTCGGCTGCACCACCCCCTCCGACTATGCCCGCACGACAACGCGACCCGCCGCTGTTCGCTGGTCGTCGCGACGAAGACGTCGATGACTGGCTGGACACCTATGAACGCTGCAGTAACTACAACCGGTGGGACGACGCTCTAAAATTTCTGAACGTTTCTTTCTACCTCATTGAGGTCGCCAGAACCTGGTTTATTAACCGCGAACCCCACACCACTAACTGGACAACATTCAAGCAGCAGTTCCGCCAATATTTCGCCGACCCAGCAGTTCGCACTGAGGTCGCGAAGAACAAGCTCGCCTCTCGCCTCCAAGGTCCCGATGAGTCGTACGCGTCTTACATAGAGGCCATACTTGCACTCTGCCGGCGTGTTAGTCCCACCATGCCGGAACCTGAACGCGTACACCACATCTTAAAAGGAATTAATTCTGTGGCTTATAATACCCTGATTGCCCAGAATCCTTCTACTGTTGACGCCATTATTGCGACCTGCCAACGCATCGACCAGCTGCAGTCCTCCCGATTGCAGCCCAGCATTGCTACAGGCCCGACCTATGCTGACCTGGACCTACGGGCACTAATTCGAGCCATCATCCGGGAGGAGCTCCAAGCCCTCAAGCCTGTCTGTCGACACGGGTGCGATCATTCTTCCGTACCTTCTAATGACGCCGGTCTACGCAACATCATTAAAGATGAGCTGGCAACAATCACGCGACCTATGCCGTCCGACCCTCCTGCACCCCGCCAAGCATCGACTTACGCGCACGTCGCAGCATCACCTCCTCCTTTTGTTCCGCCGCCCCAACTGGCATCGCCCTACAACCACATCAACGCCGTGACGACGGCTCAGCCTACGCCACACTATTACGCACCCTGGCGCCCCTCTCGCCCAGTGTGCTACTACTGTGGAATACGAGGACATATATCCCGCTTCTGCCGTCGCCGTATTCAGAACGAGCGGCGTGGTTATGACGCATTCGAAAGTGACGTGCCCTCATATTATCAGCGACGACCTCCTATGTCCAGCCCACCTCGAAGATCATCTCCACCTCCAGAATCCTCGTCTGAGCCTCGTGGAACCCATGCGTCCCGACGTCGGTCCCTATCCCCATACCGCCGCTCAGTTTCCCCTCTCAGACCCGCAACAACTCTCCCTGTCCGCCATCCGGAAAACTAAGCGTTGCAGTTTCCGGAGGTCAAACTGCAGTCTGCGAACTTACCAAAAGTCCTCCAGATCGCCCGTATAATGTGATTTCTGTTTTCGCTGAAGGATTACCGGTAGAAGCATTAATTGATACAGGGGCTGCAATTTCTGTCATTCACGCTGATTTGTGCTACCGTTTGCGAAAAGTTACGACACCATATGATGGGCCTGAACTCCGTGGAGCCAATGACGTCCCTTTGCGCCCTTTAGCAAAGTGCACCGTACGAGTTGTTATTGACGGCGTCCGCCATCATGTGCAGTTTGCTGTGCTCTCTCCATGTGCGCATCTGATAATTTTTGGATGGGATTTTTTGTCAACCGCTTCGGCATTAATTTCTTGTGGCGACCGTGTTATCCATATGAGAGAAAGCGATTTTTCATCTGAAGTTTCTGAACGACATCATCCCCTCGTTACCGCCGCTGATACTGTTCTGCCTCCTCAGTGCGAAAAACTGCTTACCGTTGTTTCTGACCACATCGCTGACGGGGACGTACTCATCGCACCATCTTATCGTCATCTTGAACGCGGTATCGCCTTCCCGTCTAGTCTTGTGAGGTTCTGCAACGGCTCAGCGACAGTAGCGGCCACTAACACTTCACGTGAATCCCTCGTGCTCCGAAAAGGAACTTCTCTCCCCTGCAAGGTGGATGTTCAACCTTTGTCCTTGATGGTGCTCACCGCCCCTCAGCCTCAGCACCGTGTTTCGACAGACGTCTCTCTTTCTGTTCTCACAAAGACTATTAATCCTAACCTCACGCCGAACCAACGCCAAGAACTGCTGACATTGCTTCGACAACACCAAGCCATTTTTGATGCAACTTCCCCACCACTGGGACGGACTAGTGTTGCGCACCATCGCATCATTACTGAAGGTAACTCTATCGTTCGCCGACGACCTTATCGGGTTTCCCTCTCTGAACGAAAGGTAATTGAAGAAAATGTAAATGACATGCTCCATCGCAATATTATTCGTCCCTCGACAAGTCCATGGTCCTCCCCAGTAGTGTTAGTTAAAAAAAAGGACGGCTCGGTACGCTTTTGTGTTGATTACCGCGCACTCAACAAAATTACCCGCAAAGATGTATACCCAATGCCAAGAATTGATGACGCCCTTGACTCTCTCCAAGGCGCCCAATATTTCTCGACTTTGGACCTCCGCTCGGGTTATTGGCAAATACCTATGCACGAGGACGATAAAGAAAAAACCGCTTTCGCAACTCCCGATGGCCTTTACGAATTTAATGTTATGCCTTTCGGACTTTGTAACGCACCAGCGACATTTGAAAGGATGATCGATACTGTGCTTCGTGGCCTAAAATGGAGAACCTGTTTATGCTACTTGGATGACATTGTCATCTTTTCGTCAACTTTTAACGACCATCTCACGCGCCTGAATGAGGTCCTCACGTGTCTCGCTTCAGCGGGCCTTCAGCTCAACACCAAGAAGTGCCACTTTGCACAGAAGGAAATTAAAATATTGGGACATCTAGTCAGCCATGACGGCATTCGTCCAGACCCTGAAAAAATTATCGCGGTCTTGAAATTTGCTCGTCCACAACGGACTACACAATTGCGCAGTTTTCTCGGCCTGGCGTCTTATTTCCGACGTTTTATAAAGCATTTTGCAAGTATTGCTGCTCCCCTCCATCAACTACTTAAAGCACGCAGCCCTTTCGTGTGGACTGAACAGTGCGAAGCTGCTTTTAATAACCTGAAGCACGCCCTCACATCAGACCCTGTTCTTGGCCACTTCAGTGACAGCGCTCCAACCATCCTGCACACTGATGCCAGTGGTATCGGTCTTGGCGCTGTACTTCTGCAGCGCGATGCAACTTCGCGTGAGAAAGTGATTGCCTTCGCCAGTCGGACTATGACTCCAGCTGAGAAAAACTACACTATTACAGAACAGGAGTGCCTTGCCGTCGTCTGGGCTGTCCAAAAGTTTCGCCCTTACCTATACGGTCGGCACTTCACAGTTGTGACCGATCACCATGCTCTTTGCTGGTTGTCTTCGCTCAAAAATTTGACAGGCCGACTTGGCCGTTGGATTCTACGCCTGCAAGAATACGATTTTGACGTCATTTATAAATCGGGTCGCCAACACCAAGACGCCGACGCTCTTTCTCGCTGTCCACTTTCGGAATCGGCTTGCTGTTTTTCTTCCCAATGCATTTCCACCTATGACCACAGCCGACCATCTCTTTCCCCGACGTATATCACAACAGTTTCATTTGACGACGCAGAGAACAAACACACTCTCCGCTCACAGCAATTAGCCGATGCCTACTGCCGTCCCATCATCGATCGCCTTATTGGCGCTTCGGACCCACCCAATGCTCGGCTTCGCCGACAACTTCGCAATTTCAAGCTCGAAGATGGCATCCTACTCCGCTTCGTGTATTGCACTGATGGAACTCGCTGGATACCAGTCGTGCCGCATGTGCTTCGTCAACGAATACTGGCGGCTCTCCACGATGACGCTACTGCAGGTCACCTTGGTATTGACAAAACCTACGACCGCGTGAAAAAACGATTCTTTTGGCCTGGCCTATCTTCCAGCGTTGCCAAATACGTCGCATCCTGCCCTCTATGCCAACGTCGCAAACGGCCGACTTCTTCACCCGCTGGCCTTCTACAACCCGTTCCCTGTCCCGCCACGCCATTCGACGTAGTCGGCATCGATTTATATGGTCCCCTACCTCTCTCCGAGGGGGGTAACCATTGGATTATAACAGCTGTCGACCACCTTACACGCTATGCTGAGACAGCACCTGTACCGACCGGTTCCGCTCAAGAAGTAGCAAATTTCTTTTTGCAATCAATTGTATTGCGCCATGGCGCTCCTCGGGTGCTCCTAAGTGACCGCGGGACGGCCTTCTTATCGACAGTCGTTGCCGAAGTTCTTTACGCGTCATCCACCCTTCACAAGACAACCTCGAGCTACCATCCCCAGACTAACGGGCTGACTGAGCGATTTCACCGCACCTTATCGGATATGATCTCCATGTATATCACACCGGATCATCGAAATTGGGACACTATTCTACCATTCGTCACTTTCGCCTATAACACAGCAGTACAACGGACTACCGGTTATTCTCCATTTTTCCTCGTTTATGGCCGTCCTCCCACTACAATTCTCGACGCTTCCTTCTTCTCTACGCCCGACTACTCCACATCGGTACCTACCCAGTTCTTATCTCGTGTGGCCAGATGCCGTCATCTTGCCCGCCTCAACACAGCAGCGTGCCAGGAAGACCGCAAGAGCCGCTACGATTCTACGCATCGCGTGGTCTCTTATCGTCCCGGTGACGAAGTACTGCTTTATACTCCACTGCGCACCCCTGGCCTTAGTGACAAATTCCACCACCGCTACCTTGGTCCCTACAAGATCATCAGCCAAACTTCTCCAGTTAACTACAAAGTCGCGCCTGTTGATCCCCCAGCCGATCGACGCCACCGTGGAACTGAAATTGTCCATGTCTCTCGCTTGAAACCGTTTGTGCGCCGCGGTACATCGGTTAGTTAGGAGCGGCCAGGCTGGCCGCTTCCGACCCCCCGGGCAGATTGTGTGAGCCTTCTGTGGACCTTCTTTCATTTGTACATGCCATCATCATCTTCTTTCATTTGTACATACCATCATCATCGTCCCGCGGCGCCGGCTCTGGCGCGTGCCTGGGTTGGTGACCGGATTAAAACGCTGGACAAGGCTTCGCTGTCCTTGCCGCCACGACCTCGCCGTCTTGACCTAGCCTTCTTCCACAATATATATATATATATATATATATATATATATATATATATATATATATAGCTCACGATTGAGAGGAAAATTAGGGGCTCGTTATTAAGGAATTTAAAGGAGCCAGCAGTCTACGAGTGCAAGGCAAACGTTGTTCTTTTTTATACTGTTTGCATTTACAGGAATTTGTCCTGTGGTGAATATAGGTATAAAGAGCATTATATGCAAGGCGGAAGGAAAACGAACGCGCTGATGGTGGGAATCGAACCAACAACCTCCGAATGTTGCGTCCAGTGCTCTTCAAACTGAGCTACATCGACGGCGACTCCACCTTCCGCTTGCTAGGGTACATATATGTTTACTAACCAGTTTAAACATGTGGGCGTGCACCAGCGCCATCCTCATCCCTAGTGGCGGATGTGAAACAATATGTTATACCGCGAGCGTCACGTAGCACATGATCATTAGGGAGGGCGGCAGCTGGGCTGCAGCCCTCTTAAGCTACCTTTGCGACCTCCAGACTGCCAGAACCGAGACCCTCGCGGTAAAACAGGATGTTTCACATCCGCCGCTACAGATGAGGATAGCGCTGGTGCACGCTCTCAATTTTAAACCGGCTAGTAAAAATATATACCCAAGCAAGCGCAAGATGGGGCTGCCGTCAATATAGCTAAGTTTGAAGAGCACTGGCTGCGACATTCGGAAGTCGTGGGCGCGATTCCCACCATCGGCGCGTTATTCTTCCTTCCGCTCTGCATTTAATGTTTTTTATACCAATAATCACCATAAGACGAATTCATGTAAATGCCAACAGTATAAAAAAAACATTTGCCGTGCACTCGTAGACAGCTCGCTCCTTTATATACATATATATATATATATATATATATATATATATATATATATATATATATATATATATATTGTGAGCCCTCCACGGATCTTCTTTCATTTGTAAATACCATGATCTTCGTCTTCCTCTTGTACATACCATCATCATCGTCCCGCGACGCCGGCTCCGGCGCGCGCTTGGGTTTTCTCCATCAGATTAAACGCTGACACGGCATACCTTGCCTTGCCTTCACGACCTTGCCGTCTGAACCTGGCCTTCTTTCACAATATATATATATATATATATATAAATATATATATATATATATATATATATATATATATATATATATATATATATATATATATATATATATATATATATATATATATATATATCAGTTCAGTTCAGTCGTTCAGTCGTGTCCGACTCTTCGTGACCCTATGGACCATGTCGCGCCACGCCACTCTTTCCGGTCTCTCACTATCTTCCTAACATCACACAACTTCATCTGCAGTGCCTCGAGGATGCCATCTAATCATCGCGTTCGCTGCCTACCCCTCCTCCGGTGACCCTCAACCTGTCCCAACATCAAATCTTTCTCCAGCGACTCCTCTCTCCTCATCAGATGACCAAAGTAGCTGAGCTTTAACTTTAGAATTTGACCCTCCAATGAGCAGTCAGGGTTTATGGTCGACAAAATCGACTGATTTGATCTTCTGGCAGTCCAAGGAAATCTCAAGAGTCTTCGCCAGTACCGCAATTCAAATGCGTCAATTCTTCGGCAGTCAGCCTTTTTTACAGTCCAACTCTCGCATTCATACATCACAACTGGAAAGACAATAGCACGAGTTATACGGATCTTGGTTGGCAGACTAATGTCTCTGCTCTTTACTAGGCGGTCAAGGCTAACCATTGCTCTCTTTCCCAGAAGCAGGCGTCTCCTAATTTCATGACTGCAGTCTCCTTCCGAGGTAATCTTGGAGCCCAAGAACAGAAAATCTGTCGCAGCTTCCACTTCTTGTCCATTGATGCTCCAGGACTTGATTGGGCAAGACGCCATGATCTTTGCCTTTTTAATGTTCAGTTTAAACCCTAACTTCTCACTCTCTTCTTGTAGGCGCATCATAAGTCTCTTGAGTTCCACTTCACTTTCTGCCATTAAAGTGGTATCATCCACATATCTAAGGTTTTTGATACGTTTTCCAGCAATCTTCACTCCAGCTGAAGACTCGTCCAGACCGGCCTTCATCATGATGCACTTTGCATATAGGTTAAATAGGCAGGGCGACAGTATGCAGCCTTGCCTCACTCCTTTCTCGATTGAAAAACCAATCAGTAAGACCATGCCCAGTTCTGACTGTATCCTCTTTCCCTTCATAGAGGTTCCTGAGGAGACAGATGAGGTGAATTGGAACTCCCATCTCTTGGAGAGCTTGCCACAATCTGCGGTGATCATATATATATATATATATATATATATATATATATATATATATATATATATATATTGAAGACCACTGCCTTTTGGCACGGAAAGGGGGTGGGTCCGCGAGGCGCAATCCGCACGACGAACTACCACAGACCAATTTGTGTGAACCTTTTTTACTTTCGGTAGTCAGAATAACCAACTCGCTGCTGAACCGATCAACAAAAACAGTGAAAACCGCGGAATTTGTGAAGTGAACAATTTCCACCAAATATAAGCGTTGAAATGAACAGCACGATAACCAGGCACTCACGCCGGACGTCCAGATGCCGCGTTCAAACAAAGCAGCGGCGAAAAAGCACTATGTCTAAGTGGCCTCGCACAACGCTGTCCACGCCGGACGAAGAAACATCCCTGCCGCACTGTACGGTAGCCTTTTTATCAGGCAACCACTTATACGGCTTTCAACGCGCGAATTTGCTCTCATGCGGATGTGCAACTGCGCGTGCCTTTGGCGTGCGTTTTAAGAGATTGCATTGCCGCGGCAGATGGCCGAAGGCCCGACACTTCCCCCTCACAAGACGCGACACCGGGATGTTGCGGTAAACGGAAACAAAAGTAAGGGGAATACAAAACGGCAAAAAAAATGTGTACTCGGGGAGGATTATGAGTCCAAGCCCAACAAATCTTTCCGGTCCGCGGCTGGTGGTGCACGGCAGTTTCGACGGAGAGTGGCGACGACAAAGTCCGCTAGCAAGCGGCGCTGGGCGTCGTTGGGTGCACCAGGCTCCAGTGCCCGTTGAAGAATATCGGGTAGTTGCTGCTGCTCCTGGTGGCCGGTGCTGTCGACATGTGCTGCCTGCGATACTGCCCAATTGTCGCAAAGCTGGCACCAGCCCACGTTAGCCTCCTCTGCGAGGGGGCGGAGAGGATTGTCGCGGCGCAGGTCTCTCGCACTGCGGCCGGTGAATGGTGCCGGAGCCTTTAGACAGCCCCTCTCGGGGCACTCGGAAAGGTGCCAGGGGGCTGCCTAAAAACAACTGGTCTTTGTGTCACCTCCAATGTGGCAGCATGTTGTCACTTCCAGCTTTTCACCTGACTCCTCCCGCATCACCGCCTGTCCCCGTCGATGCGCTTGGGAGATCCGAAGAGGGCGCGGGTCGCAGGGATTCCGGGTAGTTTCGCGACGCCGACGGTTGCGGTGGTCCAATTCAGAGTGGCTGCGCCAGCTTAGGTTGAACTGCTTCATTCTGCGCAAGGTGATATCGCACCACTAGAAGTGCTGGAGTGCCACGCTTAGAAAATGGCGTTTATGGTATTTGGTACCACGAAATACATTCTGAACTCTTGTAATGCCAAAAGTAGGACTGCGTGGCTGAAGTGCGCCCGGCGAGCTCAGTCGGTAGAGCATGAGACTCTTAACCTCAGGGTCGTGGATTCGGGCCCAACTTTGATCGCCAGATGAAGGCCACTCCCTTCGCCTCGGAAAGGGGAAAGGTCCGCCAGGCGCAATCCGCAATCCGCACAATGAACAACCACACACCAAATATTATGAACCACTTTTACTTCTGGCAGTCACCAAAAGAATAACCAATTCGCTGCTGAAGCGACAAACGAAAACAAGGAAAACCGCGAAAGTGTGAAGTTACCAATTTCCACCAGACGGAAGAGTTTGAAGGCACAACACGATAACCAAGCACTCACGCCGAAACTCCAGATTCCGCGTCAAAACACAGCTTGGAAAGCAAAACCGCGCACTGCAAAACACAGACACAGAAATGGAGCGACAACACAGCGCTGACTTCAATTGGTTTTATTATTAGAGAGCGACACAATAGATATGTACGAAAAGTAGGCGGGAAAGAATTGATAACAGCTGCTGAGCATGTACATATGTAATTGGTCGCTCTCTCACAGTCAACAGTATAAACGAAAAAAAAACGAAAGTTTGCCTCGCACTTGTAGACTGTTCGCTCCTTTAAATTCTATATATAATTTTTATACTCAATATCGCTTTTCGACCATTTTGACAGTTTTCCTAGACAGCGCTTCACGTTGAAAACCTTCCGGCATTATATGCCACTTGTAAGCTTTTTCTCTCCTCATTACTGCTTCAGTTGGGTAACTGCTGCTTACACGTAAACTTAGTGATATTCTTATTCACGTTTTTTTTACATAAGCGCGTACTGACAAACCAGGAACATCTATTATTGTCAATAAAAATGCAGCTCTTTATCATTCACAACTTTAAGCAACCATCTGCTCTTCTTTCACAAGGTTTCAGAGCTTTTTAAATATGGTTACTTGAAGTGTTTTAGGAACCTTTCGCTTACGCAATGATGAGTCTATGAATGATGATATGGTACAATGTCGGACAACAATGCTGTGCTTGTACCTGCCACAGGATCCGTCAAAACTGTTCAATACCAGGCACCCACGCACGAGATTATTCGGCCGCAGCACGCTGGCTTCATTAACAAATTAGCAGTTACTATAGACTTATTACCCACCGTCCCATCAGTGAACCGCGACAAGATATACGCGTATTATTATGTACTCAGTACGGTACGGCTCAAGAACAGCACAATAAAGAAGTAGTGTATAAAGTACGATTCACAGATGTTTTTATGCAGCCTTGGTCTACGCCCGGCGGCACCGCAAATTCGTATCCCCGTACTTTCATAGCAGCATTGTTTGCCCGACGTATTGTTAAGCAAAACGATGAAAAATGTGCGCTCTCAGCGGCACCGTGAAATGAGACAAGCTCGCAGCACATACAGCATCACTTTCGAAAGCGGCGCCGCCCGCTGCCGCGGCGGACGACGGCACTCTCACTTAGCGCTACTCCTTAGTCGTCACTAGGCCTAAATTGTTTCGCATCGAAAGCATATCCGAATGCGCTTTAAACTTGGTCAGCGCTAGAGTAAATGGTCTCTAGTGGAACTGCCCTACTGTCGATCCCATTGTATCAGTATAAGGAAGATGTAAATTTCGGTGACGCTTTAGCAGCGAAGCCAGAGTGCAGACGATGATCGAGCCGCGCGCCGCACCAGCGATAGCTTGCTGTGTTGAGAAACATGTTTGTATTGCAATTATCAACAACACGGTATGAGTCAGAGATCCGCGAGAAATATATTTATTTTGCTGAAGGCTTATGGTTTAGATAAAGAATAAATTTTAGCACACTCTTCTGGCGCTGGCGAAAGAGGTCCAACGTATCGTTGGCGCGGAGGGCTTTCAGGAGGCACGGCCTGCACAGCATGCATATTTACTACAGCGCAGGAAGTTAACTGCGCATCATATTCGTGAGTCTGTCATTCGTTCGTCTGACTTGCACAAAATGTTCATAGGAGATTTAAATCAGGGTGGACTGGAAAACAGGGGAACAGAAACGTATCACAGCCGCCCTTGAACTATCGTATGTTTCTCGCATAGGCTCTCGGCATTCATATTGCAATTTCTTTGATTGTTTGTGCAGTCCACGAACACGCATTTCTGTCCCGATGGAAGTATCACTAAAAAAGGCGCTAATAATGGTATTTAAGTATCTCAAACGACAATATACTGAGGTGCAAAGCCGCTCTGATATGCATGAAGCACACGAATGCATAGCCCCAGTCGGTATTGGCAACAATGGGCCGGCGCAATGAATCTGGTTAGAGAGTATTTGCTTGCTCCTGTTCCTTTTGCTTGCTCTTGGTAAAACGGTCTATAGTAGCACAGGAGCTTCTGGGATAACCCACGCTTGCGCACCGGCGTACAAACCCACACTAAATGATCAGGTGCATAGCAGACACACGGGTTTCTGTCGTCGTGACACTGGTAATAGCGAGAATGTGTGTCAATAATGCGGAGACGAGCAAGGCGGCGAGGTTCTTCACCGAGACTGAAAGTAGCGGCGATAGAATAATTGTCATAGAAGTTGAAAGGTAGGAAGGTATCCATATATCGTCGGAGAACGCGAGTGTAGAGGAAGTAGTACGGAGTGTAGCCAGTAGTCTCATGGTGCCTTAGATTATATGCGTACTTGAAAAAAGGAAGGCTTTACCCCAGTTCTTATGATGGAAATCAACGTATATTCCAGCATGGGCGTGAGAATGCTGTTGGTTCATTCAATTAGGTCATTTCTCTATTTGCTTACTTATTCAAAATACCCTTAAAGACCCCGCAGAGGGCTATCACATAAGGGGGGGGGGGGGGTAACAATGCTACGGCATTGATAGGAATCACATGCACACAGGCGAAGAAGTTCTTCAAGCATCAGCAGTAACTGCCGACCACGGTCAGTGATGACAATTAGAGGTGGACCTTTTCGAAGAAAGAGAAACCGCAGAAGAAACTTGGACACCTCTGAAGGAATGGCTGACAGTACTGTTGCTGCCTCAGGCTATCGGATGAGGTGTTCGACACACACAGTGATCCTTCGGTTGCCGTTGGAAGACCGTGGAAAAGCGTCCAAAATTTCGATGCCGACTTTCTGGGAAGTTGTGGGTGCAGGTGTCACCGTTTTCAGCGGCCCCGGAAGGCGGGATGTAGGGAGTAACGCTGGCACTGCACGCAACTGGCTACTTAGCTTTGAATACCTTTGATTAGTTTTGTCCAGTAAAATCTTTCCTGTGTGCGGTGAAGGGTGCGAGCAAACCCCAAATGGCCAGAAGTGGCATCGTCGTGTATCGCTTCAAGAACCGGAATTCGGACATTTTTGGGAAATCTATGCCAAGAGTTACCTCGTGTAGAATGAGACAACACAGACATGTTTGCCCCAATATCCACCAACGCAATAGTGCGAATGCATCAGTGAGTACTATGAGTCCAGTCTTCAACATAAAAACAGACAGAAGGGCTGACAAGTCTGACGTTTCAGTGGCCTCACCTCCATCGGCCCCGTCGCCTAGTTTTCCTGAGGTGTATAACGAGCGACTGTGCCCGTGTCGATAATCTTTTATTCCAATCGCTGCAGTGAAGAGAAAATGCCTAGTGTCTGCGGTTGTAGACGTTTGGTGCAGGGCGAGCTGGAGTCCAAGAAGCCGATGGGGTTACGAGCTCGCAACCTTATATTGGTCTTCATCTAGGAGGAGATAGTCCTGGTTTGGAAGCAGTTATCAAAGGATTCCGCCTATCAAATTAGCCATTTACTCGGGAAAACCAAATTCTACACTTGCCGCAGAAGAGACGTTGGCCATTCGGCCAAATTTAGGGGCAATATGACAAAGTGTTAGGGTTTCGAAAGTGCGGAAGTGCCTGATCACGTCAAAGGTAGAGTTAAAAAGAGTTTTGCTTAACAGAAATATATATATATATATATATATATATATATATATATATATATATATATATATATATATATATATATATATATATATTGTAGTGTGGTAATCTTCATCGTTATTGCCACTGACATGCATCGCATGCTGGTGCCCTCGAGGACGAAGAAGTTGGTCGTTGTCTTCGTGATTCGATACACCTGACGCTCCGCTGCGATTTCATCCTGAGCAGCTGAATCCCTCTGCGTGGACTGAATAAACACACCCCCTACAATTGGTGCAGGTGCTTCTGGGTACGTTCCCGTTCACCCTGGAACTAAGAAGCCGCAAATTGCCATCTGCGTCCACCATGCCGGATGATACTGCCTCGACATCGCCACCCCTCCCAACCACAGTCCTCTGTTCTGGAGCTCTACGGCAGCGTGACCCATGCCTCTTCAGTGGCACGGCCGATCAAGACGTCGACGATTGGTTGTCGACGTACGAGCGTGTCAGTAGCTACAACAGATGGGACGATACTACCAAACTCAGTTATGTAATCTTTTATCTGACTGGCGTGGCGAACCTCTGGTTTCGCAACCATGAGGCAGACCTGCCATCTTGGTCTGCATTTAAGAAGAATGTTTTGGAAGTGTTCGGCCGCCCTGCAGTTCGCAAGCTCCAAGCAGAAAAATGCTTGCGTGAGCGCACTCAGCATGCCGAAGAGTCATTCACAAGTTATATAGAGGACATCGTTGACCTCTGCAAGCGTGTCGACCCCCTAATGTGCGAAGCAGATAAGATCGAAAACATCCTAAAGGGCATCTCTCAGGACGCGTGCCAGATGCTGTGGGTAAAAAGTCCTGCAACGGTCAGTGACGGGATCAAACTTTGCCAGAGCTATGACGAGCTTCGCAAAAAGCACGCTTCTACCCTGCGGTCCAGTGGTAGAGACGACGACATCTCCGCACTAGCGCTGGGCGGTTCTACTCCATCAGAGGACAGCCCTTTTCTTCAACAAATCAAGGCGTTCGTTAGAGCAGAGGTCGCCCGCCAGCTATCACTGATCCCTCAGTTACAGGATACTGCCGCCTTGTTCCTGACATGGCTCCGTCTTTGGCCCCTACCATACGGCGTGCCGTGCAAGATCACATCGCTGATCTTCTTCCGCCCAGCTCCATGCTCCCGCCCAGCCGTGTGCTCCCGCCCAGCCCCGTGCTGCCACCCAGCCCCGTGCTGGCGCAAGTAACGGCACCACTGACTTACGCCCAAGTTGCGGCCAGGCCGCTAATGCCATCAACATCTCTTTCCTACCAGGCCGCTCCTTCCAAACTTCCTTTGCCATTTCTGGATCTGCATTCCATGTCCCTATTCCAAGGGTACGCCAACGCCCTACGAACCCTTGGCGAACCGCCGACAACCGGCCAATTTGCTACTCTTGCGGGCTGCCGGGCCATGTCGCACGCCTTTGCCGCCAACGCCTTCCACCTTCTCGAGCTGACCTCTGGAGCGACTCCTACGATACGGACCAGCCCTCATTGAGAACTCCGCCCGGTTCCGACTTTGCATCTCGCGACAATCAAATCTATACCACTCGCCGATCACCTTCCCCTCGTCGCCCATCCCCGTCCCCACTTCGACGTTCTACTGGCACTGGTGAGGGAAACTAACAGCCGCAGTTCCCCGGGAAAGAACTGCGCTTGGTTCGAACTCTTCAAGTCCTCGGTGTTCTCCCACTAACGTAATACAAGTGTTTGTCGACGGCGTCGCCACACTCGCTCTTGTCGACACGGGCGCTGCCGTATCCGTCATGAGTGAAGCTCTTTGCCGTCGTCTTCGTAAAGTGACCACCGCGCTTTCCGAATTTTCGCTTCGCACCGCCTCATCACAGCGCATTCATCCCTCAGCGGCGTGCACGGCCCGTGTTCTCATCGAAGACGCCTTATACACCATCGTGTTTATTGTACTGTCTCGCTGCTCACACGACATCATCCTGGGCTACGATTTCCTTTCCACTCACCATGCCGTTATTGACTGCGCCCGCGCGGAAGTTTCCTTTTTGCCTCTTTGTGAAACCATCTTGTGTGACGTCCCTACCAGGCCTGCAAAACTCCTTGTCAATAATGACACAGACATTCCTCCATTTTCTGCTACCCTCATTCCACTCTTCTATGAAAGCGTTATTAGTTCGACTGTCTTCTTCACACCTTCCGACGCCGATTCACGCCGTCCCTGCCTCCTGCTTCCATTTGCTGTCCTCAAGTTCGAAGATGGGCTTAGTGCAATGTACGTCTCAAATCCATTTTCGTGCTCGTCCGTCCTGCTACGCGGCGAGTGTCTCGGTCGTATTGAAGAACTTGATCCCGCGCTTGTAAATACTCTTCCTGCCACGCCTACTTCATTAGACGTTAATGTTCCCAGCTCTTGCGATATAGCGACCGCTTCGACACCACCCGATGTTCTTCAACAAGCTATTGACGCAGATCTTCCACCCGCACAACGCGATCAGCTCGCTGCTCTTCTACAGGACTTCACTTCTACCTTCGATCTTCCTCACACTGCTCTGGGTCGCACGTCTGTCGTTACGCACACAATCGACACTGGTACAAACGCACCTTTACGACAGCGTCCTTATCGCGTGTCAGCCTCTGAGCGCCAGGTCATTGCTGATAACGTGGACGACATGCTTCGCCGGGGCGTCATACAGCCATCTAACAGTCCATGGGCTTCTCCGGTTGTTTTGGTCACCAAGAAAGATGGTTCCATCCGGTTTTGCGTCGATTACCGTAGACTAAACAAGATCACGCGCAAAGATGTCTATCCTCTGCCGCGAATCGACGACGCCTTGGACTGTTTACAGGGAGCCGAGTATTTCTCCTCATTTGATTTGCGCTCTGGCTACTGGCAGGTACCGATGGCTGATGATGACCGCTCGAAAACTGCCTTTATAACATCGGAGGGCTTATACGAGTTCAACGTTATGCCCTTTGGCCTTTGCAATGCCCCAGCTACTTTCGAGCGCCTGATGGACACTGTTCTTCGTGGACTCAAGTGGCAGACCTGTCTTTGTTATCTAGATGACATCGTAGTTTTTTCCACCGACTTTTCTTCTCGCCTTCTCCGCCCAAAGCATGTCCTCACGTGTCTCGCCGACGCTGGGCTTCAGTTGAATTTGAAGAAGTGCCACTTTGCCGCTCGAAAACTCACAATTCTAGGCCACGTAGTCTCTAAGGACGGCATTCTTCCTGATCCCACCGAACTTCGCGCAGTTGCAGAGTTTCCGAAGCCAACCTCTCTGAAGCAGCTCCGGAGCTTTATCGGCCTCTGCTCCTACTTTCGACGCTTCATCTTGAACTTCGCCTCTATCATCGCTCCTCTGACCCAGCTCCTTGCCGGTAGCTCCGACCTTTCCTCCTGGACTCCAGCCTGCGACAAAGCCTTTAACACTTTACGCAGCCTTTTGGTTTCGCCTCCCATTCTACGCCACTTTGATCCGACTGCGCCTACGGAGATCCACACTGACGCCAGCGGTATTGGGCTTGGTGCTGTCCTTACCCAACGTAAGCCTGGTTTCAGCGAGTACGTTGTGGCATACGCCAGCCGAACACTGACGAAAGCAGAGTCTAATTATTCAGTCACAGAAAGGGAATGTTTGGCCATTATTTGGGCCATCGAGAAATTTCGTCCCTATGTGTATGGCCGTCCGTTTCATGTTGTGAACGATCACCACGCTTTGTGCTGGCTCGCCTCTCTGAAAGACCCATGTGGTCGCCTTGCTCGCTGGGCTCTCCGTCTCCAGGAGTATGACATTCATGTCATTTATCGGTCAGGTCTGAAGCATACGGACGCGGATGCTCTTTCCCGCTCGCCATTGCCAAGTGATACCTCATCTGACCACGTCTGTGCTTACGATTTGTCTACTCTTGCCACTATCGACATGGCTACCGAACAGCGGAATGACCCCTGGATCAGGGCACTTTTGGATTTTCTCTCAAGTCCTACTCCCGGTCATTCATCCAAAGCGCTCGTCCAGCAAGCCCACCACTTCTCCATTCGTGACGGTCTTCTATATCGCCGCAATTATTTGCTTGATGGACGGAAGGGGCTTCTAGTCATCATGCGTCATCTCCGCGCCGAGATTTGTGCTGCGTACCATGAAGACCCACAGTGTGCTCACGGTGGAGTATTGAAAACCTACGTCTGCGATTTTACTGGCGTGGAATGCACCGCTTTGTACGACATTTTGTGCGCGTTTGCGAATCATGTCAACGCCGAAAAACTCCTCAGAAGTCTCCTGTTTTATTGCAGCCGTTACCCTGACCTACTCGTCCGTTTGACCGCGTTGGCATAGATCTCTATGGCCCTCTTCCTACTACTGCCGCTGGAAACCGGTGGATTATCGTGGCAGTAGACCATCTTACTCGCTACACTGAAACATCACCGTTGCCCTCTGCCTCAGCAAGAGACGTTGCTTTGTTCCTTCTCCACAACTTGATTCTTCACCACGGGACTCCGAAGGAACTACTCAGTGATCGCGGACGCGTGTTCTTGTCCGACGCTCTTGAAGCCCTACTGAAAGAATGCCGCATCATTCATCGCACCGCTACTACTTACCACCGTCAAACGAATGGCCTGACAGAACGTTTCAACCGTACTCTGAGTGACATGTTGGCCATGTACGTTTACGACGCTCATTCCAACTGGGACCAGGTTCTTCACTTCGTAACTTACGCGTATAACACTGCGATACAGACCACCACTGGATTCTCTCCCTTCTTTCTTCTTTACGGGCGCGAGCCAACCTGCACAATGGACGCGCTTTTGCCCTACCGCCCTGATGTTTCTGAATCAACGCCACTCTCGGACGCCGCCCAGTACGCAGAATAATTCCGCCAGCTAGCTCGCTCGCTTACAAAGGAAAACCAGTGGCAACAAAAACACCATCGTGACACTAGCGAGGCTCCTTCTTATTCACCCAACTCCTTGGTGTGTCTTTGGGTTCCTGCCACAACCGCCGGCCTTTCAAAGAAGCTTCTTGCTCGGTATCACGGTCCATACCGAGTCCTTCAAAAAACATCTCCCGTCAACTACGTAGTTGAGCCCGTTACGACCTCTGCGGACTTGCTTCGAAGTGGACGCGAAATAGTTTATGTGGACCGAATCAAGCCATACTACGATCCGTCTGTCCTTTCGGCGCCATGAGTCGCCAGGATGGCTCCTTCTCTGCCCGGGGGGAAACTGTAGTGCGGTAATCTTCATCGTTATTGCCACTGACATGCATCGCGTGCTGGCGCTCTCGAGACGAAAAAGTTGGTCGTTGTCTTCGTGATTCGATACGCCTGACGCTCCGCTGCGAATTCATCCTGAGCAGCTGAATCCCTCTGCGTGGACTGAATAAACACACCCCCTACAATATATATATACGAAGGAAAGAAGCCAACAGTCAGCGAGGATAATGAAAGCGTTGGGGATGGTACTTTATGTATTTTTTTAATGTTTACTTAGATAACCACAGAAATTAGCAATGTAATCTGTTTAGCGGAAAGATAATTAAACACAAAATAGAAGAAAAACAACGTGCCGATGGTGCGAACCGAACCCACGACTTTCGAATATCGCGTCCGGTGCTCTTCCAACTGAGCTACATCGGCCGCTGTTCCCCCTGGCACTTGCTTGGATATTTATGTTGCCTGTATACGAAACTTGAGTGTTCACCAGCGCCACTCTCAACCATAGCGGTGGACGTGGAACGTCCTTTGTTACCGCCAGCATCACGTAGAACGTGATCAAAAGCGAGGGTGAAAGCTGTGCTAAAACCCTCTTACGCTACTAATGGCTTCAAGACTGCCAGAACCGAGACCCCCGTAAGCTACAAGCAGATCAATTAAAGGGAAATGAGGGTTGTCGTTATAATACATGAAGGAAAGAAGCCAACAGTCAGCGAGGCCAAGGAAAGCGTTAGGGATGGTACTTTATATATTTTTTTTTATTGTTTCCTCGGATAATCACAGAAATTAGTAATGTAATCTGTTTAGCGGAAAGATAATTAAACACAAAGTAGAAGAAAAAACAACGTGCCGATGGTAGGAACCCAACCCACGACCTTCGAATATCGCGTCCGGTGCTCTTCCAACTGAGCTACATCGGCCGCTGTCCCCCCTGCTACTTGCTTGGATATTTATGTTGTCTGTATACAAAACTTGAGAGTGTTCACCAGCGCCACCCTCAACCATAGCGGCGGACGTAGAACGTCCTTTGTTACCGCCAGCGTCACGTAGAACGTGATCAAGAGCGAGGGCAAAAGCTGTGCTAGAACCCTCTTACTCTACCTATGGCTTCAAGACTGCCAGAACCGAGACCCCCGTAAGCTACAAGCAGATCAATTAAGGGGAAATGAGGGTGCTCGTTATAATACATGAAGGAAAGAAGCCAACAGTCGGCGAGGCCAAGGAAAGCGTTGGGGATGGTGCTTTATGTATTTTTTTAAATGTTTACTTGGATAATCACAGAAATTAGTAATGCAATATGTTTAGCGAAAAAGCTGCTTGTCCTTTTTACATTTTATTTAATCCCTTTTCATTTACTGTCGCTCTATTCACGCTCCAGAAAAACCTCCCTAAAATTACTTCAATGCATTTCCTACCCTGTTGCACACGAACTTCCTTCGGCTCTTCATCCCTACCCAATCATTTTTGTCCTCTATAGATAACGTTCCAAGTTTCCTTAAGCATTTATTTCGCCACGTCCAGAACTTCCCAGTAATTCACCTGCAACTGCATTTCTTACCCAGCAGGTTTGGAATCCTAAACATTATACAATAGCACATACATTAAAATACATTAGTCGTGAACGAGGTTTTCCTGCAGAAGTATGGGTATGATTTCTGGTCCAACCCCGACGCCACCATTGTTAGCTAGAAGGGAGCCTTTAAGTTGTAGCTCAAACACAAATGTTTTAGCAGAGAACATAGCAGTCAAGGATTTGACGTGCATGCTACGGGATGGCTGCTACCAAATGTGGGCTCACAAATTTAGTGGCTTAATGGACGGAGTACTGCGTAATGGAAGACGTACTACACAACGGTTTTGTTCTGTGACAGCCTTCTTTCTCTTACAAGCTTGAGATCAGTACTATGGACAACACACATGAATTCCTGCTGCATGTGGCCCTGATTAGACCGCAAATGTTCTCTTCGTATCCTGCTTTCTCCAGTTGGTACAATGATAACGCTTTGAAGTTTCAAAATTTCCAGCAAAGTTCGCGAAGGAACGAAGTGCATAACACAAGTCAGAATGTCTTCAAGTAGCGTCCTCTAAAGCTTGTTTCTTGATATGTCATACATTACTGCTTTGCAGGCGGCGTCTGGCCGAAGTGGCAAAGAAAGCGCGGAGCTAGATGCGTTCTTGGGTGGCCGCACCCTTCCACCCATGGCCCTGGCCGTCTCCATCCTTGCGTCAGCAGTCAATGGAATGCACATAGTGCCCATGGTTGGATACATCTATGCCTACGGTCCCTCTATCTTCTTTATGAATGCGTGGAATATTGCGGGCGCAATATTTTCCGCATTCACTTTGGTGCCTCTTTTTTACCGACTGCGGATTTCGACTGTTTTCCAGGTATTAAATACTTAGCAGAGATACTAGCATGTGTATCGTAGTAACCGTCGGATGAGCATCTAGCTCACTTAGTTTTCTTAGTTTGCACGTTAGTATTTTGAGGACGAGAAAATATGCGTGGGACGTTTTATCTGCAGAGCTGAAAGCCATTGCGAAAACGTACACAGAATCTTACGGCTCACCTCCTTTGTGTGTGACAGCCCGAGAAAAAAAAAATAATATAAAGGGAATATTGTAATATGCAGACGTGTTTTAGAAACTTTCGGGTTCTTAGATTTATGAAGACATTATGAAACAGCACTCCCTGACTGATACAATCTTTCGTATCAAATTATCATGGAACATTCTACGCAATCCTAAATATCTAAAGCCCTGAGCAGGAAGATTCCTAATTTTTAGAAGCAGCAAATTTTATTATTACAGTAATTTGCAGATCATCAAAACGCCCATTTCAGCATCTTGAACTTGGACGGCGATGTATGTGGTATGCTCTTGTGAAATTTTGTGTTTGGAACTTTTTATATATTAGCATAAAAATTATGAGCTACGTTCATATAACTACGTTGTTCTACTCAAATAATAAATGTGTTTCACATGTGCAAGTGAATTCAGAAATATTTTTAGAGCTGTCAGCGCCTGCGCTCCTGACAGTGCACTTTGTGGGGAGCTTTCTTACGAATGCAGTATAAGAAGTGCTTCGAGAGCATTTTCAAATTGGGTGTCACCAAAACTAACATTTTCACAATCTTAATTAAGGACAATTTATTAAGACTGTCTCAGCTGCTAGTTTCAGCCATTTCTTAATACATAGCCAGTTCTTGCCGACCGGGTTGCATTCTTTGGCGCGGAAGGCGTTTTATGTGTTTGCTGTGTATTGTAGTCATTCACGAAGGGCAAACTAAGGCCGACCACATGGCAGCAGTGTTTATATGACAGCATGATGTAAGTAATAATTTGTGGGGCTGTCTGTCGGTTACTTTCAGTACCTCCGCCTTCGCTTCGACAACAAAGTTGGAATTACAGCTTGCGTCATTTACTTCATCCTCACTGTAAGTTATGAATATTTTGTGACAACGGCGGCTGAATCAGCTTGACCACTACTTTTTCATGCCTTTGCTTGCTTGGGATGTTAATTTATGCAAAGCATATCGTTTCATTATTTCCATCCACACTCTATGAACGGATAGCCAATTGCAACGTGACAGTTACGTGTTTCGAAGAAGCACTAAATAGAAAAAAAATTGTGATATTTTATTTCGCAAGGTGGCCAATTAGAGCTGGTCTATAACGTATGAAAGTATACTCGATCGCAGAGATCAGCATATTGTGCACGTAACGGGTGCTCGCCTTGAACGGGGACCTGATAGGGAGCTCGACTACACCTGGGTAAGTTATAAAATGGAACGCTGTTCTTACTGCTGTATTAAACGTCCGCAACCCACATCTCGACATTTACTATGTTCATCATCATCATCATCATCATCATCATCATCATCATCATCAGCCTGATTATACCCACTGCAGGGCGAAGGCCTCTCCCATATTTCTCCACTTAACCCGGTTCTGTGCTAGCTGCATCCACTTGACCCCTGCGAACTTCTTAATCTCATCCGCCCACCTAACTTTCTGCCGCCCCCTGCTACGCTTTCCTTCCCTTGGAATCCAGTTTGTTACCCTCAGCGACCATCGGTTATCCCCTCTTCGCACTACATGTCCTGCCCATGTCCATTTCTTCTTCTTAATTTCCACTAGAATGTCGGTAACTTGAGTTATTTCTCTGACCCACTCTGCACGCTTTCTATCTCTTAATGTTACCCCTACCATTTTTCGTTCCATAGCCCTCTGGGTTGTCCTCAACTTAAGTAGAACTCTCTTGGTTAGCCTCCATGTTTCAGCCCCATAGGTGAGTACAGGCAAGATGCAACTGTTGTATACTTTCCTCTTGAGCGATACCGGTAAGCTGCTAGTCATAATCTGCGAGTGCTTGCCAAATGCGCTCCATCCCAATCTTATTCTTCTTGATATTTCCTTTTCATGGTCCGGATCTGCAGTTACTATCTGTCCTAAGTACACATATTCGCCTACTATTTCCAGTATTTCGCTGCCTAATGTAAACTGCTGTTCCTTCCCGAGGCTGTTGAACATTACCTTAGTCTTCTGCATATTGATTTTCAAGCCTACCTTTCTCACTATGTTCTCAGGCATCCAAAACCTGTCAGCCTAGGTGTTTCCATTCAAATAAGGGGAATCTGCCTGACCAGTTATCCGCAACTAGTTTCGATATCGTGTGTGGCCTGTATTCCCTCTCTCTTCATTTGTTAGGTTACGAGTGACAACAATATACTTTTGGAGCATAAAACGAAACTCGTTTACACTAGTGGCAATATAAGTGGTATCAAAGGTCAAAGTAAGGGCTTCTTATTTTTCCGTTTTGTACAACAGCCATAATCTCTAATGTACACGACATGGCTTTACCTGACTTTCCCCGACTAGCAAGCAAAGCTGGCGACAAGGATACCTAAAGTCTGGAACCATGAAGGCAATCATAAGGGTATTTGGCTAAGTCCTTTCGGTGGTGCTCGGCCTCTGTCAGTGGGCATCAGGCCACGATGACCAGTGCTTGGGGCGGTGGCAGGACAGCGGAGATTCGCACTAAGTTTGATAAAACAGGCACAAAACGGTGTCTAAAGGCCTAACAGAAGAAAAAATCCACCGGAAGTCTCAGCCGCGGTACAAAGGAGCCACCACTTCATTCAAGCTTATTAGCCCTCATTTTCTAAACACTGGCTGTCACACAGTGTTTTGGTCGTATGTAATTACTTTCTAAGGCTGGGTTCCCGTAATCTCGGTCACGGTTTCAATCGAAGATATATGCTATTGGGATACTGAAACCCGGCGGCTAGTTGTTCCTGAAATTACCCGAGCAATAAAGTTCGGGTAATGTAGCAAATCGGACAAAACTTTTAAGCGACCATGCTTTTCCACGCCAACATTTATTTGCTTTAAGCAAGTGGTGCGACGTATCGGCAATAAAGCGCGTTTCATACGCTCTAGATTGCCCCGTCGTAGTGGGGCATATCATCAGAACACCCATTTCAGCATCTTGAACTTGGACGGCGATATAGGTGGTATGCTCTTGTAAAATTTTGTGTTCGGAACTCTTTATATAATACAATTTATGTATTACAATTTTTATATATAATATATAATACACCATACAATTTTAATACCAAAAAGCATTGACGAAGCCAAGCTTCAACAAGTTACCGCTTACAGACCAATATACCAATATCTATGACGAACACATAAGATCTTCATGAAAATTCTACCTAAAAGGCTTCAAATTATAATTGAAGAATTAGTAGGACCGCATCAGACCTGCGGCATTAAAGGCCGAACCATATATACTAATATATATATATATATATATATATATATATATATATATATATATATATATATATATGTATGTATGTATTTGCTGGAGTGTTGCGACGCCTTGCGCCTTGCATGAGAGCGTTGCCATGCTACAGCTTGCCCTAGAGAAAGCCTTGAACAAGGTGCCGCATGATGTCTTGTTATCAGTTTTAGAGCATGAAAATGTGGGCTCAGTTATTTGCAAAGGAGTCGCAATGGCGTACGGAGGGTGCACGACGCCCTTGATAGTAAATAAGAGGGTGGGTGAGCTCATACAAGTGCAACGCTCTGTACGTTAAGGCTGCCCCGTGTCGCCATTGCTTTTCTTCTTGTATATTGAACCATTTTATCTGAGCATTATCCAGAGCAGCAGTGTCCGAGGTTTTCGTTTGCATTAAGCAGAGGTCCGCATACTCACGTATGCTGATGACATGGCCGTCTTCTGTACCGACTACGAAAGCATTCGCAGTGTTGTCAAATTGGTGAAGGACTTTTGTTTTGTGAGTGGTAGTGCTGTGAACTGGAATAAGTGTCCGGGCTTTTGGCATGAAAAGTGGCTCACAACCCCTGCGAATTTCGTGAACATGCCTTGGGTAACAACCCCAGTGAAGTATTTAGGAGTTCCACTGGAAAACTGCCGAAACAGTGAGTCACATTGGGACCAGCAGGATTCAGTTGGTCTATGATTGCACGTGCTACGATTTGTAATTTATTTCTTGTTACCAAGATATGGTACATGTTACAAGTACTGCGTTGTTTCGTGTGAATGTGCAGATATTTCACCGTGTGTTCGCCATTTTTGTGTGGGGGAAGTAGTTGAGAGCACACTCGCCGAACCAGTTTGTTTCGTCGCGATTGTTCTGGAGGAGTTGGTTTGGCGCATTTGTATTTGTGCCAAGTTGTTAACCGTTTATGTTATTTCGTGATACTAAAACCCATTGTTACGAACTGTGTGTCAGGTTAGATTGAACAAAGTGCTGCCTAACTTTGTTGTAAGTTCGGCGAGCATGCAAGGGAGGATTTTTGGAATCCTTAAGTGTACACGTCATGTCATGCATTGCAAGCCCGTTTTTCGTTTGAATATTTATCAACTTTGACGCGAAAGAAACCTTACAAGGACTTGTACGATGTCTTTCTCTCCCGGTCCCGAGTTTTGAATTTTGATCGCTCTCAGCGGACTAAGTATCTCTACAGCTTCCTTCGCCTACTATACTCATACTTTCGTAGCTTCATCCGCAATTTCGCTATCATTGCAGCTCCCCTTTACCAACATCTTAACGATCGTTCTGTTTTAATTTGGTCCGAAGACAGTGAAGAAAAGATTTAAAACACTCCAGAGTGCGCTCACTTCAGATCTCCTCCTTTCTCGCTTTGACAACACTCCTACCTCATTTCTTCATTGTGCTGTCTGCGCCCTCGGTATTAGTGCTATACCTATGCAGTATGATAGTGTTTCTCGGCTGAATGTAATTCGCTTGCCAGTCGCACCCTGGCACCTGCGGTACGAAATTACACCATCACCGAGCAGGAGTGCCTCGCCGTCATTCTGGCCGTTCAGAAATTCCGCCCCTACCTCTAGGGCTGCCATTTCATGGTCGTTACCAATCAACCCGTTCTGTATTGGCTACCTACCGTCAAAAATGTGACTGGACGCCTCAGCCATTGTATTATGCGTTTAAAGGAATGCACCTTCCATGTAACCTACAGATTATGTTGTAAACATTTTGACACTGACGCTCTTTCATATTGCCCGCTTCCGGAGTCATCCAGTGCTGATTCTAGGTGACTTCCTTCGTGCACCATCGACGCGTTATTGTCGTTATGAGTGTAGACATCACTGCTGCAGCTTCTGTCACTGCTCCAAATCTGCACGCTCTTGTGTTAAATGAACGAGCTGCTCCATACTGTCATTCTGCAAATGACCGTCTTACAGGGGCTTCCAAATGTAAATTGCAAATTTCGTATTTCTGATAAATGTTCTGATACATTCTGCAGCACTACCAAGTCCCGTTTGCTGATTCAATAAAATTTATGCTTTTTTTCAGCAAACTCTTGGTGCTGTTGGAATCTACAGTGCTGCTGTTGCTGTTTCAACAAGTATGTATTCGCAGTATTAGTATCGACGAGTCTTTTCTTTACACATTTTCACCCGTAGTGTCGATTGTGTGTCGAGATCTAAATGTGCACAGCAATGCATTCGTAGAGGAACTCCATGAAGAATGACAATAGTCATCAAAAACCCTATCTTGAACACGCAGCAAACATAAACGCGGCTACAGTGTAACTATGTAGCTACTACAGTATCTAAAAAAGCCCGCCATAAATACAAAGTCCTCTTTTACCTAAGCTTTACGAATAAGCTGCTAGGCCTAAGAATGCATGCCTGTTTTGGGTAACAAGTGTTCGATTTCTATCCGTCCTACTGTCTCAAAGCGACGCTTGAGTAGGCAGCACCGAGCCAGTTGACAATCTCATGTTTTATAAGGTCACACAACCACCGACAAATGAGTGCCCGGTCACGTCATCTGTCATCTGCATACACCACAGGCATCCTTCTCACCTCCATACCACAACGCCGACAGCAGAATATCTGTGTAACGTGGCCCTTGCAGGGCAACTCCAGCAGTTTTTCGACGTTCGAAGATACGAATGAAACTTGTATCAAAAGTTCTCGATATGAAGGTTGTGTGTGCCAAGCAGCCCAATTGAATACGCTTTACTTTTCTGGCAAATTGATTTTAGAGAAAGCGCTCTGGAACTAGAGAGTTGCGCGGCCAAATAGGAAATGCTTACGGCTAACACTGTTTGATGACGTCACAGTTTGAAGGAGCGTCGAGCAGACGATGGCGACAAGGCAGCGGCCCTACTGGATGCGGCTAATTTGGCCGCGGGGTCTCCTCCATAGGATTTTGTTCGCAGATTATCTCGACGAACATGATCTTAAGCTATCCTTCTGGGACGGGGAAGGGAGCGGTGACATGGGGGTCGGCAGCGATGTTCAAAAGCGGCACTTTCCCATCCTCAAGCCACAATATGCAAGTGTTTCCCAGCCCCCCCCCCCCCCCCCCTCTGTGATTCAGAAGGTGTGATCTCCCAGCTCTATCACGAAATCTCTGAAAACTACGTATGTAATGCTTGCTGGGGATTTCAACCTGCCAGACGTAAAATGACCCTTGTATGGAGCAGCTTGCTGTGCAACTCATCTTCTTTGCGTACCATATTTCTTGGGGTGATAAATACCCACTCACTGTTACAATTTGTTGAAATCCCAACACGTGTTGGACCCACTAGTGCCAGTTTCTTGGATTTATTCTTGTGCAGTTACAGTAGCAGCATACGAGGAATATCTCATCACGACATGTTCTTGTTAACATATCTATAACTCACACGCGCCACTATATTAAAACTCCACAAAAATTATTTATGAAGAATGTTATCATGTCTCCGCATCACACGAACTGAATGTGTTTTCACCCGATTACAGTCACTGAGCTTGTGCTTTGACGTGAATTCAATATAACACGTACTAAAAACAAAATTGCTATCGCTAATTGACCGGTAAATTCTATCACGATTCATTACCGCCAAACGTCGAAATGATCAACCCTCGATGACAAACCTATTCGGGTACTAAAAGTAAAAGAAACTGTTTACTTCGTCACTACTGTCAATCTCGGGATCGTGAAGTATGCAGTAAAAATAGGAACAAATCAGCAAATTTATAACAAAGATGGTCGTGAAGCTCAAAGTGCCTTTTTGTTTAATCTAGACAAAAAAAAAAAAATAAACGTAACTCAAAAGAGTTCTGGAAGTACGTAAAAAGTAAGTTAAACAATAAGGGATACTTTCCTGAAAACTTGGACGGCGTCAACTACGCGGTTGATATTACAACGATGGCAGAAACACTTCATCTTTATTTTCAGTCTGCCATTACGCAATCAGAAGCAGCTATATTTTGCTTTGAGAGCAGCAGCCGTCTGGCGCAAATGACAGATATTTAATTTTAGGAACAGGATATTAGTTTGCTTTTATAGAAGAATAAAGTCCACCCTGCCTCTGGTCTAGATCATGCCTTCAACTTCATCCTGAAGAACTGTTACATTCTGTTGCCACTTTCTTAACGGTCCTTTCCATGGAATCTCTTGAACAAGGTGCGCTTTCTTCTAATTGGAAATGTGCAAATAATATACCCATCACCAAGAGCAGTGAAAAACTAACTTCTAACTATAGAAAGATTTCCCTTACTAGCGTGTGTTGCAAAACTTTAGAGCACATCAATTACACCAACCTTTTGAGTCACCTCAATATCAATAACCTCTTCGCCACAAGGCAACATGGTTTCAGAGACTGCGGTGCAGAACAGTTGACTAGTGGCGCACTCTCAATATCACTATTTCTCATAAATTTCCTCTTAATTACCTCTTTACATCGTAATTTTTAATATGTGCATACACTAAAAATAACAGACCAACAGAGATTTTCCCAAAAATTTTTGAGGCGATATGAAAACGCGAACTAGAATTGTCAGTGCTCAGTCGCTGAAAATATTTCTGTTTGGAATCAATGAAGGGAGGATACTACAAAACTTGAGTCCTTGAGCCTTGTATTGGAATTTTTATCATACACAAAAAATAAATGCGCTCTAGAGTCCGCAGATATAAATATTCATGAAACACTTTTCAATAATGAAAAATATTTTTATTGCAGGACAATCAACATAGCAACGGTCTTACATCGGCGGTAAATACTGCAGTATGAACACTATAACCCATCCTCTTCACACCAACTCACCACATATACTTTGAAGTAAAGAATTCATACAGGTGGTACGAAGAAAGCATTATAGATATATCCAGGTCTATTCACTCTTTTCTCTAAACTTGTTTACCCCTTCGGTCATTCATGTGCATGTCGTTTCGCAAGTTTTGCATGTGATAACCGCACGAGTTAGATTCTTATGCATTTGAAACATTGCTTTCGTTAACTGATACATTAATTTGTCCCTTTCAATATATTTCCAGTGCTTTCCCTGCCACTTTTGTACACAAGCATTGTAATTGGCCTGGCTGGCACAATCTACACGGCTCTGGTAAGTTTTTCCCCCTGTGCCAAACATATTCCATCAAATAATCTCTCCCCTCCCGCAAAAAAACAAAAATGTATCTTGAATTATAGGAGGACGTCTTTAGAAACGTTTCACTTGCTTCCTATCTGGACGACTTATTCCTCAGGGCTTAACTAATATTTTTTTAGAAAATATTTTACTGTGTCACCGCAGCTGTGGAGCTTGCCTGAACTACATTGAAATATGAAGTTTATCAGGGCTGCGCATGAAGTCAATAACATTCAAACTGTTACATCTCACTAACTACAAATTGTCAGTCTTAATTATGGTGGATATAAGGTTATATTGATGCGTTATATAAATTTTTCTTACATTTTCAATAATCCATTGTGAACCGCGCGGTATAAATGTACACTACGCAGGAGACGTAGTGGTCTTGTTTGTTCGTCACTTCGAGATCACTGGACATCCTTTGACCTTGACTTTTGGTGGGCGGTTGACACAACACAACGAGTAATACATTTTATATCAATGCTTCGTAATGATTAAAAAAATTTGCTCTGATCATTTTATGTTGCGTCCAGTGACAGCGGCTGTAATACTAAATCACCCAGAAATCGCACTTCAGTTCGATACGAGAGCAATTGTGGGGTGATGAGTTTTTTAAAAAGAGTAGATAGGACTACCTGCAGATGCCAAGATTTACTTTGAAAGTTAATCTCCCTATTCGGGGCAGGAGTTGGATATCACTGCAGACATCCTGTCGGATCTCTAACTTCTTGAAGACGTTGCAGTTCATTGTTGTGAGTGCAAAAAAACATCAGTGTTAAATAGGAATGTTCAGGAATGCACTCCGACGTTTACCATGTTCTTAGAATTACCGCCCACTCATTGGCTTCTCTGGCATTGATAATAGCTTCCAGCCCATGGGACAAAACAATTTGTGACCTATATGTGTGCGCAGTTTTAGCAGTAATTTATTTTGGCATAGCCATAGGTTTAGTATCTCCGATGTCATTCATATATTGTTTCGATTTTTTATATAGGGAGGACTCCGCAGTGTGGTGTGGGCGGACTGCTTTCAAGCAGTCGTGATGCTGGCTTCGCCCATCACAGTTTTTGCGAAGGTTCTTTACGACTCAAGTCGTGTGACGCCGCCCCTTAGGGCCGTAACTGACTTCAACGCGAGCCAGTATTTTCTCGGGTAAGAACTTGAAATAAAAGACATATTGTTTTTTGCTCTATAAGCTTCAAAAACTAAAAACATTACGGCTTTAATGCGCCGATAACTTTGGGCCTCTTACCTTATTTTTTATATATCGCCCTTTTTAATGCAAATCGATACATTCTATGCATTTTCTTCGAACAAGTTGCTTACACTGAGACATTCTAACCTACGAAGGTCGAGAGGAGAAGGTATGCTATGGTATGCTTATTTATAATGTGCGGTTATGGTATCGAATGATATGGCATGTGATGTACGGTATGCTGTCGCATGGTATAATATATAGAATTTAAATTCCCAAATCAGGCATCACCTATGGGGGACGCAATAGTCGTAATTTTGGCCAGCCGCGATGTTTTGTCAGCACTGATATTAGAAAGTGGGAGGTTGTCTAGGTTTTGACTCCATTGAAAGGTGACCGCTAGAACGGGGAACGAACTTGCGTCCTCGGGCTAAGTAGTGTTGAGCCCTAAATGCTTCACAGCGGCGGAGAATGCTGGGAAAGAAAACAAATTATTTACATTGAAAAGGTATTCCCTAAAATGTTACTAATAGCTCATCACAAAAGGAGTTGTGTTGGAAGACAAGCAATGATTTACTCTTCATATATTGCCCTGAAGGTGCACCATTAAAAGCCCCTAATGACAAAAAATGTTTTTGAACCATGACAACACAAACTTGCAAAAGTAAAGCCCGTGTGTTTTGAAGAGCACTGCTAATATATGTTCGTTTTTCATACTCATTCTCACATTTCCTTGCCACGTAATTCCGTTATCCAAACTGCTTACCTTAGTCAGAATAGAAGACGGAATCATGTAACGTTCGAGTCAAAATATCAGTTAAAAGAGACTAGGGGTTTTAAACAATCGGTTGACAGGAAGAAAGCGGCTAATAACTGCGACGTCGAAGCATCTACTGCGAGAGGAGTTTTCAGTAGAAGCATAGAATTCAGATCGCAATAATGTTGAGCAGTCAACAAACAAATGTAAGGATATCAAGGGTTCATTACCAGGTACATAGTAAAAAAAAAAAAAGAGACATCAGCCTCGAGAATCAAGAAAATCACAGGGGATTTCTTTTTGTTCTTGCTTTTGGTAGTCGAAGTTGAATGGTAATATGAATGTGGATAAAGTTGATTGGAAAGTAGAAACTAATTACTATTTAGCACTCTTCCCACCGGAAAAATACTCGCTCTACTTTTTGTGCTATGAATTTCATTTGGTGCCCTATGTACATATGTGGACTGATAAGCAATCTGTCATTCTCTCTTTATTTGATTGCTGATCAGCCTAACGATATCCAGAAATCTGGCTGCGTTTATGTCATAGGAATTTTAGAAAGGTAAAATGGTTGTGGCAGCCACCTTCCTATGGAGGCTAAAAGCAAGGCGCTCGTTTGCTTTGCGGAAGCAGTAGCTGAGGGTATGGCGGCGGTTTCTGAATATCGAGTGAGATGGTCAACACAGACCACTACCCACTTGTTACCGCTCGGAAACCGCTGAAAAGGACCCAAAAGGTCGATTCCCACTTGCTCAATGAGTGCGGTCGGAGGTGCATTAGTGTTTAGCAGTCCTGGTGGATGGGAAGTAGGAAGCTTGTACTGCTGGCACTTGGCATAACGTTTTACATAGCGCTGAATGATTTGAGGAATTATTGGCTAGCAAAATTATTTATGTGCGCGGTGAAAGTTCCGGGCGTCACCCAAGTAGCCAGACGTGGCACCGTAATGCATCATTTTGAGAACAGGAATGCGGGGATTTTCCGGCCCAAGGAGAAGAAAGCGCGCACCTCCGAAGATGAAATTCTTGTAAGTAGGCTGGCACGAACGCAGAAACGGGTATCTCTTGAAGCATGAGCGGCAGCGAAGAGCGGCACCAAAGTCTGGTCGTTATGTTGTTCAAACTGTAACAGTTGAGGACCAGGAAACGTTGCTTAAATAGGCACCAGGTAATCATCAAAGTTGTCACTGTCACTGCCACTTCACGATAGCGGTAAGCGTGAGAAAAAGCGCTGGCGTGCTGAGAGCCGCGTTTGCATGCCACATTGAAGTTAAACTTTTGCAAACGCAAAGAGCATCGGGCAAGCCGGTTGTAAGGGTGACCTAGATTTATAAGTCAGCAGAGCGAATTATGGTCGGCGACGACGGTATAAGCATTTCCATAGAGGTAGGAGCGAAGTCGTTACACCGCGATAACGACTGCGGGGAACTCTTGTTTACTAACGGTGTAGTTGCATTCCGATTGCTCAAGGATCGACTAGCATAGGCTATGATATACTGATCGCGGCCATGGTGCTGGATGACCACAGCGCAAACACCCACGCCACTAGCGTTAGTGTGAACTTCGATAGGGGCAGAAGTGGCATTGCATACTTCCCGATGTTACAATAAATTTGAGATGGCGTAAGGCAGAATCGCAGTAAGTAGCCCAAATGAACTAGGAATCATTGTGCAAAAGACACGTGAGAGGGTAGGCGATGTGAGCGACTCTGGGCATAAAATGCCGAAAGATGGAACTTACTCCTAAAAATCACCTAAGCATCTTCACAGATTTCGGCTCTGTAAAGCTCGTTACAGCCTCAATATTTTGAGGATTCGGCCGAACACCATCCGTATCAACCAAGTGACCTAGTCATGTCAATAACTAGAAAGAAGCATACATCAAGATTTCAGTACACTATAAATGGCACCCCTCTCGCTGCAGTTAATGAACATATATACTTAGGCCTATTATTAACCTGTGACCTCAGATGGAACGCCCACATCAATTATATAACCTCAACCGCACTAAAACGACTATTCTTTATCAGGCGGCGCCTCCAAATAGCTCCCTATAAAACTAAATTACTAGCCTACAATACACTGATTCGCTCTGTCCTCGAATATGCGATTGTCGTATGGTTTCCTTTTACCAGTCAAGACATAAATAAAATTGAAGCAGTACAAAGGAAGGCAGTAAGGTTCATATTCAATAAATACAGAACTGACTCACCAACTGAAATAATGAATAGACAGGGAATAAAAACACTTCAAACCCGAGCTAAAATTGCACGCCTCAAACTCCTGTACCAACTACTTCATCGACACTTAAAAGTTGATCCTGCTAAATACATCTCTTTCTCTGCAACTAGACCGACACGTAATAAGCATTCAAATACGCTAACTGAATATCACTTCCACACTAACTGCTTCAAATACTCATTCTTCCCTTTAGCCACAAGAGAATGGAACAGCCTGAGTTCATCTATTACTAATTTATCTTCGTTTACTAAGTTTGGAACCGCAGTGGAAAGATATTTAACATATTAGCAAAACGTTCTTTTATGCTCATATTTTTGGTATGCCGCCCGTTCGATTCTGTTCTTGTTCTGTTCCTTGTCATTTACGCGTATACATATGAAAACAGTACGTTTATGTTTTTTTCTTCTCTTAGTGTAGTGTCGTAATACAAGTATAATTCTCGTTCATATGTGCCTCATATTTGTTTTTGTTTGTATAATGTTTCACCATTTTTGTACCCTATGCATTTTACATTCTTGATTTGCTTTGTACATATTGTAGCGTGTACAACAGCAGCCGCTAGGCGGCTGCTCATCGAGAGTCTCGTGCACGGACTCGAAGAAGTGCCCCTTGGCGTTCGAGAAGAAGCTGAAGTTAGCTGCCGTCTCTCGGTGCTCCGACCCTGCTCTTCTGCGCCTGCTAGCTCAACCCCCCATTAAAACCCAACCTTCTGGTTACGGGCCTAAACGGCTACGTAACACTGGTGGAGGTGAGGCCTTGAACTACATGTCTCGGGCCTCTCGCAGCAACTCATCGAGTCCCAACCGGCTTCCGCTCGTATCTACACCCGTTCATCGTTGCAGCCGACGCCTCCGGGGTCTGGCGCCGGAATTCGCTCCTCTACCTGAACCGACGCCAGCTGACCAGCAGTTAGAGACTTCCGCAATGGCCCAGGCAAGTCAGCATCAGTTGCTGCTTCAGCAGCCTCGTGCGCCCCTCAGTTTCCATGGCGGTACTGGGGAAGATGTCGACGACTGGATCGACCAGTTCGAGCGAGTGGCGCAATTTAATCAGTGGAACCCGGCTCAGAAGCTGCGCAATGTGTATTTCGCGCTTGAAGACTGTGCTAAAACGTGGTATGAGAATAGGGAGGCCAGTCTTCAAAACTGGGATTCCTTTCGCCAGCAGCTGCGGCAAACCTTTGCCAACCACGACCGCCGTGATCGCGCATGCCGCCTCCTAGAAGCTCGTGTGAAACTACTTAATGAAAGTGTGGCCATGTTCGCCGAGGACGTGACGCGTCTTTGCCGACGGGCTGATCCCGACATGACGGAATCAGCGAAGTTGCGCCACCTGATGCAGGGCGTAAAAGAACCTCTCTTCGCTGGTCTGGTTCGGAGTCCACCTCAAACCGTCGCGGACTTCATCAATGAAGCTGCCCTCATTGAGCGAGCCCTGCAGCAAAGATACCGGCGCACGGAGTCTGCCTGTGGTCAGCCCTTCAGCTGTGTGGCCACATTGAACAGGTCCACTGGCGATCACTCTCTGCGTGAGCTGATCCGCGAGGTAGTTCGCGAGGAGCTCCTCAAGTTCAATCTTGGATCGCCTAACCCGACTGCCGTGGCTGTCACCGAAGCCGTGCGGGAAGAAATACGTCAGACATTGTCACCGCCTGATTCACTGTCGGAGCCACGTTCTATGAACTACGCAGCGGCTATTCGTCTGCCTGCAGTGCCTCCTGCGCAACAGCTTCGTTTCGAAGCACAGCCGCCGCCCACTTTGCAGCCACCGTTCTACCAACCGTCCTACCAGCCGCCATCCCAGCAGAGCCTCGTCATGCAGCCGTCCGCTCCTCAGCCACTGTTCTAACAGCCGCCATCCCAGCAGAGCCTCGTCATGCAGCAACCGGTTCGGAAGGCAGACGTCTGGCGCACTCCTCGCCAACGGCCGCTGTGCTACCACTGCGGAGAAGCCGGCCACTTGTACCGTCGTTGTCCATATCGGGAACTCGGTCTTCGGGGTTTTGCTCGTGATTCCCCGGGTCCCCGGGTCGGCGAACGCCCTCCAGAAATCGATGAATATTTGGCAACCCGTGCAACCTCTTCTAGCGACAGCACACAGTCTTCTCCCGTGCGCTACTCGTCACCCGGCCGCCGTGAGTTTAATCATGTGCCAAGGCGCCGGTCGCCAAGCCCACACCGGGGAAACTGAAGGCGGCGACCTCAGGGGGGCAGGTTGCTGACGAACGGAATCGATGTCCCGAAGAGCCTCCCGTGACGACTCAGCCCGATGCTGTGACTACGATGCCTCCGCCACCCCATGAACCCGAAACTCTCAGTCAACCTCAAGCCGATCACGTTGTTAGCGCCGACCTTTCCGTTCTCGTCGACGGACACCCAGTAACCTCTTTGGTAGATACCGGAGCAGACTTTTCAATAATAAGCAAGAATTTCGTAGATCGGCTCTCCAAGGTTAAAACTGAATGGCTGGGGCCGCAAATTTGTACTGCTGGCGGTCACCTTATGACGCCGATCGGACGATGCACTGCCCGAGTAACCATCGCCGATTCAGCCTTTGTAGCCGTTTTTGTTATCCTGCCGCACTGCTGCAAGGACCTCATACTCGGCATGGACTTTTTACGTGAGCATGGGGACATTATTAATGTTCCTCGCCGTACTGTCACGTTTTCGACGCCTGCAACGACGACCGCTGACCCCGAACGACGCCACGCACCTTTACGCATCGTTGACGCGGATGTATCTATGCCGCCACGTTCGTCTGCTCTCGTCACAGTCAGGGGCGACGACCAGTCCTGTGCTGCCGGCGTTGCCGAACAGAACACAGAGCTTCTGTTACATCATGGAGTCTGTGTTGCACGCGGTATAGTTCATCTGACTAATGGTCTAGCTCACGTGCTGATTACGAACTTCGGGAACGAACGGCAACGCATCGCTAAAGGCACCACGGTAGCCTACTTTGAAGGTGTCGCAGAAGCAGCCCACGCCTGCTTTGTTCTTGAGACCAACACGTCTGCCAGCCAAACGCCCAACTTCGACCCTGATTTGAATCCCGCTGTATCACCGGCAGAGAAGGACAGACTCGTCGGGCTACTCTTTCAGTTTCAAGACTGCTTCTCATCCGCCTCCGCGGTTAACAGACGCCCTTGACCAAGCACCGCATAATAACCGACGACCGCACCCGATCAGTCCGACAGAATCCCTACCGAGTGTCGCCGCGGGAACGCGAAGTCATTGCTCAACAGGTAGACGAGATGTTAAATGGCGGTGTCATACAACCATCGAGGTGTCCCTGGGCTTCGCCTGTTGTCCTCGTTAAGAAGAAAGACGGAAGTTTAAGGTTCTGTGTGGACTACCGTAAGCTCAATCAAGTCACAAAAAAAGACGTCTACCCGCTGCCACGCATTGATGACTCATTAGACCGGTTGCGCCACGCGCGCTACTTTTCATCGCTTGATCTTAAGAGCGGTTACTGGCAGATCGAAGTCGATGAACGTGATCGCGAGTAGACAGCGTTTGTCACGCCCAACGGACTTTATGAATGCAAAGTCCTACCTTTCGGATTGTGCTCCGCTCCAGCGACATTCCAGCGAATGATGGACGCAGTTCTGTCTGGTCTTAAATGGCAGATGTGTCTAGTCTACCTAGACGACGTTGTTGTGTTTTCACCAACGTTAGAGGAACACCTCCAACGCCTCTACGCTGTGCTACGGGCTATCAGATCTGCCGGCCTCACGTTAAAACCACACAAGTGTCACTTTGGCTATGAAGAGCTCCTGTTCTTGGGCCACGTTGTCAGCCATCTAGGAGTTCGTCCCGATCCCGCTAAAACAACAGCCGTCACCAAATTCCCTACTCCATGTAACAAGAAGACAGTTCGCCGTTTCTTGGGCTTCTGCGCCTATTACCGCAGGTTTATTGAAAACTTTTCGCGCATTGCCGCTCCGTTGACACGTCTCACCTGGGATTATGTCACCTTCACCTGGACGGACGAAGAGCAAAAGGCATTCGACGAGTTACGGCACCGCTTGCAGACAACACCTGTGCTTGCCCATTTCGATGCGAATGCAGAGACTCTGGTCCACACAGATGCCAGCAACGTGGGTCTAGGCGCTGTACTCGTCCAGTGGCAAGACGGTGCCGAGCGAGTTATCGCATACGCCAGCCGGACTTTGTCCCGTGCCGAATCGAAATATTCCACCACCGAAAAAGAACGTCTGGCTGTTGTATGGGCGGTGATGAAATTTCGACCCTATCTTTATGGCCGGCACTTTCGGGTTGTGAGTGACCATCACTCTTTGTGCTGGTTAACGAACTTGCGAGACCCCTCCGGACGCCTTGCATGATGGAGTTTACGGCTACAGGACTTCGACATGACCATCGTGCATAAGTCTGGACGTCAGCACAACAACGCCGACTGCTTGTCCTGTTCACCTGTCGAGGCTGCGCGGGAAGACGAAGAACCAGACTTCCCCCTTATCGCAGCCGTCGACGCGCTCACTGTTTCGCAGCAGCAACGTGACGACCCGGCTTTCGCACCACTTATCAATTTTCTGGAAGCGCGCTCTACAGAAGTTCCCCGTCTCTTCGCCAGAACGCATTCATCGTTTTTCATGCGAAACATTGTTTTATACAAGATCAACTTCGCTCCGACGGGAAGAGATTACCTCCTCGTCGTACCAGAGTCTCTTCGCGAAGAAATCTTACAGGCATGTCATGACGAGCCCACCGCGGGTCACCTGGGGTATGCTCGAATTCTGGCCCGAATTAAAAAGAGTTATTACTGGCCAAACCTTGCGGCCGCTGTACGACATTACGTGAGGACATGCCATGATTGCCAGCGACTGAAAACACCGCCTGTGAAACCGGCCGGTTTACTGCATCCTGTTCAAGTGCCAAGATACCCATTCGAACAAGTTGGCATGGATCTGTTGGGTCCTTTTCTAATTCCTGATTCGGGCAACAGGTGGATAATTGTCGCTACAGATTACCTCACGCGTTACGCTGAAACGAAGGCTCTCCAGCGCGGTACAGCAATCGAGGCAGCGAAATTTTTCATCGAACGCATCGTCCTGAGGCATGGCGCCCCGACAGTTATAATAACGGACCGAGGCACTGCTTTCACTGCCAAGCTACTGGAATCTGTCATGCAACTAAGCGGCACTACCCATCGCAGGTCAACCGCCTACCATCCACAAACTAATGGCTTAACAGAACGTCTGAACAAAACTCGCCGACATGATGTCCATGTACGTGGATGTTGAACATCGGTCGTGGGATAACGTCCTGCCGTACGTCACGTTTGCGTACAACACGGCGCAGCAGGAAACAACGCAAATGACGCCGTTCTCCTTATTGTATGGCCGCGAAGTTTGGACAATGCTCGAAGCCATGTTGCCCCACGACGGCCGTGACCTCGAAGTTGGCGCCGAGGAGTTCACTCAACGCGCAGAAGAAGCGCGACAGCTGGCGAGGGCACGCATCCGGAACCAGCAAGGTCGAGACGCCCAGCGTTACGATCACCGCCACCGTGTAGTGACTTTCGGACCGGGCGATAGAGTGTGGCTTTGGACTCCGATTCGACGTCGGGGACTATCCGAAAAACTTCTGAAGCAGTACTTTGGCCCATACAAAGTGCTCCGTCAGCTGAGCGACGTCACGTACGAAGTGCTTCCGGACGGCTTTTCTTCTACTCGTCGGCAGCAGAAATCCGAGGTTGTCCATGTCGTGCGCATGAAGCCGTACTTTTCGCGAGGAAATTAGCGCAGCACCTACCGCATGTTTCTTGCTTTATTTTTTTTATCTCTGCTTTCGAATTCATCAAGTTGACATTTATTTTTTTTTAGAGAGGGGGGTAATGTAGCGTGTACAACAGCAGCCGCTAGGCGGCTGCTCATCGAGAGTCTCGTGCACGGACTCGAAGATGTGCCCCGTGGCGTTCGAGAAGAAGCTGAAGTTAGCTGCCGTCTCTCGGTACTCCGACCCTGCTCTCCTGCGCCTGCTAGCTAAAGCCCCCATTAAAACCCAACCTTCTGGTTACGGGCCTAAACGGCTACGTGACAATATAATCATGTCATTGTGTGTTCTTTATATGCTCTATATACACTTCTCTGTACTAACATATGCCCACCTGCAACAATCCCGAATGTTATTAGCAGTATCTGTAAATAAATAAAAATAAATAAATAATTATCTAGCGTCCACCAGAGTGACATTTCTTAGAGTTGAGGGTGAGGCCTGCTCTCTCAATGAAATCGAGAGCGATGGCGAGACAGCTATTTTGCTCCTGAAAGGTATTGCGGAAGATAACAATGCCGTCCGAATAGCACAAATTTTACACTTGAGTGTGCTCAGAATGGTGTCCATGAATCGTTCAAACGTGGCAGGTGCATTGCACAATCCAAAGGACATCAGGTAGAACTCATAAAAACCGTGGGGTGTCAAAAATGCCGTCTTTTCTTTGTCGCTCTGGTTTATCGGTATATCCCAGTACTTGACTTCAAGTGTACTGAGGAGAATTGACACTGAGTGAAGATAGTGAATTGTATAATCAATACGTGGAAGAGGAAACACATTTTTAATTACGTCATTAAGCCGACGATAGTTCACACAGAAGTGCTATGTATTGTCTTTATTTTTTAACGAGGATAACTGGAGCTGCCGAAGAACTTAACATTCCTAGATATACGCCACATCGGAGTGGGTCCTCAGCTTGTTCTTCATTACGCTGACGTTCGCTGGGGCGACACACAGTATAGGGCCTCTGTCTGATCGAGTGACAGGTTCCAGTATCAACTGAATGATGAGTGCGAGAAGCTGGAATCGGTGGCGGATAATCCCTGGCTAAGTCAAAAACGGGAACCTGCTTGGAAAGCAGGTAATTCATAACTTGAGACTCTGCACAATGGTGTTTTTTTCTATTCAAAAGTACCGTCACTTAGTGGCGCTAAGAAATTCAACACACCTTTCTCAAAATTAGCGAGTTTCATGCCACGAGGTAACACGGATGGCTAGTCTGGATAGTTCACAGTACAAGCACGGTGTGACTTCTGTTCACTGAAATTATGCAAAGACGCACCACGACACTGTTATTAGCACAGATAAGTGTTTTAGGCTCAACAGCGTCGGCATCCTCACGCAAAGTTTTAGATGAAATAACTTGGATAAATTCTCGTGACAAGGTACAACTGTATCTTCAGACAAAGAAAACGCTCCAAGTCAGGGCGACAAAGCTTTTACAAGCGCTGACATCAACGTGGTATTCACAGAGATCTGTCCACTACAGCAGACTATTGTTGCAACAGAATCCTTATAAAAGTCTATAACTAGAATTTCTTCCTGTGTGTAACGAAGCAACACTGTGAATTCGGTTCGAAACGCTTGGCCGTCAATCCTAAACTTGGTCAACCACTCGTCGACGTCCTCGTTGAGTTTCGCACCAAAGGTTCGTGGCTCTGCGATAATGGTGCCAGTTGCTCACCGTAGGTGTTGCTCGGACGCCGTCACCGTCTTGAGCCTATTTGTATGGTGAGGGTGGTAAACCAGCGAGTCGGCGGCTTCGTCGAAGACAACGGGGATCCGTGTTGATCTATCCCGCTAACTTCACCTCGAGAGGTACGGTAATCGACGTACGCACCTTCTCTCCAACTGTGACGTACTCAGTACGTAATGGTTTTTTTTTTTTTTTAGTCTAGCTCCTGAGAGTCCCCACGGCCAGTCAGCTTCTGCTTCATCTTCTTAACTCTCCAGCTTCTCACTCCTCCTGACGGGCCATAGTATGTGACAATATCATCTTCCAAATGGCACTAGCATTACCACAGGCTGCGCCACATCCGCCGCATTGGAGGTTGGTAGCTTTGGCGAACACTCTCAAGCATAACATACACGCAAAATAAATACAAAAAAAAATTGAACACTGAACAGCCGCAGGCGTATTTCGGTGGCCATAAGTTCACATTCCCCCTCTGGCATAGGGCTGTTTTATATTCTAGTTTCCAATCTATTATCTCTATGGTTACGTAGCAATTATCATATACTTTTCTTAGTTTCCTCGACTGTCGTCACGATTGATACAATCCTTAGTAGAAAACACATCTGTAATTGTGTTTTAAAGGCGGTTTTCATTATTATACCGGATATTTTTCATTGAACGGAGAGTACTTAATAGGCACATTTCTGTGCAAGAAATCCCCCTAGATATATCATATATCATAACTGCCACTACCATTAATTTAAACCTATCTTATCCACTCAACTGTCTGTGAACGCCACAAACTAAAGCTTTTTTATGTGGCGTCACTAAATCTACGCAAAAAAAAAAATTGATCATCCTCTCTGGGTTTACTTTGCACAAAAGGCTCCTGTTTTGGGGGAATTCAACCGTAAAACTGGCTTCTTATTCACTAATATGTTCACAGCTAGCAACATCGGGGTCTAATAACAAATCCTAGCGCTGAGACAGATTTTCTCTTCTTGGGCTCCAAGATTACCCCGGAAGGAGACTGCAGCCATGAAATTAGGAGACGCCTTCTTCTAGGAAAGAGAGTCATGGCTAGCCTTGACCGCCTAGCAAAGAGCAGAGACATTAAACTACCAGCCAAGATCTGTATAACTCATGCTATGGTCTTTCCAGTTGTGAGGTATAGATGCGAGAGTTGGACTGTGAAAAGGCTGACCGCCGAAGAATTGACGCGTTTGAATTGTGGTGCTTGCGGAGACTCTTGAGACTTCCTTGGACGGCCGGAAGATCAAATCAGTCGATATTGTCAACCATAAACCCTGACTGTTCATTGGAGGGTCAAATTCTAAAGTTAAAGCTCAGCTACTTTGGTCATCTGATTAGAAGAGAGGAGTTGCTGGAGAAAGATTTGGTGTTGGGAAAGGTTGAGGGTCACCGGAGAAGGGGTAGGCAGCGAACGCGATGGTTAAATGGCATCCTCGAGGCGCTGCAGATGAAGTTATGTGATGTTAGGAAGATAGGGAGAGAGCGGAAAGCGTGGCGTGATATGGTCCATAGGGTCACGAAGAGTCGGACACGACTGACCGACTAAACTGAACTGAAGCGCTGTGTGGAAACGCCATATGGGGTACAGCGGACATTCACCTTTAAAATAAAATAATTACGCTTGATGTCACGTTACCTTCCTGTCCAGCTGGTCTTCCCGTGCGCTATTTTTCAGTACATTCTGTCGTTGAGATTACTTACCAAGAGCAAAACATTCTAAAATTGCTAAATTCTTTAAGAATCGTAATGTAGAGGCTTCTTTTTGTGTCATTATGATGCGCAAAATATTATATTTCTCCTCAGTGTTAAAAATATTACGAGCCTGAGACTGAGATCTAAACTTGCGAATTTGCATATATTGCTGAACTAGCAATTTGTGCACAATATTACATAATCTACATTGACTGTGTTGCCATATATATTCAATATAGCGGCCGCTACATATTTCCAACTACTAGACTTCAAGGTGATGCATTGATGACGTCAGGAAAACAGGATGCATGTTACAGTGTCTAATTGCAGGCGCGGTAAAACGTTCCCACGACACTAAAAATAAAGTACAGAAGCCAAGGTTGAAATATTTGCAATTGAGCGGAGAATACTTTTCATCGTAATAAAGGTGCAGTTATTATAGATATATTAAACGTAATAACCTCCGTTTATAAATTACCTCATTGAATAGAATATATGCACAATATTCTTAACTCGCTCTCCTATCCAGTAAAATGCATGCCCATCGTCATTAACCTGACTACGCCCACTGCAGGCGAGACACCTCCCGTACCCCTTCGGTTAACCGCTCTCTATGCCAGCTTCCTCGGTGTAATCGCCGAAAGCTTCCTTATCGTACTCGCTCGCTTAACCCTCCCCCTCCCCACCTTTCCGCTGCTATGCCTATGCTGATGCGCGGAAAAACCAACGTGACAGCAACAACTTAATTTGATGCAGAATAGAGATGCTGCCTAACTAAATATTCTTCCTTGTGTTTTACAGGGGAGGCTTCGACATGACCAATGATGATAACATTTGGACAGTGTTGGCAACCTGCGCACCATACGCGCTGGTGCGTGTAGCATTTGACCAGATGGCAGTGCAGAGGTTCATGGCCGCCAGAACGCTCCGCGAGGCGAAATGGTAAATCGTTGTTGCATTGTCTTGCAATATTTGCAGGTGAAACACATTGCGCTGCCAACGTTTAACTTTCTTTTAGGATCCCGATCGCAGGCGCAGTGTTTCTTTTGGCTTTCTTTGTGTTGATGCTCGTCGCCTCACTTGCGGTAATCTTCTGGTACAGAGACTGCGACCCGCTCCTCTACGGTGCCATCACGACGTATGACCAGGTAAACGGTTTCCATAAGATTTTCACTGGCTCACCGATTCAAACGTCATGAGTGCTTTTAAAGCTCGTCCTGCGAACGCGTTGAAGCGTTAATGATGTCGTCGAAAATAATGGGTCCGATAACAGATACTAAGCGAATGGAAAGCAAATTCCCCCCGTGAGAAGATCTACGGTTATATTGAGATGTATGCTACGATTAACGATCCCCCAAAATGGGTCGTTCGTAATATGTTTCCGCTAAAATCGGATGTTTACAATTTATGGGCATGTTTCAAATAAGTATAGTATCGTTCCGATAAATATTTGTCAAAATACTTCACTAAAGGCAAATTTTGATCTTATGACCTACAATTTCGACTATCGAAACGGCAACAGGCGTAAATAGCCTGAGCAGCTATATGTGATCCGTTATTACGCAGGTGCGAATATTTAAGAGAGATATTAAGTGCTTTTTGTCACATATATTACTACGTTTCAATCGTTTTTTTTTTATGCGAACAACCATTTTTCCCGCTACCAGGTGTTCAGTTCAGTTCAGTCGTTCAGTCGTGTCCGACTCTTCGTGACCCTATGGACCATATCACGCCCCGCTTTCCGGTCTCTCACTATTTTCCTAACATCACATAACTTCATCTGCAGCGTCTCGAGGATGCCATCTAATCATCGCGTTCGCTGCCTACCCCTTCTCCGGCGACCCTCAACCTTTCCCAACATGAAATCTTTCTCCAGCGACTCCTCTCTTCTCATCAGATGACCAAAGTAGCTGAGCTTTAACTTTAAAATTTTACCCTCCAATGAGCAGTCAGGGTTTATAGTCGACAGTATCGACTGATTTGATCTTCTGGCAGTCCAAGGAACTCTCAATAGTCTCCGCCAGTACCACAATTCAAACGCGTCTATTATTCGGCTACTAGGTGTGCCCTCCTTTAAACTGATTTGTCCTCTAATAGAATATGGCATTAAATACTTTTCATTATTTTACCCTTTTAGCAAACGAGAGAGTGTTGAGCAAATGAAAACATTTACATTAAATATAAAGGAAAGGCTTAAACGGCGAGACCTAAGTATTCAATTTTAAAGGGCACGACTCCTCCATGAATTTCAGCGGGCCTCGAGGACACCACAGCCGGGTCTAGAGGATTCGATATTGCCGAGGACATTTTGAAGGCAGAGGTCCCAGGAGGCGATTTAATAGGCTGTGGTGGCTCTGGAGGGAAAGTGTAAACAAACTGAAAGGCTGTGTCAAATTTCCTAAATTTTTTTCACTCTTCATAGTCTATGCGCTTTCGGTCTCTCCAATACTTCTTCCCGGTCCTTATGTTTGCACCTCTCTCTCTGTATTTTGTAATTTCTTCAATGGATTTTTTGCTTTCAGACACATGGTTTCGGGCTGGAAAAATGTCATCTTCCTCGCCCTCAACTTAATTCCATCGATTACTTTCGTTTCGTACCATACTAAATTTCTATTCAAATTACTATTCGGCTTCGACATGCTAAATTAATCGAAATATTAATTTTCAATTTTTGAAGCAAATTTAGACCACTGCAAACACGCAACGTCGATATTAGTAGACAGCACTAGAAAAGGCAATTTTGATTTCGCCTTAGTCTCTGACCTGTACACGAAGGGTTGACCTTCCGGTATATCCACCAGATTGGATCAAGCTCAAGGCACCGTCCAATCCTAGATCTGCCGTTTTCATACGCACCACTCGCTTTAATGTCTTTCCATTGGGCACCACTAGTCGAGTCATTGCAATATCTCGCTCGTACGCAGGGGCAACAATCGTCCTCATTTGCGCATATCTGCCACACATTGCCCCAAGACACTGGCGGTAGACAATTTTCATTATTTATTAAAATCAATTTTCAGGCAGTGTTGTATATTTGAGGAGGCATGTACTAGTATCGTTGATGTTTGCCATCTGTGTGAAGAAGCAAGTGTGCGATGTAGGATACGAAGCGAAACATCAGGAGAAGAAGAATCGAACGCCGCCAACCACTGCATTACACCTGAGAAGAAGCGGCCAGAGCAGGCCACGCATCGCTAGTCACGCAACTGAAATCAAATTATTTTTCATCTATTGCCAGGCTTTAACATACATCAAAATATATGCAGAAATGAAAATGAAACCCACGAACTCCTAAGAGCGTGTCTTAGACACACTAAGATTCTCTGAGCGCAACCAAGCGCTCTAACCTTGGTCACCAGTCTAGGGCACACGTTTGATATTTAAAAACTTGAATGAACTTGTGGATATTTTTACGAACGCATATGCGTACCAGCCGGACATCAATATCACAGTGATACTAGGCCATTCGGCAGCTCCATACTCAATGGAGGCTCAGGAGCATAACTAAACAAAAGACAACCATCTTCATTATCTTTAGGAAAAAGTCTAAGGTATACAAAGTGAGTGGTAACCCTTTTTTAACAGTCTTTTGAAGCACGTCCCAGCAATAAGCCCCTTTGCAACAGTACTAAAATTCGTGAGCTATTTTACAGATGAGGCAGTTGGATTCCGATGGTAGGAAAAAGCCACTTTTTTCTTGGAAACATGTTATAGTTCCAGTGTGGAGTTTGAAAAAACATCGCTTTGTTCCCGGTGGAACATGCATCTTCATAGAGAGAGAAAGAACGAGAGAGAAGGCAGAGAGGTTAACCAGGAAAGCTTCCGGTTTGCTACCCTGCACTGGGGAAGGGGAATTAGGAGTTTAAAGGAGAAAGATAGAAGAGAATGATGGGAAAGGTAAGGCGGCGAAAAGCAATGTCACAGTTTCTCAATCAAGTTTGTGTCTCTCATAAAACACATAAGTGCTCTGAAGGCTTTGTCGTTAGACGCCTTCTGTTGCCATGGGCCGAGGATTTTCTCCTCTGTGAAAGGACGGCTGTCAACATGGTCCAGAGCCGAACGCAGCGCATATCTTTCGCTTGAAAAAGCAGGGCACTCGCAAAGGAGATGCTGTGTGGTCTCTTCGCAGCCGCATCTTTCACAGTTATGCATCTTCAATCTTTATAACCTTCTTCAAAACATCACTGCCTGGGCCTCCAGGATATAAGGCCCTGTACATGGGCTCCGGAAACAGTGCAACATGTCTCTGTGCAGTGTTTGTCGCTTAACATTGCTTAAGTAATTCATTGAAAACCTGGAAGTGAGAAATCTGACACTGGAAATCACTCCTTTAAAGAAACCGCCAATCCCTCCTGTCATATACACCATTCCAATAACAAAATTGTGCGAGGCATGTCCAAGCCCTACTTGATACGCTGTACATCAAAAATAGTATTTGACGTTACGGAGAACCATGAACCTATTTTCTGTCTTCCGCATGAACAAACGCGCCAGCCCCAGCCGCCCACTTTGACGTGCCTCCGAAAATTAGCCAGACTAAAAAACTTTCCTGTGGAGACAGAAATAAAACATGCAAAAACGCGATGGAGCTTCTGCATGTTTTTCCGGGAGCAATGCAGCACTTACAGGACTTACCTTAGCTTGCTTACAAAAAAAATGTTAGACTGTTGCTCTGGCAAACATAGACAGATACGCGGTTTTCCATTGCTCAGCTTCTTTTTTTTTTGTTTCTTAGACCTTCGTTTGCTAATACTGCTCTGTATCATGGTAGAATGCTAGAGGGACACATAGGTATTTATAGGGGTTGTAACCTATTTAACAATGGCAAAACTTTTGGGGTAGATGGCCATTCTCGGCTTTCGTTTATAGGCTACAGAAGTAAAGCTGCTGGCTTATGAAGACAATGGAGTGGTTTTCTCCGGAAATCAAAAGAGCATTTGCAGGACAGAGGACGGGATAAAGCGCTTCAATGAGATTACTGAAAGCTTGGTTAACTCGGGAAACTGCCAGGAGTTTTGGTTGAAGGTCAAATTGCGGCCTATGCGAAACGCGCCGCAACTAGCCCAGTGCCGCTTTCGCTTCAATATCTAGATGATTTTCGACATAAAGCAAATTTTGAGTTGCGTCAGATGCCATGTTCTGCTAATTCTGTTGCCTAGATGACGGCACGATTAGAATGAACGTTGTGGTGTGTTTGAAATTGCCGTGTAGGTCATGTGGCTGTGACGTAATGACCCTCTCGACCAATCAGCGTTTATCACTAATGCCCAACTAGGCAACACTCGCCTTTCAGGGAAATAGGATTGTTAGGCTATTGACTAATTCCACGCAATGTCATTCGCTAACCATGAAATCATAAACAACACTCGTGATTGCCCCTAACGTTCAATTGCTGTAAAGAAGTGACAGCGCGGTTGTAATTCGACTTGATCATAGGAGCCACTTTTCAAAATTCTTCCGAGAATATTGAACATACAAAAGAGCACATTAGTAAACAAAATATTATAAGCATGCTTAAGCTTGACTTTAAGAATAGGCATGATGGGGCCTTTAACACTGTCTTTTCATTGCGCGAATTATTATTAGTGTAACATTCGTACACCTCCCAAATTCACATTAGAAATATATAAGCACTAAAATTGGTTTACTACGTGCATCTCTAACACTCCTAGTACTAGCGAGCCTCCGTAAACTGTAATTTTGCGCCTGGCATGCATACGGCCAAAGTTGTAATCCCAAAGAAGACGAATTTATTATAATGAATAGCTTCTAAAATACTCCTATTAGAAAACCTCGCTATTTTGCGCTTCACTGGTCCCCTTCCCAAATTTGTTGGTTTTGTTTGAATGTGAGCTATTGAAATACCCGTGCGATGAAATGTGGTTTTGGCAGCATCGCCTTGTCCGCCAATCGAACATTTTCCGGCAGGCTTTGGTGAACCGCCGTAGGAAATGTCTTTGGTAAGCGCGGCGGTGTCTTTTGTCGGAACGAGCTATATACGCTATCGAGCAATATTCGCATTCATAAATTATATCACAATATTTTTTCAAGATGGGCTCTATGCATGCGTATTTTCTGTTCCGGCGTGTTACTCAAATTAATGCTGGAAAAAGTATTATACAAATACGCTTTGCCTAAGGGCCTAGTTTACTAATAAATGCGATTAAATAATAGGGTCGCAGAAATGCAGCCAAATTATATTCCTTAGTATGAAAAACAGCTATGTTTGACGCTTTGTATTTTTTGTTTCAGATCCTTCCTTATTATCTGAGGGAGAGCTTCTCTGACGTCACCATGTTGAGGGGACTGTTCTTGGCTGGAATTGTCGGTGCTTCTACAAGGTATACAGTGCTGCTGGTAATCCCTAGCTAGTAAACCTTTGAATATTTCCTTTATCGGATGGTACATATCTACCATTTTGATAAAGAGAGACAAACAAAAAAAAAACTTGCGACCTTTTTTAGAGGCGTACATCACCAGGATTTCAACAAAAATGATATTGTGTACAGTTACCGATATATGCGCTATTTCTTGCCATTCACATATTACCACTGTCATCGGTAGACAAAACATGCTTTTGTGCTTACGAAATGGTCCTGTAAGCTTAATTTATAATGCTTGTAATGATTTCAAAATGACACAAGCAGAAACACTTCTCTCCGCATACTTGCAGCACGGTTTCTTCGGTCGTCAACTCCCAAGCAGCGATGATCTATACAGATATTGTCACACCTTTTGTCAAGATCAGCGAGCGCAAAGCAATTATTCTCATCCGTATTCTGGGTAAGATATATGGCATGATTACTTGAAATTTTGGTTTTCTCAGCTATAAATGGCTGTAACATGTATCGAGACCACAACTCGTTGGTTCCAGCACGCATTTTTGATATCATAAAGGGCAGTGTTTGTAGGAAAAGTTATTTTAAAGTCTCTTAGCCATTGTATGGTGAATAAAATTTTCCAATGATCTTCACTCCTACAGTGATAAGCGCAGCTTCAGTTTAGATTAAAAGCATTCTCTAAACCTTAAAAGCGGCACATTAGTAGAAAGCCAAACAATTTTCATCAAATTTGTCATAGTCAGGTATGAGCAGAAGGAAAGATACCAAACAGAGACACGGGAATGGCTCAAGAATGCGTTTCGCTTCGCGCTTTTCAGAAAGAACTAAATCATTTTCTTTTTAAATCGCCCTAGTTTTAATTTTGTTTTGTTCTCAAACGTTGTGTGTATGTTTGAACAAATGTGATTGTTGAATGTGACCACTGTCGCTAGTGCATATTGCTTTCATGTAATTTTCGTAGTTTTGTTAAGCGGACAGCAAAAAAATGTTTAGTTTGTATTTGTTGGGTCCCTTAGACACATAAATTTGGTCGCCGAAGTTTTAATTTTATATACTCGTTTTTATTATAATAAAGCACTTTCAAACTTCAAAAAACAGGAAGAGGTGATAAAGCGAAAATTATATCTTTTGCAAAATGCCACGCAAACAAAAGCATCCTGCATGCATTGAGATGAACTAGAGTGCAAGTGAGATATGTAAAAAGGCACCTTCCACTATCCCACTCAAAAGGTAGATTTGAGGCTCCATGCTGCTCGAAGATACCTTCTTGCTTATAACGAGATTCACAAGGACAATTGTCAGCACATTGGGGCAATGAAATATGATTGTTTTTTGTCTAATCTTAGTTGCCACAGCTAGTCGCGGTGCAACACTTATTCTTTATTGACCACTGTAACCTATCTAACACCGATGTGCGTGCGGACTGCTTTCAAAACCGCGATTCTTGAGTCTAGTTGGAGCTCATGTGTCAGCAATGGCGCAATTCAATATAGCACACGATGTTTCGTTTCAGCTTTTGCGAGTGGCACCTTAATGATCATCTTTGCACAATTTGTTCCATTCCTTGGGAGTGCCACGCGGGTATGTGCGCAGTGTTTTGAACACCACGTCTTCTATGTTGCAGCTATGTCTCCTCTTATGTCTTCAATAGTTTCAATATGGCGCAGCTGTTCGTGTCCCTGTACTCTTCAGGCTCTGGTCCATTTGCGGGTCTTGTGCTGCTTGCAATATCATCTCCATGGGTAAATGCAAAGGTTTGTTTTTTTTCTCATTACCGAGTACCTCCTCCCACAGCCTTTGATATTTATCACCATACATATATGTCTTGAATTTTGTCTAAAACGTTTTGATGTGTTGACTAAATCAAATTAGGACTAAGCTGATGTCACTTAAAGGCAGCTTGGTCGATATTTCGGAACCAGTGTTTTTTTTTAATATACATGCGGCCGTGGAATGGCATTAAGATCAAAACTGAGGTGGTGCCCACGCGTGGGCATTGAGAAGAACAAATTGTAATTTTTGGGTATCAACTCTATTATCAGACTACCATCACCAAATTTTCATGCTAGTTTATCAGCTTCGGATACTTTGCACTTTTTAATTTAACAAAAATCACTAGCTCCCGCATCTTCTCGCACTGAGCGTTCGAACAGCACTCAAAAGGATTTTATCTCACATTGTACATTGCTCATTAATTTTCCAAGGTGTATTTGCGAACAAGCATTTCTGGGATTACGTATACATACTATCGTTTTTTGCTTTAAGTGCCCATAGCATTCAATCGCTTAGTTCACTCCTATTCAATTCGTCGAAGCCAAATGTAATAGTAAAAAATGACCACAAAGTAACGCGCTTAATAAAATAATTTGCATTTCGCCAAAGCAGAGACGTACGTATTAACAATTTTGTAATATTTTTCTACCTGTGCATTTGTGTATTCGTGTTCTCTTGTTATGCTGCTTTGAGAAAAATGCGCAGTAGTATAAAGGCTTTCGTTGCAATGCAAATATTTGCATTATGGCGAAAAATGCTACAGTCATCTATAGTACTTTACCATACTGCACCAAAATCTACTATATAATGTATTACTGTATTGTTCTATGCAGGATTACAGTATTACTATATTGCACTACACTCATTTTTATAATAACTAGAATTTTGCCGCAGACGCAAAAAGGAACGATTAGGAAAATCCGGACAACCCTCACTCGAACTACCCTACGGTGCGGGTTGCAACCAGCCGATGCCTCGTCGCATCGATGATAGTTGGCGATGCTTATTCTTTGTGACATATTTTATCTGCCAGACGTACGCTTTCAAACTAACCTTATTGCACTGTCACTGTGGTACAACTTCCCTTACACAAGCACTCCTCATTACCTCGCTGCAGACGTCTGAGCATGGTCTGAGCAGAGCTTGAGAGGGGAATAACGGTCGTAAAAAAATAACGCCCCAAAAACGCTTATCAAAGTCTAATGCGCCAAGCATAATGAATAACATTCCATTCGGACATAGTACTTTATTAGGTAAACCATTAAATATTATTAGTACATGCAAAAATAAAACTGAACATGGGCTAGATCAAAAAGCGCTATCCTTTATCCGGGCTGCTGATGAAGCTAACAGCAGGAGTCTTAAGCTGAACATCCGGGGAAACCACACGAACTCAGGCTATACACTTGCGCATTCGTTTGCATTCGCGCCGCAAAATGAAATTTTGTTTCTTCTTGTGATACACTTTATTTTAGATTACTAGCACTCGACAGCCTCAGTTACATAAGCAGCACAACGCCATGTGCACGTGTTGAACTGAACCAATACATTTGACGCATAATCACGTATACCGTGTCATCGCTCTCGGTCTTGAAACAATTCACTAGTATTTCGTCCGGAGAACGTTTGTGCCTTTGAATCTAATGTATATCATGGGCATCATCATCATCAGTCGGACTATAGCCACAGCTGGGCGAAGGCCTCTCCTATTTCCTTCCAATTAACCCGACTATTTGCAAGCTGCATTCACCTGACCGCTGCGAACTTCTTAACTTCCTCCACACACATAATTTTTTACGCTCTCTGCTACGCTTTCTTCCCTTGGAATCTACTTGGTTACTCTTAGAGATCATCGGTGATCTTCTCCGCATTACATGTCCTGCCCATGCCCGTTTTTTCGTCTTGGTTTCGTCAAGAATGTCAGTACTTGAGTTATTGCTGTGACACACTCTGTACGCTTCCTATCTCCTAACGTTACCCTATCATTTTTTTTCTTTCCACAGCCCTCTGCGTTGTCCTCAACCTAAGTAGAGATATTTTTGTTAAGCTCAATGTTTCAGCCCCATAGATGAGTACCGGTAGGATACAACTGGTATACACTTACCTCGAGTGATACCGGTAAGCTGATAGTCATAATGTGTTACTACCTTCAAAATTTGCTCCATCCCAATCTTATTTTATCAGTTATTTCCCTTTTGTTGTCCGAATTTGCAATTTTTACCGGTCATAATTAGACATGTCTACAAAACTTCGCAACGTCTACATAACAAATGGTTTTTGTAATCAGTGAATACTATATAAGGGCTGGTTATATTTCGAGTATTTTGCTATGTGGATATGATCGATGGTAAGTATATCTTTTCTGAATTCCTGCTTGCTTTTTGGTTGGCTGAAGCAGAAGGTCATCCTGATGCTATTAGCGATTAGCTTAGTCAATACGTTGTACATAAAGGATAGTGAGCTGATTGGTCTCTCGTTTTTCAAGTCCTTAGCGTGCCCTTTCTTGTGAAATAAAATAATGCTAGCGTTCTTCCATGACTGCCCTACTTTCGATGTCATCAGGGTTTTGTATACAGGGTGGCTAGTTTTTCTAGCACTATATCTCCTCCATCCTTCAAGAAACCTATAGTTACCTGATCCTTGCAAGCTTCTGTCGCACTTCATAGGTTCTAAGGTTTTCTTCGGATTTCAGAGCACCTTATATCATCACCATTATCATCATCATCATCATCATCAGCAGCAGCAGCAGCAGCAGCAGCAGCAGCAGCCTGACTATACCCACTGCAGGGCGAAGGCCTCTTCTATATTCCTTCAATTGCCCCAGTCCTGTGATAGCTGCATCGACTTGACCCCTGTGAACCTATTAACCTCATCCGCCCACCTAACTTCATGCCGCCCCCTTCTACGCTTTCCGTCCCCTGGAATCTAGGTATCATAAACGACCATCGATTATCCTCTCTTCGCACTATATGTCCTGCTCATCCCCATTTCTTTTTCTTGATTTCCACTAGAATGTCAGTAACTTGAGCTATTTCTCTGACCCACTATGGACGTTTCCTGTCTCCTAATGTTACCCCTACCATTTTACGTTCCATAGCCATCTGCGTTGTACTCAGCTAAAGTAGAACCCTCTTTGTTAGCCTCCACGTTTCAGCCCCATGGGTGAGTACAGGTAAGATGCAACTGTTGTATACTTTCCTCTTGAGCGATACCTGTAAGCTGCTAGTCATAGTCTGCGAGTGCTTGCCAAATGCACTCCATCCCACCCTTATTCTCCTTGTTAGTTCCTTGTATACTTTCAGTAAAATGCCGCACACACGCACAGTATTAAGGGAGAAAATATTTATACGCTCACCACAACAGACTAATAGTCTTGTCCTTGTCCTATCTTACTCTCCCCAATTCAAATTCAGTTCAGTATAGGTGCTGCAACGTGCAGTCTCTGCAACGGGTCTTTCAAATCTACCAACCAGCAGAGTGAATGATGAAGCCTATGTTGCTAACAGTGACTGAAAATGGCTTCCTCTAGTGCTTTCAAAAGTGAAAAAGGAAAAACATCGGATCCTTTTCAGATAAGTTGGGCTCGATCCTTTTACTAGGTTTCAAGTATAAACCAGTGACCTTCCGCGCAATGTTTTCAACGAGGTACTAGCTGCACCGAAGAAATATTCTACATACATGAACTATGTGCAAGCTACTGGGAAACAACATCAAATCAATGCAATGCGCAATAGTGTAACTCACTAAGTCCACAAAGCTCATGGCAAGAGGAAATCCAGAGAGCATCACTGGGCGTGACTGGCAATCAGGTTCTAAATGCGCCTGTGCATAAAATTCCCTTAAATGAGATATAGCTATATGATCAGCTTACATAACATCTGCCACTTAAGGTGGCGGCTCCCAGATTCGGCCACAAGCGGATTTGAACTCGTGGTCGCTAGCGCCTGGTAAATTACAAGTTATTGTGCAGGCGAACATACAGTTCTTGCGAAATATACATTTATCAGCAATGCAGATATTCATAAACATGAAGTTGCAGCTGATGCATTCGCAGCCAAGGGCATTCTTTTAATATCACTGGAAGCAAGTAAGCACCGCAAGAAGAGAAAAGTTTCCAAGTAGAGAAGACAGCTGTCTATAAAGTGGCAGTTTAGGCAGAATTACTAGCCTGCTGCGTTTGTGAGGAAAACTCGTGTGACTAGAACACGTATTTTGAACTAAACAAAAAGCTTCTGTCACCCCCAGAATCTGAGCAACTCTCCATCTGTTCCCAGCGAGTGCGCTAGCATTTAATCTACCTCCTGCTTTCTTTAAGCATAATATTTGTTACAGTGAAAACGGGCTATATGTAAAGTAAATACTTGGTAAGGTTTTACGAAGCGCCGCAAAAAAAAAAAGAAAAAACGACCAAAACTCAGTAACAGAGGACTAGAGAATGGTTAAGGCAAAGCAATTTGCCAAGCGACACTAACACTCGGTTCAGTCAGTCGGTTGACACTCGTCCCTCTATTGAACAATCATTTGACAGAATATAAGTTTTATCGAAAAAAACTGATCCATAACGCCAGTTCATATTCTAGTTTTTATTAGAATCGGTGGTCTATTGGAAAACAAAAACAATAGGTACATCAACACATTGCTTTGCAGTGATGTTTCGAATGGAGTTTTAAGTCAATAAAATCGTTTAATTAAGGACCGTTTACGTGCTCATAATTATCCTTGTTTTTCGTAATGACGCCGGAGGGCGCTAAGGAAATATATAACAGCGCAATAAATAAGAAAAAGTTTCGAATGAACAAAATATTCAAAAAGCTGCTGCCGCGTGGAAGTTTTCAAGACGAATGCGTCTCTAAATCTGCGCATGAAAACTTCAAAAAAAAAAAAAATTCAAAAGCAGTGAATGTCCGGTGGATGGATGGATGGATGGATGGAATATAGGAGCGTCCCCTTTGAAACGGGGTGGTAGCAGTAGCTATCATGCTCATTTTTCTCCCTATATCCTAATTATTGATTTAGAATGGTTAACTAAACCATCATTCTATTTATTAAATTTGTTCCTACATTACTAACATTATGTCACTTCTTTGCTTTTAAGCCACCAATCTTCCAGTCGTTTTTTGCTAGTTTCCACCGCCGCTTTATTCACCCGGTCACTGTTATTTCTAAACCCCAGAGCTTCAGGAACAGTGATTGCGCCTGCACGAACTTCCGGATGGATACCATTACATTCGAGTATAATATGGGCAATTGTTTCACTGGAGTTTCCACATACAGCACATGCGTAATCTCCATTGTTAAATTTCTTTTTGTAGCTGCGTGTTCTAAGGCACCCTGATCTAGCTTCAAAAAGTAGGGCACTGCCTTTTGAGTTATCTGTGCGTTATCTGTACGCAGATGCGTGGCGCCATCTAGTCAGGTTGACAAACAACAGAATACACATCTCGGGTGGCTATCCCCAGGGAGCAGCACATGAGGTGCTAACTGCGTTAGAAAGAACAAAGTTATAAAGAAACGAACAGGCAGCAACATAAACAGAAGCATTAAGAGATATGCTTTCTCAATACTGCACCTGCGCAGAGTGAGGTGCTCTCCTGAAATGTTTTTTCTCTGGTTATTATATAACACTAAATGTTCTGCCCCAGCATTCTGCGGACACCTTACAACCTGCAGAACACTTCTCAGTGCTTCACGGTCGAAACACAACAGTATATAAGCAACAGTTTGCATAGTCTTTGTACATGGTGTCTCAGCGAATCTAACAGTGAGCCAAGCTAGAAGCAGCGAGTAGAGGACCGATCAAACTAGTTCTTCTAGTCGTCGCCAGACAAAACCACTAAATATGGCTGAAAATATCGCTTCATCCTCTGCTTTTTTTTCTCTTAATATTCTTGCCTAAATCATGATAAGTAGACGTCCGACGAGGAGCAACGTAGTGAATTTTTATAGTTTATTGCTGGAATTAGATGCAGGATTTGCCCTATAGCCGCGTGTTTCATATAAACAATGTATTTCGATGCACTCTGCTTTCTCTGCCAAATGTTTGGGCTTGACCAAGTAGTTGTAAATGCCTTTCTGCTTTCGTTTATTGTGTCCTTCTATCATAATGGTGTTTTATCTTTTCATAGATTTGTATTTTAAAATATAGGAGAAATGCCTCCGTGCGCTTTAAGCAGATGGGTTGTTCAAAGCTGACACGTCATACATCATCGATCTTGTTAAGTGTACGATTCAATAACTAAAATAAATTTAAACATCATTCTATTTTCTATTTTTAACGGCAATGGTAATATTCTTCATTCAAAGCCGACAACAGCAAAGGTAAGACTACCGAAATTTTCAATTTCTTAATTTTTAATAACGTTGTTTATTGCTGCCATACCTCAAAATATTGAACGTCAAAATAGACAATCTGAAATATTGCTGAGTTCCCATCCGCGCATTTTATATTTATTAAATGGCGTTACTAAATATAATACTATCGCCACAACCGTAACAGCTTTGCTCTGCCAAATGCGCAAACGGCTTTCGTGTTGGACGGTGAAAAATATGTAATCAACGCCATTTGAACACGATTTATTGAACACGTCTTAGATGCGCTTTTTTGGCATTCGATATCTCGGATCCGAATTACCGATTCTTGAGTCAACCTTTTATGTTGGTGGTCTTTAATTTCACCATTTATTTCCCCCCAAAATCGAAAACATAAAAAAATATAAATTTTGATTGAATAATTTCAGATAATGAATGGTCTACCCATTATTTTCTCTAAAACGCACGATTTACGCCTTGCGGCACTGCACTCCTACACTGACCGCACCCAGGCTTCTGTCATAGCTTTTGTATTGCAATTCGCTAATCGTCTGAATAGCACACAAGACATTTCCTTTAACATAAAATATCAAATGTCACTCGCCACCCATGATATGATTCCTGACACCTGGTTTATTCCTGATTATTCCGGTTCCATATTCCTTCCATATTCTACTGTATACAGGTTTGATAATTAGTTTCGTGTCCCCTTATTTATTTCTCTTTACTACCGCACCATTGGTTGTTTTGTTTGACTCAGCGATATCCGTTTCAGTGCTAGAGCTCTGGGCGCTTACACTCCCCTTTAAGTATACCACTGATTCGAATAGAGCAGCGTTAAGCAGAAATAAATGCCTAATAATACTTCGGGTGTGCCCTTTCAAAACCACTTATTTGCATTGCAGGGTGCAGCTTGGGCCAGCCTGCTGGTGTGTGGTCTCCAACTGTGGCACGCGCTTGGCAGGAGCATCTCCGGCTTTGCACCGTCGCCAGTGTTTTATGGAACACTTGACCGCTGCCCACAGTCTGCACGTACTGATAATACCAGCAACGTTTCCAGTCTCCTCTCACCAGTATCGGTAGAAAGGTTAGTACTTTCACAAGCAAAATATACAGGACACAGTATTTGTACTAACCCCCAGTTCCAATGATATATCATTAGAAAGGCACTTCTACATAAAGTTATCGCTAGAAAGAAAAAAAGCATACATAAAGGACGTAGCGCAGTAATCGCAAACTTTGTTCCTTACATGAAGGACGCTCAAAGACTTGTCTGTAAGCCTTTTGAGCTGCATGTTAGGGTCTCGGTAACTGAATCTGATGTATAGAACGAACGATAACTTAAATCTGACGCTTTGGAATGAAATTGCGTAAAGACCGTTTTATTTCAATCTATGCCGCAAACACTTTCCTTTAAGAATGCTGCAAAACTTACCTCCAATACTAAAATAAAGGTCGAGTCTTTGGACTTGGAGCTCTGAGTAATTTTGCAGTTCAACACGGACAGCCAATGCACCTCGTTATGTATTTGAAATGACGCACCATAGCTGATATAATATTACAGGGAGCCGTTGTAACCTTTAATCGTTTTTCCATAATCGCCGGCAAGCGGCTTCATCTCTCTGAATCTAGCGCACGGATCAATATTGTACTCTGTTCGTGCGCGTTGTCGCGCGAAGCTAATTTGTCATTTTCGTTGGCGCTCAAGATTCACCCAGATGCATCTCAAAGATTTCGGCCACTCGCGCGTGTTTCGGTAATGCTCCAGGTAATGCTAGTCACCGTGTTTGGCTTTATCTAGATGCTTCTTCGCTTCCTTTAAATTAAGCTTTGATGGGTGCGACGGGAATTATCAGTTCGTCGACAAGAGTTTGTTCCTATCGCCGCGCTGGGTTTAGTTGTTTTGCAGGCACAAGGCAGCCCAATAAATAGTTGATTTCAGTGCAAAAACACCTGTCTCCGCTTCTAGTGCCTATGGCCTTGTCATCACCTCGTGACAATGTCGTTTAACCGTCTCAATAACGCTTGAGCAATAATATTACAGTAACCTCAAGCAAACGGCACTGGCTCGAAAATATGATAATCAATAATTAACAGCCACTAGTATCACTTTCTGCGAGAAGTCATTGCGAAATAAAATAACGTATATAAATGGTAGGTTTCTAATCTATGATGTTAGACGATGATGTACGAATCTTTGATCAGTTAGAAGTAATACTTGATAACTATTCCTCCCATAGCTGGGCCATTGGTTTCTAGGCTCTACTTCAGTGTTTATGAATGCGGGATCGAATCCCGGCTGCGTGGGCCGCTTTTCGATGGAGGTGAAATGCATGGCGTCCGTGTGTTGTCCGATTTCAAAGCACGCTAAAGAATCCCAAGGGGTCAAAATTTCTAGAGCCCTCCACTACAGAGTCTCTAATAGTCTGAGTCGCTTTGCGAGGGTAAACCACATAAGCCAAACCAAATAATTTGGGACCTACTATAGAAATGTGACAGTTAAAGCCGACGCACAAGAGAAAGTCATAAGCAATTCATTGTTGAAGTTTGCAATACTGCATACTACGTTTCTTATGAAGCGCTTATTAATAAACTCCTTTATGGGTATTACCATTATGACTCATGGTAACAACACCTCAGATATTTCAGACTACCCCAATGAGGATATCTATAGGTATTCACTTTAAAATTTGTGACTTGAGTGATAACCACATTTGGTGCGCATTTAGCCTTGATAGCTTGCGTCTGAAAAATATGTGGATAATGAATAAACAAATAAGCAAGGAAACGCGGTATATTCTTGTACATTTAGGGCAAAACTCATGGTACTTTGTAAACCCACTTCTGGAGCACTTGAATTTAATAGGGTCATAGACTCATACTATATATGTTAAATCCCTGTGTTTAAATTTTAATTAGAAAGCTATTAAGCAAATATTTTTTAGAGTAAAGTCATGATTTATAAATCAAGCAAAGATTCGTGCAGCAGAAAGATAGATAGGGTACACAAATACACTAAGCCCCGTATTCACAAACGTGCCTCGACTCGACGCTCCACCTCCACTCCGTGGAGCGGAGAATACAGCAGCTACTTCACTCCAGAGCCGATTCGGATTCATGAACGCCCCTCGGCGTTTCCTCCGACAAGTTCTCCTCGAGAATACCTCCTCCACTCGGAGCAGCGCAAGTGGCATATGGGGACGAGATTAAGATGAGCTTTTGGCCCAAAAACTGCGTGCTGAACTGTGTAACATGCTCAGTTTTTCATGTCAAGTCTTCCAAACAAATTTCGCAAGCGACTTCGACGTTAACAGCATAGTGTAACTTCTTTGTGAGCTGGATGAAAAGGACCGCTGTGAAAAATGGCCGAAAATGTTTTTGCATTTGGCAACAGTCGCTGCTGGTGACGTAAGCTTCGAGAAATGGTGTGAATACTTCGGTTTATTTTTTGGTGTGAGATCTACGCTCGGCCTTTGCCGCTTTGCCTTTTTACTTTTTTTAATTGCCAGGCTTTGACAGACTTGTTTTCTTACCAGGCTTTGGCAGATTTTTTTTTTTATTGTCGGGCTTTGACAGACGTCAAAATATATTGCAGGAAAAAAAAGTACAAGCTGCGAACTCCTACGTGCCACGGCCGGTCTCGAGGCTCTCCCTCGAGACCGGCCGTCTACGGGCATATGGCTCTGGCCTGCTCGGAGGCGAGCTAAACTGCTAAACATGCGTGCTGCTTTGCAGCGCATTGCAGCTCTTGCACACTGAATTCGACTCTCCAGAAGAAAATGCCGCGTGCGGTTTCCAAACAAGTAGGGAGCCCTAATTGAAAACGTGCTTGGAAAGCCATGCTCTTCGTCAGCCGCGAATATCTTCCGTAGGACGGGCACACCATCGCGCTCCCTCGACAGCGTCGCGCGTCCGAAGACATACTGCGTACCCTCGGGCGACGGGCAAGCCATTGATGCGCGGGGTGCAGCACAGATGTCCGCACAGTCCCACCGCGCCTCCGGTGCTCGCCAGCTTATTGCGTACAACACGTTGTTCCCCCTCAAATTCGGCGCCGTCTCCGGAAGCGCGCAGGGCGAGCCACGGAGAGTGCGCCGCCGCCGCTCGACTGCGGCCGCGGGCGAGCTCACCGTTTACGGTCATATAGCGCCTCAACTCTGCACTCGGTGGGCTCCGAAAAGGTTGTCCATTTATCCAGTGACGACTTGAAATGCGCCCACGTCACACAAGCGCAATGCGATGATGCGAAGATCAAACGTACAGCACAGCCGTGGGCGGCTGATCACGGTTATCCATGTTCGGCGTGAGCGGCAGGGACGGACGGAGGCTAGCCATGGCCCCATTCATAAAACGATAGCGTACCAGAAGTCCCGGGTCACTGTCACTCTCAGCTGATGCTTTAGAGAAAGGTTCGGTGCATCCTTGTCGTATCTTCCTTCGTGAAACGTTTGGTATACCGGTAGAACGAATTCCACACAGCGAGCGAGCGATGCGATGTCGGCCATGTTTACAAGCGGAGTGGCGGTCGAGGCGCGGCCAAGGTAGCGTCGTCGCAGACTCGAGATTCTCGAGTAAACTCAAGTTTTCTCCGCCGCTGGAGGAGCGATTCGAGTGGAGATTGCTTTCTGAAACGAAAAACAGGCCTCGAGGGCTGCTTGGAGTAGAAGTTCGAGTGAAGGCGTGTTTGTGAATACGGCGGTAAAGCTTCTGATACAGTTTCTCTTTAATTTTGAAAGCCTACAGACAGCGGGCATGTATGCCATAATTACAATTAAAAAATTCCTGACGCCTGTACTGTAAGTAATAAGGTGCACAATTATGTTGCACCGTTGCAGATGGGTTGTTAGTATCTAACGAAGCATACAGCAAAACAAAATTCCGAGAGCACTGCACAATCGGCACTGGAGAAGTGCCTAAGCATGAGCGTCGCTGCTGTACACGGCATATAGCGGGCCTCGCGTAGAGACTGAAGACTGCGGAAATTATGATAGTAGGTAAGCCGTTGACGACATTGTGTAACAAGCTGCGTGCTGATCGCCCCGTGGCGTAGTGTTGCACTACATAAGGCTACCACCACCAATGTTTTAGTAACGACGTGACTATTATCCCACAGCGCCAAGACATGCTGCGTTGCCGGCTCACCTATACGTCACTGTCGCTAGGTGCGCGCCATGTGCAAACCCCAACGGCAGCGCGTGGTTGCTAGGGGGCGACATTGCGACTATAGTGTACTATATTGAAGGTAGTCTGTCGAAAGAAGGCCCGCGCCAGAGGAGCGCATGAAGCAGTGAGTGCAGAAATCTCTGGCGTCCGCGCGGCGGCGCCTTTCCTTGCCGCTGGCAGCCCTCGACCGCGCGCCGCTACAGCTGGACCGCACTCTGCCTTGGAGTGAATGCACTGTTGAGGGTTTTCTCTAATTAAAAGATTAGGATAGCTGTTCTGTAAAGGATGGATTCAGAGGGAATGATGACCCAGCAGGTCCTTATCGCTTTTTTATTGTAGCGCGCGGTTACGACCGCTGTACAGAGCACGCTAGGCACACCCGCAGTTCTCGCGCCGCCGCCCTCACGCTCACAGTCACTCCAACACCACACAAAACTGTGTTCAGACAACACCGGGAAAAGAGAGCAATTTGATCTGTGTTTTACTAGCTGTTTAAAAAATGTCTGTGCAGGTGTCCTAGCAACTTGTATTAGTGACCACACGCCTTTTTTCTGTTTCCACCCTATTGAAAATCAGACTCCTCGAACTCTGGTTCATTGACGACTCATTAGTGAAAATGGAATGATTCTTTTCGGTAGCATGCTATCAAATACAGATTGGAGTGACGTCTTAAGCATTCAAAATGCCAGTGATGCGTACAATGCTTTTGTTGACAAAGTAATTAAATTCTATGAAGCAGCATTTCCTGTTTAGAAAGTCGTTAAATATCGCAAATCAAGAAAGCCATGGATTACAAGGGAACTTTTGGAAGGAATAAATAATTGAGACAGGTTATTTCAGGAATTTATCAGGACTAAAGATGTAAATAAACTTCTGCAATATGAGAAGATTACAAACAAGCTTAACACTGACCTGAAGAAAGCCTGTACAGAGGTTTATGTTAACAACTTCACGACGATTTACGTCTGCCCCGAAAAAGCTTGGCCTCTAATGAAATCCCTTCTTTCGCAAAACGCGCATACTGCCCCACAAGAACTCATAATTGATGTCATTGCTTATTCAGGCTCCACATTACCTGAAAAATTCAATACTCATTTTCTAACGTCTGGCATTACGCATATTTGCGATAGCGCGCATTCTGTATTGTATTTTGATGATCGGTTGGCAGATTCAATATTTTTATCTCCTACTACGCCGTATGAAGTTGAATCCGTGCTGAAAGGTCTCAAGGACAGCTGTGCTAGCGGGTACGATGAAATAGCAGTTCGTCCAGTGAAAGCGCTGGCCAACCTGCTCAGCTTACCTCTTTCACACATCCGCAACTGTATCTTGCGTGACGGTTTGTTTCCTGAAAGAATGAAAATTGCCCGCGTCTGCGCGGTACACTAGGGTAGCGACAAGAACGTTTTCGGGAACTACCGTCCTATTTCCGTACTTTCGGTGTTTTCAAAGATAGCGGAGCACGTAATCAACAGTAAATTGGTAAGCTTCTTATACGGCGAGGGCGTCATAAAATCGCAGCAGTACGGGTTTCATAAAAGTAAATCAGTAGAGTCTGCATTGTTAAACATAAAATAAAAAATTATTTCGAGCATTGAAAATAAACTTTACACAGTAGGCATTTCTTAGATTTCAACAAGGCCTTCGACTACATAAATGATGACATTCTTTTCCATAAACTGGAAAGATACGTTGTTCGTGAAACTTCGCTTCGTTTATTCACGAGTTATTTGCAGAATCGACTCCAGTACGTCGGGTTTGGTAACGTTAAATCAAGTTTGCAAGGTATAAAATCAGTTCAGTTCAGTCGTTCAGTCGTGTCCGACTCTTCGTGACCCTATGGACCATGTCACGCCACACTTTCCGGTCTCTCACTATCTTCCTAACATCACATACCTTCATAACCATAACACATAACATAACCATCCCCCTTCTCCGGCGACCCTCAACCTTTCCCAACATCAAATCTTTCTCCAGCGACTCCTCTCTTCTCATCAGATGACCAAGGCAGCTGAGCTTTAACTTTAGAATTTGACCCTCCAATGAGCAGTCAGGGTTTATGGTTGACAATATCGACTGATTTGATCTTCTGGCAGTCCAAGGAACTGTCAAGAGTCTTCGCCAGCACCACAATTCAAACTCGTCAATTCTTCGGCGGTCAGCCTTTTTCACAGTCCAACTCTCGCTTCCATACATCACAACTGGAAAGACCATAGCACGAGTTATACGGACCTTGGTTGGCAGACCAATGCCTCTGCTCTTTACTAGGCGGTCAAGGCTAACCATTGCTCTCTTTCCCAGAAGCAGGCGTCTCCTAATTTCATGGCTGTAGTCTCCTTCCGAGGTAATCTTGGAGCCCAAGAACAGACAATCTGTCACAGCTTCCACTTCTTGTCCATTGATGCTCCAGGACTTGATAGGGCAAGACGCCATGATCTTTGTCTTTTTAATGTTCAGTTTAAGCCCAAACTTCTCACTCTCTTCTTGTACGCGCATCATAAATTTCTTGAGTTCCACTTCACTTTCTGCCATTAAAGTGGTATCATCCGCATATATAAGTGTGATGTTATATATGGGCCCAGGTCCGTTCAGGAGCTCTGGGCAGGTAGCAGAGCAGGTTCACAGACACACGGATGCTTTTCTTTTCTTGACCAATTAACGTAACTGGCACAGACATGCATACAGCCTAGCTTATCCCAATAGGATATGTCCCAACACGAAACCGTCCTACTTCTGGTTTTCCGCTCGTGGACTAGATGCCGGTGCAGGCGAGTCCGCCGGTGCTCCGTTCACGCCAGTCGCCCGAGGACTCGGTAGCGCGGCAGGCCACGCTCCGGCGTCTGTGTCCGGCGTCTGCTTCACAGTCCGGGGTACTGCGGTGTACCGCGGGGTACCGCGTCACGCCCGGGTACTGCGAAGTGCGGCACCAGTGCGGCAGCACAAGTGCGGCGGCCAGGCACGCTGGAGCGGTTGAGCTGTCTCCGCAAGCTGTTCGCCTGATGGCGAAGCGCTGGGCAGTACCAGACCTCGGACCAGGTGCCCGACAGGTGCTGGCGAGCCGGCCTTGAACGCCAGGCCCAGGACGATGAACTCCGCCGCCAGCGACGCCCAGGAGCGTCCGACCCGTTCGCTTGCCGGAACAAACTCACGCGCACTGGCACGCCCCGCACGCGGCCACACTTCACTTCCTTTCAAGCCACCCGCACACTCGCCACAATCACCATCATCACAACCTCCCCCCGTTCCAAGACAGTTTCTTGCAACTGTTCTGGCGCCGGGAGGGGGGAGACGTGGCGGGAAATAAATGCACAAACTACACAAATAACCACAAAGCAGAAACACACAAAAATTCGTCACAATCCACCCACCATTCACAATCCACAATGCAACACACAATCTGGTAACAGTTTTCTGGGCCGATTTTTCCGGTTATAATACAGTTTCTGTTTCTGACGTGCTCGTGCTAGTTGTTCGTGAGCAATCTGGCACGTATCCTCCAAACGGTTTCTGAGCTCGACGAGGTAGGTGTACGTTGACCGAGTATCTCCATCGATATGCTGATTGGTCCAGAGCTCCTTCAGTACTGTTAGTGGTCCTCGCACATGACGGCCGTAAATCAACTCAAAAGGAGAAAACCCAAGGCTTGCTTGTGGAACTTCTCGGTATGCAAACAGTAACGGTGCCAGATACCGATCCCAAGACCTAGGTTTTTCTTGGCACATCCTCTTCAGCATAGTTTTCAATGTTCCATTGAACTTCTCCACAAGACCATTTGTCATGGCATGGTAAGGTGATGTCCTCAGAAGCTTGATGGAAAGAAGACGACCAACTTCACTCATGAGCTCTGAGGTGAACGTGGCTCCTTGATCGGTCACCATTTCTTTCGGTATGCCAATGCGGGAAAACATCTCAACGAGCGCTTCAGCAACATGCACAGCATCAATAGCTGGAAGGGCGACGGCGTCTGGGTACCGTGTTGCAAAGTCAATCAAGGTGAGCACATATCGGTTTCCTTTATCAGACGTAAGTGAGAAAGGTCCTATGAGATCGACGGCCACTCGTTCGAAAGGAGTGGTAATCAGTGGCATGTTGCCTAAAGGGGCAATGCCAACTTTGCCTTTCGGTGTTGTTCTCTGACACTTATCACATGACTTAACGAATCGTTTAACATCTCCATGTATGTCAGGCCAATAAAAGTCCTGAAGTATACGATCAGTAGTACGTCTGATCCCTTGATGTCCGGCCATAATACTTTCATGTGCTATTTGTAAGACTGATTGCCGGAGTTTTTGTGGAACAACAACCTGCTTGAAGATCCTTCCCGATGTCATACAGTAATATCGCAAAAGAATATCCTCTTCTTCACAAAAATGGTACGAATTACCTTTACCTGATCGGAATTCCTTATCTACCTTAAGGAAGAGCCGTTTTAAGGATACATCTTTCTGCTGCTCTTCTGCTAACTGGTCCTTTGTCATGTCACACAGAAGAATGGGTGGCACGCACAGCGGTGTTTTCTTTTCTGTTGGCTTGGCCAAGGCTGCAACACATCGTCTAAAATTCACAGGTCGCTCCTGTTCTCGGGAATCTTGCGAGGTATGAAGCTCTAGGCTGCTTGAGGTCATCCAGTCGTGATTGGGATCATCTGGGGCCCTGACACCTGGGCCGGCTTGCACGATAAAGTCCGAGCTAAGTCCAGACTTAAATGGTGTCTTTAGAAAGACCAAGCTTATTTAAGACGGCTCGTGTTCCGAACGTCGAACGCTTCGGGTTCATGTTCACCAGAGTGGCTTCTCAAAACGGCCTCAGCAACCACTTGGGGCATTTTTCCTCGTAACACAATCTTAAGCCGCAAAAAGTAATGGCACGGATTTTACACAACTCAAAATTGACGGAATGTGTACATCTTACAGCAGGGACAGTGCCAGCGCATCCCTGTATTTCCCTAATTTCTCTACTTAGACACCTGGCGTCCTTGTGTCTTAACCAAGACAGCACTAGAGTCGTAATCACACAAGCGACTTATTCAAGTCAGGACTGAAGCCCAGTCTTGACTCCAGTCTTAAGCGGCCATGCTAGTGGCCTATTCTTAAGACTCCAGTTAAGTCTGGACTTAGCTAAGACAGTCTGAAGATTGTTTTGTGCAAGCGGGCCCTGGTATATTCCCAAGCACGAGATCATACAAGGGCCGCTTCATGCAAAGCGCGGTCACCTCGCCTTTGAAATATGGCGTGTCCACTGGTACTCTTGCCACCGGTAACTGGGTTACCGAACCATTGACAAGTACTATCCTCTCGGTCTGCCCTGTGAAGCAGTTCTTTGGGACCAAACCCCGGCGGACAATAACGACATTACTACCAGTGTCTCGAAGCACGCACACTTGTTTCCCCATCACAAACCCTTCTACAATGGGCATTCTTCCTGTTGAATTCTGAGGTGCGTCTTTACTGACCTGCGCCCAACTGCTAGAGTCGGATGGGCTCCGGGCCGTATGCCAGTCAAGATGATCAGCACGTTTGGGAGCCTGAATTGCAGAGCATGCGGCACTCTGTTCTTCCTCTTGGTGTCGATTCCTGCAGTTTTCGGCCTTGTGTCCGACCTTTCCACACGAGTTGCACTTGAGCACCGGTCTAGTGGACGTGCGGCAATCGGAAGCCCGATGTCCTGGACGATTGCATAACATACACCGCAACTGGGGTTTATTCGGCAAGCTGACGGAACTCTTGATATGAGGTTTCTCTTCGTCAGGGACTTTACCGATGTTCGAATAGTTCTGAGCTTCCAAGTATCGATCGGTTGCGTCTGCCATGATGTCGAGTGTCTTGCACTCCCGTTCTTTCAGAAACACAACGAGTTTCGGGTGGCAACACCGCAGGAACTGTTCACCGATCACATGATCGCGCAGGTCTTCAAATGTCTTGGGAACACTCGCCATTTCGATCCAATGGTCGAAGTAACCCGAAAGCCTGGCGGCTAACTGCCTTCCCGTCTCGCCATCTTCTGCTCGAGCTTTTCGAAATTTCTGATGGTAACCTTGAACCGTGAATTTAAAGCGCTGCAGAAGAGCCTTTTTGACCTTTTGATAATCTAATGAATCTGCAGCTGACATCCTGCCGATCACGGTCAAGGCTTCCCCAGTTAGGCACATACTTACGGCCATCGCCCATTTATCTTGAAGCCAGTCCTGTCCTACTGCCACACGCTCAAACCGTTGCAAATAGGCATGCAGGTCATCTCGTCGCTCGTCAAATAGGGGTAGCAGTTTTTTGAGGGTTGAAAAGCTGTACTTGTGGCGCTGACACTATGGGCTCGATATCATCTGTCGTGTTGCTCCTCGCTCCTTCTTGGAGTCTGAGTTTCAATTCCAAGATTTCTTTCTCTCTCTCCGCGGCTATGCGACTTTGCTCTCTTTCAGCAGCACGTTCGGCCCTTTGCTCCGCGCGTTCCTTATCTATCCAGTCTCTCAGCTCGGAGCCTGAGAAACCCAGCTGAGCGCCCAACGCGGCTAGACGCTCTAGGTCCATCTTTGCTCAAACGTCGCGATGCGTGTGAGCCCGTCCTCGACTCTCTGCCCTCTCTCTGAATGATTAGTTCCTTGAATCTACTAATTTCTAGGATCCTGGCAGGCTCGCCAAATTGTGATGTTATATATGGGCCCAGGTCCGTTCAGGAGCTCTGGGCAGGTAGCAGAGCAGGTTCACAGACACACGGACGCTTTTCTTTTCTTGACCAATTAACGTAACTGGCACAGACATGCATACAGCCTAGCTTATCCCAATAGGATATGTCCCAACACGAAACCGTCCTACTTCTGGTTTTCCGCTCGTGGACTAGATGCCGGTGCAGGCGAGTCCGCCGGTGCTCCGTTCACGCCAGTCGCCCGAGGACTCGGTAGCGCGGCAGGCCACGCTCCGGCGTCTGTGTCCGGCGTCTGCTTCACAGTCCGGGGTACTGCGGTGTACCGCGGGGTACCGCGTCACGCCCGGGTACTGCGAAGTGCGGCACCAGTGCGGCAGCACAAGTGCGGCGGCCAGGCACGCTGGAGCGGTTGAGCTGTCTCCGCAAGCTGTTCGCCTGATGGCGAAGCGCTGGGCAGTACCAGACCTCGGACCAGGTGCCCGACAGGGGCTGGCGAGCCGGCCTTGAACGCCAGGCCCAGGACGATGAACTCCGCCGCCAGCGACGCCCAGGAGCGTCCGACCCGTTCGCTTGCCGGAACAAACTCACGCGCACTGGCACGCCCCGCACGCGGCCACACTTCACTTCCTTTCAAGCCACCCGCACACTCGCCACAATCACCATCATCACAATAAGGTTGTTGATACGTTTTCCAGCAATCTTCACGCCAGCTGAAGACTCGTCCAGACCGGCCATCCTCATGATGCACTCTGCATATATGTTAAATAGGCAGGGCGATAGTATGCAGCCTTTACCTCACTCCTTGCTCGATCGGAAGCCAATCAATAAGACCATGCCCAGATCTGACTGTGGCCTCTTGCCCTTCACACAGGTTCCTGAGGAGACAGATGAGGTGAATTGGAACTCCCATCTCTTGGAGAGCTTGCCACAATCTGCTGTGATCTACGCAGTCAAAAGCTTTCGCATAATCAATAAAGCAGTAGATGGGTTTCTGGAACTCTCTAGCTTTTTCCATGATCCAGCGAAGGTTAGCAATTTGGTCTCTAGTTTCTCTGCCCTTGCGAAACCCAGCTTGCACGTCCGGAAGCTCCCGATCCACATACTGCTGCAGCCTACCTTGGAGGATTTTCAACGTCACCTTGCTAGCATGCGAAATAAGCGCGATCGTGCGGTAGTTGGAACAATCTTTGGCACTGCCTTTCTTTGGAACGGGGATGTAAACTAACCTCCTCCAATCCTGTGGCCACTGCAGGGTTGTCCAAAGCTTCTGATATAATGTATGCAGAATGTTAACAGCGTTATGATTGAGGTTTTGAAGCTATTCAGATGGAATGCCATCAATTCCGCTAGCTTTGTTCTTAGCAAGGCTGGCTAAGGCCCATTCAACTTCACTCTTCAGGATGCCCGGCTCGAGATCAGTAATCACCACCGTCTTATGTTGGGTTTGCACATTCGGGTCCTTCTTGTACAGCTCTTCTGTGTATTCCTGCCACCTCTTCTTTATTTCTGAGTCTTCAGTGAGATCCTTGGCTCGTTTGTCCTTTATCACGCCCAGCTTAGCACAGGAGCTTCCTTTGATATCTTTTATAATCTTATACAGAGCTCTTGTGTTCCTTAATTGGTTGTTGTCCTCAACTGCTTGGCACTGTATGTTCAGGAAGGCATTCTTATCTCTCCTTGCTATTTTCTGAAAATCCGCATTGAGAACCTTGTATCTTTCTCTTTCCCCCATAACTTTTGCCATCCTCCTTTCCTCAGCTATTTGCAAAGCCTCTTCAGATAACCAGTTTGCTTTCTTGCATTTCTTTTGCTTTGGAACTACCGTAGTAGCAACTTCTTGTATTATATCACTAACATCAGTCCACATCTCTTCGGGCTCTCTGTCTTCTAGATCTAATTCTTGAAATCGATTCCTCACTTCCACAGCGTACTGTAATGGAATTTTATCCAGATCATACCTGAAAGGCCTTCTAGTTTTCTGCGTTTTCCTCAATAGAAGCTTTATTTTGGAAACAAGAAGCTGATGATCGGTGCCACAATCAGCCCCAGGCCTTGTTTTTACTGCTTGTATAGCGCCTCTCCATCTCTGCCGGCAAATAATATAATCGATCTGATTCTTGTACAGAACGACCGGTGAAGTCCATGTGTACAGGCGCCTCTTGTGCTGTTGAAAATGAGTATTCGCTATGGTCAGGTTGTTTTCTTGACAAAACTCTACTAGCCTCTGCCCAGCTTCATTTGACTCGCCAATACCGAACTTGCCCATAATTCCGAATATATCTTCACTCCCAACCTTAGCATTCCAGTCTCCTATGCGAAACACGACGTCTGATGATGGGGTGCGGTCTAAAAGGCATTATAGGTCCGCATAAAATCTGTCAACATCAGCTTCTTCAGCAGTAGTGGTCGGTGCATAGACTTGGATAACTGTTATGTTGAAAGGGTGACCTTGGATCCGAAGTGAAATCATTTGGTCGTTTTTGGGGTTATACCCTAGCACTGATTTGCCCATTCTTCTGTTTACTATGAGAGCGACCCCATTCCTTCTCTTGGATTCGTGCCCACAATAAAAGACATGATGGTCGCCGGAGTTAAATTCTCCCATTCCGGCCCGCTTGAGCTCGCTGATACCCAAGATATCAATGTTCAATCTGTCCATTTCTCGCTTGACGACATCCAGTTTACCTTGCGTCATAGATCTTACATTCCATGTTGCTATGTGATATATCTCCTGCAACATCGGACTTTCCGGTCGCGTCCCGACACATCCACAACTGAGCATCCTTTTGGCTTTAGCCCAGCCGCTTCATTCGTCCTGGAGCTACTAGGAATTGCCCTTTGTTCATTCCCAGTAACATGTGGGACGCCTTCCAACATGGGGGGCTCATCTTCCGGCGCCATATCATATAATGGTATTGTGACTGGCCATAGTGTTTTCTTGGCAGGAAATACTGGAGTGGGTTGCCATTACCTTCTCCAGTGAATCACATTTTGTCAGTACTCTCTGCCGTGACCTGTCTATCTTGGGTGGCCCTATACAGCAGAGCTCACGACTTCATCGAGTTTCGCAAGCCCCTTCGTCACGACAAGGCAGTGATCCATGAAGGGGAAGGTATAAAATATGGTGTGCCAAAGGGTTCGATTTTAGGACCATTACTGTTCCTTCTCTATATAAACGATATTATAATGATACCGCAGACACCTAACATTATCTTGTACGCAGATGACACAAATGTATTTCACAGTGGTCCCGATCTTGTGTAAATAATGGATACGGCAAATGAGTGGCTTTGTATTCTGTCGATATGGTTATCCTCAAACTAGCGCTTAATGTAAAAAAAAAACAATTATATAATATTCCGAGCAAGGAATAAGTTAATTAACAATAATATAAAGTTAACATTTCAGGGCCATCAAATTAATAGAGTGGATGTACATAAGTTCCTAGGCGTGTACTTCCATGAACATCTGAGCTGGACACATCACGTATCAAAACTGCGGATAAACGGTTCAAAAACGCTTGGCCTCCTCAACAAGTTAAGGTTTATTTTGCCAGCTTGGCTTAAACAGAAACTCTATTACGCAATGATTTTCTCCCGCCTATACTACTGCATACTATTTTGGGGGAGCACTGGTAAGGGTAACTTAGAAAAACTGTACGGCCTGCAAAAGAAGTGTATTAAATTTATATCAAATAAATGGCGATATGAACATGCATTCCCATTCTTTTTGAAATATAAAGTATTACCCATTACTAATGTGTTGCAGCAGAGTCTCGCACTCTACCTGTATTAAAAAGTAAAATCACACGGACGAAATTTCGTTACGAGATACAGACGACCAGACTCTGGTCATATGTTAAGAGATTAGAAATACTTAAAGCGAAGCGCTGGAACAACGTACAGTGAGGAGTCAATAGATTATCAGCTACCGCTATTACTAAACACGTTTCCAGAACTGCATTCCATCGCAAACGATTCTAAAACACGCTATTCTTTTAAATAACAAGTGACAGAAGCACTACTGCTAAAGGTTGCAGATTGTTATCAAATGTCGCGATAATGTTTTCATTTTATTGAGACTTGAAAAGAAAAACCTGAAATTGGCAAAAAAAAAGGCAACCAATACGAGCTGGCTCATATCGAATGTTAACTCAGAACCAGGACGGGCCTTCAATTGTGGTTGTTGGCGAGTTATACCTTGGTAACGTTTTCAACCTAATGTTACCTGAGACGTCACCAATGAATGCGTGAAACTGTTTTGTGCTGTTAGCTTTTTTGTCGATACTCTGTTTTTGCTTTTGTTACTTATGTATATTTCTTTCTTTTGATTTCATTGTGTTGTTGGTTTTTTCGCGTCGATGCTCTGTTTTTTCTTTTATTACTAATGTTTATTTTTTTTTTTTTAATTGTAAAAGACTGCGCTTGAATTTGATGCGATTTGTCTAATGTACAAGGTCTCCTTCAGAAAATACTGGCACTGTTCACCGCACAGCGTGCGCGATGGTCACGAGGCCCCGTCAGGCGCCATATGGACGCCTTTTGCCTCGTGACCCTCAGCAGATGTAAAAACAAAAATTGCCAAGTATATGTACCCCGATTCTGCTGAAATAAACTTTATTTCATTTCATTTCAAGTCAAAATTGCCTGGAATTCATAGGCTTGAAGGGTTTTGCATAAGGCACGGTCCCTGTCATTCTATAGACCGTTTTCGCGGCGAGGAGGAAAATAGCCTCGAACCGGAACGCGCTGCGCGGCTCCTCCTGTCCGGTATGTGGGGACGCGGGGATAGCAGCGGGGGCGGCAGGGCATTCTACGGAGAAAGCGCACACATTGCAGTCTTTTGCACACAGAGTGTCTTGAATAGCCGCAAAGTATCTAAGCCGATTAGCTGATGTGAGCGACGTGCTTTCTTTCCCTGTTCTTTCTACTTTCGCCCCTTTCTTTCCTTCATTTCCCTGATCGTTTCATTTCCGTCGGCCGCAGTTTAGCTGCTAAGAGCTGCCGCGGTTACCGCAATCTTTTTTTTTTCTCAGTTGTTTGCATTAACAAAAAAATAACAACTAAAAGGAGATGTTTAAGAGAAGATAAAAGAGTAACAGCGGACGTATGGACGTGTGTTACTATACACTGTTCCACTTGCAACTCACTCAATTAGGCGAAGACGAGCAGCTTCTGAATTTCAAGCCCTAACCGAAAATGTTTCGCTTTGGCAGCCTTTCGTGCGAGTTCAAAACACTGTGTTTGTAGTTTAGGGACCGGAAAAACTGAATACCCGTGCAACAACGGCAGACTTTGGGCAACAAGCGGATGATATTCCTTGCGGCAAATATTTACGAGATGCTGCCAGGTAAAGAAGAACTATTTCGATTCAGTCACCTGAGGTAATGCAAGTATGAAAGAACCTGTCCCACTTGAAGACAATGATATACTAATAAATTGGTTGTCAATTTAGTGAAACAGCGCTACAATATTTTTTTTAAACATGCATCTCGTAAAATTTTGCTGGCGATAATAAATGGGAATATGATCACAAGCGATTGCTTGCAGTAAGCAAACCTTGCGACGAAAAATGAACTATATAATTGGTGACAAAAGCAACTTTCGATGAAGTCATTATGGGACATAATTTAAGGTCCCAATTCCATAGGTATCATTTGTTCATTTTATCTTGTATTTTAATGTCAGCATGACGGCAGCGTCAGACAAACGCAAGTAACGCCCAGTCAGAGAAATTGCAGGATAGCAGCTTCCGCTGTTGACAAGTCATCGCCACTCACCGCACATACCGGCACACAGGTGGTCGAGTCATGTAGGCAATGCTGAAATCCGATTGCCTAGTAGTGAACGCTTGAACACCCTGCCTGATTGTCACCCAACAAAAGTAGCCAGGGTAGAGTAAATGGATCCGTAATGGATAATGGATACTTAAGAATAGAACCACAATAGAGGTGTGGGAACTTCTGCAGTAGCCGCTCAAGCAGTAAAGCGTATATGAAGGATCGGTTGACCCAACTAATCTAGTGCGATTAGCGTTGCTCCTAAACGTGACATGAAACGGCTACATTCGCTTTCTTTCTTTCCTCAAATTGTTACGGTAAGCCGTCTCTAGAAATCATTTAAGAATAAAAGGTAGATCAAAAGTTGCCTCACTGCCAGTGGTGCGCCGCCGCCTCTATGAGCCATATAAAAGTTACACACTAAATGTAATCAGGCTTGTAGCCTTCAGCCGACCTGATCAGGAGCATAATTTTTTGTCATTTCAGACCGAATGGCTTCGCTGCTACTGAATTTTTTTTTTCTTTCAGCTAGGTACTTTTAGAAAGCAAAAATTTGCACACGAAAGCTCCAAAATGCCGATTTCCGATACTTGTCGCCTGTTCCGCGGATGGGACCCCACATACCAGCATGGCGGTTGTTCACAACTCGGCCGCTAGATGGCGCCACATACACCAAATGGCAGCGTCCATGATAAAACGGTCAATACGCGAGTGACGCAGAGCTGTCTGGACAAAGCTAGGAGGTCGAAAGAGTTGCGACTCACGATATTAAAGACAGAATGCAATCGCTAACAATGTCATATTGATTGTATGAGAAGCTTTCCACGCAGCACCGCGTCGACTGACCAAGGCCCATTAAATGCCGTGGCGGGCGATCTTGTTGGGCGCTGTTTGCAAAAAGATCTTCCCGGCGCGTTCCCTCCTTGACCTCTCGGGACATGTGTTTTGATTTCATGTTTGTTCACTCTGAAACCCACAATTAACTAAATAAGCAAACCTTGCTGGTGAAATTATTGTTTTGGCCCTTGCTGTAGTACCGGGTACTGCAGCTGGCGGATCCGTGATTGTGACGCTCTACACTTATTGTTATATTTAGGGTTTCTGCAGTAATTGGAACTATGTCCTGAGGTACTACGTACTACGTCCTACGTTTACGTTATATGCGCACTTCCTGGGGGTTGATGATTTCTTACGTAGTATTTTATTATTTAGTTTTCGCAAACGGCACCTGTTCATTCCAGAGGGTGACAGTGCAATTTGTAGCTCTATATATGTGCACTCCTTTTGATATGTTGCACTACCACATTGGTAATTAATTTAGTACTTCGTGATTTCGCGTTTCAGCGCAGACCCTGCAGAGAACTCGTTTGGAATTGTCCGGAAGTTCAGTGAATTTTCACTTCCCCCTCTAGAGAAGTTCCTCACGACTGTATACGCATGAAACTGCCTATCATTTTATAACCTTGCTTGAAGCATTATTTATAAGGACGGCGCCGACACCCCTTCAGAAGCAATAAACACACTGTTAAATGGGAATGACAAGGGCAAAACTATGACCTCGAAGCCTATTAATGAGCTTTAATTGTTCTAGTTATAAATTAGATGAAGCTGAATCTTCTCTCGTTAATGTAGGAACAAGCGTCCAGCCCGCGTGTTTGGGGGTCGAAAAGTGATTCAATAATTATTAATTATTTGGCAGTGTACGTGGTCGGAAGGTCATTTCGAAACTTAATTGTCCCTCTTTAAAACATTCTTCTCGTGGATCCAGATGAGGCAGCAGCGTACCAGCCATTTTCTATGCGAGTGCACAAAAACTGTGGCCGGGGCGGGCTTTCACAAGTTCTCAAAACATTTCTATAATGCATCATCGCTGTGATAGAAAATTTATTCACAAGACCTTTCAGCATTGGAGAACTATGTACCAAGAGCATCTGTGGCGTGGCAATGCTTGCGGAGCAAAATTTGATTCCAGTGCTGTTGGGTGCAGTGTGCACAAAGAAGATATTAGAATGAAGCTGTCCACTGCTTGCATGCTTATACACGCGTCTTTTCTTTTTGAAGGACGAAACGTAGAAAACGGCGCAAGGCTAAACAGATCAAAACTTGTATTACTGAGCAGGACAGTATAAAGCCCGCAGAAGTCCGTCTGAGAAAGGTTATTCCGTGCCTATATATGAGGTGTAGCGAATGTATTCAAACGTCAGCTGCACCTCACACACAGCATTTTAGCTTCACAAGAGGTCAGAAACTATTTGCGTTTCTTCCGTAAATATTTTCTGTATCAACAAGCCCAAATAGATTCAAGAGCATACTCGCCTGATCCACCTGTACTGGTTAAGCTGCTACGAGCAAGCACGCGCGTGCTAGGGGAAGCCTGCGGCAGCACCACTTGTCGGCGTCGGCGCAAACGGCCTCCGCACCGCCTTCTCTCGACTCACTACCCCTAACCTGTTTCACTATATTTGTTGCGCCAGCGGGGTTCACCCTCCTTGGGTTCACCATGGCAACGTCGCCGAGGCGACGTCACCGCATGCCTGCTTAATTTATGATTTTCCTTGCTCATGCTCGTCCTCTTTTTCCCAAATTGTGTTTTATTGTAATTAATTGGCACGATTTAATCACGTTTTGATCCGATCACGGAGCTCAAGAACTGCGCATGTGCAGCTACCCTTTTGAACGAGGAAAGGGGCGCCCATGCATAGGCGGCCTCCTAAAAAAGGCTAATTTAAAAACAAATCCTCACACTGCACTCGCTGTGGCACTCATGCAAAACAAAACTATGACGTCTCTGGACGTGTTGTCAGTGCATGATACCATTACCAATGTTTTTGTTCCTTCGTTTTTTTTTACAAAGAGTACTGACTTATCTCCGCCTAGTATGCCCCCAGCGGGCATTTAGAGCATCCGAATAAACAAAAACGAATTAACAAGTGAGCATTAGAAATCACATAAAGTAGGTTTCCCATATTAGAAACCATGATTCATGCAGTAATTATGGGAAATGCAGAACAAGAAATACAAGGCTGCATGTGGTCAGTGAGATAACATCCCATCTTAGTCTGTATTTTACAATCCAAAATTAGTTTTGCATATGTTGCTCATTGTTCTTTAACGTATATGTGTCAATCATAAGATTCCATAATATATGCATTTGAATAAAGAGCCGCCAATGAAACAAAGCTTCCTGCACTGAGCCAAACTAATTATTTCTGGTTTTCGCCTAAACTATACAAATGGAAACGTTCGAATCGATTACCTTCTATATAAGCCGAAAACAAACATCCGGTATGGCAAAGTAGTTATGTGAAACGTTTTTCTATCTACATTAGCCCGTTAGTTCCACTTTTACTGCTATAGCTCACACATTTATTCTTAACTATGTGAAAGGCGAGTTGAAATCCATGCTGCATAGTACAAGCTTTATTCTTCACATATCACGTATAATATCGGATAGTTGGTTTTTCCTAAACTGAACGAGGAGTTGTGGAACCTCTAAAGTAAATCGTTACCAATGCTTTAGGTTATTTATTTCTTCAACAATATGAAGTGACCAACGCTGCCAATGCTTCCTAGATATCGAAGAGAGCGACAATCATTTAATTTTGGTACATGACAAAATATTGCATACTGAAAAGACACTACATTTGGAAGTGGTCACCTATTTGCAAAAAGGAACTTCTGATCTGCAATAACTCTAAGGTGGTCAAGAAATTCCACTAAAGAAATTCAACCCGCTGTGCGCTTTATTTGCACTAAACAATGGTAATACACTCACAACAGATATATCCCTGTAAATCCTGTTTAATTCTACCTTCTTTTTTTGATCTAGAAAACACTTATATTTACGTGAAGCTGCGTTAAACTGCTTAGTCGACAGCTTTCTTGCTTCTAACCATGAGTCCCCAGAGACGGTATAAAGTCAAATTCAGCGCCAACTTCTTAGTGCTCAAAGGGTTATAGAGGCAATTCGAATGTGAAAAAATTAGTAATTTTAAAATGAAAGGAAGTGAAATAATCATTCGTTGGACGACATCTGCTGGAGGAAATCTTTAGGGGCGATGTGCCTTTCGCAATTTCATCCGAGAGCATTCCCGTCTCTCTTCATGTTACCCTGGTTTTGTATAAGTATTTTGTAACATATGTTTTTGCGACTTTCCAGATATGCCAGTAGGTTGTTCCGGCTCTATTTATTTTGCCACGAAGAGAATCATTTGCTTTGTTATTTTTCCATGCATACTGAATTAATTTTTCACTTTCATTACATCAGGTCATATTAGCGATATGCATTAGTATGCAAGATTTTCACAGTTATGCCAGACATATCCAAAAGTTGAGTTCGTTTTTTGTTTATAATTAAAAAAACAAAATCTCCGTAATGTTTTAATACGCAGACCTTCGAAATCAATGCACTCCGGCCAGTATTTAACTGATGTAATAAAAATGCGACGATCACTATGCGCTTGACTGATTAGACGATAACACGCACAGGATCCGGCCCAGAAGCCATATTTGCTCCGGTGTTCGGCAATATGTAAAAGTTTGCTTGTTAAGGTATGAAAACATTTCGCACTTAGGCACTGGTGGAATTTCTGTGTGAAGCTGAAAAAGAAGGGCATAATAACTGGTCTGCCAAGAAATCATACAAGTTATCCCATATAATACTGGCAACATTTAGGTGCACAGATAGTCTAACCTAATATATAATTAGAAGATATTCTTTGAATTTGAAAATTGCAGGCTGTGAAATCAAATCAATTACGGGGCCGCACTGAGTCGTAAAAATAAAGCTACTCAATTTGCATCCCTACAGTTTTTTAGCATATGAAATGCAATGGACCAATCCAGCTAAGAAAAAAAAACCTTCTAATACAGCAATAAATACTGCATTTGTACTTTTTATGTTTTTCAATGTCAGTAAGGTCGAGATATGTTCTCTGGTGTACTATACGCAGGTCAAACGTCTTCCCGCTCTACCAGCTGTCTTTCTTCTGGATCTGCTTTCTTGGTGCTCTGCTCACTATCCTGCTCGGCAATGTGCTGAGTTTCGTGACAAGTGAGTATCGTAGGTTCGTGCTTTTTCGGCATTGTTATGCAAATTTACCACAAGCAATAATACTAAACCAAAGGAACGAGTAAATGTTTATAATTAATGTTTAACATTCCTCACATATATAAAAAGGCTGAGAACAAAAACAATTATGTAACATCTTTATTGTCGGTCCCAATATATTTTTGAAGCGCTAAATGCTTCCTCAGAGCGAAAAGTATATGTATGAAACTGGCTGCTAAAAAGAACTACGAATAAACATATTGTTTATCTTAATAGTGATTCTCCTTGCGGATCATTAAAGGTTTACCCTAGTTTTGTTTTGTCGATGGTATAAACAAGTATATTTTCTTACTTCTAGATTTTATACCATTGCTTTTTCTTGCCCGATAAAATTATGCGGACAGTAGAGTTAGTGAACAATATCTCGGTTGGACACAAAAATTTATCGGAACCGATGCAAAATTACCTACTGGGAACGTGAATGTTTGTTGAAATTAAATGCGCCGGATATCATTTTCTCGTGTGTTTAGGGCCACCAAAATTGGCTGTTGGCCAATGGAAAACTCAGTTAGTGGTCGGAAGGGGTGCTCTCCTTAAGTAGTTACCTGCCGACGTTTGGAGCGCGATTTCAAACTGATATGAAGTCCAGTATGAAAACAGCAGTCACTTGCCATACTCTGCGTCTATGTGCGCGTAGATACCGTAATTGTACGTGCTCACATAAGTCTGCTTCACATTCAAGAGATGCACATTTTTATGTAGTGCCACGCAAGGCGAACTACCAGCAGAATAACTCCAGCAATAATGCCATCGGTCCCTTAAAACTTCGAAAGATGTGCATTTGGAAAAAAAAAACGTCTCTACGTCGTGTGGAATGTTTTGCAAAATACTTAGTGCTCGCACTTCTGTACAATTCTGTGAATCTAGATTAGTCCACGTAAGTAATGTTTAATGAACTGATCTGCTCTTCAATATTTTACACACAGGAACTACTAAGACATCAAGAAACAACTCACACCTCACCAGCAACTTCTTTTTGTACATCTGGAAAAAGTGTGGATTTCTTCATCTGGAACTTCAGGTAAGTCTTCAAGAACAGCATAAACCTTGTTTTGACAAGACGTAATGATTTCGCCACGCTTATTCCTGGTCCCTTAAAGGTGTATATTTAATCACCTTCTGCCATTATTTTATTGTCACACATCCAGTGTTGCTATCTTGTGGTTAGACTACAAGATATTCATTGTTATAAGCCAACGTAATAATTCTGACAGAGGAGCGTAATAATAAAAAGGCATTTCCATCATTCTTTTATGAAACCATCAGATGATAAACATTAATATACAAAATCGGCTGCGGTGGGTTTTTTCTTATGCCTTTCTGCACCTGTTCTATGGCTTGGTTTAGCCCGGAATGATCGTCGTTTATTTCTCACCCAGTGTAGCCGGTGAAAAGCTATGTGTGCTTTCACTTTGCACACCAGTGCGTGGCATCATTTTGTCACCTTGCTCATTAAGGTTATTTTATAGTGAACTCGCATACTAAGACGCTTTTTTGCACCTCAACGGCCCCTTGCCTTAAGTCGCGAATAAAATGGAAAGAAGTCTCCATATTTTCGAACACACTCGCATATACACCACCTTTCGACGGGGCTTGACGAAAGAAAAACAAATTTGAGGACACTTTGGCCGACTAAAGTGGTGAAAGGCCTGAGTGCTGTATTCTGCTACGCGACTGTTGCGCATGTAGCGATGAATGCTGCTACGAGTAAAGTGAGCAGCTACTCTTTCACACTGTGCGAATGCATTTATAAGAAAATCCTGCTTGGCAGCGACGAGATCGCACTCCTTGTATCTTCGCAGTTGTTCTACGTTTACTGTTGGGTAGTTGATTTTACAGAGTGCGTGGAGTTAATCAGTAATTAGGCAAATATTTGGAAACTGTCACTATTGAGTAAGTAATAATTATTCATTAACTAATTGGCAAATAACAATATAAATAATAATTAGTGATTGATTACTAAAAACCAATAGGCTGAAATTAATTATGGTTTAGCGTTACTAATCAGTATTTATCTATTAATATTAAAATATGATAACTGGAGAAGGTAATGGCAACCTACTCCAGTATTTCCTGACAAGAAAACCCTATAGACCGGAAAGCGTGGCGTGACATGGTTTATAGGGTCATGAAGAGTCGGACACGACTGAACTAACTGAACTGAATTCTTCTTTGATGCGTGATCAGCAATTATTTATTTAATCAGTCATTATTTATTGAAAATTGACTGGCATATGGTCATATAACGCACGCATTCGCACATACTGTGGCGGTGCTCTATGTGTGATTGGTCGAGACCATTATGACGTTAATGCGTCTCAACCAATCAGAGCCGGCGCAAAAGCGCGACACTTTTACTGAGGACAACGATGAGGCAATAAAGGATTTCGCCTTAACAACCGCTTTCAGCTGTCACTATAAATAGTTGAGATGCTAAAAAAAATGAACGTTCAGCACCTACGTTTGATTATGTTGCAGTCCTCGCATGATAGGTGCCATTCGAAACGTTTTATCTGGCTTATTAGCCTTAGGTGGTTGCTTAAAAGACGCTGCACTTAGCAGAACTATGCCGTTAGTTATGCACAATATACGAATACATTTCTCGCTAGCAGCGGTGTATTTTGTCTTTAGTGCGCTAGTTCACGCATATTATCGTAGATCAATCATGAAATCGGTTACGGCATAGAGATGTCATTTTACGACGTAGCAGTGCACAGGTTTTTCGTCTCCAGCGTCTTTGGCGACGAACCAATATTTAATGTCACAAGTGGATTGTAGCGTAATTTTCCTAAGAGATCAAGCAGACATTGGCGCGCTACAAGGCCTGGGTGTTTTAAGGCTGAAGGACATAACTTGTAAATCTGATAACGTTTATATAAAGGTTACCTTCTCACCTTAAATTTCAATGCACCACTTTTATCCGTTGCTATATGCACAAAATTGCAGATTGGATGCAAAACATAGGTGATAAGGGTTTTACTTTATAATTACCACAAAAGAATGCAATGCCCTCAGCTGCCTATTGCGTTCGCCAGACAATGGATCACTGCCAATTCGCTCCAGCATGACTATTTTTTTCATTCCACTTAAACAGCTTGAAGAAGCAAGTCGCAAAACCTTCGCTACCAATGCTTCGGAAGACGAAGTTGAAGAAAACGCATCCTTTGGAACAGAGTTGCATACAAATTTGAAAACGCAAAGCGAAGCAAAATATCTTGTTTCCTGAAGTCACGAAGGAAACGAATGTATAGCATATCGAGTATTTCGACGTAATAAAGTTTCTATCGACATAACTCCATACATCTTCAATTTTACAAAAGATAAGGCAACTTACACATCGTATGAATGGCAAAACTTCCTAACCTTTGTACAAATTCTGGTGCCTTGAGAACATACATTAAATTGCTGTAATGTTCTGTTATCGTTTGTTTTCCGTGTTGCGCGCCGCTGTGAACTGTATGGGGAACTGTGACCCCGTCAGGCCTAACCGCCTTTTGTAGCAGTTCCTTCTTTCATTTTTTGAAAGAGAAATAAAGAATATCTGATCTGATCTGAAATTAATTATATTTCAAGCAAAACTAAAAGCCCGATTTATCCCGACGTAACTCACCCGTCAGCCTCCGTACGTTACGTTGGCCAAAACCCGATGTGTATACTCCAACAACACGGCGTGACGGGCATAATGAGCGCGATCCGATGCAGCACCGCGTCACTGACGCGCAAATAGCTCCTCTCTAATTTCTCGTCAACTGCGCTGGCCTCGCATCCCTGCATTGCTCACGTTTAGAGAAGCATATGCCGGCCTGTTGTGTAAAAAACGACCCTGAGCATCTGAGATTATTGCAGAATACTACTAGAGAGCATTCGAGCGTATCTCTGCATCTATGATAGCGAACGGATTCACTACACAGAGGAAAAGAAAAAAATGTTCCTGTGATTCAATCAGTAAGCAGTGCGACCTGGATGCAGCCGTGAGCACTTCGCTGCAGTGCGTATACATATGTAATGTGCCGTGATCGTTTTAATGCACTGCTCGAGTAGGTGTAACTCTGTAACAAAAATTTTGTTTCCCTTATCCGCATTAATTTCGGTTGGAGAATTCCAAAAACGGGGGGTGGTGGTGCCAAACGTTTATTAGTTATTTTGTTAAGGAGGTGTCTAGACAATTGTCCTATAAGCCCTGGGTCTCACAAATCTAGGTTGAGCTCCTATTCTGGAGAATTAGTGCCTCTAACGCCGCTGACGCCCTGGGGACTAACGTCCATTGGGACTGAAAGTCATGCGAGCTGAGCAGTGCCGCCTCCCAGCCCTCCATAGGGGATGGGTGTTGAATGATTGGGAGTGGAGGACATTAGAAGGACAGTTCAGACAACTTGGTAAATATCAGAGAAGGTCGCCTCACACAGGCTGCCGCCTCCATTTTGTGTTGAAGTGTTTCAACTCTTCCGAGCACATTTTACTGGTAAATATTCTGAGAAGCAGCTTTTGTCCACTTTCTGGAAACAATTACAGGGTCCGGCGAAGTGAAACACGTCATTACTGACTCGAAGAGGTTTTTCGAGATTATTAGCTGGGGTGAATACCTCCCCTCCCCTCGCATATCCTGTAAAATCCCTCTCGGTCTAGCGACTCTAAAACTGCTACCTCATCAGGGCTCTCGTCCATCAGGGACTACTGGGGCAATGAGTTAGCTGACCAGTCGACGCAATTTTACAAGAACTGTGGCCGACCGGGAAAGTGATTCTCATGATTGTGTAATCTCTAACTCTTCTGCAATCACATAGACCCTTTGTTTCAACAAAACACGCGCACACAATAAATTATCGCTCCGTATCGGACGCCCAAATAGCTGCTTACCTGGACGTCCTGACGACTATCGGCAAATGCTTTACGCCTTTGAACAGTCGCACGAACCATATCCCATCGTTGCCTTGACCACGACAAGCTTACGTGCCTCGGTAGGCGACTGCGCCAGTTGCCCCAAGAGACCAGTTCTCTCTTCGAAAATGTCCTCCAAAACCTAACAGCGGTCGGGCTCGAGGGCAGCCTGTGTGCATGCGCGGTGCGGCATTGTACACGCCAGGCGCACCAGACTAAAAAGTTGCAGTTTTTTTAAAAGCCCGTCGTAGCCGACTTAACGTCGTCGACGTCGCCGGATCTGACAGGCATGCCGAAAACGATAGATTATATCGAACGCTTAAGTCAAGGCTGACCAAAATGCGCCTTCAGGAGCTTCAATTGCGACATTTTTACCTAGAAAAATCCTTCGAAGATAAGTCTGCGAAAGCACAAACACTGCAGACATCTGTCAGGAATACTGGTAACTGCAACTGCTGACGAGAACGTTCCTAATCAGTTGCAAAAACTGTAATCCAGATTTACAATAACGGTAACGCTTTCATCATTTCTTTATGCTACAAGAAAAACTTTGCAGAATTGCGAACACAAAGACATAAACTCATTGACAGATATAGCAAGACAAGCTCTGCAGTTTTTGCAAAAACGTATGGCTTTTTATCGACAGTAACACATCTGTGGTCAAGTGAAAAACTTTCGAAGTGTAACATCCCGCCTGGCATATAATTCCACAAATTACTGAGCTGACTTGCGTAGCCTTGACAGTGGCGAAGTGCACTCATGTGCTTAGCGCATTTGCCGCATTTAAATTGGCTTATGTATGCGGTAAAAAGGCACTACAGTTTGGCTCTTCAGCATCTATATCCTTTGCGCTTTTCCGAAATTAGGGGCGATGCTGTTCTGCGACAGTAATATAGTAAAGCATGCTTATCAGTGACGCCACCGAGACATTATTGCGAAAACAGTACTAGGACAGCCAAAGCGCGACTTCGGGTGGCCGAAGCTACGCTGTGAAGAAGCGTAGCTGTGGTCTCCTCACAACAAAATCAGCCTGCCATGATATTTGAATTCACGTTAACACTATGCCACGGGCAGGAGCTGCCAACTCGGGTCGCTCCTTTCATATGGGAGGGTGACATCACAATTAGCCTGCCGGAACCGTTTGCATTCTCATTATCCCTACGATACGCAGGTACACCCTTTGTCAAAAGTGTACAGCCCGGGTGGTCTGCTTCTGAGCCCTGTAGTATCGCTGATTTAACATTAGTGGAATGCCTTCCTACTGGAGAAGGCAGAACAAAAACATTGGCTGTGGCTTATCTTGGTTAAGCCTGGTTATTGCGAAGCAATACGTGATACTACTATTGTACCGCTTGTGGCGATGCTTGGCTATGCTATATTCACCATGGTGATGCTCCGGTTTTGTTTACTGTTATGGCTATGGTGACGCTTGACTGTACTGTGGTTAGCTATGGTTTTACATACGTCTGGAAGAAAGGCGAAGTATCTGACACACTTTCTCCGACAAGTGTGCGTTTGGATTGTACGCCATCGCTCCTGTCTTGTGGCGTTCCTTGGCGCGCGTTGGGATTGGCAGGAACGCTAGACAAGGTGAGACTTCTCAGGCTTTCCCCTTTCACTACTATAGTCGCTTAACTGGTAGTGCTACTAGTATATCCACGTTCGAAACTATCGGACAAATTCGTACCTTCCTCTCCTGCTTCTGTCGTCGATTCTGCTACCGAAGACATTGACCTCCTTTTCTGCCTAGCTGCTTCTTGCGATCGTCACTTGGAAATCCGTTCTTCTCGCTCTTCTTCTGTCTCTAGCTCGCTTTTGCTTCCTCTTTGCAGCCTGCCTAAGCGCTTTGACTGTAGGCGGCATCTCATGGCTTGACGAGAGGAGCGGAGTCAGGCCGTAACTGCCACCGCGCAAGGCGACGGTGAGCCCCCGTTCTTACACAGATAGTATGACGTCACGCAGCGCGCAGCGCCACTGGTGAGAGGAGCAGAAGTTAGGCAGTAACTGCCTCCGCGCAAGGCGACGGCGAGAGTTGAGCGCCGCTCTTACACAGATGTTATGACGTCACGCAGCGCGCAGCGCCACTAGTGAGAGGAACGGAGTCAGGCCGTAACTGCCACCGCGCAAGGCGACGGCGCGAGTTGAGCCCCCACTCTTACACAGATGGTATGACGTCACACAGCCAGGTCACGCTAAAGGTCAAGCGTGGCTGCCACCGCCGCGCCTTTTGAGGTGGTAGCTAAAGTAGTTTTGTTTCGCAATAAAAATCTTACCATCAAGAGATGTGGAACCCTGGAAATGCATTACAAGCTTCACGAAGTGGCCCAGAAGCAGACCCTCTGGGCTCTACACTTTTGACGAAGACTATACGTCCATGCGACTTGGTTGAAGCATGACTTTATATGCGGGCCAGTTCCTTACGCTCTTAAAGTTTGAGTTAAGTGTCCCCAATATTGTTGCCCTTTACATTGATAGGATTTCATAGGGGAATAATGTAGCAGGCAAAAGAAGCTTAAACCTTTGGTTTCGCAATTGAACTAGGGCTAACCAGGGCTAAACCACAAGTATTTTTTTTTTTATTTTCAGATGCACATCAGCCTAATAAAACACTTGTTTTGAAAGTATTTAACTGCCGTCCTATCTAGATGATGGTTTAGCGCAAGAGAACGTAAGGTTGCTATTAGACGCCGAACCGAAGGATTAGCCGCGCTGATATTTCGCTGTGCTGTAGTAGCGGGAATTCCCATTTTCATTTTTGGCAGGCAATCCATAATAGGCATTTACCAGTGCCTAACCAACTACGGACGGGTGAGCCGGTAAAATTGGTGAGATTCGAATTTGAAACAAGCACACGTAATATAATTTATGCACGAACTGAGCTAATTTGTTTAGAAAATCTTTTGGATTCACTGACCAGCTGGTATCGATCGTTTCACTGAGAGAACGACGAAGCGCTTGGACGACGCTTCTGTGAACAAATTGGCTGTGGCTTAGCTAAGCTTAATCCTGGATATAAGGAGCGATACGCGAGGTGAAATCAAAGATCCGCCATATCGTTTAGCGCTGGTAAACCGGGAGGCATGGATGGATAGCGATACCCATTGGTAACACTATAAAAAGGAATTGTCTGTTTCACTAGAGATCCCTTACACGTCGCACACAACCTACTCACAGTTCCACTCAAATAGACAGATGCAAAACTCAACGTCTCGCGCATACTGTCACTTACCGGAGTTAAGTCTCTCAAGTGCCATAGTCTCTCACACACATCACAGACGTGGCCAAACGGGGTGTTCACAAAGTCCGACGTAAACACTCTGGACGCCCTCGCTCTTGCACTCAGTCTTAACACGTGTTCGTTGTAGCGGTGAGTCTTGGAGTCTTCTTGCATGTTTTCGTCCTTCTTCTGCTGCTCCTCCTCACTTTGTTGACTACCACTGGCCACAGCGGTGGCCACTGCGCGTCGTTCGACTTCTTGGCGACGTCTTTTCGTGAGACATTCCTCGCTTTGTTCCGGCGTTTCAGATGCACGTCGCACCTTAGCTCGATCTTTCCTCCATTGTTCAGCGGCCAGCTCCTAGGCGACTACTTCTGGATTGGAAGAACTCAATTCTCTGCTCTTCTGCATCGTTTAGCAGCAGCCGCACTCTCCTTGACTTCCATGTCACACGTGACGGCCATTTCTCCGTCAAGCGTATTCCATACAAGCGGCGCACCATGCTCGCGCAATAGCAGTGGCGCGCGGCACATCTGTCGTAAAAACGCGGCCCGGTAAACAGGCGGCGGTGGCGAGGAGGCTGCGCACCTGCGCCTCTCATGAAATCGTTTGGATTTCGCGCATGCGCAGAACTAACGGCTCCCGCACATGCGAATCTCGGCTCTGACCAGCGTAGTGTAGCTTTTCGCTACAAACGTATGCAGATAAAACGTGGATTCGTGAAGTACAAGTACGTGGCGAAATATGCACTGCATATAATAATGACATTACGAAGCAGTTGAAAATAATAAACGCGGGCGGATATCTGCAGACGACAGTATTGCAACAAGGCACTCGCTGCAGTGTTGCGCAGAGTGCAACAAGGCTGTTGGAGACGCGTACCCATTTCTTACTAAGATACCACTGACGTTCGTATCGCCCCTCAATTTGGGCGACTGGCCCATGTCACTTCCGTTACCGGTGTTCTTTATGGTGCTTTGGAGCCGATGGCTCATGTGATACGCCAGGTCGTACGGGAAAAACAGCTCCGTAGCCCACTTCTGTGCGCCGGGATGCAAAACCATTACTATGGTTGCTCGCTGCGGGTAGAATCCGGTTCTCATTGACTTACGCAAGACTTTCACCCACTGACACCTGCAATGACTTGAAATACCTGCCCCCGGTACAAATTTGAAATGCCTCGCCCGCTTCCGACCATCACCACAGTGACAGCGACGCTCATCTCCTCGGCGCAGTCCTTCGCCTCCGGGTAAGTATTGGAGCCGAGACATATGGAGACGAGATCGCTGTAGAGATAGCGTTGGAAACAAGTCTGCCTGTGTGTATGATAGAAGAACGAAAATAAACTTGAAATAATAACTGATGATATACGCACTTTGGCGTTAATCTTCTAACGCCTTAGTGCGGATACAAGTGTCTATAGACACTTCCACGACTGTTTGCTATGACTTCGGCACCAAAGATTCGTTCGCCCAAGGCAATATTCGGCGTGAATTGAATGGTGTCTGTAGTGGATAAATAGTGCAACTTGATGTGTGTTGGGCGAACGTTGTGACTGGTGGTCAAACGTTTGGAACAGAATGCACAGTCTTGCCTCGTTTTACAAATGACATAATTCTTGGTATGGGCTCAGAGTTGGACTGCCGCTTTCAACACCACTGAACGTTACGTTAATGTCTCAACTCTTATGGAAGCATCGCCTCCTGATTTGGGAGCGTTGTCGGTGTACAAAGTTGCAATAGTCTGTGTCGTTCGAGAAATTCGTACAAATTGGTTCATCTAAAAATTCGTACGAGTATTTTGACGTCGTAGTGGACGCTTAAGCGCTTACCTGTACAAATAAGGCTGCCTCGGTGCCCCATTGAATACTTTCAGTGACCAGGGGCCACAGATGGCTGCGGACAATGAACTATTCAGAAGTGCCAGTCCTGTTGCCTCGCTGCATGACATTCGCTAATTTCGTGGAAGGTGTATAGATTTCCGTGCCGGCACTAAGTAAACAGTTCTGTTTAAGAGAAAGTACAGTCTTTGTCAAAAGTGTAGAGCCCAGGGGGTCAACTTCTGAGCCACTTTGTGTGGCTTGTAATGAATTTTCAGTGTTCTGAATCTCTTAGTGGTAAGGATAATTTTTTCCCTACCCTCTTCAGTAGGAAGAACCTCTACTAATGCAACATCAGCGACATTACACGGCTCAGAAGCAGACCCTCTGGGGTCTACACTTTTGACAAAGGCTGTACATTCTTATGAAGTCTCAAACTCTTGACCAGTAGTAACACAGTTACCTTTACCTGTCCATAGGATTGCAAATTCCTCCAACCGAACAGAATGCAAGCCATATAAGACGGATGAACGGGCTTGTTAATTCATCGTGATAAAGCAGCGAATCATAGTCACGGACAATGAAGCAAATAGGCACAAGCGCTGACTTTGAACAAGGTTTATTGGAAGGCACGTCAATATATACATGCGGTGCGAAAAAAAAAAAAAACAAAGTACACCTTGTCACATTGACATTACATATTTTGAAAAAAAAACAATAAAATTTATAACCAAGCATTGAAGAGCACGAACTTCTTTATTAGTGAGTTATACAGGAGATGTGCTAATAAAATGATTGTAGTTTCTTTTACGATTTCAGTGGCCTCGATTGTCTCGCGCGCATACTTATCTCTGTGTCGGGCTAGAACAGTGCAGCGCGCGAATTCTGGCTAGCTACGTTCAGGATCTAGTAATCGCTTCCAATCACGATAGTAAATCATCATATTCCCCCTAAAAGCTTGGTAGACATTTTCGTTTCGTTCATTTTCATTTCATGTTTATTTTCTTGGGGAGTATTACAGAAGGGGTTGAGGTAACATAAGTAAAAAACCATTTTCATGATGACATGTGCGATGTGGCCTTGTATAGGAAGGTGGATGGGCAGGTGATGGCAAGTAATTTTTGATGTTTAAGGTAGTTCCAGTAACTTGCTGTTAAGAGGAAGAATAACTTCTAAAAAGTGGTCGTACGAGCACGTTGGCGTGAAAGTTTAAACGGATGACCGATGCGATCCGACGTGCGTGATGGAGGCAGATGCACGGCTCCTGCTTCACATAGGAAAATAACATTTATGGTACAAGCATAGGCTAGAAATGTATCTTGCCTGTTTTCCCAACGTACGCGTAGCAACATTTCAGTAGATCGAGTAGACTATTCCTTCTGTGCAGTCAACAAAGTGATTTTGATGGTTCATGGGGCAACCTTCGTTGCCCTGCCTGTTGTGGGTGACACGCTTACTCAGGTACTGAAGCTTCTGAGGACACAGTGAAGCCCTACAACCAAAATTTATCCCACCTGCTAGAGAAAATAGGCAGCCGTGTTGGCGTTATTGTTCTTTTCTCGGCAAAACTTAAAGACTGCTATAGAAACGTCTGCCGAAATTTTGCCAAATATCTATAGCCGGCCATAAAACAAAACATCTTGCTTACCATATATTTGAAGACAATGTAATTTTTATTCGCGATTCTAAATAAATGTGTCTATGGGTTCGTTTTCACGTTCATTTAATCAGTAACAGTGACATTTGCACCTTAAAGTACAGGTTACGCGCGGCAGAGAAATGTCCCTGCGCCACAGCAACACACGCTTGTATTTCAGATGCTCTGTTCAGATCAAGGTGCTTTATTACTTACACCTTAGTAACATCACACAAAATATGCGATTATTGTCCGCAGCTCATCGTCCTGAAATGCATATTGGCTAAGCATTTCAACTACACTACAGGATTGAGCGATGTATGCTGGCAAAAACGATCGTACCAGATATGATGCGTGCAATAAAAATAAATGCCTACGAAATTGCTAACATTGCATTAGGAAACACAATGGGTATTAATTTCCAGCTGTAGACGTAACAATAGGGGAAAGCAAGGAATCGAAACACGCGAAGTTTTACTCACACTGCATACGCATGAACTGTTGGTCGGATGCCACTTGTCCCATTTTACATTTATAAACCTCAGGAACGTTATTTTTGGATCTCTAGGGAATGAAAGCATCCTACAGCCGTTTCGGATGGGAGTCATGCGTGCACAAGTACATGCAGGAATCCAAAACTCCGCCATTTACCAACAGGAAAAATAACGCCGTACATGCATCCGACGGAGGCGAAACGTAGAGGGCGCCAATATGGCGCGCGTCATCGCGAAGGAGGCACCCACCAGTTCAAGGATATACGCGCCCTCCACGCAAAGCAGGAGGGGGGCGTGAGCATCGATGCACCTTGTAGCAAATACACACAGGTTATCCTTAAACACGAGAATTTGAAGATAAACCGTGACTAAACGTAAAGTCGTTAAAGCTGAGGAGTTATATAAAAAAAAACATAAAGAAGCGTAAACAATGCTGATGACTATCACCACCACGCTCTAAAGTGGACGCTCTTAAAATCCATCCGTCCATCCTAGACACTATAGCCATTGCGTTATCTATTGACAGTGCTACAAAATGAAATGCGGAGAACACGGCTGCCCGAAAAAAAGCTGAGACAGTTTGGCCTGAAACAATTTCTAGGCTATAATTAATCTCCGTAAGAATACACAATTCCCCGAATCAGCGGCCCTGATATGCGTTTACGGACTAGCGTAAAACACTACCTAACACAGGTTATCACCCACCACGGGACCGAATGAGAGCCAACAAGTTTACTCTGAACGTATGCTGCACACAAAAACCGTCTACAGAATGATAAAATCAATTGACAAGTCCAAATCTTTAAACAAGTAAACCCTAACTAAACACAAACAGAAAACTAAAGAAATTAAAGCAGTTTAAAAAAATGGTAAATTTTCGACTTCTGATATGCGGTTAGGGAGGAATATGATTCCCTTGATTTTTTTCCTTCCCCCTTTCTTTTTTTATTTTCTAATACGTCATTTTGTTTTCTTCTGTTTATCGTAACTCGTCTACCGGTTTGTTGGTTGCGTTTATATTTTTCTTCTGGGTGAGAGTGCACAGATCTGTATCTTAGCTTTTGGTAATGTTCATTTTTGTCGCTGCGCAGAGCGTCAAAAACAGAGAAACAACTTACACAAGCGTTGCCAAAAAGAATTACATACAATCCCTATGCTCAATTCATACAGGTGTTCACACACGTTGCTGGCATTGTTTATTATTCTGTTTCAGATTAATTGCGCGGATAGAAGACACGCTGCAGTGTTTAGCCAGTGTTTAGTCATTCATATTGATTAGAGGGATTGTTCTTAACAGTTTCTTAAGCTCTCGGTAAATGAATGGAAAACATTGATGTAGCTTACAAAGTCATATTTGGCCAGTCTGAAAAAGGAATTGTCCAAAACTTTGACCATCGGACATGCAGCACCTGTTAGCACCCAGCTTTTGACGTTCGACTCCTGCATAGCCTCAGCAATCTTTGTGGCCGCCGAAGTGTCAAAATGACTCAGGCCCTTCTTGCAAGCTCATGCTTGACCTCATATGAACTCAGATATCCAGAAATGGTTTTCTTCCGCGTTCGTTATTTAGAAATTCAGGTACCTATTGTATTGCAAGAGAACTAACAAATGCACCCGGTAAAATGAAACGTCTATCAAAACATGGCTAACGCCCTAAACTCTAGATAAGGAAGGAGGATAAACTAGTTTCTTATTCGTCAGTCTGGCGATGGAAACTTTAGATAGAAACTAGCACGCACATTTTTCTTTATCTCTGACTTACCACAGGCACGAAGTTGTTTCTCTGTGTTGGCAGTGGACAAAATTGGTGGGACCACAATTTACTCTCGTCTTCATATCACCTCACTGGTCAGTGAAAGAGCTGCTCTGTGTTGAAGTTACATTTTAGTTGTAGAAGACGAGGTACTTTGAACGCAGTTACAGCCCAACCTGTTATGATTGTAATGTCTGCCAGTGCAACCTGTCGTTTTTACCAAACAGTTGAGGTTGCTGGACGGAAAATCTTTCAGCCGCCAACGGTCGGCGAAATATAGCAAGAGCTCGAGAATAATCGAAAGGTAAACGATTGGTTTCAGAATTATAAACGTACCTGAATACGTACATTGTTTCAGCGAACTCGGCGCAGGGAACAGATCACGCGCTTAGCACTTCATATGAAGCATTTGTTTGCGAGTAGCATTGAAACATTCACAGTGTGTTTCGTCCGTCCGTCCGTCCGTCCGTAGTGCGTAGTGAGTAGTGCGGTGGTAGGCTTTTCGTTTCCCGGCGGTCTCATTGGCGCTGTGTCAAAATATCCGTATTATATTGTTGCCGTAAAGCATAGCGTTCTGTGAGCAATTTTGTCACCTGGTTGTATGCTTAGTTGCCGCTACAGTTTTAGTAACAACGATGGAAAGCTGGCTTTCTTGTTTTCCTTTCGATGCCGACAGAAGTGGAGATGTGCAATCTTCCGAACAAAAGAGTTTGAACACTGATTTAACTCCGCAAACTCGCGTGTAGGTTAGAAATATTTTGGCACCATGGACATCAATCGGTGCTGTAAGCTCGCAGCGTATCGAAAAAAAGCCTGCCTTTAGAACGCTGGCACAATTGAAGCGTGTAGCTATTGCGAAGGTATTCCAAAGGCTCGCAGAGCGAATGATAACAAAGCCACGTCCTCGGCCATTGCAAAAGTGGTACCATATTTCATTCTTTCTGAAATCTCGCCATATATATATATATATATATATATATATATATATATATATATATATATATATATATATATATATATATATATATATATATATATATATATATTTCCCTGTGGCACAACTAAAGGCCTTGTAAATGACTTCGCATATTAAATGGTTACCCATCGGAGGCAACATTGAGAGCTTGTGTTTATTTATTTATATAAGCTCAGCGCCCAAAGGGATTTCAGATAAAAGTGGATGGAAATATATTGCATAACACGGAAGATTCCATCGCCACCGGGAGTAACAGGCATTCAGTTCTTAAACGACCGCCAAGCATTTAGTTCTTATTAGCGTCACCGCATGCGCTTACTTTGTGGGTGCTAGGCATCCCAAATAAAGAGTCTCCTTTCGAAAGAAATCGCCATTTTCCTCGTTTCTGATCAGCCCTTACCACAACGTGACAGTATGTTGATACAGTGTTCTTTCTGTACGCGTTGCTTTGATGTTTTAGTTTGCGAATATACATACAGCCGATGACCGCCAGGGCTAAGTAGAAAAAGTATTTACAATCCATGGAGAAGATCGCAGTACGATTCAGTAAAGTGTGCACAAGCACGTCGAAATTCTGAACGGCGTTATTGGATGGGGATATGAGAAATTGGCGATACCATGTCCTATAGTATTTTTTCTTTCCATATAGTCAAACCATGATTCCAAAGTGGTAAAACTATGTCCGCTAAAATGCCCAATAACAAACCTAAAAAATTAAGACGTGAAAATTCTATTTGCACTTCACGTATCGCTAACAAGATCGAATATATTGTGTTTGCTAAAGGTCAGCGGAGCAATCAACCAGTAGAAATTTTTTGCGCTTTCGTAGCCTACAGCCTCAGACGATTAGTTATGAACCATCCAGTAACATCCCAATCCAGCCAATGGTCAGCGTGCTGCAAGGCGAAGCCCCTTACTGTTAAAGCTCTGCTGAGGTAGGTCGACCACACGGGCAAGCTTAGTGAACAAACCTGGCCCAGTACGAATCCTGTGAGTTATCTGCTAACCCGCCCTTTGCATTAGCATTCACTGCATTGAGGGGACTCGTATGTGTTGGTTGGTCAGCACACCACACCTTTCAGCAATTTTTCAGTGTCCCATTATAAGAATGAAATATCTCTTCTGGCAGCCCGATTAGCAAAGGATCATGAAAAGCTGTGGATATACCGGCAGCGCCTTCTTCATGCAAGCGTCACGTTGACAACGATTATTTATGTGCAGCGGATAGATGACATCGGCTTAAATTTCTAGGAAAATAATAAAGATAGGATATAACAGCACAAGCGTGAATGCAGACATTCAGTGTGCAACCCCGCCATATGCCCCTGGGGTGGACGACTGCTTGCGGCCCCTCGATTGGCGCCCCTCACGGCCGCTTTTCTCTACGAACCAAACTTCGGCAAGAATTTAATACCATTAGGAGTACTGACGGTCTCTGATATTAGTATTGTAGTTAGGAGCGACGAAGTAGTGTTTCCAAGCCCGCCAAAATAGCCAGTCTACCATCATGAGAATTTCTGTTCTTTCCCGAGTATTCCCTAATTCACGCTTTGTAACTAAGTCCAAACAGATACCAAATACATAATGGGTAATTTATGTTCCGCCGGTAAACGTATGACTCGATAGGGGTTCACACACACCGACTATAGCTATGTTTTTTTCATACACTTATGGCAAGCATTAGGAAACATTGGGGTTCCATTCTTAGCACTTTGACACTTTTGAAAGCATTTCTCCTTTTTCAATTCTTTTGGGTAAAAATTGATCAAGGTTACATTTCAATTTTCTTCATTAGCATAATAAAGCAGTGGCTTTCCATTGAGAGTAGTTGAAAACCTTCGATCGCATTTTTCACATATCCAGTGATTCCAATGACTAAGTTGATCAATTTACGCTACATTGTCTTAGCTGTTCATGCATTGCGTTTTTATTATGAGGAATGTGACAACCTTTGAACCGCTTTATTAAATGTTTCATTTCTTTAGTTCATCAATAAACAATTATTTACAAAGAGTTCAATAGCTGCTATTCCCCTTTCAAACTATACTCATTCATCGGTCACTAGAATCACAAATCACCATAAAACGTTTTTTTTTTTTTACGTAGCACCAAATCATTTCCTACACACTGTACCGACGCTGCTGACGGCTTTTCAGCCGAAGGACCTATATCAATATTATCTTGATGCAAAACTGAGATCTAAAAACTTAAGGAACTAATTCAAAGGCAAAATAAATTGGCTGTGGTTTGAACAATCGCCACTCCGAGTACAATTAAGGAAGCAACATCTGCGTCGAACGCGGCGGCACCTCTGAATTATCGCGCAGCGGAGGAGTCAGCGGTGGTCCCGGCGTGCCAGCTGTGCACCATGTGATTTCACTTGCTCCTCGCGCATTCGCAGATTGGCTTATCGGGGAATCCTCGAAATGGCTCAGCGACTAGCGTAGTGTTGCTTACGCAACAAAAAGAACCAAGTATAGTTATGAGTACACAAAAATAAAACGTAGTTTTCTTGTGTTTTCATGAAACGATCCGTAGTGTTCGGCGATGCACATCTTCTCCTTATTTATTTTTCTTTTGCGGACAATATTAGGTCGGCGCACTACCTGCCAACTTTGAAGCGGAAAACATTAACCGCGTGGCTTATGAGTCTGCGATCGCAGTTATGTGCGCAAATAAAAGCTTATCATTCATTGCAAACACTTTATTGACTTATCAACGGCAGCTCTTAATCACATTAAAATGATATCTTTGCATAATCTGTTGATCTCGACTAACCCTGAATTCACGCAACGAGGGGAACAGAAATAAATTAGAACAATACACACAGTGTTAGCGAACGCTTTTTTTAGACGCAGAGATATTTATTTTTTGGACTGTTTCAGCGGACGCTTCCCGATATCAGATTTCGCGCCTCGTTAACGACATGAAGATTCCATCTTAAAAACCACGAAATATAACCAAATTACATTTCTCTTATTTGTACCCTTCCCAGGGAAAATTCCGATAGCTTCTATCCCCAGCTGATGCCGATGCCACCCACAATCGACCCCCGCTCTTACGATCCTATAAATGGCCTTGCGTATAGGCAGCCACGTCACGTGATCGCTAATACTTTGCCCCTTACTATCGCGTTACATCAAGAGCAACGATTGGTGCACTGCCTCCCTCTGAGCGGCAGTCGGCCCTTTCCATGGCGGAAATGTAGCCGCCTGCACGAGCAGACACCCCAAGTCATCAACGACATCTGCTTCTTCATGCTGTAGTTCATATATTGCAATCGCATTCGGCGCCGGCTTTTAAGCTAACAGGAAATATTTTGCTTTTGAATGTTTTCGTCCGGTCATCAACATCTATCCTTCATGTGAAAGATATTTAATTAAGCTCCATTCTTAAGGCAAAATTGCTGCTTGAACGTGAAAAGCGTTCCCCAATAAGTCCAATTAGTTAGCTTTTTTTTTTTTTCTCGAGATAGTACTGCGTTTTTGTAGAGAGAGCTACATTGGCCACCATTTTGACGTTTCGAGTACCTGCAACAACAACAAGGGTAGTTCTGCGCATGCGCGAGCAGCCGAGTGATGTGGCAGCGCGATACTGGCGCGCGCCTCCCCATTGTCCCGACCGCTTCTCTTCGCCAGCTATGCGCATGCGCGAGGAGCCATGGGACGTCAGTAGGCAGGCCGCCGCCTCGCCATCAAGAGCGCCTGAGTGTTTCTACGTGAAAGAAGCAATCGCCGCCACACAGTTGCCAACCGAAACAGTATCGAAAGGTGAGACTTGTGTTGTCCAGGTGATTGAAAGTGATGTAGTCGCTGAAGCCGTATACGTGTCGCCAAACTCCGTCAAGGCAACCCTTAACGTGGCTGTCATCTTCGTTCATAGATGTGTTGTGAAACTGTGCATCATGGCAGAGGATTTTAAGCGGACTCCAGACTCTCTGATCGTTCTCCTGAAAGAGAAGTTCGACCTGGACCTGGCCGGCTACCCTCGCACGAAGACCATGTAGTGGGGATCCACGATCGACCTGCTCTACTAGAGACAAACCTTCCAATCAAAGTACTGCCTTGGAGCCATCGAGACTGCTGCCTGCTACTTTACAGATCATGGGGCCGTCGTTCCAGCAATTGAGAAACAACAAGAAGAGCTGTACATAATAAATGCTTCACAATTTGCTGCATAACAAAATGTCTCATGTTTAATTTAGCCACAATTATTCGCGAGAGGGCGGAGAAACCAAAGCTAAACCATTCGACGTAACCAGGAGGAAGAAACTAAATCTAAACGACAAGGTGTAACCAAGCTAAACGTGTACATACCTCTCGCGACGTACATCCTGGCAAAGCTGAGCTAAGCCACTGCCAATGTTTGTTCAGCTTGTTCGATGAAGTGTTGCTATGCGAGGCGATTATTGTTCGGCCATAAAGGGTACTTTTATAAACCACATATTACACCTTTTTAACGTGGGTCACTAAAATGGCAATGGAAAAAGTTAGCTTGTTTTCAAGCCTGTCTTTGGATCTTGGTTCTTTTATCAGAAGACGAGACCGAGCAAGAAATTGTATACCTTTTATAATTGAAACTAGCGACAAGTGTGCCATCATGCCATTCATTTCGCGTTTGCCGGAATAAATTACTATACTTGCGAGCCGTTAATTCACGGTGTTCAAACCGGTTCTGGCCAAAGGTTGATTTATTGAACATTATTTATTGAATAGGAAGGCTCATGGCTGTGGACGGGGGTAAAAGGGAGTAGACAGAATCTTCATTGTTTGCACAGCTCGTCCACTCAAATCATATTGCTCTGACCAGGCCACTAAGGGAGCCATACTTGGGAAATATCGTTTGTGTGCTAGCATCAGTTTCTATAAAGGAGCGGTAGTTAAGGCGGTAGGGTTCTATCTCGAAGCGTGATTAAAACATCAAACATTTGAGGTAGCCCAGGGAAAACAGTTTAATAGCTATGCCAGCTGACTTCTGCGCCACATAAAATTTTTTTCTTTGCAAACGATTATTTAGTATTTGTGATAATTTTTCTCAATTACTAAATATTGACTTTAGCAAATACATCTGAGCTGTAGAGTTGGACAGCACCTCCAGAAAACCCCTTCCATTCATTCGCCATATAGAAAATTTCACATGTAACTTTTTACCGAGCTCCCCCAAAGGAAGCCAGCAAAATACAAAAGTAGGTCACGTGACTGGCGCATTAGCGCAAAACGATTGTGCCGCTCTCAACCGTAGTTTGAGTGAAGGAAATAAGCTTTGGCTTGGCTTCAGCGGCAGGCCGATATGTCGGCGATAGTTTCTTCGCCCGCGTCAGCCAGCTGGCGCATGTGACGGAGCAAGTTGGAGCGAGCTCGCCGCTCGCGGTGCAACCCTCGCCAATACACAAGCCTACGGCAAAATTGGACCGTTGAGTCAGGGCCGCTGCTAACTTCGTTAACTCAAAGCAAGATTGGGAGCACCACAATCGTCGCGCGCGAGAGCGCGTCACCTGATAGTATTTGCACTGCACGGGTTTTCTTTGCAGCTCAGAAAAAAGATACACGCGAGGCTTTCTGTATCGGGTATAAATGAAATGCGGTTTCCGGAGGTGCTCTCAGACTTCCCAAAACTATAATAAACGGAGTAATTATTTCTGAAACACAAAATCATCTGGGCTGCTACAGATAGCCAGAGGCTGTATGCAAAATTCAAATGTTTTATTTTTAACTCTGTTATTTAAACACCCTGTATATATTAGGAAATTTCCAAAGTTTGGTTTTTATTTTAGTTGAAAGCTTTTTTGTCCCGCATTCTTATTTTTCCCCTGTATCTTTAACAGCTTATACACGCGCTACGTGCGTTTTCTCTTCCCTCAACGATTTTTTTTCCACATACAATATCAGGTTTGATTCCCGCTTTTAGCTTTTAATTTAGCACTGTTGATTGTTTGTTCTTTTTTATATTTCGCAGGCTGGGGGGGGGGGGCGCATTGGTGGGAGGGTGATTTTTGTTTTGCACTGTAGACATTAAATTTGACTTTTTTGTTTTGTCTTCTGGAATGTAGATTTTTCCCGTTAACAATTCCTCCTTACTTTCGCCCATTATATTATTTGACATATTGTCATATATGTACTTGTAAACTTGAATATGTTTTAATATAATTACTTCTTTGATTTCCAGCTTCCACTGTTCATTCTTTAGACAATCACAAATCTGCTTTGTTTTATTTCATGTGATGTTTGCCTTTTGTATTTGCACTTCAGAATTTTGCGCGCGCTCGGATAAGCATTTCTGGAAGATAAAAAAAAAAAAAGGTCGCGCTAGTCAGTTCCTATGTTTTCTAGGCACACCTTTGTTTGATAATGATCACCCCCCCCCCCCCCCCCAAGGTGCTTTCCAGTAATAACAACAGAGATGCCCTGATGAAACAAACTGCGGACAGTACAGCTGTCTCTAGATAAGGTTAAGCCTGAGAAACAGCGAAATAGCTGGTTCTTCTTGGAGAACTGATAACAAGGATGGTTATTACAGATGATGTGGCTGAAAAACATCTGTGCTGTAGGGTTGCACACCTCCTCCTCCCCTTTGACGATGATATGTACCGGTCCTGCTCTTCGAATACATTTCCTTTCAAGATCAAGACGTTGGCACGAAAAACGAAATCCGGAAAACAGAGTCGTCCAACTGAGCAATTTCGGCTTCCTGGTTCCTTTCCTACCGAAGGAAAAGCAAAGCGACCCTCATTACACATCGCCGTTTAGAAGGCGAGGTCACAGTGCTGGGTTTCTTTAATTTGTTCATGGACCTATCTTAACTTAGTTCCCTCGCACATGTATAACCTATTTAAATGGTTGATTTTTTTTTTTACGCATTAGATAATGCAAGATGAAAGCAAAAAGAGGTTTTGCATGCCTAGAAGTATAGTGACACTGCAAATTTAGAACAAAATCTTATTGGTATTGGACCAAAAACTGATATTTGTTTTCTCTAATTCTTCTAAACCTCCACGTTTGCTCTAAAAGGATCTATAATTGATACAAACGTGGTAAGGCTGGCTATGCCAAAAAAAAAAGCATTTCCGTGCTTTGCTTTCGTCACAGAATAAAATAAATTCTGGCAATGACCGTTTTTAACCGTACTCCAATTTGTCATCGATAATTTTCTATTTACGTAGAATAGCAGCTCAGAAGGTTCAAGACAGGTGAATACAAGGTCCCTTTTGCTAAGTATGTCCGGTAGCTTTCTAAATAGCGCTCTAGTAATGGTAGTGTGTTCAAGGCGCTCAAAAAAGCGAATTCTGATAATAAATAGAGAGGAAATGAAAAAGAAAGTGTTGCAAAATTTCAGGAGAATATAGCAGTATATCCCATGCGGGGCCTTTATAAAACTCAGAGTACTTTTTGAAAGATAAGATAGCTCTGCTAATACTCTTCGAGGTGTCAGTTTATGCTGCACGTTCATTACAACCTAAAAACAGTTATTAGACTGGTAGATGTTGGCTGGAATTCAACAGAGCCTTGTTTTAGGTACACTCAATAGGAACAAGTATTCTGTTGTGTGCGACATCATGTTTTACTATTAAATGTTTGTTTCAAGCGTGAAAATAAATACGAAGAATATGGAGAGCAATCTAGTCCGTGCTAGAGAATTTTACAAACTTAAACAACTCAAGATAATAAGACCGAATGGGCTCGAAAACGGTTTCGCAGATTCAAAATTCATAAAGTGTGCAAGAAAAGAATGTTTTTCAAAGTGAGCCTGATTCTCATAAAGAATATGAGGCACAAAGAGATCGATTGAAAAAAAAAATAAAACAATCAAATTTTCTTTGGTTCAATTTTAACTGATAATAATTATATATATATATATATATATATATATATATATATATATATATATATATATATATATATATATATATATATAGCAGAAGCCGCAAGGCATCGCTTTTAAGATATTATTTACATTGAAGTTCGGTAGATTAGGTTTGTTTGGCGTTCATATAAGAAGCTTAGCCTGCTTAGTTCTTCAAAGTGTTGAATCAGATGGCAGACTTTTTTTTTTTCGATTACAGAAAATGATGGCCGTATTTTTTCGCGACCAGCATATGATAATGTCGTCGAGTTAACACACTATTTTTTTCAAACAATATCAAAAAGTCGTTAGCGACGAGTGGCGCCATTGTATTGCGATAGCTATACTGCGTCAGGTTTCGAGCCGTCGCGTGGTCCCGGCGGAGGCCACACTTGACCTTGAACAGCCGAGGATGAGCAGAAGAAGAAGAAGGCTGCTAACTTACGCTCTCGCGTCATACGCTTAAAAAGTGGGCTTAAGTGTCCCCAATAATTCAGCACCTTACAATGAAAGCGCAGGATTGGGGAATAATGTAGCAGGCAAAAAAAAAAGCTTCCGCCGTTGCTATCGTAATTCAGCCATTGTTAACCAGAGTTAAACCGCAACTAATTTTTTCAATTGGTTTCACGAAGGCCAATCAAGCGTGTTTGTCGTGCGTAGATTTATAATTGCCTATTCGCTCTTTTACTTTATTTTCTCGCTGCTGAACCAGGTTCTGGTGCTCTCGTTAGCGGTTTCTAATTTTTCTGCACAAATAAATATGAGGTTTCGCACATTCCGGCGGGTTAGACGTAGTAGAACTGCGCATCAAATTTTCTCATCAATAGTACTAATGCACCACAATTGCAGCATTACACTGGACTGGATAGAGAAAAGGCGCGATTGGTCATTATTAACGCGGTATCAACTGTCAGGAAAGTACTATTTAAAGGAATTCTCTCCATACCTCCGTTCTCTGGCTAAAACAACCTTTCGCGGACAGAAGTAGGTTGCATTATTTATTTTGCCGACGAGATGCTCAGCGAAGCTGCTCAGGTAAGATAAAATCACTACCCTAATGTAAACTTTATTTTTCAGTCAATGTCGTTGTTTCAATTTTTAGCTATGTTAGAAATGTTGCGAAACGATTCCATAAATACCATTAAAAAAAAAACAAACTAAACGAGCACTAGCACGTAGGCAAACCTCTGATGATGGGACACAACCTGAACGGGTCCATAGACCAGCAATCATCTAGCCGGCCGTTGAACTCTGAAAAATAACGCAGCACACAGCTCCTATACTCTCCTATTTATATATAGTAAAGAGTGAAGCTTTTACGTAAATCACTGAGGGGTGTGCAAGAGACATTGGCGAGCGTATTATATGCAAAGTTATGTAACAAAATACTAGGGATGTGCGTGCTGTCTAAGAATTAGAGAATTTCAGAGATTAACTAGCAAATCTTTTAGTTTATTGTGGCAGGCTCGTAGGGCGATGTTTTATTTCATGGAAGGTCCGGAATTTTAAATAAGTCCTTGCAGATAGGTATCCAATCGTTTCCTTTTGATATAGGCTGAAGTATTGTATTCGGCAGCGCAGTATTCGCCCAATGATAACAGCAGGCTGTACGGGCGTTTACTATATAGTCAAAGATTAGACAAAAGGCGCTCTGCCAAGGAGCAAGCATAATTGTTGAGGAAAACATACACTCGCTATCTACAGAACAAATGTTTTAAAACATTACATTGGGAATGAAATTCTGACCATGAACCTGTTAGAGGTTCCGAATGTCTTGCTTTAAACCATTTCCCAATAATCGGCGAGTGCATGTTTCTTTCATCCACTGTGTTTTCAAGATACCTAATCTAGACCTGCATTGTAAAACTAGCCTGTTTATGACTGGAATTCCAAACAAGTCTCAAGGGGGAGCTGCAGTCTTCTCGCTGAGGTTTCGATAAGTAGACTTCTCACCACTAAAGTATAAGTCCAGCCGTCGAAACACTGCCTTTCCGACTGAGGCTCATGGGCAACACTTGTTTTTTGTTAACATTGACTTTTTGCAGCTATCCTCTCCAACTTGGTCTACCTCGCCTTTATATAAGTACCCCGCCGCGGTGGCGCAGTGCTAGTGCGCTCGACTACTCTGCCCAAGGATGCGGAATTCAATCCGCAGCGGCCGGTTATTATTCGAAGCGAAAATCAAGGTGCCCGTGTGCTGTGCGAAGTCAGTGCACGCTAAAAACCCCCGGGTAGTCGCAATTTCCGTAGCTCTCCTCTCTCACAGCCTTAGTCGCTTTTTTTTTACGTAAAACCCCATAAACCAAGCCAATCCAAACTCGCCTTTATGTAGTTGGAAATACTCTTCATAACAGTACGAAATGATTCGCACTGCGTTTTATGCCAATAATACCAAAAAAGTAGGCCCTGCAAGTAACAATTTATCAGCCGACTGTTAGGCAGGTTACGTAAAAGAAATAGGTACATTGATGTAGTTCACAAATGTATACTGAGGCACAGCGATATTTGCAAAACGTTGGAAACAAATAAATGCTACAGGTGAAGTAAATTCTTAGAAGGCCGCAACCACTTATCCGTACCACGCTGTATGTATACGTATTGTAATTTCGCACACGGAGTTAGCATCTAGATTTCTGATCCTGCTCCACGGTCAGTCTACGAGAACCTGTTAGTAAACAAATCGTTCTACTACAAGGCATGCGCAAAAAACTTTGCAGCGGCTGCTAAAAGAGAGATGGAAAGTGGAACATAATAATAAAATTTGACGCCATGTGTATCTAGTATAGAATCCATCCACATTCAGCCTTATATATTCCTCTGGTGTGCCAGTGGCAGAATGCTATACGCCCTTGTTTTGGAAGCACCAGAGTGAGTCACACCATGGTACTGAGCTAAGGTAAGGGTTATCAGTTGCTTCTATTCATGACCCTACATCCAACCTTTCAGCAACCAGGCACAAGGTTTAATGAACACGTGCTCCAAAGGAGTGCACAGTATTATATTGAGGTCAATAACACTCATGAAAGAAAAGGGGAGGGAGGGGTTGTTAGCGAGCGCCTCTAAACTGCAAAGAGTAGGGTCGATTCCTTATCTCCCTCTCTTAATGCAGACCGGAAGTTCATTGTGCGTGTACGGAGATGACTATTGGTCAGGCAGCCATTTTCTACAGTCAACCAGTCCTCGTCCCTCTCTACCCTGCATACCACACTGTCTTGATAGCGCCACTGGAGGTGTGGAAGCCAGAAAAGCTGTCACAGCCAGTACAGTAGTACATTTCGTGCTGACGCCTCTCTCAAGATGGAGCCTGGCATCCGGAACTACCTGATGAATTCGCTTCTATTCCAAAAGTGGACATGGACGGCCAGGTGCAAATTCGGCGGCAGTCCAGAGAGCAGCGACGGAGAAAACGCTGGTGCCAAAGGAGAGGACTCCAATATCGCGGGTCACCAAAAGTCCGTGGCAATGGAAAGTCGCCCCAAGCGTCTGCGAGACGATCTCGAAGGTAAGTTGTGCTCTTTTATCTCTTCAATTTTTCTCACTAGTTCGGATAGGAAAGCTAAACGAATGGTGCTGCTAGTCTTTGACGGTGCTGAGTATTTTCTTTTGCGACCAGGCGTGACACGTGAGTTCCCCTTGATGTTTTAGGCAGTGAGTGTATTTCCAACGTGGATACACCCAGGTTTTTTCGACTGGTGCCGACAATTTCAATTCATCTCGCGTAATTTTTGTACCTCTTTTATGCTCGGATATTCCTTGCCGGCTAATCACTGTGTCCATATGATGTTTCATTAACCTAAAAATGACAACGCTCTCTTTGGTGTGTTCTTATGCACTGGCAAGTGCACAGCGGAGAGGCCCCATAGGGGTCTGCGAACGTGGTGGCCCAGGCTTGTTTCCTTAGCCTAAATTTCCCTATCATAGAGCGGAGTTCCTTTCGGTACCCATTTTGCTCAAGCTACTGATGCGGGACAACGCACAATTTTCAGAGGTGCGCATTTTTACCAATGCTTTGTTCCCTTTTCGCATTTCCTCAAACATTGCGGCCATTATCAAACTGCGATATCTTCACTTTAGTAAAAACGTTGCCACTTTTTATACACGGCCTTGCTGAACCGTACTCCTCGAATTTAAGAAAGCGAAAAAATATATATGGCGGAACCAAATAAATATCGGTACCCCTCACTCGCGCTCTATCGCAATGTTTATTTTCATGTTCAAATAATTCGTTCAGAACCTGATAATATTGATGAATATTTCTATTATCGATATTTGTTTCGTTGTATTGCAGAGCTGTTTAGAGGCAATCGTCCCTATATTTCTACTGGAGTATTGCCATCGTATTCTGTTTTAGAGCTATATGGGGGACAGAAATGCGCAACGTAATTTCGCCTATGTTTAATCTTATATCAACCCTGCCAATTCATTATTCATTGAATAAGTACGCAGTCACTACATACAAATTTGCAGTCGCCTCTCCGTTGTACGGACTGCACAATGATAGAACAAATGTCAATTTCCTTTTAACACGACTTCAATGTTATCCCTCGCCTTTCTATCCCCATTTCGCGAAGTCCTTCAGGCATTGCTTTCGCTATATTGGTGGCGGTTAGTGCCTTTGCCAACAAAAGGTGGTGCTCATAAAGATGGCCACTGCGTAAGGCATCATCACGGACCTTTATTTTGTGCCATAATTTCCCTTTTATACAAACTGTGACGCAGTTCCTTTTCCCGCATAGTCCTGACTTGTGTCGCAAATTTTGCTTCACATTTTGAAAGCATCTTCCGGTTAAGATAGAGGCTAGTTTTCTAAAGGCATTCGAACCGAGGGTATTTGCGTCTCCCACTGTATGCAAATATCACCACAACAACCCACGTTATCTGGTGCCACGGACGCCGCCAGAGAAGCAGAAATTGTGGTGGCTACCATACAGAAACAGTTCAGATGGCATCGCGATACCGTTCATTCGGTGGCGCTAGCCGCAGGAAAAAGCATGAGGAGCGCCTCTCGCTGTAACATATCTTGTCGGCCAGTATTATTCAGATAGGCTGTCCATGATGCGTGAGCTTATTTTTGGTTCTTTTTTATAAGCAACGGCACGGAGTAATGAAGAAGGGCGCGCACATTCCGCCTTCGGGAAGGGCGAGTTTCTACTACATGAGAAAACGTTTGGTGGCTGATTCTATAGATGGCGCTAGGAGTTATTGCCGACACTGTCGAAGCGCGCCACAGCTGCGGTACCCCTCCGGCGGTTCCGTGCTCCTGCCACGTCTGTATAGTCTGCTTCCTGCCGCTGAACTTGCGTATCGCTTTCATTGCCGCGGGAATATATCACTGGAAACCGGTTGTCTGTTATTCAAGATGCAATGGGGAGTCATCTATTGCCTGGCTGATAGCTGGCATATATCTCTTTCAGAAGCGTGGCCCTCGCATGCTTCATACAGCTCATATGCCGCGTCCCACTGACTCCTTACAATATGTATAAATACCCATTCAGACAGCGCGTTTCACGTTTTTATGCTTTCTCTAGCGTCCTGCAATGTTCAGTTTCCGGTATCTGCACACGGGTGAACAGAGGCCCCAATGAATGTTGTAGGATTATTTTGGTCTCCTAGGCCGCTTAAATATGTGCTGACGTCGCACGCGCGCGAATAATGTGCGTGTTTATTAAATGTCCGCCACTTAGCATTGTAGGTGCAGCAACGGTGACAGAAGTGTGTTCACCGCGCTGCTATGAACTTGATACGGTTGTGAATGCATGCGGACATGGCTTGCAACATAAAAAGGAGCCATGTTTGCCAGGGCCATGTAAACACCCAAAGGCAAAAAAATACTTTAAACCAGAGCCATAGCTGAAAAATACCAAGATATTTTAGAAGATTATTTAGTCCAAATAGAAAAAAGAAACAGACCAATGCATTGTGCACTTACGTCCACAATAGATGCAAGAACAGTGAGTAGCTAGACCACTCTAATAGGCTGACATTGTTCTGCGCTGTGCAAGAGTGATTTCAAGTTTTCCCCCTATCCTGAGCGCGCGACAGCTTTGGGTTCTTGATATTGTTGACATACAATGGGGAATGCGCTCCTGACCTAGGTGATCGCGGTTTTCTTCATCAAGGAATACATTTTTTATAGCTGCTGTAATATTTTAGGGAAAGAAGTTCATACTTGAACTGCAGCGTACAGATGCCCTTCGAGTTTTGGATATTTCTTTTCCAATGCTCGAAAAGCTTCGAATCAAATAGCGGCATAAACAACGTTTCTTTTGACGTACTCTGAATTACAGCCCCCGACAGAAAATATCATCGCCCACCGCCCACCCTGACATCAACCTAGAAAAAAAGAACAGTGCACAGTATGCGCTTCTCACACGTCTTCCGTGCTGTGTGCCATACCGTCTGTGTAGTGGTGATTTCGCTGCGTGGTTTGTTACCTACATGGTCCTATCGACTCATTCTTACGAGCACACGCCGACGACAAAATAAAAACAATACTGGTGTAGTTTTATATTTGAAACAATTGCCGATGATTACGTTACTTCCTAATTTGAAATGTGAGCCAGCTCTTCAGCTTTTCGATAGATTGAGGTATGCGTCTCGGTGCAGGCAGTGCAGATGTCGAGATCCGTAAACACCGAACCGGCGCTCTGATTGCCGCGCACTATGGTGGCATTGGAGGTGGAGCGCAGAGAGCAATCAAGATAGCGGAAGGTCGTGAGAGGCAGCGCGTGGGCCCATAGGAACTTTGCAATGCGAAGAGATAGCAAACGACTGACTGATGCATCTGACGCCGCTAGCGAGTCGCGTCGACATGACTTTGCTTTTCGCCTTGGAATGCACGCACCGTGACCACTGATGCCGAGCCGGTGCTTCGCCAGCGAGACAGCGCCGTCGCCGCCACGCAGAAAGAGCAGCGGCAGGGGGGCTACACTAGCTGCGAACGGTAGCGGCAAGAGCGCGCGCAGCAATAGGAGAACACGCGCGTTCACCGCCACGCCGAGGAGAGGGGTAGAGGCACGGCCGGTCTCACGGGAGAGCGCGCGAAGAGACCAGCCGTGGAAGAGCGTACTCGCAACGGCGAACTGAGGCGGTAAGAGAGTGCGCAGCTCCGGCTGCCGAACTGGCTATAACGGCGACGCCGGCGAGAAACGCAAGGACAAGCGCCAAAGAGCTGTGCTCACAAAGATACAGGTTTGCTTACGCGCAATGACCGCGATTCCACTTGTGCGCTTTCCGGCTAAAGCAGAAGACGTGCAAAGCTACCACTCTGTGCGCTCTCCGCCCGTTGTTCACGACGCTCGCACTGTCGCCTAGATCGAGCGAAGGGGTTTTGCAAAATTGTCTAGAGGTGGCGTACCATCTTATATTGAGGCGCAACACTTAAGTGCATAATACATCGATGCCCTGCTGGACGAGCAGGTGCTGCTTTTCTTCCTCCTCAGCACCAAGCCAGTCCACCCAGGTCCAAATAGTATGGGAGGAGGTGGGAAAGAATCCCAATTGCAAAGCAACCGGACATGTAAATTGTCAGTGAAAGGTTGACATAAGGGGAAGGCCAGTTGGGACATGATGGATCACGACGGAATTTGTAGAGATATAGCCGTGCAGGGGTTATGAGTGTTTGCCATAGGATATAATCCTCCCTAACCGAAAAATTAGGATGAAGGTCGGGGTAGAGCCTCAATATATTATTTTGCTACTACTACTACTCTTTCTTCAAGGAGGATAGAAGAGGAGGAAAACGTGACCAAAGCCGCATCGGCAAGGAATGGGAAGTGGAGGGAGAGTGTACAGTTTGCGTCTGAGCTCCGGATGCAAGCTCGGCGTTCACATAACCAAAAATCGGCCTCCGCCAAATGTATTCCAGGGCGCCAGAGTCGGCGCTTGTGTCTTGCCTTACTTCGTGGTAACAAGATAATGAAGCGACTGGGCTGTCGTTGTCCCGATCATTACTTATCGCAGAAATAAGCGCAAGGTTTCTAATATCGCGTCGACAGCTGTGCCTCTTTTCGTTCTGGAGCGCAAGCTCATGTATGTTTATTTACACATAGCGGAATGCGTTTAGGAACGGGGAAAAAAAAATAACACATAAGTGAAACGCTAGTATGAAAAATATCGTTGGTTTTTCTGAGCAAACTATACACCCTAATAGAACGCTTTTCTAGCTTAATTTGGAAATATCTGTAGTTCAATGAACGTTTATTTTTGTCGTTGGCGTCCGCCAGCAGAAGGTTCAAGATTTGATATTACACTTCTTGGTTCAAGTTACGTCCAGCTTTTCATGCGGGCCTTCACATAACAATGTTCATAGAACAATCCAGTCACTTATAGGTAGAAGGATAAAATCAGGAACAGGTATTTTTTGCGCCTGACTAGGGTCTGAAATTATTATTTGTGTTGCATAATATAATTTTGAATTTAGGCATTCTTTTGTTCTTATTGGTGGCCTCTTCCTCTTCACAGGTGGCCCCCGTCGCAACAAGCGTCGAAAGAAACATCACAACAACGCAAGGAAGCAAGAGGCGGGTAGCTCAGATGTGTGGACCTGTATTTCTGGCCCCGACCCCCTGAAGGTCACGCTGAGGAAGATTAGGCCAGATAATTCGAAGAACGCAGAGGACCATGCGAACAAAGAAAACGACGAGCCTCTAGGTTGGGACTGGCTGTCCGAGCAAATTTCTGAGTTGCCCCTTGGCGCCCCGTTTCCGGAGCTTGCCCTTGAAAAGTGAACCGAGGTTATGCAAATCTGGACAAGACGAATGCATATTTGCATGATAATTGGAACTTGACAAACGACTACGTGCTTATTTGATTTTTTTTATTGCGAAAGCAATACTGCTTGCACTTTCTGCCATTTATGGTCGTGGCGCCTCCTCACACAGCTGCGCCACGTGACCGTGTGACGTCACGACAGACCGAGAGACGGGGCCCCGGCTTGCGCCATTGATGGCGGAGGTGAGGCTACACAAGAACCGGAGCCGTGACGTCACGCCGTTGTCACATGACGTCACGACAGACCGAGAGACGGGGACCCAGCTAGCGCCATCGATGGCGGAGGTGAGGCTTCACAGGGCGGCTGCGCTGCTGCCGAGAGAAAGCGCTCGCTAGAGCGGGATAAAACGGGGCGCTGCAGCTGCGCACCTCTCAAGCGAGGCTGGAATGATGGGCTGCGGCCAAGCGAAGGCGCCGTGCCGAAGAAACAGACGAAGAGCGGAAAAAACGGCGAGCTAAACACCGCGCATATGTATCAGCCTGGCGAGCAAGCCGGTCAAGATCGCTTGATACGCAACGGCCAAGTGAAACTTTGGAGACAAGTTTCATGGACGCTCTTAATGCCGAAGATGTTGGTCAAGAATCTACACATAGGATGGAGCGACACAATGTCAAGAGAAGAAAACGCCGTGCTGAAGAAACGCTGGAACAGAGAGAAGAGCGGCTTGCTAAAAGAAGAGTGCAGTATGCAGCCAAGAAGGGAGAATGCAAATAAGGATCCTACAAGAGACCCTCAATTCATGCAAGCACTTGACGAGAAGTACAGTCTCCAGTTATGCCCATTGTCCCAACGAGTACCACCCAATGGAGTAGCAGTCTAGATTTAGTAATGTACAGGCATTCCGACAACTATGTCATCACCGATGCACAGACCAAAAGCCAATTCTTCACGGATCACCAAAGCATATTCATCGGATTAAATAAAGCAAAATTACAGTAGAGCCATGTTGGGTTCAGAGTGAATCCAAGCATAAGCCATACCGCGCAACCATGTCCAAACTACCAGCTGAACTGAGGCGTTGCTTTCGCAATCTTCCAGGCTTAACCGAACTAAGCCACAGCCAATTTTTGTTTTGTAGCGAGAGCTAAATTGGCCACAGTCTCGCCGTTTGGCGTACCGCCGACAGGTGCAGTTCTGCGCACGCCCGATACTTCCTTGCCAAGCGGAGACGCCAAGATAAAAAACGCAATAATATTAATTTTAGTTTGGTATAATAATATTAATCAATTTGTTCACAGGAAAGGAAAGACGCAGTGTCGGTCACACTTGCTCTGTAGACATATGACCCAGGCTGAAGAGAAGGGAGCAAAGTTGAAGAGAAAGAGGATTCGTAGTAAAGGGCGACGGAGTAATTTCGGCCACCTGGGGTTCTTTAACGTGCACTGACATCGCACAGCACACGAACGTCTCTCCTTTTCGCCTCAATCTAAACGCAGCCGGTGGCAGATGGTAAAAAGCGACGCGTAGCAGCAGAAAATACAGATTAAGCGTAAGGAGTGGAAGAGACAAGCAGAGGCGCCCGAAGAAAGTGGGGAACGACTTGTGAAACTATGATGTCCGACACCCGAGCGTAGTATACGGAGCATAACTGCCGAGATGGGGACTATGGAAGAGTTCAATCAACCGGATCCAACAGAAGAGGATCTGAACTCATGTCTTCTGACAGATCTCTCCATTCGAGTTTCCGAAAGTTGATTGCGACCCGGACATTTGAAGCAGACTTTGTGAACAATCCATTTTGACACACAGTTTGTGCGAAAAACACTGGCATCGTATAGACTTGACTTCAGTGCCTAATTCAGTGTACGAGACTGTGTTTTGAGACTACCAAACTGTGATACTGTATAGACGATAGTGAGACTACTACATGCTACTTCATAAATTATCGGGCAGTCTTTGCGTATCGGTCAAGCAAAATTAATAAAAGATGTGTATTTCCAATGTTTCTTATTACTAAACATACATTATCACAACAAGCTCTGCCAGGCAAACATACATCCCGCTACTTATATTGTGATCTAATCCACAGCCATTTTTGAGCGACCTTGCTTGTGCCCCCCTTATACTGTGATTTAAACCACAGCCGTTTTTGAGCAACCGGGTGCCGAACTCAGGGGGTGCATCTTGGCCTTGAGAGGGAGGCAAGGGTGGGGGGCGAAATTATTTATTGTGTAAAGGCGCGCATTGGTGCCGCTGAGAAACTGACTGGCAAGTGTGCACTCGTACAGTGAATTATTCTATTGTGATGAGTGCTTGAAAATACATTCCTTAGTTTAAGCCAAAGACTCCATGTCAATTTAACATTGGACAGGGCCTGTGTATGTGCGTGTGTCTTGGAAAAATCTGCATTAATTCGATCCTATTGGAAATGCCTGCGCAGTAGCATGTTAAACGACACCAGCCGGAGGCCTCATCGCCTCTTTTTTTGTATGTGCAGTTCACTCTCCTTTCCCAAGCGAGGCCCGCTGCAATATCTGTACGGTAGTCTTTTGTTTTCTTCATTTACCTCCTGTGCCTTTCTCGCTCCTCGGCGCAGTCATACATTCACCTCACTCATTCAAAATGCCAAAAGGTACGGAATGCCTGTTGCTCAGTGGAATTTCTAGTCTGATCACTATACACGCTTACTTGAAAAAAAAAACATGAATAAAGAGACCAGGGGCCTTAAAAGTGGAATTGACAATGAATGTATCCAAGGCTCCTCACGTAGTGCATTGTGCTGGTCTTGCTTTTTTTGTCTGAAAAAGGCAAATATAAAGGTTGTTTCACACTTAATATTTTCTTTTGGTATGACATCAATGCATGTGTAACATTATGCGCAAGCCAACTTGAGCTTTTGGCCCTTTTGTTCTCATGGTCTATTACTGGGAAATCACAAGCTGTCTCAAGCCGCTTGCTCAGTGAATTTCCTCGCAACTTAGACGTGCTAGTGTCTGCTTTTTCGGAAATATGAGCTTTTGTTGTGATGTTGTGCTGAATTAACAGTCGTCGGGCACAATCCCTGCGTCTAAGTGTTGAAAAGAAAAAAAAAAAGCCACTTCACTCGCACTGTGTGTTTGTGGCGAAGCGAACTTGACTTCAAAGTAAACCGGCGACAAAGGAGGTAGAAAGGAGGATGGAAGCCATGGACATTCATGAGCAACCGAATCGGCGGGTATGCTCTGAGCATTTCCGTTGAGCACGACCTCGAGGCTCTTTCAAAGGTTCGCCAAAAATTCGGCGCTTCCTGGCTACTAGAAACGGTGGCTACTATGCAACGCAGTGCTGGCGGAGGCAGGCGCTTGCGCAAAACATATATTGAAAAAAGTCATCATCATTAGCCAAATATACTCACTGAAAGGCGAAGGCCGTGAAAAACATGAGGTACACGTAGTCTCATGTTATTGAACGACGCGAGAGTGTCGATTATTTCCGCCCAATCTTATTTTGCAGATTTGCTTTCGCACACTTACATTTTGCAACACGTTTTCTTCCCCACTTCCTTATTATTTCAATTCATTCATAATTTCAAATCTACTCGTTATCTGGCCGCCCTATGCTACGAAACAGTTCGAAACACCATTGCGACATAGACGTGAATCCCTTGTTAACTAAAAAGCACCGAACTTCCTAGATGATCTAAGCCTAACGTGTGTCACTACGGATCTAAGCAAACCGGAGGATTGGATCCTCATCTCATCCTCCTATCTCAAACTAGCTGCCTGAGTTGTTGCAGCTGGATCTCTCCCTTCTGCTCTCTCGTAAAGCCACACTTCCTGCCTACTAGTCAATCAGTACCAGGCGATGTCAAATACCAACTACCTCTCAGGTATCATATCATGGCGATTATCTGCTTTAAATGAACCCTGATACAATATTTAGCCGATTTTTTTCCTATTAGTTATGTACAATGAGTTATACTGAAACTATTGCCGGTGGTCGCTTTGTGTATTATTGACTAAATATTTTATTTTGCTCCTGAAAATGACTTCGGGCAATTGAAGCCAGAACATGGTGGCTTTTTTGGAAGCGCTTGTGACATCATTTGGCTCTGGTTTTGTGGCTTGGACGAACAGTAACTTTACGGCTAAAAGGGTTCATAAGTATATGTAACTTCTGTCATATTGTTGCGTTTTGCTTTATATCTACAAAATTAACATGTTTTTTTTCGTTAAAACACTACACAGTATTAAAAAAACTGCTAGAGGCTCTGGCTACTCAACTACCTCCGGGACATTTTGCGTCTTACTACATAAAAGGCTTTGCACCAATAGCTACCCTATATTCTCGTACCAAATCCTGTCTAAAAGGCTGGTTTCTCGCTGGTGATTCCTCGTTGAATTATTGCGCTGCCATGAGAAGAAAACTACACTGTACCTGTAGTGAAAACTCCCGTATCGTGCCAAACGCGTTTGAACTGGTCCTGTACTATCCCGTATAACTTTCATACCGGTATGACCAGTTCTGTATGAAGCCAAACAGGTTTATATCGGATAGGTTATGTCCGATATGAATCTCAATCCGTACGGTTCGGTCCGGTATGGAGCTAATATAGGACAGACGATTTCCTGTATGCATCTCAAACAGGACATCCCTAACCAAAAAAGATTAAATATGGCGGAGAAGACCTCTTTTGAGCTCATATACAGGACAGGTCATGTCCTGCTTAACTGAAACCGGACAAACCCGTCATGAATGGAACTGATACTGGACAGAGTATTTCCGCTTCTCAAAAGCAATTCGGGTGGATCGTGAAGCTCAACCAGAATGACCACATTGGAACATGCCTGCGCGCTAAATAAGCTTGAAACCATACATACTATACTGTCACGTGGTGGTGACCAGGGTCGATGACAGAAATGAAGACACAGGCTTGATGGTACAGAAATTAACTCGTTATTGGGCTGACTTGCGCCCGCAAAAGAACTAAGCAACTTGGCGGCGGCGCTAGCAGCAAAAGTGTTGGTCGATCGTCCAACGAAAACTGCTCGTCACACTCGTCAACGCTCAATTTAAAGGCTGCACAGAACAATCTAAATAACGTCACAAACAGCTATCAGCATGGGCTGGAAAATTGGGAAAGACAAACGAGTGGCCGGAATCTTCGAGATAGATCTCTTTGCATCTTGGCCTACAACGAAACTGATAAAGGTGTGACTCGCGACATCGAGCATTAACAAACAAAGATTACAGAACTGATACGCAATCCAGAATCAGAGTGATAAGCCTGTATGCCGGCGGCTGTTAAAAAACAACAAATACTATTTTGAAGGTTTCGCGGCATTACTCCCCCCTTAAAAAAAAGATCGCCTCGATGTTCCAAAACAAAGCAACTTAAACATAAACACTGCAAAGTCTAAACTCCACATTCTTTAACGCGCGTATTATGGCTTCAGTCGTACAACATGTACAATTTCTGGGCGTGCGCGTCACCGTTGTGATGCTGACGTTCCGTCGGGATTGACTTCATAGTCCAGTGGTCCGACGCGGCGAATGATTTTGTACGGCCCAAAGTAGCGACGCAACAACTTTTCACTAAACCCGCGACGGCGAATTGGTGTCCAAACCCTGGATTGCACTCTGCGTGGCGTCGTCGTAAGTTGTATCGTCGGCTGGCGGTGCGCTGTTGGTCGTAATACGCAGCCGGGCGAGTCGTCGGGCTTCCTCTGCACGCTACAGGTAGGCGGCGACGTCAAGGTTGTCTTCGTTGGTTACGTGCAGCAGCACTGCGTCGAGCGTCGTCGTGGGCTCCCTGCCCTACACAAGCTTAAACGGGGTCGCTCTGGTCGTCTCCTGGACTGCCGTGTTATACGCGAAGATCACGTACGGCAAGATGGCGTCCCAGGTCCTGTGTTCAGCGTCGACGTACATGGCGATCATGAACGCGATCGTTTTATTCAGGCGCTCCGTAAGGCCATTGGTCTGGGGATGGTACGCAGTTGTTCGTCGATGGCTTGTATGACTGTATTCCAGGATGGCTTGCGTCAACTCTGCCGTAACCGCCGTTCTCCTGTCCGTGATGACCACTTCTGGGGCGCCATGTCGCAGGAGAATTTGTTCGACAAAAAAGATGGCGATTTCTGCCGGGGTACCATTTGGTAGTGCTTTTGCTTCGGCGTAACGGGTAAGGTAGTCCAGTGGCCATGATGATCTACTTGTTACCCATAGACGAAGCTGGAAAGGGGCCGAGGAGATCCATTCCAATTTGTTGAAAGGGCAGGTCTGGGTGCGGAATCGGGTTTATTAGTCCTTCTGGTCTGATCGGCAGCGTCTTGCATCGTTGGCACTCACGACAGGTCTTCACGTAGGGAGCAACTTCGACAGGCAGTCGCGGCCAGTAGTACTTCACCTGGATTCGATGCAACGTGCACTCAAATCCGAGGTGGCCTGCTGTGGGCCCATCGTGCAACGCCTGCAGAATTTCTTGCCGAAGGGTTTTAGGCACTACGAGAAGCTGCGCGGTCTTGTTGGGTGCGAAGTTCTTCTTCACGAGGAGGCCATTGATTACGTGAAGGATGATAAATGTCGCCTGAACACACCAGGAGGGGTAGCGGTCTTTCCTTCCAAGTAATCGGCGAGCGCTTTCAGCTCAGGGTCTGATCGCTGTTGTTCTGCGAAACTGCTGGCGCTTACCGGTCCCAAAAAGGCGTCATCGTCATCGTCCTTCGGGGGAGCGTCGACGGGAGCGCGGGATAAGCAGTCTGCCTCGGAATGCTTCCGGCCCGACTTATAGACTACAGTCATGTAAAATTCTTGAAGTCGTAGGCTCCATCTGGCAAGGCAGCCGGAAGGATCTTTCAAATCAGCCAGCCAGTAGAGCGCGTGATGTTCGCTTACTACCTTGAATGGCCGGCCGTATAGGTATGGACGAAACTTAGAAGTGGCCCAGATGATTGCAATGCTCTCGGTCGTCCAGTAATTGACTTAGGATTTTGTGAGGGACCTGCTAGCGTAGGCGATTACTTTCTATTGTCCGACACTCTTCTGGACGAGAACGGCTCCTAGGCCCACACTGCTCGCGTCGGTGTGAATTTCGGTCTCGGCGTTTTCATTAAAGTGGCCAAGTATAGGAGGGCATTGCAGGCGGCGCTTAAGTTCGTCGAAGTCTTCTTGCGGCGCTTCCCATTCAAAAGGTATGCCAGCCTTTGTAAGCTGCGTCAATGGTTTGGTGATCCGCGAAAAGTTTCTGACAAATCGTCGATAATAAGCGCACATCCCAAGGAATCGGCGCACAGCTTCCTTGTCGGCAGGCGATGCGAATTGTGCGATTACAGCTGTTTTCTCCGGGTCTGGGCGAATACCGTCCTTGCTAACGATGTGACTTAGAAACCGGAGTTTTTCGTTGGCGAAGTGACACATCTCTTCTTTTAGCGTTAGTCCCGATGACTTGATGGCTTCCAGCACTGTCTGTAGTCGGTTTAGGTGGTCTTAAAAGTTTGATGAGAAGACAACAACGTCGTCCAAATATACCAAACAACTTTGCCGCTTCAAGCCTTCCAAAACTGTGTCCATTACTCGTTGAAATGTGGCTGGTGCGGAGCAGAGGCCAAATGGCATCACCTTGAACTCAAAAAGACCGTCCGGTGTGATCAATGCTGTCTTCTCGCGATCTCTTTCGTCGACCTCAATTTGCTAATATCCGCTCTTCAGGTCCATCGATGAGAAGTACCTTGCATTGCAGAGCCGGTAGAGAGTGTCGTCGATGCGGGAAAGCGGGTAGACATCCTTCTTAGTAATGCTATTCAAGCGGCGGTAATCAACGCAGAAGCGAAGAGTGCCGCCTTTCTTCTTCACCAAAACGACTGGTGCCGCCCAGGGGCTCTTCGATTGCTGGATTACGTCATCACGCAGCATTTCCTCTACTTGATCGCGTATGGTCTGGCGTTCTCGCGGCAATACACGATAGGGGCTTTGGCGCAGAGGTCAAGCGTGTTCGCTTGTTATAATGCGGTGCTTGCCAGTGGTGTTTGTCGTAGTTTCGATGATGACGAGAAAGACTCCCCGTAGCTTCGAAGAAGACAGAATCTGGTCTTTCCTGCTGTTGGTCAATGCTTGGTTGATGTCAGATGTGGGCGGACGGAATTGGTCCGGTGCGCCTTCCAGCGTTTGGCCGTGGAGGGTGAATACATCTTTGAGGTCCGCTAATTCGTCGCGAAAAGCGACCGTCGTGCCCTTTTTGAGATGCCGGTATTCTTCGGTGAAGTTTGTTACCAGCACCCGAGCTTGACCTTTCCGGAATTTCGCGATGCCTCTTGCGATGCCGACACCTCGTTCTAAGAGCAATTGGTTATTTCCTTGACGATACCTTCAGCGGTTTCGATATTTGCGCTACCTACGCAGACTGCGACGCTTGATCGGGGCGGCATGGTCAATTCTTCATCGAGGACGTTTAGAGCGATATGTTGCGTCGACGTCGTCGTAGCAGGAATGGCTTTGTCTGCAGAGAGTTTGATGGGCTTGGATCGTAGGTCGATCATAGCCCTATGTTCATTTAGGAAGTCCATGCCTAAAATCCCGTCGTGGGTGCACTGCTGCAAGACCACAAAGCTGGTGGGGTAAGTACGCCCATTTACGGTTATTCTTGCAGTGCATCGTCCCGATGGAGTAATCCGGTTGCCACATGCGGTGCGAATCAGCGGGCCATCCCAAGCGGTGGTAACTTTTCTGAGCTGAGAGGCTAACGGTCCACTAATGACTGAATAGTCTGCTACGGTGTCTACTAGGGCAGTGACTCTGCGACCGGCGATATCAACTTCAAGGTCACTTGTTCGCGTCCTCGCATTGCGCGTGGGCCTTAGTGTCCGATCTCGGCTCCGTCGTTTGTTCAGGTCATGGCCGGGGCATACCGTTGTTACTTCGCTGAGCGGCGGTGTCTGCTTGCACTCTGGTCGTGTTGTCGTCGATGTCGTCGTGTGGAGTCGCGGTGAAATGGCTGCGTCGTCGTTAGTGGCCGTCTGCGGCGAAGGATGTTCGTCTTTTCGCAGTTGAGCAACCTTACCTCCAAAGGCTCCTCTGTTTAGTTTCCCATGCGCGGGCTTGGGGACCTTCCGCGCATACTCTCATCATAGGTACGGCCTGGCGACGCAAAGCGGGCCTTTTACGGCGATGGAGATCTGAACCGACGGCTTGGTGGCGCAATCTCACCGCTACGCAGATAGTTGTCAATTTCTTGTGGTCGTTCACCTTGGCGTGGTCGTGGAGCGTCGACTGCAAATCCGCGGAGACCGATTCGTCGGTACGGGCAGTGCCGCAGAATGTGGCCGGCCTCACCGCAGTGAAAGCATAATGGCCGGTTATTCGCTGTCCTCTATGCGTCGCACTTCCTGGGCTTGTTGGTAGTTGGTAGGCTTGGCAGGCGGGGGCCAAGGGGCGGCTTTCAGGAACAGGACGGTAGCGGCGAGGGCTCGGAAAGTCATCACGTCGGGGAGGAGGGCGATGTAATGCAGCAGCTTGTTTCATCGCTGTTGCCTCTTGTGCTGGAACAGTCTCAGCCGTCGCTTGAGGAACGCCCAGCGCCTGCTGGACGTACTTCTTCACGGACGACGTCCGCGAGCGTCGCCACCTGCGGTTGTTGCGATGATGGCATCAGTCGGCGGAGCTCCTCTCGCACGATCTCCCGGATGAGGTCCCGAAGGTTCTCTCCGCTTGTAGAAGCGCTGGGGTAGTGGCTTGAGTAGTCAGGTTGAAGTGGTCGCTCGTAATGGCGCATCCGGTTGTCCATCGTCTTCTCGATGGTAGACGCTTCTGTTTCAAATTCCGCCACAGTTCTTGGCGGATTTCGCACAAGACCCACAATGAGCGACTCTTTAACGCCTCGCAATAAAGGTTTGACTCGCTCACCTTCGGTGATATCAAGCTCGGCGCGGCGAAAGAGGCGCTTCATCTCCTCAGCGTACGCCAGGTCAGGCTCGTTAGAGAGTTGGTCTTGACTAAAGGAGGGCCTGGGCTCTTTCCTTTCGGACGACGCTTGAAAAGGCAGTCAGAAACGCTTCCTTGAAAGTCTCCCAATCCTTAATAGTTGCCTCATGATTTCCGAACCAAACTCGGGCATGTCCTTGAAGAACAAAGTACACTTACCTAAGTTTCGCGGCGTCGTTAAAATTAAATTGGTTCACAGGAAGGGAAAGGCGCAGTAACTGTCACACTTGCTCTGTGGACACCCGAACCGCGCCGTAAGGGAAGGGAGGAAGGTGGGAATGAAAGTGGAAAGAGAGAAAGAGGAGCCGTAGTGGAGGGCTACGGAGTAATTTCGACCACCTGGGGATCTTTAACGTGCGCTGACATCGCACAGCACACGACGCCTCTTCGTTTCGCCTCCATCGAAACGCAGCCGCCGAGGTCGGGTTCGAACCCGGGAACTCCGGCACAGTAGTCGGGCGTCTTACCACTGCACCACCCCGGCGGGGCCGCGGCGTCGTTCCAGACGTTGAATTCTGCCACACGATCGAAAGGGTCCATCCAGTCTCCCGCATCTTAATCCGGTCGTCCATGGAAGCAGGGGGGCTCACGGGGCTGGAGGAAAACAACCGGTGCTGTAGGCTGGGCCATTGTCAGCGACGATGCCTTCCGAGATCGAATGGGGTCAGGCAGCAGATCGTGTTCGGGTTGTAGGCCTTGGGTCTTCGCTTGAAGGATCAAAGGCAGCACCTCCACCACATGTCACGTGATGACAGAAATGAAGACACAGGATTGATGGTACAGAAATTAACTCTTTATTGGACTGACTTGCGCCCGCAAAAGAACTAAGCAACTCGGCGGCGGCGATAGCAGCAAACGCGTTGGTCGATCGTCGAACAAAGAATTCTCGTCACACTCGTCAACGCTCAATTCAAAGGCTGCACAGAACAATCTAGATAACGTCGCAAACAGCTACCAGCACGGGCTGGAACATTGTGGAAAGACACACGAGTGGCCGGAATCTTCGAGATAGATCTCGGTGCATCTTGCGCTACAATGAAACTGATAAAGGTGTGACTCGCGACATCGAGCATTAACAAACAAAGATTACGGAACTGATACGCGATCCAGAATCAGAGTGATAAGCCTGTATGCCGGCGGCAGTTGAAAAACACCAAATACAGTTTTGAAGGTTTCGCGGCAATACGTTACAACTTTTCTTTATATGTTCCACAATTACCTAGAAAATATGAAGCCGTGGATGCGTGCGCTAGCAAGTACATACGCGCATCGCGTTTCTCTTGCGTGTGCAACAGTCGATGCAGCTTGTACGATCTTGCGATGCATCTTCATATCTGCGACTGATGATCTGCCACCTTCAACGCGAAAGTGGAAGCAAGAACGTAGCATTTATTTAGCGAGGATAAAATACGCTCGAGAATAAATGAAACACATCGCTGACCATCGAAATATGCACAAGAGCCGGGCATCGGCAGTCGCTTCCTCGAGTGTTTACGAATGCAAAACACTTGGTCGGAAGTAAATTCATTGCCTTCGCTGCTCCGCTGGCAGCAGGCGAAGCTAAAACAAGCATTATAACAAGTGTTGGTGCGCGGCATATCTCTGTCTGTAGAAGCATTTCATGCGTTCGAAGACGATGACAAAAACATCAGCACTAGTAAATTGCGACACGCTGAGGCTTGTCTGCAATAAAGGGATGCATTGTAAAGATGCTGGACACGGATAGCCCTTCATGATAGCCTGGAAAAGGATTCACCGTGTTTAAAGGGCGATCGGTCAATTACGACCACAAATTCTACACCCTACAAAAATACACAAAGTACGAAAGAGCAATGTCGACTACACAAACCGAAATATAACCTCTGTAACGATATCCCGCCGTGGTTTTAGGGCGTGTGCTTTTTGACCGTGAGGACTGAAGTTCGAATCACGGCATGTGAATTCTTTTTGTTTCTTTTCTGTTTCAAATGCAGTCATGTTAGTTTATAGTTCTCTATGCTTTTTCCAGCCTGCCGTCGTTTTTTTTTTTTTTCTAGAACAAGGGCCACGGACCATACAGGAGTTTTAGGAATGGAAGCTCCGCGTGGGTTCATTTCGGTTCAGCCTGCATCAAATAACCAGAAACCGCACGAACCCTTCATTTCTAGAACTGATACCGGGCAGAGTATTTCCGCTTCTGAACAGAAGCCGGGCCGATCGATTAAGCTCAACCAGAATGACAATGCCATGCAGACACGCCGGCGCACTAAATAAGCAGGATACCAAACATATTGCCACGTGCCTAGCGCCGCGCGACAGCCGTGTTTGGTGCCGACGACGACGAAGCGGTGGTTTGCACGAGCGGCGCGCTGGGGCTGGACTCTGTGACTCTGTGTTCGGAACTACAAGCCGACCTTATTATCGGGTCCTCGGCTACGTGTACCTTCACGGCTCCCTCTGACTTCAGTCGTGACAATATTATAAAACTATTCTGTGTATAAAGAGCATGCTTCGTTTGATAAATACCCCGAAAATACGACGCCGTCGAAGGGTGCGCTTGCAAGCATATACGCGCATCTCGTCGCTTTTGCGCGTGCAACTGTCGCTGCAGCTAGTACGACCTTGCGGTGCGTCTTCATATCTGCAACTGAAGATCTGCCGCCTTAAACGCGGAAGTGGAAGCACGAACGTATCATTTCGCTAGCGGTGACTGAAATATGCTCGAGAAAAAATAAAGAACCATCACTGACCATCGAAAGATGCACAGATAGCCGCACACCGGGCGATGATTTCTCGAATGCTTGCATATATAAACCACTCAGTCGGAAGTGTATTCATTGACGTGGCTGCTCCGCTGGTAGAACGGGAAGTTAAAACACACAGTATTACAAGTATTAGTGCACCGGATATCTCTGTATGTAGCAAAACTTAAAAGCGTTCGTAGACGATGGAAAACACATCAGCACTAGTAAATATGATAACTTTAAGTTTGCCTGCAAATAAGTGACGCATTATAAAGATACGAGGCATTTGTGAACCGTCATGATAGCCCGGAAAAAGGTTCAGCGTGTTTAAAGGGCAATCGGTCAATAACGGCCACAAACTCTGCAGCCAAGGAAAATATACAAACTATGAAAGAGCAAAAATAGCTACATATACTGATTCATAACCCCTGGGCCCATAACCTGCCGTAGAGTATGGGTTAAAGTGCTATCTCAAGACCATGCAGACAGAAGATCGATTCCATAATTGGCAATAAATGTTTTTTATTTTATTGTTTTTTTTTCTGTTTTAAATGTACTCGTGTTATTTTATATTGTTGCATGCTTTTTCCAGTCTGGCGACGTATTTCTTTCCGGAAACAAGTGCTATCAATCATACAGAACATTCCGGTGTCAGGATTCCGCGCGTTTCATTCCGGACTGTACAGGAATTTTCTGAAATAGCTTACAATCCTGTATCGCAGATCCTGTACAGTAAACCTGTATACGATTTCCTGTGTGAATATTATACAGGGGTTTTCAGTTGAGACCCCACTGCTAGACCAGCGAAGGCGCTAGATGCAGTGGCTGTCGCGAGGGGCTGGTGCGGTCTCCATAAGGTGCCGCAGTCGGGGGGTGCATCTTGGCCGTGAGAGGGGGGCAAGGGTGAGGGGCGAAATTACGTATTGTGTAAGGGCGCGCATTGGAGCCGCTAAGACACTGATTGGCAAGGGTGATCTCGTAAAGCAAATTATTTTATTGAGAGAAGTGCTTAAAAATACATGCCAGACTTCACGTCATTTTAACATTGGACAGGGCCTGTGTATGCGCGTGTGCCTTGGAAAAATTTGTATTAATTCGATCCCATTAAAAATCCGTGCGCAGAAGCATGTCAGACGACACCTGTCGGAGGCCTCGCTGCTTCATCGCCTTTTTTTGTGTATGTGCAGTTCACTCTCCTTTCCCAAGCGAGGCCCGCTGCAATATCTCTACGGTGATCTTTTGTTTTCTTCATTTATCTCCAGTGCCTTTCTCGCTCCTCGGCGCAGGTATATATCCGATTCACACTTACAAAATGCCGAAAGGTACAAAATGCCTGTTGCTCAATGAAGGTTCAAGTCTGATTACTATACGCGCTTACTGGAAAACAAAATGAGAAACCGGGCACATTTAGCAAGGCCAGGGGCTTTAAAAGGGGAATTCATAGTGAATGTATCCAAGGCTGCTCTCGTAGTGCACTAAGCGGTTTTTGAATTTTTTCTCTGAAAAAGGCAAATGTAATGTGAAAATGAGGAATGCAACTCAAAGCGTTCAAGAAAAGAGCATGGAGACGACCGCCCTCTCCCAGCTCCAAAAGGCTGTTTCGCGCTTAAAATTTTTTTTTGGTATGACATCAACTGCTGGCCCTTTTGTTCTCGTGGTCTATTACTGGGAAATCACAAGCTGTCTCAAGACACTTTCTCAGTGAATTTCCTCGCATTTTACACGTGGTAGGGTCTCTGCGTTTTTCAGAAATATGAGCTTTTGTTGTGATGTGCTAAATTATTAGTCGTCGAGCACGATCCCTGTGTCAAGTGTTAAAAAGAAACAAAAAGCCACTTCACTTTCACTGCGTGGTTGGGGACGAGGGAACTTGACTTCAAAGTGAACCATGGGGACAAAGGAATTAGACAGGAAGATGCGATTCAGCGCTTAAAATGCGAAGATGGGGGATGGAGGGGGGAGCGCTCCGTGCCTCCGCACCAAGTGATGGTGACCCTAGCGATGCCACTGGCTAGACGAATGCCCTTTCATATATTCCCCTCTCGACATAACTAAAAAGATACGGATGGAAGCCTTAGACCTCCACGAGCAACCGAATCTGCAGGTGCGCTCTGCGCGTTTCGCTCGAGCATGACTTCGACACTCCTTCGAAGATTCACCAAAAATTCCGCATTTCCTGGCTACGAGAAACGGTGGTTACGATGCAAGGCAGTGCTGATGGAGGCCGGCGCTTGCGCAAAACATTGATTGAAAAAGGTATCGCGACGCATTGGCTGTGCAGTTAAAGCTCGTGCCCATCGGATCCTATCGAAGGTAATACATAATCAAGGGTAAAGTACGTTTACTCCTACTCTTTTCTCAGGGACTCAACATCACGAGCAATGGCCCTGGCAGCAGCTCACTAGTCTCTCGCCTGTCGTCTGACAGTGATCAATCAGATTAACGCGCATGAACACATTCGTTGAAAGCTAGAATCGTTTGGATTATTTAAAATATCGCGCGTGGAGGAAATCAACATTCGGTAAACACGGTGCGACAACGCGAAGTCTGCGAACCAAAAGCCAGCCTGCGATATATTATCTTAATGGGCAAGGCACAGTCCCTCATCTGTACTCTTATTTTTTCCGGGGTCTCGGAATGTTAAGTGGAAGGAGAGGGAGGACAGGCGCCATTTTTCATTGTCAATATCTTCATTGTTAATGCAGCTAGCTTAAAAACTGTTGCTGAGGAATGGAATTGCAAGTGAGGGACTACCTTTCTTTCGTCATTTTTGCTTAACCTGCTTGTGAGTCATTTCCTGGGCCTTTTATATGCACGTGCGCGTTTAGTGCCGGTCTATCGGAACCTTGCAATTTCATATGCAAAAAACTATGAGCAGGTAACCGATCGTCAATTACGACACAAGCTTTATTGAGCTTTCGAAGATAGTTAATTCTAATTGTTCGACTTAGCTCGTTTTGCTTTCTGTGTATCTTATTCTCCGTACGATTGAACAGAGCTGTCAATATTAATATTGCCTAATTATTGTCCAAGGAAGGAGCATCAAATATTTGGTATATATTTGAAACAAAAAAATGAAATTACTTTTTAAAGTGCTCAGAACTTAACAATATTGCCATAAAGAATCGGGAACTGGTCATATCCTGGAAAAAGAACTACTTAGGATTATATCTAATACAAACTGTCACTGCATTTTTTATTGTTTTGAAATGATAGTTTTTCTAATTTGACAAACGTAATAGCTCATTAATGGAACAACAAATATTTTAGTTCGCCCTTATGTGATGAAACAGACTACATTTAAATAAGAGGATAATTTGCCACCTCTGATTACTTATCGAAATTGGAGCAACAGTTCAAAAGCCGACCCTTTAGCCCAGCATCCCCTTTACTTTCCTTTTTTCTTCAAAACACCATTTGAAGGACTAAATATGGCAAATGATTGCAGTAATTGAACCAAGTTAGGCGGGCAAAAGCGTCTGTGCGAAGAATGAAAATGAATCACGTTCAGTGCACAGCGCGAGAATGTGTAGCAATCTGCACGCCATGCAATCACCTGCGGCCCTTATTATTAGGTTTAATGAAAGAGGTTTCCACTTCAGTGCATTTTGTGGCAGCTCGCATTCCTTATGAGTACTTATTCTCTGTTTCAAGAAAAATATGCTATTCAAACTTTATGGGGCATAAAGCGTTGAAACGGGTACGCAAAATGCCGATCTCGCCTGCTACTAAAACGTTTCTTTTTTTAATTTTAAACTTCATACCAAAGTTCTGCCTGTTAAAAGTGTACTTCACGAAAAAAAATATGTTCGTTTCTTGTGTTAATATGTCGGCTATGTCATACACCTGAAATCATCGCACACTGTTTTGTTGTTTTGTTGTCTGCAAAGATGCTATAATATTTTCGGACGTTCTGCCAAAAACACTCAAGAAAGATAATTTTGAATTCCCATAATATGAGTTGTTTAATGACCACCAAAGAAGACCATGAACCCCTTGACATGATTTTCCTCCTTGGACTGCACAGCCTGTGGAAAACGCGTATGTTTGATCGGAATGTTGAGCCTCTCGTTTCCCCCAGTACTCATTTCGGCCAGACAATGCACCAGGTTAGACACTTACAAAGATAGTGACTATCAACCAGACTGGCTGCCATTGTTGACGCGTTGTCTTTCCTTGCCATCGTGTTAGTGAAGTTGCGCTAAGTTTTATTCTTGTTGTGTGGTCTTGCTTTATATGTTTCAAATGGACTTTTCGCCTTCAGGCCGATTACTTTGCAAATAATGAATGTAATTGTTTCCTGCATTTAAAGGCATATAACAAATACCGTGCTGAAACAAAAACGCAGAGATAGCTACGACAAGCGATACTCACATCCTCTGATATAACCCAGGAATCAAATTTGATGCTGGCGACTGTATTGTTTTCACTTCTCTTCTGAGCTTTGAATATGTAATTCACAACATTATTCACTGTGTTTAAAATGTTATTTCGCGCCAAAATTTATAATGGGCGCAACTGGTTAGACAGATCATATTGCGCGAAAGCACTGCTTTAAATATTCTTGCCAGGACAATTCGACTGTTGAGTCCTGTTCACATACAAGCGATCAAGTGAACTCATCAAATAGCGGCAGCGACAGAGGAAAAAGTTTCCAACTTGTTGGCACTGCGTAGCTTTCGCCGCCGCGACCGTTCAAAACAGGTTTTTGCGTCAGCGCTGTAGAAATCGCGAGTGCTTTTCTTTGCATGTGAAACAGTCTTTACGTCACGGCCTGGCGTGCAATGGCAAGTCAGCACAACGATTGTTGACAAAATTTTTGCTCAGCTGTGGTTTTCGCATGAGTGTTTGAATATAACAGGCAGCCTACAATGGGCAGGCGGTGCCTAATTTTTTTCTGTTGGCGTTTAAAAACTGCTGCCGTCAGTCGCTCGATGCTCGGAACTGCATGCTGTACATTGCGTGTCCACGCGAATGATTGATGGCATATCTCGACTAGCTCTAGACCGCAACAAACTCTCCCCTCTCCCACCATCTTTCTTTTACATTTACTGCCTTGCTCTAATACTGCACGTTTCAGTTTAAGCATGTTTACTCCACAGTGACCACAGCCAACTGTACCAGGCTGCGAGATGGTAGCAGAGACGGGACAGCGAACTAGGACTGGGATGGCTTTGCACCGGTATAATTAGCCATGACTTCAGTGGGTAGTTACCATATCCTGCATAACCAAAATATGACATCAACTTAGGCTTGCCTTTGCTGATCTCCTCAGCGTTGAGCATGCTTTATCATGCAATAATATCCATACAAGCAGCCCACAGCTAGAATCGTAAACATTCGCAGGTATGCTGACAACGTGTGCCAATGCTTTTTTGGCAAGCATTATTGTAAGGACAGCCTTGCAACTTGGTAATGATAGAAATAACGAGCGACGAAAAACTTCATAACACAAGCACCCCGATTTCTTAGCATCAAACACTCTAAATATTTGTCTCCGGTAGCTTCTACCATGACAACAACTAAATTTCACTGCAACTTGCATTCTTTGGTATAACTAGCCAGTCTGATTCATGCAGCTTCAGCATAATTAGGAAGTGGATCTATTGCCGAAATCTGTCAGACTCTCCCTGCAAGGCTTGTTTTCTAAAAAAAAAGATCTTGTTATCAGAAAACACTCTCGGTCTTTGCTGAAATTAAAAGAAGCAGGTGTTTTTACGCCGAATTCACTTTAAAGCCGCGAATGTGTCGCACCCAAGGAGCGTGACGAATGGCCGGTAACCAGTCATCGAGGAGCAAGGCGCGCTGGACAATCATTGGTCGCTTCATCCGGCAATTTACATATAAAGGACAGGTATAAAGCTATTAACCCCTTTCGACAGCTCTCTCTAGGTCATCTTGAAAACAACTGTTGAAACGAAAAGAGAACTTGCCTCTGTGCGTTTCTTCAAACAATGTACGAGTGGTAACGAGGCCGTTTGGTAGGAAACAGAAGTCTTGCGGAAAAGCCCACTTACAAGTTGTCAATTGCACACATCAATGCATATAATCAAGATCTTTCGATGATGACTAACACTGTGTTTTTTTAGATCTTACAAAGAAAAAAGACGCAGGTGTTCAGCAGACCTTCGTTCACCTCTCGCTGCACAGTGTTAGAAATGGTTTGCGCCTGGTTATTGCACCGCCGCCATCAGTTGGGGGCCCATCGGTAGCGTTGGTCCGGTGGCTCCGTGGCTCGGTGGACGGCATCAACGGTCCAAGCAAAGAAGAGGCGTCTACCAACAAAACGACTTTGTTATATCACGAAGGAAAGGGCAGAGAAGCTGGCCCGGAGAGAAAATAGACACGCTCACAAAGCTGGTGTCTGGCGACGTCTCTATGTAGACTCCCAAAAATCTCTCCCACCCACCCACCCACCGACCTACCTATCCATCCATCCATCCATCCATCCATCCACACGCCCGCCCGCCCACTCACGTACCCATCCATCCATCCATCCATCCATCCATCCATCCACACGCCCGCCCGCCCACTCACGTACCCATCCATCCATCCATCCATCCATCCATCCATCCATCCATCCATCCATCCATCCATCCATCCATACATACATACATACATACATACATACATACATACATACATACATACATACATACATACATACATACATACATACATACATACATACATACATACATACATACATACATACATACATACATACATACATACATACATACATACATACACACACACACACACACACACACCTACATACATAGGCCTAGTGGTTAGAGCGCCGTCTCGGCTGCGTAGAACTTCAGGGAGTAACCCCGCCATATGCCCCTGGGGTGGACGACTGCTTGCGGCCCCTCGATCGGCGCCAGCGCCCCTCACGGCTGCTTATCTCTACTAAACAAACTTGGGCAAGAATTTAATAACCATTAGGAGTAATGAAGGTCTCTGATATTAGTACTGTAGTGAGGAGCTATGAATAAGTATCACCAAGCCCGCCAAAATAGCCAGTCTACCATCATGAGCATTTCTCTTGTTTTCCGAGTATTCCCTTATTCACGGTTTGTAACTCGGTCAAAACGGAAACCAAATACATAAGAGGCAATATAGGTTCCGTCGATAAACGTACGACTCGATAGGGCTTCAGACACACCGATTATAGCTTTGTTATTTGATACACTTATGCCAAGCATTAGGAAACATTGGCTTTCCATTCTGAGCTCTTTAACACTTTTGAAGGCATTTTTCCTTTTTTCAATTGTTTTGGTTAGAAATTGATCAAGGTTACATTTAAAGTTTCTTCATCAGCATAATAAAGCAGTGGCTTTCCATTGTGAGCAGTTCAACACCATCGAAACCGTTTTTCACATATCCAGTGATTCCAATGACTAAGTTGATCAATTTACGCTGCATTTTCTTAGCCTTTCATGCAGTGGGTTTTTATTATGCGGAATTTGACAGCCTTTGGACCACCTTTTTAAACTTTTCATACCTTTATTCACCAATAAACAATTATTTACAAAGATTTCAAACACTCCTCTTCGCCTTTCAAACACCAGTCACTCATCAATGACTAGAATAACAAATCACCATAATATTTTTTTTTACGTAGAACCAGATGATTTCCTACACATTGTACCGACGCCGCTGACGGCTTTTCAGCCGAAGGATCTACATTAATATTATCTTGATGTAAAATTTAGATCTAAAGACTTCAGAAAATCATTCAAAGGCAAAATAAATGGCAATTGGTTTGAAGAATGGCCACTCCAAGTGCAATTGCGCTAGCAATATCTGCGACGAACGCGGCGGCGACGACACCTCTGAGTCACCGCGCCGCGGAGGAGTCGGCGGTTGTCCAGGCGCGCTAGCTGAGAATCGAGGTGACGTCACTCCCCCCCGGCGCATGCGCAGCGGGCGCGGCGGCGGTGGCACCTCTGAGTCACCCGAGCAGGGGAGGAGTCGGCGGCGGCTAGAACGCGACTTTTCAGCTGTGCTCCGTGTGATGTGACTCACTCTCCGCGCATGCGCAGATTGGCTTATCGGGGGATCTGCAAAATGGCTCAGCCACTAAGGTAGTCTTGCTTACGCAACAACAAGAATAAAATATAGTATAGTACACAAAACTAAAACGTAATTATTTTTAGGCTTTTCTGAAACGACCCGTCGTGTTCGGCGATGCTCATGCTCTCCTTACTTATTTCTCTACTGTGGACAATATTAGGTTGGCGCACTACCTGCCAACTTTGGAGCGAAAAACATTATCTGCGTAGCTAATGAGTTTCACACCGCAGTTATGTGCGCAAATAAAAGTTTTACATTAATAGCAAAGACTCTCTTGACTTATCAGCGGCAGCTCTTAATCACATTAAAAATGATATCTATGCATAATCTGTTGATCCCGACTTAGCCTGAATTCACGCAACGCAGAGAACAGAAATAATTCAGAACAATCCGCATAGCGTGAGCGAACGCTTTTTTTAGACGCAGGGGTATAGATTTTTCGGACTGTATCAGCGGACGCTTTCCGATGCCAGATTTCACGTCTCGGTAACGACCTGAGGATTTCGTCTAAATTAAGAACCACGCCTTGGGATTTGAGGAGCCCATGAGTATTAAGCTATATGTAAGAGCACTTCAAGAACATACGCGGTACTAAAACACCTTTTATTGATTTTCTGCACAGTAAATTGAAGAACACTCGATTTTAAAATCTAATGTTCGTCCTCGAACAATCAGTGAAGCAGCGCCCGACTGGCCCAAGTGAAAAGGAAACGGCATATCCGTTAATGAACTTCGCCGTCGTGTGTCGCTGACATCGGTGCCAAAACACTAATTATAAAACTGGATTAATATATTACGCGCTACGATTTCGCCGTTATGATTGGGCGTTGGGGCATCGGGGAGGTTTAAAGAACCTAGAGGTCAGTTGGAATTTAGCGGCCTAGCGAACGTCATGGCGCCCCTTTGAGGCAAAATTGCAACTTGAAAGTGTAAAGCGTTTCCCAATAAGTCCAATTAATAAGCGTCTTTTTTAGAAGTACTGCGTTTTTGCAACGAGAGCTACAATGGCCTGCAACTGCAACAGGTGTAGTTCTGCGCATTCGCGAGCAGCCGAGAGATGTCGCAGCCCGAAACTGGCTCGCGCCTCGCCGCTGCCACGACCGCATCGCTTTGTCAGCTGTGCACATGCGCGCGGAGACTTGTGACATCAGTAGGCGCGCCACTGCCTTGCCATCACACAGTTGCCTACCGCACGATTATCGAAAGGCGAGACTTCTTCCGTCCAGCTGATTGAAAGTGATGTAGTCGCTGAAGCGGATATACGTGTCGCCAAACTCCGTCAAGGCAACCCTTGACGTGGTTGCCACCTTCGTTCTGAGTTGTGCGCTAGAACTGTGTCTCATGGCAGATGATATTAAGCGGACCCCTGCCTCTGTTATCGTTCCTCTGAAAGACAAGTTCAACCTGGACCTCACCAGCTACCTTCGCACGAAGTCCATGGAGTGGGGATCAACGATCAACCTGCTCTACCAGAGAAAAACCTTCCAATCAAGGTACTGCCTTGGAGCCATCAAGACGGCTGACTGCTACTTTACCGATCATCGGGCCGTCTTTGTGGCAATTGAGAAACAAGATGAGCAAGAACAAGAGCTGTAAATAATAAATGCTTAACTCTTTGCTGCATAACAAAATGTCTCGACTTTATTGTAGCCATAATTAGTCTTTAGAGGGGGGAGACACCAAAGCTAAACAATTCTACGTAACCGGGGCAGAAACTAAAGGTAAACGACAAGGTGTAACCAAGCTAAACGTGTACGTACCTCTCGCCACGTATATCCTGGCATAGCTGAGCTACGACACTGCCAATGTTTGTTTCACTTGTTTGATGAAGTGTTGCTATGCGAGGAGATCATTATTCGGTCATAAAGGCTACTTTATTAAATTACATATTACGCCTTTTTAACGCAGTTAAGTAAAATGGCAATGGAAAACGTTAGCTTGTTTTCAAGCCTGTCTTTGAATCTTGGTGCTATGAAATGACGAGACCGAACAAGAAAAATTTGTATTCCTTTTATAATTGAAATAGAGACAAGTATGCCATCATGCCATTCATTTCGCTATTGCTGTGTAAATTATTATACTTTCGAGCCGCCCATGCACGGTGTTCAAACCAGTTTTAACCAAGGGCTGATTGATTGAGCTTCCTTTATTGATTAGGAAGGCTCCTGATCATAGATGGGGGTAAAGGGGAGTAGACAGGATCTTCATTGTTTGCACAGGTCCTCCCTTTAAAAATAATGCTCTGACCAATCCACTAAGGGAGCCACACTTGGGAAATATCGTTTGTGTGTTAGCATCAGTTTCTAGAAGGGATGGATTGATGGACTAAACTTTAATGTCCAACAGATAAGGTGATCTACCCACCCCCCGACACGCAGGTCAAGGGGCGGGTGCCGCCGCCTCAAAGGCAGGCCGGGAGGTCTTGGGTCCCAGCAGCCTCTTCAGCCAGTTGGACGAGTAGGAGCTGGAGCTCAGGGTCCGAGCTGCGCAGCAGGGTCTCCCAGGTGTCTCTACAGCCTATATTGTTCGTCCTCCTGGGAGAATACGGGCATTCCCATATTATGTGGTCGAGGGTCCCTCTCGCCCCACAAAGATTGCACTTGTCACTCCTAGCCTCAGGGAACATGTGGTTCGCCATAACCGGGTGCGGATATGTATAAGTTTGCAGTGGCCTCCACGCCACTGCTTGTCTGCTGTTTAATTTCAGGTCTGGTGGGGGTACCAGTCTACGATCCAATCTGTAGTGCTGCGTGATCTCCCCATATTTTAGCAAGCGCTCTCCGCTTCCTCGGTCATCAAGTGGCCCTGTAGCGGCTCGGCGGTAGAGATCTCGAGCCAGCTTGTGGGCCGCCTCGTTGCCGGGGACGGCTTCGTGCGCAGGAGTCCAAATTATTTGAATTTTCCTATCCAACTTTTTCTGGCCTAGGATTCTGGCTGCTAAGGGCGAGATCCTGCCCTTGCTAAAATTTTGTATGGCAGTTTTGCTGTCACTGATGACAAACTTCGCTTCCGTTCCGACGCAAGCTAACGCGATCGCAGTTTCCTCGGCTATTTCTATGCTCCGCCCGCGCAAAGTGGCAGCTGTCACGGGATTGCTCCGGCCGCTGACGACCGTTGCTACCGTGAAGCTGCCACCACCTCCCGCCGCGTCTACATAGGCCACTTCATGTTCCGACATTTCGCCGAATCTAATTTCTAATGCTTCGGCTCGTTTTTTCCTCCTGTCTTTGTTATATTCCGGGTGCATGTTTTTTGGCAGCGGGGGAATCACCAAATTTTGTCTGACTTCTCTAGCTACCTCCACCTTGACCGTGGGACCTCTATCCGGATTTATTCCAACTTTCGTCAAAATGACTCTTCCTGTCTTCGTGGTGCTAAGTCTCTCAATTTGAGAGGTTCGCACCGCTTCCGCAAGTTCTGCCCATGTGTTGTGTACCCCTAGAGCCATCAATCTCTCTGTGGATGTGCATATGGGCAGTCCCAGCGCTCTTTTTACGCATTTTCTAATTAGAGACTCAATTTTTTCTTTTTCCACTGCTTTCAAATCTAGATACGGCGTTGCGTAGCTCACTCGGCTGAAGATGTAGGCCTGTATCAGTTTCATCAAATTTTTTTCCTTTAACCCTCGGCCTCTGTTGGCCACCCGCCTAATTAGGCTCAGGGTCTGCATCGCGTGATTCTCCAGCCTCTTGATGGTCTCGCCATTATGTCCGTGTGACTGGAGAATCAAGCCCAAGATTCTAATTTGCTCGACTATTGGTACCTCGTAACCCGCCACTTTAATTTTGATCTCCGACGGTGCCTTGCACCTTAAGTGCTTCGGATTTTATATAAACAATTCTGATTTCTGCGGTGAGCACGCTAGGCCTCTCTCTGCCGCGTAATCGACTATAATGTCGGTGGCGGCTTGGAGCAGGTTTTCGACGCACGAATCACTTCCCCGGTTGACCCAAAGGGTGATATCATCCGCATATATACTAAATTTTAATCCTTCGAGCTTTGGCAATTGCTCGGGGAGTTCCCTCATAGCCACGTTGAAGAGTAGGGGGGACAGCACTGATCCCTGGGGCGTACCCTTACTCCCTAGCTCTATTGCGGGGGATTCCAGCGTCTGGAACTTCATGCAGGCCGTTCTACCTGTCAGAAAGTCCCTGATGTACCGATATGTCCTGGTACCTACATTAATCTTGTTCAGCCCTTCCAGGACCGCCTCATGTTTTACGTTGTCGAAAGCCTTCGTGAGGTCGAGCCCCAAAATGGCTTTCGCATCTTTAGACTTTGAGTCTATTATGTCATGTTTGATTTGGAGCATGACGTCCTGCGTACACAAGTGAGGACGGAACCCGACCATCTCATGTGGCCACAGATCGCCCTGCTCCATGAAACTCATCAGTCTGGTCTGGACGACGTGCTCCATCAATTTCCCCACGCATGAGGTTAAGGAAATTGGTCGTAAATTTGCTAGTTGAGGAGGCTTCCCTGGTTTCGGTATTAAAATAATGCTTGCCGTCTTCCACTGTTGTGGGAGCTCGCCTTTTTCCCAACATTCCTGCATATACTCCGTTAGATACCTAATGGAGTCATCATCTAGGTTCCTGAGCATTTTGTTCGTTACTCCGTCAGGGCCTGGAGCCGACTTCGTTTTAAGTCTTACAATCTCCGCCCTCACTTCCGCTTCTGTGATGGGGGCGTCCAGCGCCTCGTTAGGCGCTCCACCATAGTCAGGAAGTGGGGTTCGTGAAGTTTCTCCCACATACGTCTCAATTAATTTGTTCATGAAATCATCATCGTTCCCTTCGAAAGCGTGCCTCACTTTTGCCAATCTTATACCAGATTGCGTCTTCGAGTTGTCTGGGTCCAACAAGTGCCGGAGGAAGCTCCACGTCTTGGAAAGGTTCATGCTCCCCTCCATTTCGTCACACTTGTTGTCCCAATTTTGTTCGCATAATTTGAAAGTATAGTCTTCGATTTCCTTATTATGTCGCGCAATCCTTCTTCTGAGGTTGCGGTTCCATTTCTGCTTTTTGAGACGACGCTCCATGCTCTGCTTAGCTTCCCACATATGCAGAAGACGGCTGTCCGCAATCTCCGGGGCGTTATCACCTTCGAGCAATTTTGTTGCCTCTCTAACGTCCGATTTGAGCGCCGTCGCCCATTCCTCGATGCTTCTGATGGGCTCTAGTTCCTGAGCCTTCCTGATATCTCTAAATTCATCCCACTCAACGACGGCCGGCGCGCGAGCCCGGCGTGTTTTAACGCCTTTCCTCAGTGTGGAGACAAGTAGTGGTCGCTGGCAAAATTTTGATCCGAATTATGCCATTCTAGACCTTTTACGTTTTTCGAGAATATTAGGTCTGGGGATGTATCCTTACTGACGTTATTGCCCACCCTCGTAGGGCTGTCGGGGTCCGTGTGCAAAGTGAGCCATAGGTCATGCGTATCCTCCCACAGCTGTCTACCTTTTGGGCACTGGTGCGGGTACCCCCATTCCTGGTGATGTGCATTAAAGTCCCCCACTATCAACAGTGGCTGGTTGTTTGAAATTTTGAGGGCCTTGCGAACGGTAATTCAGGCGGTTGGGTAATTAAAACATAAAACATTTGAGGTAGCCCATGGAAAACAGTTTAATAGATATGCCAGCTGACTTATGCGCCGCATGAAAGTTTTTGTGTGCAAATGATTATTTAGTAATTATGATAATTTTTCTCCATTACTAATTATTGACTTTAGCAAATACATCCGATTTTTAGAGTTGGAGAGCACATCTAGAAAACCCCTTCCGTTCATTTGCGATATTGAAAACCTGACATGGAAACTTCTTACCGAGCTCGAAAGGAAGCTCACAAAATACAAAGGTGCTGCTGATAACAATGCTGCAGATAACCAGCGCATGCGTAGATAGTCCCTCTTTCCTTCTTCCCCACCTCTCTTTCCTTCTATATATATTTCCGAGCCGGAAATAAAGCGTCGTCTTTTCGTTCTGCGAATCTGCCTGGTTTTCATCGAGTTGCTGCCGGCCTTTGGCCGGTAGATCGCAACAGTGGCGACGAGGATTCTACTGCAGCAAGGAAACCAGCAATACGCCCAAGCACGACAGTCACGCAGAAGGAACCCACCGCCAAGGATCAGCCATGGTATAGTGCTCTAGAAGATTGGGCAGTGTGTCGACCGCGCCGCGCAATGCATGGGAGCGAGGGGCCGCTTTTGCGATGACGGAGGCGCCGCCGCGCAGAGGGCGCCACCAGCAACTGGTGTGTCAGCCGTCCGGGCGCCCGCGTATGCGCGCTGTGCGGCGGGGCGGATACCGCGCGGACTGTACGTTCTCGTTTGCTTGTGCGTCGTCTCGAGCTGTTCGCGACAAGATTTTACAAATATGCCGGTTAACGGTGCTCAGTACTGTTAGCAATCACCTAATTTATTTTCCATTTTGGCCGTCGGCAACACCTCGGGGAAGTAACATACAGGAGTTGGCTCCGAAGAAAACAGCTTGGAGAGGGCCGGCGTACGACTCGCACAGCACGCTTCACTCGCCGTACAGCTTGCTTTAGCATTCCTAAAGCACCTAATTCACGTCCAGAAATGTAGTCGTTTTGAAAAGAGGGCTGTGTGGAGGCAGGATGTATGAAGAAGTGAAACGTACAACACGTGCGTTCGAGCGCTGACTAAAACTGGTCACAGTAACCCCATTATCAAAACAGTCCAAAATGGTATATTCCGTTGTTTTTCACGCCAACTATGCCGACTACAGTACGTCACTGAAGCCACAAGAGAAGTCAGCATTCACTTGGATATGAATTAAATGTGGACTACTCCGCATGGAGGTAGAGATATAGTAAAGTAAGGACATGAAAAACGAACGACACCACGCCAACTGGCTACTGAATAACGGAACACAGTGGGTCAGGAAAGGTGGAAGAAGTGGGAGGTAAAGGTTTCACAGGAAAATAAAAAGAAACCTGTCGCCTACCAGGGAGGGAGAAAGGGGTTGATGGAAGGCACGCAGCGCCGTGAAAAGAGCGACCGCGATTGTGAATAAAGGTTCAGAATTTTTGTGCGGCACGGCAAACGCACGACGAAGAAAGCAGGCAGCTAAAGAGGAAGAAAAATGAAGATATATTAAAAACAATAAAAAGAGAGGAAACAACCGAGCATAAGAACCAAATGAAGGCCCGGGAAGAGGAAAGCAGTGCACAAACAAGCTGCAATCGAACGCGTATAAAGATATAAGCGTCGAAATTTAAGAGACAACAATTTGTGAAACTGTACACTAATCTAAGAACACACCATTTTTTTTTTCTCTCCATAAGTTGAAACATTGTTGTAACGGGTAGCTTTATAAATACCCAGAGATGTGCGCTATACTTAAAACATTTAATCTAAATGCGTTATAGTTTAACAATGACCTAATTGTTCCAGAAAATGTTTCCATTTTAGGGTGCGCAAGCCACCGGTAATATGCAAGTCATTGCCTCCAGAAGATCGCTCTAGTCCTGTTTTATGTATACATAAAAAAAAAAAAAGAATAGCTTTGAAAAAGAAATGACGGAAAATAGAGGACGCGAAGGCTATAGGGTACGCTTAATTCGCTTCCGCTAGATCATCCTTCTGCGAAAGAGAGGTTGTGAGGTCGGCACGGTTTCTCACCACGAACAAAAATAGCGCCATAGGTTCGAAGCTAGGTCGCAATTTACTCAAAAATTTGGCTCGGATGCACGGTCCTTTTCGACTGCTTTGCACTTCAGATTTTGCAAACTTCCTGTAAAATGTGAAGGTTCAAAAAGTTTACCTACTTGGAGCACCAGAAAAGGTCCCACTTGAAGCAATGAAATTTGATGTGTTTTTACGGCTTCGCTCTTTGCGAAGTAAGCGAATCACGACAAGAGTTCATAAAGGGAAAATAATTAAATTCCCTTGGAAGTATTTCACGTGTAATATCAACCTTGTTAACAATTACAGTCTGGTTAGTACTGCAAAGAGTACCCGCGGCAAGTAGCCCGATTATTTATAGTCCGGTAAGCAGAAGTTTCAAGTATATCCAGTCGATTACTCATATTTCATACCACACACTTAAAGAATAAACACGCATTATGTCCTCATTTGATTTCGGCATTATATTAATTGCTTGCGTATTAGGTGCTCGTCATCTTTTTCGCATTTTTTCCGCTTTCTCTCGGTGCGCGCCAAGAACTGCATCATACCTGCCAATTCGACGCGCAATTATCAGTGCTTTTATTTTTGTTTGTTTGCTCTGTACCATTTGATGCCAGTAAAGCGTCCGCACTCAAGTGCCCACTATGATGAACGTATTACGCATGTGACGGGTTTAATTTTTCATATTTTATTTGAAGTAATGCCCTAGCTGTACTTGACTTTTTGTCTTTTTTTTTCATCTAAGCAGCTGGTTCACCCTTTGGTTAGTGGCACGCAAACAAATGTCCGCGATATACGTAATTGTTAATCACGAAGAAAGAATAAATGCTTGAGTCGCGTATACCTTGTTTATTTTTTTTTTTTGCCGGTAAATACCACAGTGCTTTAAATTAGTACGGTAGTGAATAAATGAGTTTTGCTCGCACACTGTATAATTAATTTCTATAAGCGGTGATTAGGGCACATAAAGAACACTGATTAAAGAGATATATTACAGATTACTGACGATTTAAGATAAACGTTGTTATGTATTAATAAGCGCAAGCTGCAAAATGTAAGCAGGTGTTAGTAAATAAGGTTTGTAAAAAATAGGTGTTCCTAGTTCCTATTCCTAAAGAGGCCTTACGAAGCACAAGCTTTGATTCGCACGTACACTGTTTTTCTCCGCGTGTTAATAGCGCTGCTGGGCAGCAGCCTTTATTCCCTTACGGGATTTACGAATGCAAAACACCACGCTTCATTGCAAACATTAAGTACAAATCGCTCATCTGGACGATTTGTAACTGTCCGCAGGAAGAAATCTTGAGAGTTTCAGATAGCGATTCAAACATCGCGCGCTGCTCCGAAGGACTACCCAAGCGTGCACGATGTCTCCCGATAGACGTAAAAGAATGGCAGGGATCAGTTTAAGCGCCTGGAATAAGTAGCCTCTTTATTAATTATCACACTAATCGCGTACCGTCTGAAAATCGCTCCAAAGAGAACCGCAACCCTCCTCTGTACCCCCGCTATTCCGCGGCCACTACGCACCGAGCGGCGAACGTGGCACCCCTGTTGCACGTCGCGCCCTCTCGCGGGAGTCGGTTCTTGTCATCGCAAAAGCGTCCCGCTCTTCAGCGCCGGTCGTCACACTGCCCAATATTCTAGAGCACTATAGCCATGGCACACAGGCTACCGGAATTCGAAGACGAAAAAGATAAGTGGCAGCCGTACCTTGTCAAGGTTCAAGCTTATTTCGAAGCGAATGATCTGATAGACGATGCTAAGAAAAGAGCCCTGCTGGTAGCGGCGCTTGGAACAAGGACAATAGAAATTTTGAACGCGAAGGTTGCACCGCGAAAGCCTAACGACCTTACCTACAAAGAAGTTGTGGAGACGGTAAGCAGCTACTACGACCCGGTACCGAATGAAATCTCTGAAAGTTTCAAGTTCTTCCATCGCTGCCAGCAAGAAGGGGAATCTGTACATGCATTCTTTGTGGCAATACGGCAGATGGCACGCAATTGCAATTTTGGAACGATGCTAGACAGAATGATAAGGGACCGTATTGTGTGTGGTGTCAGATCCAAGAATCTGCAGAAGCAGCTGTTAGCGAAGAAAAATCTGAATCGCGAAGAAGCCGAGGCTCTTACCCTCGCCGCAGAGAGCGCTGAACGCGATTCGCAAGGGATTGTTACTGACCAAGAACAAGCGAGATTGCTAAAGCTCTCTGGCCAATACGAATCGAGCACGAAGTCACAGGGCGTGCAACAATGCAAATGTTGCGGTAAGCATGGTCATAATGCAAAGGCTTGTCGACTAATCAAGCGCAAATGTTTTAAGTGTGCACGGCCAAGGCATTTAGCACGAATGTGTGCGGCAAATGAGACAAGCAGGACGCTAGCACTAACAGCACAGACGCCAGAAACCGAAGAGAGTGATAGTAGCGCGTCCCAAATCTGGTCCTTGACCACCACGCGCTCTCTTATACCCCCCATCAGAAAATCGTTTGCATGGAATGGCATCGAAATAATGATGGATATTAATACCGGCTCCCCTGTTTGCGTCATTCCCAAAAGCATTTACCAAGTGCACTCCCATCAATGGCTGCAGCTGCAAAAGTCGGAAGTACAGCTTTCATGCTATCTCGGAAAGTTGCCACTCCTCGGTACACTGACCAGTACAGGTACCACAGTACAATGCACTCTGACGGTTTTATACTGCAATGGCCCCAATATTTGTGGTCGGGACCCGCTGAAAAAATTGACAGACGAACGCATTCAGGTGCTGACCATGTATTCGAAGCCTTCCGTATCAAAGCAAGCCTGGGAGGACGTGCCGATGCTGCTCCAGCAAAACTGCGACCTGTTCACTGAAGGCGCTGGTCTCATGAAAGGTCCGCCAGCCCGACTGCACATCAAGGCCGGAGCAAACCTCAAGTTCTTTAAGGCAAGGAAAATTCCTTTTGCACTTCGTGATAAAGTGTCTAAAGAGCTTGACAGATTAGTCTCGGCTGGCATAATATCACCAGTTCCTCATTCTAAATGGGCAACGCCCATCGTGCCAGTCTTGAAGAAGGACGGAGCAGTGCGCATTTGCGGGGACTTTAACATTACTCTAAACCCTGTGTGCGAGGTTGAGCAGTACACATTGCCTGTCATAGACGACATTTTTGCAAATCTATGTGGAGGAAAAAAGTTCAGTACTTTAGACCTTCGCGATGCTACAATCAGGTTGAGCTAGATGAAGTCTCGCGGAAATTAGCAGTGATAAACACACACAAGGGGCTCTTGCTACAACAGGTTACCGTTTGGCATCGCATCAGCGCCAGCGATATTCCAACGAAAGATTGAATCGGTGCTGCAAGGACTAAAAGGGACTCAGGCTTATCTAGACGATGTCCTGGTAGCCGAGAGCAGCGATGCTGATAACGCAAATCTGCAAGCGGTGCTACAGCGTTTCCGCGAGAACGGTATCAAACTTCGTTATGACAAGTGCAAGTTTGGCGAACAATCGGTGACGTATCTTGGTCATCGTATTGATGTTGAAGGGCTACACCACCTCGAGAAGCACGTGGATGCAATCAGGCTAGCCCCTTTACCGCGAAATGTTGCCGAGTTGCGATCCTTTGTGGGAATGGTTACATTTTACAAAGTTTTTGACAAACCTTTCCACTATGCTTGCACCCCTGTACAGCCTCCTTGAAAAAGGTGCAAAATGGGTTTGGCACGAAAAAGAAGACGCGGCATTTAAGAAGGCCAAGGATGCTTTGTGTTCAGCCCCAGTGCTAACATACTTTAATCCGCAGCTGGAATTGATGTTGGAATGCGATGCTTCATCTTACGGTGTCGGCGCTGTCCTTTTCCACGGAATAAATGGTGAAGACAGGCCAATTGGCTTCCGATCACGGACGCTCACCTCAGCTGAGAGAAACTACTCCCAAATTGAGCGAGAGGTTTTAGCCCTGGTGTTTGGCGTGACACGGTTTCGCGATTACCTGTTGGGACGGGAGTTCACGCTTGTAACGGACCACCGCCCGTTATTAGGTCTACTCCGACAGAATCGTCGAACTTCTGTCATGGCTGCCGCCCGAATTCAGCGCTGGGCGCTTTTGCTAGGGGCATACAAGTACAAGCTGATTTGTAAACCTGGAAAACAGATGCTAATTTCTGACGCTCTAAGCACTTTGCCTCAATCGCTGCAGGAGCCGCAAGCGGAAACAGAAGATCTGTTGGAAGTGATGCTTATAATCGACGAATGGGACAAACCAGCGGTTTCCCACCAAGAGATTCAAGCGCTAACAGCAGCTGACGGGCTTTTGCAAGAGATATGCAGCTACGTGACTAACGGATGGCCCCACGTCGTAGAAGGTGACAGCAGGGAAGTGGCGGAATTCTGGAAAAGGAGACATGAGTTGTCTGTGGAGAACGGGCTGTTGTACTGGGGGCATCGTGTGGTGATACCAAGTGCGGCGCGTGAGAAACTATTGACGATGCTACACGAGTCTCATCAGGGAGCGTCAACCATGAAGACAAGGGCGAGGGCTAAGTTTTGGTGGCCCGGTTTAGATCAAGATATTTGTAGATTGGTCTCGAATTGTCGAAGCTGTGTGCAGGCTTTGCCCATGCCCCCTAGGAATCCTGTCAGCTGGCCGATTTCAAGAGAGAGGTGGTCACGGCTGCATGCAGACTATGCAGGCCTATTGGAAACAAAATGTTGGTAATTGTCGATGCACACAGCAATTGGATAGAAGCCATTCCAGTATCTCGAGCAACCGCTAAAGCCACTGCCGATTGCATGAGAACCTTGTTTAGCAGGTTTGGATTGCCCCGCACCATACTTACCGACAACGGTACACCCTTTACTGGGTTAGAGTTTGCGGTATTCCTACATTAAAATGGAATCGAGCACATTCGTACCCCGCCTTATCACCCCCAGAGCAATGGTCTTGCGGAACGGGCTGTAAGAACAGTCAAGGAGGGCTTGAAGAAAATGCCGGGCGTGGAGTTGACAACTGCTCTGGCGAGAATTCTTTGTAACTACAGAAATTCGCCACAAGCTTGAGGCTCTACTCCGTCCGAACTTCTTCTGTGATACCGTTTGCGTACAAAATTAGATATGTGTTTTCCTCCCAGGAACTACGAAATGCCAAGCATTCAGAGACTGATTCCGCCAGTTGGTACTTCACACCAGGAGACGCAGTCTACGTGCGCAACTACGGCGTAGGAGAAAAGTGGACGCCAGGCAAAGCGAAATCGACGAGTGGTGCTCGTCTACTCACTGTGGCTACTGAGGACGGAGTCGTTCGACGTCATGTCGACCAGATCCGAAAACGCTCTATCAGACACCGACGGAAGCAGAGAAGTATCAAGTCCTGCAGAAGTTCATCCTGCGACCTTAGGGGCCCCGACAGACGAGGCTCACGACCTTCCCGAAGGGCCTGTTCCTGAGCTACGCCGGTCCACAAGAACTAGAAAGCCAGTGGAGCGCTATGGCTATTAGGGGAAGGAAATGCTGCTGATAACAATGCTGCAGATACTAGCGCATGCGTAGATGGTCCCTCTTTCCTTCTTCCCCTCCTTTCTTTCCTTCTATATATATATATCCGAGCCGGAAATAAAGCGTCGTCTTTTCGCTCTGCGAATCTGCCTGGTTTTCATCGCGTAGCTGCCGGCCTTTGGCCGGTAGATCGCAACAAAAGGTAAATCACGTGACTGCCGTATTCGTGCAAAACGATTCCGCAGCTCTCAACCGTGGGTTGACTGAAAGCAATCAGCTTTGACTTGGCGTCAGCGACAGACCGATATGTCGGCGAAGTTTCTTCGCCCCCGTCAGCCAGCTGGCGCATGTGACTGAGCAAGGTGGAGCGAGCTCACCGCTCGCGGTGCAACCATCGCCCATACACAAGCCTACGGCAAAATTGGGCCATTGAGTCTGGGCCGCTGCTAATTTCGTTAACTCAAAGCAAGATTGGGAGCACCACAATTGTCACGCGCGAGAGCGCGTCACGTGATAGTATTTGCACTTCACGGGTTTTCTTTGCAGCTCAGAAATAAGATAGACGCGAGGCTTTCGTTATCGAATATAAATGGAATGGGGTTTCCGGAGGTTCTCTCAGACTTCACAAATCATATTTATTGTCTAAAGTCAGTAACCTTAGAAAAGTAACTATAATCGACTGAATAATTATTTCTTAAACAGAACTTCATCTGGGGTGCTCCAGATAGCTAGAGGCTGTATGCAAATTGTTACCCTAAAACCTCAAATATATATTTTTAACCCTTTGTTACCTTATACACCCTGTCTATATTAGGCATGTTCCAAATGATGCTTTTTATTTTTGTTTTAAGCTCTTTTGTCCCGCATTATTTTTTTTCCCCTGTATCTTTAACAGCTTATACACACGCTACATGGGTTTTCTCTTCCCTCAACGCGTTTTTTTTTAGTTTTCCACATACCACTGTTGACTATTCTTTACTATATTTCGCACGCTGCGCATTGGTAGGAGGGTGATTTCTGTTTTGCACCGTAGACTATAAATTGGCCTTTTTTGTTTTGTCTTCTGGAATGTAAGAGGTCATTCCGGATATGGCCCGCAAAGAATTCCTCCTTCTTTCGCCCATTATTATTTGACATATTGTCATATATGTACTTGTAAACTTAAATATGTTTTAATGGAAATTGTTGTTTGATTTCCAGCTTCTACTGTTCATTCTTTAGCCCATCCCAAATCTGCATTGTTTTATTTCATGTGATGTTAGCATTTTGTATTCGCACTTTAGAATTCTGCGCGCTGTCGAATAAGTGTTTTTGAGAGAGTTAAAAAAGAGGCCGCGTTAGTCGGTTCCTCTGTTTTCTAGGCCACACCTTTGTTTGATAATGATCCCCCCCCCCCACACACCAGATGATTTCCAGTAATAACAACAGAAATTCCCTGAGGAAAAGAACTGCGGGCAGTACAACTGTCTCTAGATAAGGTTAAGCCTGAGAAACAGCAAAACACTTCTTGGAGAACTGATAACAAGGATGGGGGTTACAGATGATGACGCTGAAAAAAATATGCGCTGTAGGGTAGCACACCTCCTCCTCGCCCTTTGACGATGATATGTACTGGTCCTGCTCTTCGAAAACACTTCCTTTCAAGATCAAGCCGTTGCAACGAAATACGAAATCCGTAAAACAGAGTCGCGCAACTGAGTCATTTTGGTTTCCTAGTTCCTTTCCTACCGAAGGAAAAGCAAAGCGACCCTCATAATATATCGCCGTTTAAAAGCAGAGGTCATATTCTGCGCTTTCTTTTATTTGGTCATGGACCTATCTTGGCTTACTGTTCTAACACATTACAACCCATTTAAATGGCGGATTCCCTTTTCCACGTATTAGATAATGCATCGTGAAAACAAAAGATGTACTGCATGCCTAGAAGTATAGTGATACTGCAAATTTAGAACAAATGCTTATTGGACCAAAATCTGATAGTTGTTTTCTGTGATTCTTCTAAACCTCCACATTTGCTCTAAAAGGATCTATGATTGAAATAAAAGTGCTAAGGCTGGCTATGGCAAAACAAAAACATTCCCGTGCTTTACTTTGGGCACATGATAAACTAAATTATGGCAGTTACCGTTTTTAGCTGTAATCCAATTTGTCATCGATAATTTTCTATTTACGTACAATAGAAGCTCAGAAGGTTCAAGACAGGTGAATAAAAGGTCCCTTTTGCTAACTGTGTCCGGTATCTTTCTAAATAGCGCTCTAGTGAAGGTAGTGCCTTCAAGGCGCTCAAAAAAGCGAATTCTTATATTAAAACAAAGAAGAAATGAAAAAGAAAGTGTTGCAAAAATTCAGGAGAATCTAGCAGTATATCCCATGCGGGGCCTTCAGAGTACTTTTTAAAAGATAAGATAGTTCTGCTAATAGTCTTCGTGGCGTCAGTTTATGCTGGAAGTGCATTACAACCTAAAAACATCATATTAGAATGGTACATATTGCTGGAATTCACAATAATTAATTTATTATTTATTTATTGTTGTACCCTCGGGGCGAAAACGAGTTACAGAGCCTTGTCTTAAGTACCTTCAATAGGAACAAGTATTCGGCTTTGTACGACATCATGTTTTACTATTAAATCTTTGGTTCAAGCGAGAAAATAAATATGAAGAATATGGAAAGCAATCTAGTCGGTGCTAGATAAATATACAAACTTAAACTACTCATGATAAGACCAAACAGGTTCGAAAAAGGTTTCGCAGATTCAAAAATTATTAAAGTGTGTAAAAAAAGAATGCTTTTCAAAGCGAGCCTGATTCTCATAAAGAATATGGGACACAAAGAGATCGATTGAAAAAAAAAAATTAAAACAATGAAGTTTTCTTCGGTTCAGTTTTAACTGATAATAAATTACATATATCTAGCAGACGCCGCGAGGCATCGCTCTTAAGATATTATTTACATTGAAGTTCGGTAGAATAGGTTTCTTTGGCGTTCATAGGAGAAGCTTAGCCTTCTTCAAAGTGTTGCATTAGATTGGGATATTTTTTTTTTCAATTACAGTAAAAGATGGTTGCATTTTTTTGCGACCAGCATATGATAATGTCGTCGAGTTAACACACCATGCTTTTCAAACAATATCAAAAAGTTGTTAGCGACGAGTGGCGCCATTTTATTGCGATAGCAATACTGCGCCAGGTTTCGAGCCGTCGAGTGGTCCCGGCGGAAGCTGCACTTGACCTTGAACAGCCGAGGACGAGGAGGATGAGCAGAAGAAGAAGACTGTTAACTTACGCTCTCTCGTCATACGCTTAAAACGTTAGCTTAAGTGTCTCCAATAATTCAGCACCTTACACTGAAAGCGCGGTGTAGGGGAATAATGTAGCAGGCAAAAAAAGCTTCCGCCGTTGCTATCGCAATTCAACCATTGTTAACCAGAGTTAAACCGCAACTAATTTTTTTCTGTGGGTTTCGCGAGGACCACTAAAGCATGTTTGTCGTTCGTAGATTTATAATTGCCTTTTCACTCTTTTACTTTATTTGCTCGCTGCTGAAACAAATTTTAATGCTCTCGTCAGCAATTTCTGATTTTTCGGCAGAAATAAATGTGAGGTTTCGCACATTCTGGCAGGTTAGACGTCGCAGAACTGCACACCAAGTTTTCTCATCAACAGCACTAATGCACAAGAATTGCAGCAATACATTGGATTGCATACAGAACAGGCGCGAGTGGTAAATATTAACGCGATATCAACTGTTGCGAAACCACTATTTAAAGGAATTTTGTCCATAGCTCTGTTCTCTGGCTAACACAACCTTTCGCGGACAAAAGTGCGTTGCATTATTTATTTTGTCGTCAAGAGGCTCAGCGAAGCTTCTCAGGTAAGATAAAAGCACTAGCCTTATGCAAAATATATTTTTCAGTCAATATCGTTTTTTCGATTTCCTAATGTCAACGCATTAGCTATGTTTCAAATATTACGAAAAGATTCAATAAATAGATTTTTAAAATAATAAACTAAACGAGATCGAGCATATTAGTTAACCTCTGATTTTGGGACTCATATTGAAGGGGTCCAGAGACCAGCAATCATCTGGCCTGCCATTGAACTCTGAAAAACAACGCAGCACACAGCTCCTCTACTCTCCTATGTACAAATAGTATAGAAAGAAGCTTTTACATCCATTACTGAGGGTTGCGCATGAGAGATATTGGCGAACGTATTATAAGCAAAGCTATGTAACAAAATACTACGGATGCGCGTGCTGTCTACGAATTAGAGGATTTCAGAGAATAACTAGCAAATCTTTTAGTCAATAAATGTGGCAGGCTCATAGGGCGATGTTTTTATTTCATGGAAGCTCCGGCATTTTAAATACGTCCTTGCAGATAAGTATCCATTCGTTTACTTTTGATATATGCTGAAATATTGTATGCGGCAGCGCAGTATTTGCCCACTGATAAGAGCAGGCTGTACGGGCGTTTACTATGTAGTCAAAGGTTAGACAGAATTCTCTCTGCCGCGGAGCTAACATATTTGTTCAAGAAAACAAACACTCGCTATCTACAGAACAAATGTTTTAAAACATGACGTTTCTGGACCGTACGGGTTCTTGAGTACATTGGAAATGAAATTCTGATCATGAACCTGGTAGGGCTTCCAAATGTTATGCTTTAAAACATTTTCTCAATAATTGACGAGTGCATGTTCTTTCATACAGTGTGTTCACGATACCTAATCTATACCTGCATTGTAAAACTAGCCTGTGTATGACTGGAATCCAAACAAGTCTCAAGGGGGAGCTGTAGTCTTGTCGTCGAGGTTTCGGTAGGTAGACTTCTCACCACTAAAGTATAAGTCTGGCCGTCGAAATGCTGCCTTTCCAACTGAGGCTCATCGGCGAACACTTGTGTTTTGTTAACATTGAATTTTTACAGCTATCTTCTACAACTTGATTTACCTCGCCTTTATATAGGTACCCCGACGGGGTGGCGCAGTACTAGTGCGCTCGACTACTGTGCCCAAGGATGTGGAATTCAATCCGCAGCGGCCGGTTATTATCCGAAGGGAAAAGCAAGGTGCCCGTGTGCTGTGCGAAGACAGTGCACGCTAAAAACCCCCCGGTGGTCGCAATTTCCGTAGTCCTCCTCTCTCACAGCCTTAGTCACTTTTTTTACGTACGCCATAAACCAAGCACACCCAAACTCGCCTTAATGTAGTTGGAAATACTCTTCAGAGCAGTAGGAAAACGATTCGCACTGCGTTTTATGCCAATAATACAAAGAGGGCACTGCAGGTAACAATTTATCAGCCGACGTAGCCAGGTTACGTTAAGAGCAATAGGTACATTGATGTAGTTCATAATAGTATACTGAGGCACAGCGAATCTTGCAAAACGTTGGAAACAAATAAATGCTACAGGCGAAGTAAATCCATTAAAGGCCGCAACCACTTATCCGCACCACGCTGGCTGTATACGTATTGTAATTTCGCACACGGAGTTAGCATCTAGACTTCCGATCCTGCCCCACGGTCCGTCTACGAGAAACTGTTATTAAACAAATCGTTCTACTACAAGGCATGCGCAAAAAACTTTGCAGCGGCTGCTAAAAGAGAGATGGAAAGTGGAACATAAAATAAAATTTGGCGCCATGTGTATCTAGTATAGAACCCATCCACATTCATCCTTATATATTCCTCTGGTGTGCCAGTGGCAGAATGCTGTACGCCCTCGTTTTGGAAGCACCAGAGTGAGTCACACCATGGTACTAAGCAAGGGTTATCAGTTGCTTCTATTCATGACCCTACACCGAACCTTTCAGCAACCAGGCAGAAGGTTTAGTGAACAGGAGCTCGAAAAGAGAGCACTGTATTATATTGAGGTCAGTAACACTCATGAAAGAAAAGGGGAGAGAGGGGTTGTTAGCGAGCACCTCTAAACTGCAAAGGGTAGGGTCGATTCCTTATCTCCCTCTCTTAATGCAGACCGGAAGTTCATTGTGCTTGTACGGAGATGACTATTGGTCAGGCAGCCATTTTCTACAGTCAACCAGTCCTCGTCCCTCTCGCCCCTGCACACCACCATGTCTTGATAGCGCCACTTGAGGTGTGGAAGCCAGAAAAGTTGTCACAGCCAGTCCAGTAGTACATTTCGTGCTGACGCCTATCGCAAGATGGAGCCTGGCATCCGGAACTACCTAATGAATTCGCTCCTCTTCCAAAAGTGGACATGGACGGCCAGGTGCAAATTCGGTGGCAACCCAGAGTGCAGCGACGGCGGAAAAGCTGGCGCAAAAAGACAGGACGTTAACGTCGAGGCTCACCAAAAGTCCGTGGCAAAGGAAAGGAGTACCAAGCGAGTGCGAGACGAACTCGAAGGTAAGTTGCGCGCTTTTATCTCTTAAGTTTTTCTCACTAGTTTGGATAGGAAAGCTAAGCGAACGGGTGTGCGCTAGTCTCTGACGGTGCTGAGTATTTTATTTTGCGACCACGCGTGACGCATGAGTTCCTCTTGATGTTTCAGGCAGTGAGTGTATTTTCAACGTGGATAAATCTAGGTTCTATCGACTGGTGCCGATAATCTCAATTCATCTCACGAAATTTTTTTACACCTTTTGTGGCTCGGATATTCCTTCCCGGTTAATCGCTGTTTCATTAACCTAAAAAAACCATGCCCGCTTTGGTGTTTTTTGAAGCACTGGAAAGTGAATAGCGGAGAGGCCCTATAGGGCTCTGCAAACGTGGTGGTCAAGGCTCGTTTCCCTGGCCTAAATTTCCCCATCATGGAGCGGAGTTCCTTTCGGAACCCATTTTGTTCTAGAAACTGATGCGGGACAATGCACAATTTTCAGGATTGCCATTTAGACAGCAGCGCATTTTTACCAATGCTTTGTTCCCTTTTCGCATTTCCCCAAACATTGCGTCGTCATGAAACTTTGATATCATCAGTTTAGTAAAACTTTTGCCACTTTTTATACACGGCCTTTCCTGAGCCGTCCTCCACGGATTTAAGAGAGCGAAACAAAAAATTCATTTTTCCGCAATAACGTAAATATCGATAACCCTCACTAGAGCAGCACTGGAAGGTATTTTTTCAAGTTCATATAATTCGTTCAGTACCTGATAATATTGATGAATATTTCTATTTTCAATCTTTGTTTCGTAGACTTACGGAGCTGTTCAGAAGCAATCGCACAAAAATTTCTACCGGCTTATTGTCGGCATATTCCGTTTTAGAAGCTATATGGGGGCGGAAATACCTGCCGTAATTTCGCTTATGTTTGATCCTATATCAAACCCTGCCAAATCATTATTCAATAAATGATAAGTACACATGGACTACGTCCATGTTTGCAGCCGCCTCTCGGTTATACGCGCTGCAGAAGTAAAAAAACAAATGTCAATCTCCTTTTAACACGACTTGAATGTTATACCTCGCATTTCTAGCCCCATTTCGCGAAGTCCTTCTGGCATGCTGTCGCTATGTTGGTGGAGGTTACTGCCTTTACCAACAAAAGGTGGTGCCCATAAAGATGGCAACGGCGTAATAAAGCATCATCACGGACCTCTATTTGGTGCCTTATAATTTCCCTTTTATATAAACTGTGACGCAGTTCCTTTTCCTGCAGAGTCCTGAGTTGTGTCATTTATTTGTGCTTCAGATTTTGCAAGCATCTTCCGGTCAAGATGAGTCTAGTTTTCTAAAGGTATTCGAACCGAGGGCACTTGTGTCTCCGAATGCATGCAGTGATCACCACAACAAACCACGTTATCTGGTGCCACGGACGCCGCCAGAGAAGCAGAAATTGTGGTGGCTACCATACAGAAACAGTTCGGATGGCGTCGCGATACCGTTCACTCGGTGGCGCCAGCCGCAGGAAAACGCATGAGGAACGCCTCTCGCTGTAACATATCTTGTCGCCCAGTATTATTCAGACAGGCTGTCCATGATGCGTCAGCTTATTTCTGGTTCTTTTTTCTAAGCAAAAGCCACGGAGTAATGTAGATAGGAGCGCTCATTCCGCTTTTGGGAAGGGCGAAATTCTGCTCCATCTGAAATAGTTTGGTGGCTGATATTATAGATGGCACGAGGATTTATTGCCGAAGCTTTCTAAGCGCGCCACCGCCGCGCTACCGCTCCGCCGGTTCCGTGCTGCCGCCACGTCTGTAGTCTGCCTCCTGTCGCTGAACTTGCGTATCGCTCTCATTGCCGCGGGAATATATGACTCGAAATCGGTTGTCTGTTATCCAAGCTGTACGTGAGTGTCATCTGCTGCCTGGCTCATAGCTGGCATATATCTCTTTCAGACGCGCTGCGCTCGCCTGCCTCATACGGATCATATGCCGCGTCCCGCTGACTCCTTACTATGAGCACATATCCCCATGCACACAGCGCGTTTCACGCCTTTATGCCTTCTCTTGCGTCCTGCAATGTCCGGTGTATGCACACACGCGAACAGAGGCCGTATTGTATGGTGTTGGATTATTTTGGCCTCCTAGGCCTCCTAAATGTGTGCTGACATCGCACGCTCGCGCATAATGTGTGTGTTTAACATGTTCGCCAGTCAACGTTGTAGGTGCAGCAACGGTGACAGAAGTTCGTTCACAGTGCAGCTATGCACTTGGCACGGCTGTAAATGTACGCGGATATGTCTTGCAACATAAAAGAGAGCTGTTTTTGCGAAATCAATTTAAACACACACCGGAGAAAAAATATTTTAACACAGAGCCATAGCTGACAGCTACTGCAGAAATTTTAGATGTTTATTTATTCCAAAGAGAAAAAAGAAACCGACCAATGCATTGTGCACTTACGTTCTCTATAGATTCAAGAACAGCGAGTAGCTAGAACATTCTAATAGGCTGCTATTGTTCTGCGCTCTGCAAGTGTCATTTCAAGTTTTCCCCCGATGCTGAGCGCACGAAAGCTTTGGGTTCTTGATATCGTTGACATAAGATGGGGAACGCGCTCCTGACCTAGGTGATCGAGGTTTTCTTCATCAAGGAATACATTTTTCATAGCTGCTGTAATATTTTAGGGAAAGTAGTTCATACTTTACCTGCCGCGTACACATGCCCTTCGAGTTTGGGATGTTTCTTTTCCAATGCTCGAAAAGCTTCGAAACAAATAGCAGCGTCAACAACGCTTCTTTCGACGTACTCTGAATTTCAGCCCCAGACAAAAAATATCATCGGCCACCCTACCATCAACCTAGAAAAAAATATTCACAAGGGTTCAACGGTGCTGAACCAAATATTGAGCGAAAGCATTAACTGCCGGTTACCGGGCGTTCTTCTTATCTTTTTCTTCTTCCTCAGCTCACATATAAAGCCCCGCTTTAACCAATCCATATGAACGGGCCTTAGTAGCCTATAGGGGGAACGTGAATGCCGGGGTCCTAGCAGGCTGATTCTGATATAGCACTCCCATGTGAAACGAGAGGCCCAAGTTGGCAGCTCCTGCCAACAGCTTGAGTTAGTAGCCCAGCTTTCACCCTAGTGTCACGTGGGGTGTGACGTCACAGCTTCACGTGGGTAAGACGTGGCTACCGGCCGCGCTACGCTGAAGGCTCGATACCTAGAGTAGTTTTGCTTTCGCAATAAAAGAACGGCACAGTATGCGCTACTCACACATCTGCCGTGCTGTGTGTCGTACCTTCTGCGTACTGGTGATTTCGCTGCGGGGTTTGTCACCTACATGGTCCTGTCGGATAAATAGCACACGCGAACGACCAAATAAAAACAATACTGGTGTAGTGTTATCTTAGAAACAATTGTCGATGATTACGTTACTTCCTAATTAAAATGTGAGCCAGCTCATCAGCTGCTTCAGCTTTTCGATAGATTGAGGTATGTGTCTCGGCGCAGGCAGTGCAGATGCCGAGATCCGTCAACACCGAGACGGCGCTCTGATTGCCGCGCACAGGGGTGGGTGGCATTGGAGGAGGAGCGCAGAGAGCAATCAAGTTATCGGGAGGTCGTGGGAGGCAGCGCGTGGGCCCATAGGAAAGTTGCAATGTGAAGAGATAGCAAACGACTGACTGGTGCCACTGAGTCCGCTAGCGAGTCACGTCGACGTGGCTCTACGTTTCGGCTTGCAATGCACGCACCGTGACCCACTGATGCCGAGCCGGCGCTTCGCCAGCTGGACAGCACTGTCGCAGCCACGCAGAAAGTGGGAGGGGGGAGGGCGCAACACTTACGCGCCTAATACATCGATGGCCTGCTGGGAGAACAGGGGCTGTTCTTCTTCACACTCAGCACCAAGCCAGTCCACCCAGGTCCAGATAGTATGGGAGGAGGTGGGAAAGAATCCCTATTGCAATGCAACTGGACATGAAAATAATCAGTGTGAAAGGTTGGCATAAGGGGAAGGGCAGCTGGGGCATGATGGATCGCGATGGAATTTGTAGAGATATAGCCGTGCAGGGTTTATGAACGTTCTGAGCTATATTTGCCGAAGGATATAAGCCTCCCGAACGGAAAGATTATAATGAGGGTCAGGGTAGAGCTTCAATAAAGTATTTTACTACTACTACTCTTTCTGCAAGGAGGATAAGGAGAGGAGGTAAGTATGATCAAAGCTGCATCGGGCGGAATAGGAAGCGGAGGGAGAGCGTACAGTTGAAATCTGAGCTCCGTACGCAAGCCTGGCGTTCACATAGCCAAAATCTGCCTCCGCCAAATGTATTCCTGCGCTCCAGAGTCGGCGCTTGTTTGTTGTCTTACCTTGTGGTAACAACTTAATGAAGCGGCTGGGCTGTCGTTGTTCCAATCATTACTTCTCGCAGAAATGAGCGCAAGGTTTCCAATATGACGTCGACAGCTATGCCTCTTTTCGTTAGGGTGCGGAAGGTCATGTATGTTTTTTTTAATATAGCGGAATGCGTTTAGGAACGGGAAAAAACATATCACATAAGTGAAACGCTAGCATGAAAAATTCCGTGTGTTTTTTCTGAGCAAACTCTACACCCTAACAGAACGCTTTTCTAACTTATTTTCGAAATATCTGTAGTTCAATAAATGTTTATTCTTTATCGTTGGCGTCCGCCAGCAGAAGTTTCGTGATTTTATATTGCACTGCTTGGTTCAAGTTACGTCCAGCCTTTCATGCTGGGCTTCATATGACTCTGTTCATAGAATAATTCAGTGACTTATAGGTAGACGGACGAAATCAGGAACAGGTATTTTTTACGCATGACTAGAGTCTTAAAGTATTATTTTGTGTGGCATAATATAATTTTGAATCTAGGCATTCTGTTGTTCTTACTGGTGGCATCTTCGTCTTCACAGGTGGCTCTCGTCCCAACAAGCGTCGAAAGAAATTTCACAACTCAAGCAAGCAAGAGGCTGACAGATCAGATGTGTGGACGTGTATTGCTGGCCCCAACCCCTTGAAGCTAACGCTGAGGAAGATTAGGTCGGGTAATTCGAAGAACGCGGAGGACCATGCGACCAAAGAAAATGACGAGCCTCTAGGTTGGGACTGGCTTTCGGAACAAATTTCTGAGTTGCCCCTTGGCGCCCCGTTTCCGGAGCTTGCCATTGAAAAGTGACACCGAGCTTATGCAAATCTGGACTAGACGAATGCATATTTGCATGATGTTGGCACTTGACAATCGACTACGAGCTTATTTGATTTTTTTATTGCGAAAGCAATACTGCTTGCACTTTCTGCCATTGACGGTCGTGGCGCCTCCTCACACAGCTGCGCGCCACGTGACCGTGTGACGTCACGACAGACCGAGAGACGGGGCCCCGGCTCGCGCCATCGTTGGCGGAGGTGAGGCTTCACAAGAGCAGGAGCGGTGACGTCACGTTGTTGCCACGTGACCACATGACATCACGACAGACCGAGAGACGGGGACCCAGCTAGCGCCATCGATGGCGGAGGTGAGGATTCACAGGCCGGCGGCGCCGCTGCTGAGAGAAAGCACTTGCTAGAGCGGGATAAAACGGGGCGTTGCAGCTGCGCTCCTCTCAGTGCGCTATGTCGGATGATGTGTACAAGGCGAGGCTGGAATGATCTGCTGCGGCCAAGCGACGGCGCCGTGTCGAAGAAACAGACGAAGAGCGGAAAAAACGGCGAGCTAAACACCGTGCGTATGTATCAGCCTTGCGAGCAAGCCGGTCAAGATCACTTGATACGCAACGGCCAAGTGAACTTCGGAGACAAGTTTCATGGATGCCCTTAATGCCGAAGATGTTGATGAAGAATCTATGAATAGTATGGAGCAACAGAATGTCAAGAAAAGGAAACTACGTGCTGAAGATGCGCTGGAAAAGAGAAGAGAGCGTCTTGCTAAAAGAAGAATGCAGTATGCAGCCAAGAAGGCAGAAAGCAATAAGGATCCTACAGGAGAACATCAATTCATCCAAGCACTTGACAGGAAGTACAGTCACCTGTCTCCCTTGCAGCCATAGAGTACCACCCAATGGAGTAGGAGTCTAGATTTAGTAATGTTGTCACGAAATCGGCGCACATTTTTATCAAGCCGGCACGGTGCGAGGCCCGCGCGGCGTCGCATGGAAAGCTCGAGAAAAGCCTCCTTCCCCGCGCAAGAGAGCGCGGAACTTAGTGCGCGTCGCCGCCGCCCTCTTTCCCATCACCCGGCGATCACTCGGACTCATCAAGCTGGAATATGCCAGAAAAATCGAGAACCTTCTATGGGACCTAGCCAGTGACGACGCGCGGCTCGACGGGAGGAAGAGAGAGCGCTCTAAACAGCGAAGCTAAGTGTGCGTGTGCGCTAGCTTTGGTGCGTGTTAACAGACAGACGCGACTTGCCCTATTTAAAAAGACCGCGCCGCTTGTGCAGTCAGTCAGTGGCTGCGGCGTGTTCGCTAGTGCTTCGGCTGGACTCCCGGGGATCACCCGCTGCTGGCAAGCCCACGGAACTGCAACGGAGCGGCGCTCGTCTTGTATGGCGGCCACATCGTGACTCTTGAGGCGTCGGACTGCAACAGTGCCCGGTGAACAATTTGTTGTTTGTTTATGTGTCTCTCGAGTTTAATCTTTGTTGTAAAACCTCTCTGTTATTGAATATATCTGTAATTGCATGCTTAGCGTTTGTATTTTGTGAACCTCTCTTCTGTGCAATTTTAGTGTTGGTGTATTCCTTTGTATCGTCTCTTGCTGTGAATAAATTGTGTTTTGTTTGTTACTTCTGACTCCGAACCTTACTCTGGCTTGAACCGGCGACAGCTGGGCACCAAACGGCCACCCCCTTCTGTCACTACAAGGTAGTTGAATTTCGGCTTAGCTTGCCACGCAGGTCGAGGGTATATCCTTTGCGACCGGAACAGCTACCCCCACCCACTGACTCTAAGGGTGTCTGGTAGTGTGCGCACCGTTAAGGGCGCATCGTTAATAATCCCTCTAATTATTAACGGGTGACAAATGTATAGGCGTTCCGACAACTATGTCATCACCGATGCACAGACCAAAAGCCAATTCTTCACGGATCACGAAAGCATATTCATCGGATTAAATAAAGCAAAATTATAATACAGCAATGTTGTGTTCAGAGTGAATCCATGCATAAGCCATACGAGGCAACTATGTCCAAACTACCAGCTGAACCGAGGCGTTGCTTTCGCAATCTTCCAGGCTTAACCAAGCTAAGCCACAGCCATTTTTTTTTGTAGCGAGAGCTACATTGGCCACAGTCTCGCCGTTTCGCGTACCCCCGACAGGTGCAGTTCTGCGCATGCCCGAAACATCCTTGCCAAGCGGAGAGGCCAAGATACAAAGCGCATTAATAATAATATTACCTTGGTATAATATTAATATACAATTGTGTTCACAGGAAAGGGAAGGCGCAGTGTCGGTCACACTTGCTCTGTAGATATGTGACTCAGGCTGAAGAGACGAGAGGAAGGTTGAAGAGGATTCGTAGTAGAGGGCGACGGAGTAATTTCGGCCACCTGGAGTTCTTGAACGTGCTTTGACATCGCACAGCACCGAACGTCTCTCCTTTTCGCGTCAATCTAAACGCAGCCGGTGGCAGATGGTAAAAAGCGGCGCGTAGCAGCAGCAAATAGAGAATGAGCGTAAGGAGTGGAAGAGAGAACCAGAGGCGCCCGAAGAAAATGAGGAATGACTTTCCAAACTGTGATGCCCGACTCCCGAGCGTAGTATACGCAGCGCTGCCGAGATGGGGACTATGGAAGAGTTCAATCAACGGGAGCCAACAGAAGAGGATCTGAACGCATGTCGTGTTATTGATCCCTGCATTATAGTTTCCGAAAGTTGATTGCGTCCCGGACATTTGAAGCAGACATTGTGAACAATCCGTTTTGACACATAAATAGTGTGTGCAAGAGACTGTGGCGTCGATTGGACTTGACTTCAGTGAGTAATTCAGTGTGCGAGACTGTGTTTTGGGACTACTAAACTGTGATACTGTATAGACAAAAGTGAGACTACTACATGCTACTTCATAAATTATCGGGCAGTCTTTGCGTGTCTGTCAAGCAAAATGAATAAAAGATGTGTATTTCCAATGTCTTTTATTAGTAAACATGCATGACCACAACAAGCTCAGCCAGGGAAACGTACATCTCGCTACTTATATTGTGATCTAATTCACAGCCATTTTTGAGCGACCTGGTGCCTCACTAAGGGGGTTCATCTTGGCCTTGGGAGAGAGAAAGGGTGGGGGGCGAAATTATTCATTGTGGAAAGGCACCAACCAACCATTGGTGCCGCTAAGAAACTGACTGGCAAGTGTGCACACGTAGAGTGAAATATTTTATTGTGAGGAGTGCTTGAAAATACATTCCTTAGTTTATGCCAAAGACTGCCCGTCAATTTAAAATTGGACAGGGCCTGTGTATGTGCGTGTGCCTTGGAAAAATCTGTATTAATTCGATCCCATTGGAAATGCCTGCGCGGTAGCATGTTAGACGACAACTGAAGAAGGCCTCATCGCCTCTTTTTGTGCATGCGCAGTTCACACTTCTTTCCCAAGCGAGGCCCGCTTCAATATCTGTACGGTAGTCGTTTGTTTTCTTCATTTATCTTCTGTGCCTTTCACTCTCCTCGGCGCAGTCATACATTCGCCTCACCCTTTCAAAATGCCGAAAGGTACCGAATGCCTGTTGCTCAGTGGAATTTCAAGTCTGATCACTATACACGCTTGCTGGAAAGAAAAAAAAAAATGAGGATAAAGAGGCCAGGGGCCTAAAAGGGGAATTGTCAGTGAATGTATCCAAGGCAACTCACGTAGTGCATTATGCGGGGCTTGCCTTTTTCGGCAGAGCTCCAAAAAGCTCTTTCAAACTTAATATTTTCTGTTGGTATGACATCAATGCATGTCTAACATTAAGCGCAAGCCAACTAATTTTTGGTCCTTTTGTTCTCATGATCTATTACTGGGAAATCCCTAGCTGTCTCAAGCCGCTTGCTCAGTGAATTTCCTCGCAACATAGGTGCTCTAGTGTGTCTGGTTTTTCGGAAATATGAGCTTTTTTGTGATGTTGTGCTGAATTATCAGTTCACGGGCATGATCGCTGTGTCCAAGTGTCAAAAAAAACAATTGCCACTTCACTCGCACTGTGTGGTTGGGGGCAGAGCGAACTTGACTTCAAAGCAAACCATGGTGACAAAGGAGGATGGAAGCCATGGACATTCATGATCAGCCGAATCGGCGGGTGGGCTCTGAGCATTTCCGTTGAGCACGACCTCAATGCTCTTTCAAAGGTTCACCAAAAATTCGGCGCTTCCTGGCTACTAGAAACCGTGGCTACGATGCAACGCAGTGCGGACGGAGGCAGGCGCTTGCGCGAAACATATATTGAAAAAAGTCATCATCATAATCACCCAAATATACCCACTGCAGTGCGAAGGCCTCTCCCATATTTCTCCAATTACGCTTGTTTTGTGCTAGCTGCATCCACTGGACCCTGCAAAATTCTTAATCTCATCTGCCTGCCTAACTTTCTGCCGCCCCCTGCTACGCTTTTCTTCCCTTGGAATCCAGTTTGTTACCCTAGGCGACCATTGAAAAAAGTGTCGCGACTCATTGGCTCTGCTGTGAAAGCTCGTGCCGATCGGAGCCGAACGAAGTTAATACATAATCGAGGTTGCAATATCTTTACTGTTGCACTTTTCTCAGGGACTCACCATGACTTGTAGTTACCATGGCAGGAGCTCACTATACTCTCGACTTTCGTCTGACAGTAATTAATCAGATTAACGCGCATGAACCCACTCGTTGAGAGCCAGAATCGTTTGGATTATTTAAAATATCGCACATGAAGGAAATCCACGTTCCGGAAACAGGGTGCGACAACCCGAAGTCTACAAACTAAAAGCCAGCCTGCAATGTATTATATTCATAGGGGTATTCATGGGCAAGGCATAGTCCCTCATCTGTGCTCTTATTTTTTACGGGGTCACGGAATGTTAAGTGGAAAGACAGAGAGGACAGGCACCATTTTCATTGTCAATACCTTCGTTGTTAATGCAGCTAGGTGAAAAATTCTTGCTGAGGAATGGAATGGCAAGTGAAGGACTACCTATCTTTCGTCGTCTTTGTTTTACCTCTTTTGAGTCATTTTCTGACCCTTTTATATGCACGTTAGAGTTTAATGCCGATCTATCGGAACCTTGCAAATTGATATGCAAAACACTATGAGCAGGTAACCGATAGTCAATTACGACAAAAGCTTTATTGAGCTTTCGAAGATAGTTAATTCAAATTGTCCGACTTAGCTCGTTTTGCTTTTCTGTGTATCTTATTCCCCGTATGATTGAACTTAGCTGTCAATATTTATATTGCCTAATTATTGTCCAAGGAAGGAGTATCAAATATTTGGTTTATATTTGCAACAAAAAAAAATGAAGTTACTTTTTAAAGTGCTCAGAACTTTACAATAATGCCATAAAGAATCCGTGCCTGGTCATATCCTGGAAAAAGACCTACTTAGGAGTATATCTAATACAAATTGTCAGTGCTTTTTATATTGTTTTGAAATAATAGTTTTTCTAATTGGACAAACGTAATAACTCATTAACAGAACTACAAATATTTTTGTTTGCCTGTAAGTGATGAAGCAGTCTATATTTAAATAAGAGTATGATAAGCCATCTCTGATTACTTATCGAAATTGGAGCAACAGTTCAAAAGCCGACCCTTCAGCCCAGCATCCCCTTTACGTTCCTTTTTTCTTCAAAACATCATCGGAAGGGCTAAATTATGGTAAATATTTGCAGTAATTGAGCCAAGTTAGACGGGCAAAAGCGTCTGTGCGAAGGATGAAAGTGATTGACGTTAAGTGCACAGCGCAAGAATGTGTAGCAATCTGCACGCTTTGCAATCACCTGCGGCCCTTATTATTTGGTGTAATGAAAGAGGTTTCCACTACATTGCGTTTCATGGCAGTTCACTTTTTTGTGAGTATTTATTCTTTGTTTCAAAAACATACACAAAGAATTGATATCTATGTTGCCTCCGCCTTCCTTATATCGTTCACTCTATTCAAATTATATCGGGCATAAAGCGTTAAAACGGGTACGAAAAATGCCGATCTCGCCTGCTACTAAAACGTTTTTTTTAACTTCATACCGAAGGTCTGCCTGTTAAAGTGTACTTCACGAAAAAAAAAAACATTTTCGTTTCTTATGTTTATATGTCGGCTATGTCATAAACCTGAAACCATCGAACACTATTTTATTGCCTGCAAAGATGCAATAATATTTTCGGACGTTCTGCAAAAAACACTCAAGAAAGATTTTTTTGAATTCCCATATTGTGAGTTGTTTAATGGCCACCGAACAAGACCAAGAGCCCCATGACATGATTTTTCTCCTTGAACTGCACAGCCTGTGAAAAACGCGTGTGTTTCATCGGAATGTTGAGCCTCTCGTTTCCCCCAGTACTCATTTCGGCCAGAAAATGCACCAGCTTAGACACTTACAAAGATAGTCACTATCAATCAGACTGGTTGCCATTGTTGACATGTTGTCTTTTCTTGCCACCGTGTTAGTGAAGTTGTGCTAAGTTGTATACTTGTTGTGTGGTCTTGCTTTATATGTTTCAAATAGACTTCGCCTTCACGCTGATTACTTTGTAAATAATGAATGTAGCTCTTTCCTGCGTATAAAGGCATGTAATAAATACCGTGCTGAAAAAAAAGCTGAGATAGCTACGACAAGCGATACTCACATCCTGCGATATAGCCCAGGAGTCAAATTTGATACTGGACTCTGCATTGATTTCACTTCCCTTCTGAAGTTAGCATATGTAATTCGCAACATTATTCAATGTGTTTAAAATGTTATTTCGCACCAAAATATCTAGGGGGCGCAAGTGGTTAGACAGATCACTCTGCGCGAAAGCACTGCTTTAAATATTCTTGCCAGGACAATTCGACTGTTAAGTCCTGTTCACATGCAAGCGATCAAGCGAACTCATCAAAGAGCGGCAGCGACAGAGGAAAAAGTTTCCAACCTTTTGGAACTGCGTAGCTTTCGCCGCCGCGACCGTTCAAAACAGGTTTTTGCGTCGACGCAGTAGAAATCGCGAGTGCTTTCGTTTGCATGTGAAACAGTTTTTACGTCACGGTCTGGCGTGCCAATGGGAAGTCAGCACAACGATCGTTGACAAGGTTTTCGCTCAGCTGTGGTTTTCGCATATTGTTTTCGCGATACCATGTCCTATAGCATTTTCTTTTTTCGTATAGTCAAACCATGCTGCCAAAGTGGTAAAGCTATGTCCGCTAAAATGCAGAATAATAACCCTAAAAAAATTAGTGAAAATTATATGTACAGTTCAAGTGTCGCTAACAAGATCGAATGTACTGTGTTTCCTAAATGTCAGCGCCATGATTATGCGTGGAGCAATCAAGCACTAGGATATTTTACGCTTTCGTAGCCTACAGTCTCAGACGCTTAGTTATGAACCATCCACAAAAATCCCAATTCAGCCAGTGGTCAGCGTGCTGCAATATAAAACTCGGTACTGTTAAAGCTCTACCGAGGTAGGTCGACCACATGGGCAAGCAGAGTGAGCAAACCAAGCTCAGTACGAATCCTGTGAGTGTTATCTGCTAACACGGCCTTTGCCTTAGCATTCACTGCATTGAGTTGCCTCGTATGTGTTGGGTGGTCAGCACCACGCCTTTCAGCAATTTTTCAGTGTCCCTCCAATATTAAAGGGAAATATCTCTTCCTAGCATCCCGATGAGCAAATGATAAGGGGGAGCTGTGAATATGCCGGCAGCGCCTGCTTCATGTAAGCGTCGAGTTGACTACGATTACTTATGTGTAGCGAATACATGAGCTCGGCTTAAATTTCGAGTAAAATAATAAAATAGAATATAACAGCAGGAGCGTGAATGCAGAAAATCAGAGAGCAACCGCCATATGCCCCTGGGATGGACGACTGCTTGCGGCCCCTCGATCGGAGCCAGCTCCCTTCACGGCTGCTTTTCTCTAAGAACCAAACTTCGGCAAGAATTTAATAATCATTAGGAGTACTGAAGGTCTCTGATATTAGTACTGTAGTGAGGAGCGATGAATTAGTATTATTAAGCCCGCAAAAATAGCCACTCTACCATCATGAGCATTTCTCTTGTTTTCCGAGTATTCCCTTATTCACGGTTTGTAACTCGGTCAAAGCAGAAACCAAAGACTTCAGAGAAAATTTAGGTTCCGTCGATAAACGTACGACTCGATAGGGCTTCACACACATCGATTATAGCTTTGTTTTTTCATACACTTATGCCAAGCATTAAAAAACATTGGCTTTCCATTGTGAGCTCTCTGACACTTTTGAAAGCATTTTTCCTTTTTTAAATTCTTTTGGTTAGAAATTGATCAAGGTTACATTTGAAGGTTCTTCATTATCATAATAAAGCAGTGGCTTTCCATTGTGAGCAGTTCAACACCATCGAAAGTATTTTTCATATATCCAGTGATTCCAATGACTAAGTTGATCAATTTACGCTGCATTTTATTTTCTGAGCCTCTTATGCATTGGGTGAGTTTTTATTATGTGAAATTTGACAACCTTTTAACCGCCTTTTTTAATCTTTTCATATCGCTATTCACCAATAAACAATTATTTACAAAGATTTCAAACACTCCTCTTCGCCTTTCAAACACAAGTCACTCATCAATGACTAGAATCCCAAATGACCATATTTTTTTTACCTAGCACCAGATCCTTTCCTACACACTGTACCGACGCCGCTGACAGCTTTTCAGCGGAAGGATCTATATTAATATTATCTTGATGTAGAATTCAGATCTAAAAACTTCAGAGAGTCATTCAAATGCAAAATAAATTGGCGTTGGTTTCAACAATGGCCACCACGAGTACAATTGCGGAAGCAACATCTGCGGCGAACGCGGCAGCGACGACACCTCTGAGTCAGCCCGCCGCGGAGGGGTCGGCGGTTATCCCGGCGCGCTACCTGAGCATCCTGTGGGGTCACTCCCTCCTGTCGCATGCGCAGCGGGCGCGGTGGCGGTGGCACCTCTGAGTCACCCGAGCAGCGGAGGAGTCGGCGGCAGCTCCAACGCGACTTTCCAGCTGTGCTCCGTGTGATGTGACTCACTCCCCGCGCATGCGCAGATTGGCTTATCGGGGGATCCGCGAAATGGTTCAGCCACTAGCGTAGTCTTGCTTACGCAACATATAGAACAAAGTATAGTATAGTCCACAAACCTAAAACGTAATTTTTTTTATGCTTTGAAAGGACCCGTCGTGCTCGGCGATGCTCATGCTCTCCTTATTTATTTCTCTATTGCGGACAATATTAGGTTGGCGCACTACCTGCCAACTTTGGAGCTAAAAGCATTATCCGGGTAGCTAATGAGTTTCACATCGCAGTTATGTAGGCAAATAAACGTTTTTCCTTCACAGCAAACACTGTATTGACTTATCAGCGGCAGCTCTTAATCACATTAAAAAATTATATCTATGCATAATCTGTTGATCCCGACTTACCCGGAATTCACGCAACGCAGAGAGCAGAAATAATTCACAACAATCCACACAGGGTTAGCGAACGCTTTTCTTAGACGCAGGGATATCGATTTTTCGGACTGTATCAGCGGACGCTTTCCGATATCAGATTTCACATCTCGTTAACGACCTGAGGATTTCATCTTAATTAAGAACCACGCCTTGCGATTTGAGGAGCCAGTGGGAGTGAAGCTATTTTTAAGAGCACTTCAAGAACATACGCGGTACTAAAACACCTTTTATTTACTTTCTGCACAGTAAATTGAAGAACACTCGACTTTAAAGTCTAATGTGCGTGCTCGAACAATCAGTGAAGCAGCGCCCGAGCGGCCCAAGTGAAAAGAAAGCGTCATATATTTGACGAACTTCGCTGTCGTGTGTCGCTGACATCGGTGCCAAAACACTAATTATAAAACCGGGTTAATATATTACGAGCTACGATTCCGCCGTTATGATTGGGCGTTGGGGCATCGGGGATGTGTAAAGAACCTAGAGGTCAGCTGGAATTTAGCGGCCTGGCGAACGTCACGGCGCCCCTTTAAGGCAAAATTGCTGCTTGAAAGTATAAAGTATTTCGCAACACGTCCAATTAGTAAGCTTTTTTTTTTTTTTTGAAGTACTGCGTTTTTGCAACGCGAGCTACACTGGCCATAGCTTCGCCGTTTCGCGTAACTGCAACAGGTGTAGTTCTACGCATTGGCCAGCAGCCGAGGGATGTCGCAGCGCGAAACTCGCGCACGCCTGGCCGCTGCCACGACCGCATCGCTTTGTCAGCTTTGCGCATGCGCGAGGAGCCGTGTAAATTCAGTAGGCGCGCCGCCGCCTCGCCGTCAAGAACGCCTGAGTGTTTCTACGTGAAAAAAAGCAATCGCCGCTACACAGTTGTTTACAGTAGCAGTATCGAAATGTGATACTTGTTGCGTCCAGCTTATAGAACGTGATGTAGCCGCTGAAACGGTATGCGTGTCGCCAAACTCCATCAAGGCACCCCTTTACGTATTTGTCACCTTCGTTCTTAGGTGTGCGGTGGAACCGTGCGTCATGGCAGAGGATATTAAGTGGACCCCAGACACTGTTATCGTTCCACTGAAAGAGAAGTTCAACCTGGACCTCACCAGCTACCTTCGCACGACGACCATGCAGTGGGGATCAACGATCAACCTGCTCTATCACAGTAAAACCTTCGAATCAAGGTACTGCATTAGAGCCATCGAGACGGCTGCCTGCTACTTTGCCGATCATCGCGCCGTCTTTGTGGCAATTGAGAAACAAGATGAGCAAGAATAAGAGCTGTAAATAATAAATGCTTCACTCTTTGCTGCATAACAAAATATCTCGTCTTTAATGTAGCCACAATTAGTCGTTAGAGGGAGGAGACATCAACGCAAACAATTCTAAGTAACCGGTGGGAGAAACTAAAGGTGAACGACAAGGTGTAACCAAGCTAAACGTGTACATATCTCTCGCTACGTATACCCTGGCATAGCTGAGCTACGCCACTGCCAATGTTTGTTTCACTTGTTTGATGAAGTATTGCGATGCGAGGCAATCGTTGTTCGGTCATAAAGGCTACTTTATTAAATCACATATTACAGCTTTTTAACGTAGTTAAGTAAAATGGCAATAGAAAACGTAAGCTTTTTTTCAAGGCTGTCTTTAAATCTTGGTCCTATGAAATGACGAGACCGATCAAGAAGAATTTGTATTTGTTTTATAATTGAAACTAACGATAAGTATGCCATCATGCAATTCATTGCGCTTTTCCTGGAATAAATTACTATACTTGCGAGCTGTCAATCAATGGTGTTGAAACCAGTTTTAGTCAAGGGTTGATTGATTGAGCTTCCTTTATTGAATAGGAAGGCTCATGAGCATAGATTGGGGTAAAGGGGAGTAGCCAGAATCTTCATTGTTACACAGGTGCTCCCTTAAAAAATATTGCTCTGACCAATCCACTAAGGGAGCTATACTTGGGAAATATCCTTTGTGTTTTAGCATCAGTTTCTAGAAGGGAACGGTACTTCAGGCGATAGGGTGGTTAAAACATAAAACATTCGAGGTAGCACGTGGAAAACAGTTTAACAGATATGCCAGCTGACGCATGCGCCGCATGCAATTTTTTGTTTGCAAATGATTATTTAGTAATTATGATAATTGTTCTCCATTACTAAATATTGACTTTAGCAAATACATCTGATCTTTAGAGTTAGAGAGCACCTCCAGAATACCCCTTCCGTTCATTTGCGATATTGAAAACCTGACATGGAAACTTCTTACCGAGCTCCAAAGGAAGCTCGCAAAATACAAAAGTAAATCACGTGACTGGCGCACTGGCGCATTCGTGCGAAACGATTTCGCAGCTCGCAACCATAGTTTGACTGAAAGAAATCAGCTTTGGCTCGGCTTCAGCGGCAGGCCGATATGTCGGCTAAGTTTCTTCGCCACTGTCAGCCAGCTGGCGCATGTGACGGAGCAAGTTGGAGCGAGCTCGCCGCTACAGTGACCGCGCCTCTCAGCCTGACGCATGCCGTGTCCCCTGCAGCGGCGGCGCTGCGATCGACTACTCTTGAACGCTCGGCTCGCCTTCGCAGCGTGCGACGCCAGCACACGAGACTGGAAAGCGCGCTTCGTTATCTAGCCGCGCTCTTAACGTAGTTCTGTTTCGCGCTTGCTATTTATCTTTAATATTTGAAGATATATGACATGCGCGGATGTTTACTGAATTGAGTGTACAATGTCGATCCCGCCATAGCAAGCAATAACAGACGAAGGCTATTGAGCGCGCTGTAAACGTTTTTTTTTTTATTTAAGTATTACAAACTGTCGCAGTTCCGACATATTTCGAGACACTAAATATCGCAAAGTAGGAGGTATTCGTGGGACCATTTCTCACGGGATATACGCGATTAATATATATATATATATATATATATATATATATATATACATTTATTTCCATCAAAGATGGGGGAGGCAAGGCAAAAAGCTGCCAAAGTCAACAAAGCCTTCTATCTTCGCACCTGTTGTCACTGTTAAGTGTTCTGCTAGCTTCATCTATTATTATCTCACCGTGTCGGTGGAACACATCGAGGTGGGCAACCTTCTTTTTCAACACATTCAGCATTTTTTCATTAAATCCGTAGTCGCTCCTGTACTGGGCAGTGTATTTACGCAGCGTTGTTTCACTTGGGAGTGTCAAGATGTTCTGCCGCCTCATATACCGGAACAGTTTAGGGCTCCTCATTTTAACCAATATGCATTCAAGCATCCACTCCTTATCGTACTTCATGTCCCGTGGGCTTTTTCTCTTTGATGCCCCGAAGCACTGCCTCATAGCCAGCTGCTGCTTTGGTGATATTTAGCTTATTTTCCGAGAAAGTATTTCCTCAGCTGTTGCAGCGCACTTAGTTTTCATTTACTGAAGATCCACTGCGAGCTTGTCTAGCGTTGATAAAAGCCGTTTGTTTTTTCGGGAACACGCTTGCAGCTTCTTGGAAACAGGACCGCGACATCGCGAACCAGTATTTTGGCTTTTCGTTCCTTGACGCCTTTTAAGGTGTGACTGCCACTTAAAAAGTGCTTTCCTTAAGTACTTGCAACTGGCGCATGAAGCACCATCTTTGGTTGCCTTGCCTTGGCAGCGAGTACTATATGCTGTTCTTGATTTGTACTCAATTTGATTTTGAAAGTTTGCTGTTAGGCTGGTCATCAGGGAGTTTTCATCCCTTGACGCTGCACCTTTGCAGATATGAAAATCATGCGCTTCTTGCATTGTGGTTACAGCATCTTGCATTGTTGCCACTGGTGCTCCCGCTACCTGCTTGCCCACCAGGAACGTCTTTGTATGCAAGGCACCAGCACTCTCTGCAATAAAGAACACGGCCTTTTTCACGGTCACCCCACCTGACAGCGAGTCGAGAGCACATAATGTAAAACATACTCCATCTGCGTCTTGAAGTTCATGCTGCGTCCATCGCTTCCCTGGGATCCATTCTCCTCACCGCGGGGACAGTTGCGGCCACGCATACTTCGTTGCTGGCCGCAGGTTCGACAGGTTCATCTTCGATCACCTCTGTAAGCTGCCTTCGTGCCTTTTTTGGCGGTGTGACATCGTCCTAACCAATCCTTTTTCTCTCATTCCTCTTGGGAGTGGGGAGCTTGCTCAAGTAAGCTGGCAGATAGGGTAAAATTGTGGGGACTGCATCTGCGGTAAGCATAGGCGTCCCGCGTGGAATTCGCACTTCCTCGCCATTTATGCGGTGCACATGATCCCTAACGATGAAGCGTGGCTCAAAATGTAGCTAACCGCGCAGTCTGCGGTTAGCGGCTTGTCGGCTCGATGTAGGTTCCTCTCCCACGTGGATATGCACTCAGGATCAGCAGGCACCTTGAATAGCGACAACTTTCGCGCGTTTTTTTTTTCTTGCGTATCCTGTGTTGCACCCTGGGGCATAGCAGTGGTTGAGCCGTTGCTTTGCAGTTGTTGTTAATAGACTCGTGCAATGTAACCACACTGAACAAAAAGCCAGCCCACAACTGAAGCGCCGTCGGGCGTGCTCTGACCCGTCGCCGCCGGCCGCCTTCAAGAGTGGTCGACAACAGCGCCGCCGCTTCAGGAGACACACTCAATGACGCGCGTAGCAAGGCGCTGCCCCCTCCGCTCACTTCACTGGAAAATATTCTAATTCACTGTATCGCCGCTCGCGGTGCAACCATCGCCAATACACAAGCCTACGGCAAAATTGGGCCTTGTGTCAGGGCCGCTGCCAATTTCGTTAACTCAAAGCAAGATTAGGAGGACCACAATCGCAACGCGCGAGAGTGCGTCACGTGATGTATTTGCACTTCACGGGTTTTCTTTGCAGCTCGGAAAAAAGATAGACGCCAGGCTTTCTTTATCGGATATAAATGGAGTGGGGCTTCCGGAGGTTCTCTCAGACTTCACTAATCATATTTATTGTCTAAAGTCAGTAACCTTAGATAAGTAACTATAATCAACTGAGTAATTATTTCTGAAACACAAAATCATCTGGAGTGCTTCAGATAGCTAGAAGCTGTATGCAAATTGTCACCCTAAAAACTCAAATGTTTATTTTTAACCCTTATTTATCCTAGACACCCTGTATATATTCGGAATTTTTCAAATGTTGCTTTTTATTTTTGTTGTAAGCTCTTTTGTCCCGCATTCTTTTTCCCCTGTATTTTAATAGCTTATACACGCGCTACATGCGTTTTCTCTTCATTCAACGCGCTTTGGTTTAGTTTTCCACATACCACTGTTGACTGTTATTTTTTATATTTCGCAGGCTGTGCATAGGTGAGAGGATGATTTTTGTTTTGCACCGTACACATTAAATTTGACTTTTTTTGTCTTCTGGAATGTAGGAGGTCGTTCCAGATATTGCCCGCAAACAATTGCTCCTTACTTTCGCCCATTATTATATGACATATTGTCATATATGTACTTGTAAACTTGAACACGTTTTAATGGGATTAGTTGTTTGATTTTCAGCTTCTACTGTTCATTCTTTAGACCATCCCAAATCTGCATTGTTTTATTTCATGTGATGTTAGCCTTTTGTATTCGCACTTCAGATTTCGGCGAGCTCTCGAATAAGTGTTTCTGAGAGAGTTAAAAAGAGGCCGCGTTAGTCGGTTCCTCTGTTTTCTAGACCACACCATTGTTTGATAATGATCAAGGTGATCTTCTAGTAATAAAAACAGAAATGCTTCAAGGAAAAATTTGGAGGACGCTTAAGCTTCGCCTTCAAGAGTGGAACGCGATAGCGTTACTGCACCTCATCGAGAAAACTTATTAAACGCAAGTTATTGGGGCATCCTCGCACCGGTAGCCGCGCGGCCCGAAGGGGAGAAGCGGGTGAGCGAAGATAGTGATCTAAAGAAAGGAAAGATGCTTGATTCTACAACCCGTGAGGGGGCACGGCGAAACGTCAGGGGCGAGTGGCGCGCCACGTGTCGGGGCAGCGCCGCACATTGCGAGGAGGGGTTCTTCTGTGTTTGCCGCAAGATGGCTCTGCATGTGCGCAGAGCGCAGAAGAAATGTAGCGGAAACGTACTTCGCTACTCATGTAACTGCGACTTTGGTAAGTAACATGCTCATAATTACCGATTGTAAAGAAGAGGTTCCCATTAATTGGGTAGATCACCGAGAAGGAGGAAGAGAAAGGGATTTTGCGGACTAGCTGACTGCAAGTTAAGCCACTCCTGCTCCGGTCCTGCTCGCTACCAGTGCCCGCTACCAGTGCCTGGATCCCCGCTTAACACTTGGTGGATGTCGCGGGATTTCTCTTCCATTTGTTCGCTCTGGAGCTCCGCAGCCGCCGAATTCCTACCTCAATGACCGACTCCAGCTCTAACACCACCGGCCACGCTACCTCGGCCCCTTCTATTTCATGCTCCGGGGTTCTTCGCCAGCGGGACCCGCCGGTCTTCAGCGGTACCGACGATCAGGACGTCGAGGACTGGCTTTCTTCGTATGAACGCGTAAGCACCCACAATAAGTGGGATGACGTCCTAAAACTTAACAACGTGATCTTCTACCTGACCCAAGTAGCAAAGTTATGGTTCACAAATCACGAGGCTGACATTCCAACTTGGGCCTCGTTCAAATCCCGATTTGTTGGTGTCTTCTGTCGACCTGCGGTCTGCAAGCTTCGCGCCGAACACCGTTTGCGCGAGCGAAGGCAGCAGACAGGAGAAACCTTTACCAGCTACATCGAAGACGTTTTAGATTTGTGTCATCGTGTAAGCGCATCAATGACTGAAGCCGAGAAGATTCGCCACATCATAATGGGCATCCACGAAGGCGTATTCAACATTCTGATGGCAAAAGAGCCCCGTACTGTAAGTGAAGTTGTCACGATGTGTCAAAGCTACGACAAATTTCGTCGGCAACGCATCGTCCCTCGACAACCTGAAGCCACGATCGCGGCTATGTCTGACACCCCTGTCAGCTCCACACTAATTCAAGAAATTAAAGACTTCGTACGGGAAGAAGTTGCACGTCAATTATCGCTAATTTCAAACGTTCCGCATTCCAGCTCACACCTGGCTCCGACCATACGCCAGGTTATTCAGGAACAAGTTGCTGACGCACTTCCGCCCCATCGACAACCTACTCATTCCACACCACTGACAGCTCCGCTCATTCATGCCGACGCTGTTCCGACGTCCGGACCTACACCACTGTCCTATGCTGAGGTTGCCGCAAGACTACACCCTCCTACGCCTTTGCCATCGTATGGTCCGCCTCAGCGCGCATTTTTCACTCAGCGTCATGCGCCACCTATTCTACGCCCGTGACGCACATCTGACAATCGGCCAATTTGCTTTGCACGTGGTCTCCCTGGCCATGTTGCACGCCTGTGCCGCCGTCGTCCGACACCGTACGCTTTCGATCAAAGCCCGGCTGCCTACGCACAGCCGCCGTCCCCACCCCGTGCGCCACCTCAGCCCTCCTCTCACTTTGACCACTTCTCGCATGACAACCGCTCAACCTCTCCGCGCCGTCGCTCTCCGTCGCCGATGCGCCGCCGTTCTACCTCGCCAATGCCGGAAAACCACTAGACGCAGTTCCGCAGGCAAGAACTGCGCTTTCGTGCAAGAACTGCGCTTTCGTCGAACAGTGAAAGTCCTGCTTCGCCACCGAACAATTTAATAGAAGTTACCATTGAAAATGTTTGTACTCTTGCGCTTGTAGATACTGGTGCTGCTGCGTCGGTTATTGACGTTAGACTGTGCCGCTTGTTAGGAAAAGTTGTTCTGCCATATTCTGGGGTTTCGTTGCACACCGCCACTGCTCAGCACATCGAACCGATCGGTACCTGCACGGCTCGAGTCACCATTCAGAACGTTCTCTACGTCATCAGTTTTATCGTTCTCCGTGACTGCTCTCATGACATTATTTTAGGATGGGACTTCTTGTGTCGCAATTGCGCCGTAATTCATTGCGCTCGTGCCGAAGTAGAGGTTTTTCCGCTGTGCACCGCACCGACTGCCGCTAACGTTCTTGGAGAAGCCAAATGCCACGTTGCGGATGCTACTGATATCCCGCCTTCATCAGCTGCGATTGTGCCTATAAACTGTCCCTCTCTTCAAGACTGTACAGTGCTCTTCACCCCATCTTCCCTCTTCGTCTCGCGACGCTGCCTTCCCCTGCCCTACGCCGTCCTTAGTGTACGAAGCGGACGCACTGAACTAGCCATTACTAACGATTCGTTCTATCCACTCACGTTACAACGTGGCGAGTGCGTTGAGCATGCTGAGCCTGTTCGATCAGAAAATTTTGTGACCGTCCCACCGGTTTTCTCCACCTGTGCCGACACAATATCCCACAACGTCAGTGCCCTTAGCCCACCTCATTCCTCGTCTCCTTCACCGCCTCTGGCTACCTTCGACAAAGCCATCGACAGTGCTCTCGCTCCAGATCAACGCGCCAAGCTCCTCGACTTACTGAACCGATTCCAAGCTTCCTTTGACATCCAGCAGCTATCCTTGGGTCGTACGTCAACTGTTTCTCACCACATCTATACTGGTACGCACGCCCCATTACGCCAACGCCCTTATCGTGTATCAGCCTCAGAGCGCCGCATTATTGATGAGCAAGTCGACGAGATGCTCAGTAGGGGTGTAATTCAGCCTTCTAGTAGCCCTTGGGCGTCCCCGGTCGTTTTAGTCAAAAAGAAAGACGGGTCTATTCGGTTCTGTGTGGACTACCGACGCCTTAATGCAATCACACGAAAGGACGTCTATCCGCTACCACGCATAGACGACGCGCTGGACACTTTGCACAGAGCGGAATTTTTCTCTTCAATCGATTTACGTTCTGGCTACTGGCAAGTTCCGATGGCTGAGGACGATCGCCCCAAGACAGCTTTTGTCACCCCCGACGGGCTCTATAAGTTCAACGTGATGCCATTTGGCCTGTGTAATGCGCCCGCCACATTTGAACGCATAATGGACAATATTCTCCGCGGTTTGAAGTGGCACACATGTCTCTGCTACTTGGATGATATTGTTGTATTTTCATCCGACTTCGCGACCCACCTAACTCGCCTTGAAACCGTCTTGCAATGCCTTAGCAACGGCCGTCTACAGCTCAATCTGAAAAAGTGCCATTTCGCCGCTCGCCAACTCACTATTTTAGGGCATTAGGGTCCAAAGATGGCATCCTCCCTGATCCATCTAAACTTCGAGCTGTCGCTGAGTTCCCGAAGCCAACATCTATCAAGCAATTACGCAGCTTTACAGGCTTATGCTCCTATTTTAGGCGTTTCGTTCGGAACTTTGCGACCATCATTGCCCCTCTGACGCGACTTCTCAGCGCTTACAAAGATCTTTCTGCCTGGTCGCCGGCTTGCGATGCTGCTTTTACGAAATTGCGCAAGATACTTACCTCACCCCCCGTATTGCGCCATTTCGATCCGGCTGCTCCTACCGAAGTGCACACCGATGCCAGCGATGCCGGCCTCGGCGCTGTTCTTGCCCAACGAAAACCCGGTGTTGATGAATACGTTGTGGCGTACGCAAGTCGAACGCTGACCAAAGCCGAGACCAACTACTCGGTGACAGAAAAGGAATGCTTGGCAATTGTTTGGGCGCTTCAGAAATTTCGGCCATACTTGTATGGGCGCCCATTTGATGTTGTTACGGACCACCACGCTTTATGTTGGTTGTCTTCACTAAAAGACCCCACCGGTCGTCTCGCCCGCTGGTCGCTTAGACTACAAGAGTATGATATTCGATTCATCTATCGTACAGGGCGTAAGCACTCCGACGCAGACGCTTTATTCCGCTCGCCAGTGTCGCCTGACGCTCCGTTGTCCCCTGCCTCCAGCTCCGCCTTGCCTTCTTTGTCCATCAACGACATGCCATCAGAACAGCGCAAGGATCCGTGGCTTACATCACTAATCGATCTTCTTACGAACTCGTCACTTTCACCGGCTCCTCGCGCCCTTCGTCGTCAAGCGCAGCATTTCGCCCTTCGTGACCATCTTCTCTATCGACGCAACTATATGCCAGATGGCCGTAAGTGGCTGCTCGTCGTACCTCGCCACCTCCGAAGTGATATCTGCGCATCTCACCACAACGATCCGCAGTGTGGCCATGTGGGTGTATTTAAGACTTATGAACGGTTGCGACAGCGCTTTTACTGGCGCGGTATGTATACATTCGTCAGTAAGTATGTGCGTTCGTGCATCGATTGCCAACGTCGCAAGCCGCCTCCTCTCCATCAGCCGGCTCCACTACAGCACCTTCCGTGCCCATATCGACCATTCGATCGTGTTGGCATCGATTTGTATGGACCTCTACCGTACACGCCTGCAGGAAATCGTTGGGTAATCGTGGCCGTCGATCACCTTACTCGCTATGCGGAGACAGCAGCACTTCAGGATGCCACGGGACCCACTATCGCGTCCTTTCTTCTTCATCATTTCATTCTGCGGCACGGTGCCCCCCGAGAACTTCTAAGTGATCGAGGCAAACCTTTCCTATCCGAGGTTGTCGAAGCGCTCCTACGCGAATGCCAAACCACCCAGCGGACATCCAGCGCCTACCACCCTCAAACCAACGGACTGACAAAGCGCTTCAATCGCACACTAGGTGACATGATGTCCAAGTACATCGCCTCCGACCACTCCGATTGGGACAAGATTCTCCCATTTGTAACCTATGCCTATAACACCGGCGTTCAAGCAACTACCGGATTCTCACCATATTTTCTGCTGTACGGGCGTGAACCTTCGTCGCCACTCGACGCCATCCTCCCCTACCGTCCTGATATGTCAGAGTACACATCACTTTCAGCAGCTGCCAGGCACGCTGAAGAATGTCGCAAGCTGGCTCGCTCGCTTACTTCGGACGAGCAAGCCCAGAAGAAAGCGCACAGCGACAGCAGCCACCCTGTGCATCAATTCTCTCCCGGTGCTCACGTATGGCTCTGGGTCCCATCGACACCACCCGGCCTGAGCAGCAAGTTTATTTCCAAGTACCACGGACCCTACCTAGTGCTCCAACAGACTTCTCCAGTGAATTACCTAATTGAACCGCTCGCCGCATCCACCGACCTTCGCCGCCGCGGGCGTGAGATTGTTCACGTCGACCGTTTGAAGCCTTACTACGATCCCGCATTCCTTTCGTCTCCTTGAGTCGCCAGGATGCCTCCTCTTTTCTGCGGGGGCAAGATTGTAAAGAAGAGGTTCCCATTAATTGGGCAGATCACCGAGAAGGAGGAAGAGAAAGTGATTTTGCGGACTAGCTGACTGCAAGTTAAGCCACCCTTGCTCCGGTCCTGCTCGCTACCAGTGCCCGCTACCAGTGCCTGGATCCCCGCTTAACACGATATACACCGCAGTATAACGTTCTACGACACGTTTCTAAGGCAACACCGCATTCACTAGAAGCGCTTTTGTACCGCTTTCACGCATCGGACTCGTGGCTGAGTGGTAGCGTCTCCGTCTCACACTCCGGAGACCCTGGTTCGATTCCCACCCAGCCCATCTTGGAAGTTGCTTTTTATTTATGAAGTGCATGCCGGGATTTATCGCTCACGGCCAACGCCGCCGACGACACCGGCTTTTGTGCGACACGAGCTCCTTAACGCTACCGCGTTAAAATAACTGCGGCCAGTACAGCTGTCTCTAGATAAGGTTAAGCCTGAGAAACAGTGAAATAGCCGGTTCTTCTTGGACAACTGATAACAAGGATGGTTATTACAAATGATGATGCTTAAAAACATCTGCGCTGTAGGGTAGCACACCTCCTCCTTGCTCTTTGACGATGATATGCACCGGTCCTACTCTTCGAAAACATTTCCTTTAGAGATCAAGACGTTGGGACGAAATCCGGAAAACAGAGTCATGCAACTGAGCCATTTCGGCTCCCTAGTTCCTTTCCTACCCAAGGAAAAGCAGAGCAACCCTCGTTACACATCGCCGTTTAAAAGCAGAGGTCATATTGCGCGCTTTCTACTATTTGTTCATGGACCTATCTTAGCTTAGTTTCTAACACATTTAAAACCAATTTATATGGTGGATTTTTTTCCCACTTAATAAATAATGCAAGACGAAAACAAGAGATAGCCTATGGAAAACATCCTGTATAAAATTCGTACAGAAAATCGTATACAGGTTTACTGTACCGGATCTGGGATACAGGATTGTGGGCTATTTCAGGAAATTCCTGTACTATCCTGGAAAGTCCGAAATGAATCCGCGCGGAGCTCTGATACCGGACTGGCATGTATGGTGGATGACCCTCGTTTCCAGAAAAAAACGTGTCGCCAGGGTACAAAAAGCATGCAACAATTTAAAATAATACAACTAAATTTAAAATAATAAACAAAATAAAAAAACTTTCACTACCAAGTGTGGAATCGAACCTCGGTCCTATTATTCAGTATATGTAGCTATATTTGCTCTTTTGTACTTTGTGTATTTTCCTTGGCTGTAGAATTTGTGGCCGTAATTCACCAGTCGCCCGTCAAACACGCTGAATATTTTTCCAGGCTTTCACGGGGGTTCACAAATGTGCCGTATCTTTATAATGCGTCGCTTTATTGACGGCAAACCTCAAGATATAATTTACTAGTGCTGATGTGTTTTTTATCGTCTACGAACGCGTGTAAGTTTTCCTACATACACAAATATCCGGTGCACTGATACTTGTAATACTGGGAGTTTTAGCTTCACGTGCTACCAGCGGAGCATCGATGTCAATGAATACACTTCCGACTGAGCGATTTCAATATGTAAACATTCGAGAACGCGTCGCCCGGTGTGCGGCTATCTGCTCATCTTTCGATGGTCAGTGATGTTTACTTTTCCCGAACAGTTTGTCATCGCTAGCGAAACGATACCATAGAGAAAGAGATTGGTAAAGAGCAGACACTCCCATAGGGCCCAGCGGCCCATTTGACTGTAGCGCACCAAGCGGCAACTACTTCCGGTCTTGCTGAAAGGCGCGTGATTTGAATGCTAGCATGCGCTGCGCGCTTCCCTGCCCTTTGGAGCATTATTTTGGTTTTACATGGTCTGCTAGAGTTTCTATTTATTTTCAGCATGCATAACAACATGAAAAATAGATTACCAGTTCTCTAAACTGGCCATCAACGCAGCTGCGCCACAGCCTTTGCAAAACAGTACTGCAGAAAAGACTCCAAGTACTTTGTGAAATGAACATTTATTTTGCTGCATATAAAACACACAAGAGACTCAACAGATGTAGACGGGTGCATTGACAAAACTTGGTACACATAAGGCGATGTGCAAAATACAGAAAAATAAAAATACGCAAGGCGAGAAACAGCACTTAGAGACAAAACAAATAGCATAACGTTGATTTCCGAATTATGGCAAATGATATGTGGCAAAACAGGCATTATACATAAACTACACAGTCCCAGTAGCGGCTACCTTAGCAAGGGTAACTTGTATTGTTCAGGGCAGAGAGGAGTACACACGCTTGGGGGAAGGACGCACCGTTCACTCGTCGCATCTGCCGTGCTTCGGCTGCAGTCCGTAGGTCCATGCAGTGCTGTTGGAAAAGGAATGAACATGATGCAGAAGGTTGCAATGAACTTTTAGGCCACTGCACCGCGCACACATCTGGGCATGTGGGTGCGTACTTAAGACTTGGTGAGCAGCAGTTATGGTCCAGAACAGAAAAGCTGCCATTCGTAAATATGATACAAAATCTACTCTTGCAACGTAGAGGTCTGGAAATGTAAGCTAACCGAACCTATCTGAAAATGTATTTCTACAGTGAGTGAAATAACAGCCACTAAACTAACAATACTCCTCAAAAGCACTGAACAGCTGAAGCAGTGATGCTCGCTGCATAATAAAGCATCTCACTTTATCGTTGTCCCGTTAAATGCAACGCGACATTACGCAAAACTATGGCCGTTCGCAAAACCGCGGTCGGCGAGCACGCCATGTTCCCTTGTCCTTTATACGCGATTTTGTGAAGCGCAGACCGCCGTGCTGAGCTAAACTGCCCGAAATGCCTCGCAGTTTGACAAGAATGAAACATTCCCCACCTTGCGATTGTCCTGCTAAACGCGACACTACGGAAAACTAGCCGTTCGCAAAACCGCCTCATGCCATGTCACGTCACGGCGGCGGCCAGCACGCCTTGTCATGCCTATTAGCTTGCCCTTCACGCGCGACTTTGCGAAGCGCAGCCACCGCCGTACTGAGCTAAACTGCCTAAAATTCTGCGTAGTTTGACAAGAAAGTCAAGAATGCAACCTTTCTCACCTTACCGTCGCCCTGTTAAACGCGACACTCAGGAAAACTAGTCGTTCGGCAAACCGCGTCAGGCCTGGCCGCACCGGCCGGCTACGCCATGTTGGCGCAACGGCGTGCCTAATTGGTGCTTCGCATGCCACTTTGTCCAGTGTGCTGAGATAAACTGTTCGAAATGCAGCTCAGTTTCGCAGGAACACAACATATTAAACCTCGCCGCGGTTGGAAACTGCCGGAGCGTCACGAACTGCGTCTGAACTTCTCTATGTCTGAACAGCCGGCGCGCCTGTTCACGAGCTGGGAAACTTAATTGGCACCGGTCGGCGTGGTCATCGTACACTGCTTCAAATGCAGCGTAGTTCAGCAAACAACGTTGCTCACCTTGACGTCGTTCCAAACCGCAGTCGTTCCGCGTAGCAGCCCACGAGATATAAAATATGCGGTCTGTGCCGCACAGGTGCAACGAGGCACGAGCATACAACGCCTCGCTCTCTTCGACAGCTTCTTGTCGTCTGCTCCGGCGGGCGACCGCTGCAGCGAGTGCCGTCGCGCGCGCATCGGCGCATGCGCACGTTGGTGCCGCCATCCATCAATCGGCGGCAGCGCAAAAAATCGCGTGTCATTTCCTGGGGCCAGTTTTCGCCGAGTGACCGCTCTTTACCAAACTCTTTCTCTATGACAATACGTTCGTGCTTCCACCTTAGCGTTGAAGGCGGCAGATCTTCCATGGCGGAAGTAGAATGGTGGCGAAGGCTGGGCCCAAAAGCGGTTCAGCGGTACCGCAGCATAGCCACAGGTCGGGGGGCCAACCACTCAGATTAAGAAATTGTAATACAAATTAAAAAGTATCAATCACCATAAAAAGAATAGACGTTTTGATAACTTCGCTTGTGAATGAGGTAAGGTATTTTATAAATAAATTCCTATTTTTTTTTAATCTTGCAACACTCTTATCGCCCTACTCCCTTGACGTTGCATCGGTCGGGAGGCGCTGCCATAGGTAACCAAGGTAACGGAGATAACGAAGCTGACGAAGCACGAAACGGTTTCTTATCGCTGTCTGCAGCTCGTCTGCTGTAGCGCGGGCCTTGGTGCACCCGGCAAGGCGTAATTTAGTTCGCAAGTCTCAAAATGTCCCTTTTGCGAACATTTCGACGTCTTTGCTGGTCGCTGCTCTGTTGCCGTTTGGCGAGATTTAATATCCTCCTGCAGCCATGTTTTTTGGTTTCGTCCCTTTCGTCGTGCGGGCAGTGCGAAGTCTTTTTGTTGCATTGTTATAGAGCTTAGCGTTTTATCGCAAGATGAGCCCGCGCAAAGTGAGGAAGCGATGCTCTGTGACACATTCCAACAGTGTGGACTCAACCGTCGGTGTCTTAATATTACACCGCTTCCCGGCTGACTTTCACCCAGGCTCAATGTATGCTCTAATGCTCCTGTGTTAAGCACGTTTCTTGAGGGTCTGGACTGGTACAACCTTGAAATTGCCTTGAAAACTGCTGGATACTTTCTGCCGAAGAATTAAAATGTGAAGAGTGATCCCAGTGCTCTATGCTCCACGTATGTTTTGATGCACCTACTAATTCATGACATTTTTATTTCAAGTGCAGCTGTCATAGCTTTGTTTTCTGTACATGCATGTATCTTATCTGGTAATATTTTGTGGCAGGCACTTCAAGCCTTTTCCATGCCTCGACTGTGATCATATTGAGATGATTAGCCCGCTTAAACAGCTCTACTGTTTGTGCTGTCTGCGACTTGCATTTTTATTGTGATTTGTTGCTGTATTTTATTGGTTGATGCAATCAACCATGAATATGAAAACTATAATTGCTCACTTGGTACACTCTGTTGCGAACTGGGCACGACTGCCCTTTTGCACCAGTGTTTCTGGACCGCACCTTAAAGTGCTGAGGGACAAAGTAAATGGCCAAAGTACTTTCATTACTTGCAGCAGTATTTGTATTATGAATTTGCATGCGTGGTCTGTATTTGGAAGTTTGCTGCCTTTCTATGCCGCCACCTTTTCCAACCACTTTCATTGTGCAGGAGCAAGTACTCATAAACAAGGACGTAAACAATAGGAACTCGAGTTCTTTTAGATGGCAAAGGTTGGCGCGCGCTGAAAGGCAACAACCTTCAAAAGATGCAAGCTCGTCAATGCAACGCGGCGGTTTTTTAAAAGAAAAAAAAATCTTGTTTATAATTCGCGCCAAATGAACGGATGCGTGACGTCATTTGACGTCATGGCCCCCCCATTTTCATTGGTCGCTGGATCCCATGAGCCGCCATGTTCTGTACGTATGGGCTTCTATGGAGCCTTCGCTACCATAGTACATATACCTTGGATCTTCAGTCGCAGATATGAAGACGCACCGCAAGATCGTAAGAGCTGCAGCGACTCTTGTACGCGCAAAAGCGACGCGATGCGCGTATATGCTTGCTAGCGCACACTTCGACGAATTCGTATTTTCGAGGTATTTGGGAAACGAAGCGCGCTCTTTATATACAGAATAGTCGTATAATATGTTTGGTATCATGCTTATTTAGTGTGCTGGTGTTTCCGGCATGGTCATTCTGGTTGAGCTTCGTCGGTCGGCTAGGCTTCTGTTCAGAAGCGGAATACTCTGCCAGGTACCAGTTCCAGAAATGACGCGTTCGACCGGTTTCTGGGTAATTGATACAGGCTGAACCGAAACGAAACCGCGCGGAGCACTCATTCCGAAAATTCCTGTATGGGCCGTGGCCCTTGTTTCAGAAAAAGAAACTGGACGCCAGGCTGGAAAAAGCATGCAGAGCTATAAAATAACCCCACTACATTTAAAAAAGAAAAAGAGAAGAAAAAAAGAAAAAGAAACAAAGAAAATAGAAAAATTTTCATGTGATTCGAACTTCGGTCTTTTCAGCCAGCAAGCACGCACTTTAACGAATACACATGGCAGGATACGGTGGCAGTGGTTATATTTCTGCTTATGTAGTCGACATTGCTCTTTTGTAGTTTGTGTATTTTGTAGGGTGTAGAACTTGTGGTCGTAATTGAACGATCGCCCTTTAAACACGCTGAATCTTTCTCCTAGCACTCACGAAGGGTTATCCGTGTCCCGCATCTTTACAATGTATCGCTTTCTTGCAGACAAACCTCCGAATGTCACAATTTACTAGTGCTGATGTGTTTTGTCATCGTCTTCGAACGCATGCAATTTTTGCTACATATAGATATATGCGGTGCACCAACAGTTGTAATACTGCTTGTTTTAGCTTCACCTGCTTCCAGCGGAGCTGTGAGGTCAATGAATTTACTTCTGACCAAGTGTTTTGCATGCGTAAACACTCGAGGAAGCGACTCCCGATGTCCAGCTGACCTGTGCATATTTCAATGGTCAGCGATGTTTCATTTATTCTCGAGCGTATTTTATCCTCGCTAACGAAACGCTACGTTCTTGCTTGCACTTTCGCGTTGAGGGTGGCAGATCTTCAGTCGCAGATTATGAAGATGCACCGCAAGATCGTACAAGCTGCATCGACTGTTGCACACGCAAAAGCAAAACGCGATGCGTGTATATACTTGCGAGCGCACACATACACGGCTTCATATCTTCGAGGTATATGCGGAACAGCGCGTACTCCACATATACAGAAAAGTTGTAAGTGTAATATGTACGGTTTCATGCTTATTTAGCGCGAAGGCATGCTCCGACGTGGTCATCCTGGTTGAGCTTCACGATCTGCCCGAGTTGTACTGAGAAGCGGAAATACTCTGTCCCATATTAGTTTCATTCATTTCGGGTTTGTCCGGTATCTGTTAAACTGTGCATGACCTGTCATGTATATGAGCTCAATACAGGACTGGTCCGCCCTATTTCTTATCCAAACCGGACTGGAATGTCATGTATAAGATGCATACTGGTAATGGTCTGCCCTGTATTAACTCTATACCGGCTAGACCACCGGATTGAGATTCATACCGGACATGACCTGTCCGATAGAAACCCGTTTAACCTTCATACAGGACTGGTCACATCGGTCGGTATAAAATTTATACGGCATAATACAGGACCTGTTCAAACCCGTTTGTCACGATATGGGATTTTTCACTAGGGTATATTTGATGCCTAGAAGTATAGTTATACTGCAAATTTAGAACAACCGCTTATTGGACCAAAAACTGATAGTTTTTTCTGTAATTCTTCTAAACCTCCACTTTTGCTCTAAAAGGATCTATGATTGAAACAAACGTGGTAAGGCTGGCTGTGGCAAAAAAAAATATTTCCATGCTTGGCTTTCGGCACATAATAAAATAAATTATGGCAGGCACCATTTTTAACTGTAATCCAATTTGTCATCGATAATTTTCTATTTACGTACAATAGCAGCTCAGAAGGTTCAAGACAGGTGAATACAAGGTCCCTTTTGCTAAGTGTGTCCGGTAGCTTTCTAAATGGCGCTCTTGTAAAGGTAGTGCCTTCAAGGTGCTCAAAAAGCGAATTCTCAATTAAAATAGACAAGAAATGAAAAAGAAAGTGTTCCAAAACTTCAGGTGAATATAGCACTACATCCCATGCGGGGCCTTCAGAGTACTTTTTAAAAGATAAGATAGTTCTGCTAATACTCTTCGTGGTATCAGTTTATGCTGGACGTGCAATACAACCTAAAAAACACCATATCAAAACGGTAGATATTGCTGGCATTTACAATAATGAAATAATTATTTATTGTTGTACCCTCATGGCCAAACGAGTTACAGAGCCTTGTTTTAGGTACCCTCAATAGGAACAAGTATTCGGCTTTATACGACATCATGTTTTACTATTAAATCTTTGTTTCAAGCGTGAAAATAAATATGAAGAATATGCAGAGCAATCTAGTCGGTGCTAGATGAATAAAGAAACTTAAACTACCCAAGATAATAAGACCGAATGGGCTCGAAAATGGTTTCGTAGATTCGAAAATTTAAAAAGTTTGCGAGAAAAGACTGTTTTTCAAGATGAGCCTGATTCTCATAAAGAATATGGGACACAAAGAGATCGATAGAAAAAAAAATTAAAACAATAAAATATTATTCGGTGCAATTTTAACTTATAATAAATGTATATATATATATATATATATATATATATATATATATATATATATATATATATCAAGGAAAGAAGCCAACAGTCGGTGAGGCCAAGGAAAGCGTTGGGGATGGTACTTTATGTCTTTTTTTTTAATGTTTACTTGGATATCACAAGGATTAGTAATGTAATCTGTTTGGGGTAAAGATAATTAAACACAAAGTAGAAGAAAAAACAACGTGCCGATGGTGGGAACCGAACCCACGACCTCCGAATAACGCGTCCGGTGCTCTTCCAACTGAGCTACATCGGCCGCTGTCCCCCCTGCTACTTTTTTGGGTATTTATGTTGTCTCTATACGAACCTTGAGAGTGTTCACCAGCGCCACCCTCAGCCAAGGCGGCGGAAGTGGAACGTCCTTTGTCACCGCCAGCGTCACGTAGAACGTGATCAAGAGCGAGGGCGGAAGCTGTGCTAGAACCCTCTTACGCTACCTATGGCTTCAAGACTGCCAGAACCGAGACCCCCGTAAGCTACAAGCAGATCAATTAAGGGAAAATGAGGGTGCTCGTTATAATAGATCAAGGAAAGAAGCCAACAGTCGGTGAGGCCAAGGAAAGCGTTGGGGATGGTACTTTATGTCTTTTTTTAATGTTTACTTGGATATCACAAGGATTAGTAATGTAATCTGTTTGGGGTAAAGATAATTAAACACAAAGTAGAAGAAAAAACAACGTGCCGATGGTGGGAACCGAACCCACGACCTCCGAATAACGCGTCCGGTGCTCTTCCAACTGAGCTACATCGGCCGCTGTCCCCCCTGCTACTTTCTTGGGTATTTATGTTGTCTCTATACGAACCTTGAGAGTGTTCACCAGCGCCACCCTCAGCCAAGGCGGCGGACGTGGAACGTCCTTTGTCACCGCCAGCGTCACGTAGAAGAACGTGATCAAGAGCGAGGGCGGAAGCTGTGCTAGAACCCTCTTACGCTACCTATGGCTTCAAGATTGCCAGAACCGAGACCCCCGTAAGCTACAAGCACATCAATTAAGGGAAAATGAGGGTGCTCGTTATAATAGATCAAGGAAAGAAGCCAACAGTCGGTGAGGCCAAGGAAAGCGTTGGGGATGGTACTTTATGTCTTTTTTTTAATGTTTACTTGGATATCACAAGGATTAGTAATGTAATCTGTTTGGGGTAAAGATAATTAAACACAAAGTAGAAGAAAAACCAACGTGCCGATGGTGGGAACCGAACCCACGACCTCCGAATAACGCGTCCGGTGCTCTTCCAACTGAGCTACATCGGCCGCTGTTGCTACTTTCTTGGGTATTTATGTTGTCTCTATACGAACCTTGAGAGTGCTCACCAGCGCCACCCTCAGCCAAGGCGGCGGACGTGGAACGTCCTTTGTCACCGCCAGCGTCACGTAGAACGCGATCAAGAGCGAGGGCGGAAGCTGTGCTAGAACCCTCTTACACTACCTATGGCTTCAAGACTGCCAGAACCGAGACCCCCGTAAGCTACAAGCAGATCAATTAAGGGAAAATGAGGGTGCTCGTTATAATAGATCAAGGAAAGAAGCCAACAGTCGGTGAGGCCAAGGAAAGCGTTGGGGATGGTACTTTATGTCCTTTTTTAATGTTTACTTGGATATCACAAGGATTAGTAATGTAATCTGTTTGGGGTAAAGATAATTAAACACAAAGTAGAAGAAAAAACAACGTGCCGATGGTGGGAACCGAACCCACGACCTCCGAATAACGCGTCCGGTGCTCTTCCAACTGAGCTACATCGGCCGCTGTCCCCCCTGCTACTTTCTTGGGTATTTATGTTGTCTCTATACGAACCTTGAGAGTGTTCACCAGCGCCACCCTCAGCCAAGGCGGCGGACGTGGAACGTCCTTTGTCACCGCCAGCGTCACGTAGAACGTGATCAAGAGCGATGGCGGAAGCTGTGCTAGAACCCTCTTAAGCTACCTATGGCTTCAAGATTGCCAGAACCGAGACCCCCGTAAGCTACAAGCACATCAATTAAGGGAAAATGAGGGTGCTCGTTATAATAGATCAAGGAAAGAAGCCAACAGTCGGTGAGGCCAAGGAAAGCGTTGGGGATGGTACTTTATGTCTTTTTTTTATTGTTTACTTGGATATCACAAGGATTAGTAATGTAATCTGTTTGGGGTAAAGATAATTAAACACAAAGTAGAAGAAAAAACAACGTGCCGATGGTGGGAACCGAACCCAAGACCTCCGAATAACGCGTCCGGTGCTCTTCCAACTGAGCTACATCGGCCGCTGTCCCCCCTGCTACTTTCTTGGGTATTTATGTTGTCTCTATACGAACCTTGAGAGTGTTCACCAGCGCCACCCTCAGCCAAGGCGGCGGACGTGGAACGTCCTTTGTCACCACCAGCGTCACGTAGAACGTGATCAAGAGCGAGGGCGGAAGCTGTGCTAGAACCCTCTTACGCTACCTATGGCTTCAAGACTGCCAGAACCGAGACCCCCGTAAGCTACAAGCAGATCAATTAAGGGAAAATGAGGGTGCTCGTTATAATAGATCAAGGAAAGAAGCCAACAGTCGGTGAGGCCAAGGAAAGCGTTGGGGATGGTACTTTATGTCTTTTTTTAATGTTTACTTGGATATCACAAGGATTAGTAATGTAATCTGTTTGGGGTAAAGATAATTAAACACAAATTAGAAGAAAAAACAACGTGCCGATGGTGGGAACCGAACCCACGACCTCCGAATAACGCGTCCGGTGCTCTTCCAACTGAGCTACATCGGCCGCTGTCCCCCCTGCTACTTTCTTGGGTATTTATGTTGTCTCTATACGAACCTTGAGAGTGTTCAACAGCGCCACCCTCAGCCAAGGCGGCGGACGTGGAACGTCCTTTGTCACCGCCAGCGTCACGTAGAACGTGATCAAGAGCGAGGGCGGAAGCTGTGCTAGAACCCTCTTACGCTACCTATGGCTTCAAGACTGCCAGAACCGAGACCCCCGTAAGCTACAAGCAGATCAATTAAGGGCAAATGAGGGTGCTCGTTATAATAGATCAAGGAAAGAAGCCAACAGTCGGTGAGGCCAAGGAAAGCGTTGGGGATGGTACTTTATGTCTTCTTTTTTTAATGTTTACTTGGATATCACAAGGATTAGTAATGTAATCTGTTTGGGGTAAAGATAATTAAACACAAAGTAGAAGAAAAAACAACGTGCCGATGGTGAGAACCGAACCCACGACCTCCGAATAACGCGTCCGGTGCTCTTCCAACTGAGCTACATCGGCCGCTGTCCCCCCTGCTATTTTCTTGGGTATTTATGTTGTCTATACGAACCTTGAGAGTGTTCACCAGCGCCACCCTCAGCCAAGGCGGCGGACGTGGAACGTCCTTTGTTACCGCCAGCGTCATGTAGAACGTGATCAAGAGCGAGGGCGGAAGCTGTGCTAGAACCCTCTTACGCTACCTATGGCTTCAAGACTGCCAGAACCGAGACCCCCGTAAGCTACAAGCAGATCAATTAAGGGAAAATGAGGGTGCTCGTTATAATAGATCAAGGAAAGAAGCCAACGGTCGGTGAGGCCAAGGAAAGCGTTGGGGATGGTACTTTATGTCTTTTTTTTAATGTTGACTTGGATATCACAAGGATTAGTAAAGTAATCTGTTTGGGGTAAAGATAATTAAACACAAAGTAGAAGAAAAAACAACGTGCCGATAGTGGGAACTGAACCCACGACCTCCGAATAACGCGTCCGGTGCTCTTCCAACTGAGCTACATCGGCCGCTGTCCCCCCTGCTACTTTCTTGGGTATTTATGTTGTCTCTATACGAACCTTGAGAGTGTTCACCAGCGCCACCCTCAGCCAAGGCGGCGGACGTGGAACGTCCTTTGTCACCGCCAGCGTCACGTAGAACGTGATCAAGAGCGAGGGCGGAAGCTGTGCTAGAACCCTCTTACGCTACCTATGGCTTCAAGACTGCCAGAACCGAGACCCCCGTAAGCTACAAGCAGATCAATTAAGGGAAATTGAGGGTGCTCGTTATAATAGATCAAGGAAAGAAGCCAACAGTCGGTGAGGCCAAGGAAAGCGTTGGGGATGGTACTTTATGTCTTTTTTTTAATGTTTACTTGGATATCACAAGGATTAGTAATGTAATCTGTTTGGGGTAAAGATAATTAAACACAAAGTAGAAGAAAAAACAACGTGCCGATGGTGAGAACCGAACCCACGACCTCCGAATAACGCGTCCGGTGCTCTTCCAACTGAGCTACATCGGCCGCTGTCCCCCCTGCTATTTTCTTGGGTATTTATGTTGTCTATACGAACCTTGAGAGTGTTCACCAGCGCCGCCCTCAGCCAAGGCGGCGGACGTGGAACGTCCTTTGTCACCGCCAGCGTCACGTAGAACGTGATCAAGAGCGAGGGCGGAAGCTGTGCTAGAACCCTCTTACGCTACCTATGGCTTCAAGACTGCCAGAACCGAGAACCCCGTAAGCTACAAGCAGATCAATTAAGGGAAAATGGGGGTGCTCGTTATAATAGATCAAGGAAAGAAGCCAACACTCGGTGAGGCCAAGGAAAGCGTTGGGGATGGTACTTTATGTCTTTTTTTTAATGTTTACTTGGATATCACAAGGATTAGTAATGTAATCTGTTTGGGGTAAAGATAATTAAACACAAAGTAGAAGAAAAAACAACGTGCCGATGGTGGGAACCGAACCCACGACCTCCGAATAACGCGTCCGGTGCTCTTCCAACTGAGCTACATCGGCCGCTGTCCCCCCTGCTACTTTCTTGGGTATTTATGTTGTCTCTATACGAACCTTGAGAGTGTTCACCAGCGCCACCCTCAGCCAAGGCGGCGGACGTGGAACGTCCTTTGTCACAGCCAGCGTCTCGTAGAACGTGATCAAGAGCGAGGGCGGAAGCTGTGCTAGAACCCTCTTACGCTACCTATGGCTTCAAGACTGCCAGAACCGAGACCCCCGTAAGCTACAAGCAGATCAATTAAGGGAAAATGAGGGTGCTCGTTATAATAGATCAAGGAAAGAAGCCAACAGTCGGTGAGGCCAAGGAAAGCGTTGGGGATGGTACTTTATGTCTTCTACTTTGTGTTTAATTATCTTTACCCCAAACAGATTACATTACTAATCCTTGTGATATCGAAGTAAACATTAAAAAAAAGACATAAAGTACCATCCCCAACGCTTTCCTTGGCCTCACCGACTGTTGGCTTCTTTCCTTGATCTATCATAACGAGCACCCTCATTTTCCCTTAATTGATCTGCTTATATATATATATATATATATATATATATATATATATATATATATATATATATATATATATGTATATATATAACAGAAGCCGCGAGGCATCGCTCTTAAGATATTATTTACATTAAAGTTCGGTAGAATAGGTTTCTTTGGTGTTCATAGGAGAAGCGTAGCCTTCTTAGTTCTTCTTCAAAGTGTTGCATTAGATTGGCATACTTTTTTTTCGATTACAGTAAAGGATGGCAGTATTTTTTCACAACCAGCATATGATAACGTCGTCGAGTTAACACAACATGTTTTTCAAATAGAAACAAAAAGTTGTTAGCGACGAGTGGCGCAATTTTATTGCTATAGCAATACTGCGCCAGGTTTCGAGCCGTCGAGTGGTCCCGGCGGAAGCTGCACTTGACCTTGAACAGCCGAGGATGAGCTGAAGAAGGCTGCTAACTTACGTTCTCGCGCCATACGCTTAAACAGTGAGCTTAACTGTCCCCAATAATTCAGCACCTTACACTGGAAGGGCGGGATAGGGCAATAATGTAGCAGGCAAAAAAAAGCTTCCGCCGTTGCTATCGCAATTCAACCATTGTCAACCAGAGGTAAACCGCAACTAATTTTTTCTATTGGTTTCAGGAAGGCCAATAAAGCGCGTTTGTGTTGTGTAGATTTATAATTGCCTGTTCGCTCTTTTACTTTATTTGCTCGCTGCTGAAACAAATTTTAATGCTCTCGTCAACGGTTTCTAATTTTTCTGCAAAAATAAATATGAGGTTTCGCACATTCCGCTGGGTTAGAGGTCGCAAAACTGCACACCAAATTTTCTCATCAACAGCACTAATCCACAGCAATTGCAGCATTACATTGCATACAGAAAAGGCGCGAGTGGTCAATATTAACGCGATGTCAACTGTTGCGAAAGTAGTTTTTAAAAGAATTCTCTCCATACCTCCGTTCTCTAGCTAAAACAACCTTTCGCGGACAGAAGTTGGTTGCATTATTTATTTTGCCGACCAGATGCTCAGTGAAGCTGCTCAGGTAAGATAAAAGCACTACCTTAATGTAAAATTTATTTTTCAGTCAATGTCGTTGTTTCCATTTCTTAATGTCCTTATTTCCAACGCTTTAGCTATGTTAAAGATGTTAAAAAAGCATTCCATAAATATATATTTTTTAAACTATAAACTAAATGAACACGAGCATGTAAGCTAACCTCTGGTGATGGGTCAAAATCTGAAGGCGTCCAGAGACCGGCAATGATCTGGGCGGCCCTAGAACTCTGAAAAAGAACGCAGCACACAGCCTGTCTACTCTCCTAAGTACAAATAGTATAGAGGGAAGCTTTTACACCCATCTTTGAGGGGTGTGCATGAGAGATGTTGGCGAGCGTATTATAAGCAAAGCTATGTAACAAAATACAAGGGATGTGCGTGCTGTCTACGAATTAGAGGAGTTCAGAAATTAAATAGCAAATCTTTTAGTTAATAAATGTGGCAGGCTCGTAGAGCGATGTTTTATTTCATGAGAGCTCTGGACTTTTAAATACATACTCGCAGATAGGTATCCATTCGTTTCTTTTTGATATAGGCTGAAGTATTGTATGCGGCAGCGAAGTATTTGCTCACGGATAACAGCACCCTGTACGGGCGTTTACTATATAATCAAAGGTTAGACAGAATGCTCTCGGCCAAGGATCAAATATATTTGTTGAAGAAAACAAACACTCGCTATCTACAGAACAAATGTTTTAAAACATGACGTTTCTGGACCGTGCTGGTTCTTGATTACATTGGGAATGAAATTTTGATCATGAACCTGGTGGGGGCTCCGAATGTCATGCTTTAAAATATTTTCTCAGTAATTGGCGAGTACATGTTTTTTTCATCCACTGTGTTTTCAAGATACCTAATCTGTACCAGCGTTGTAAAACTAGCCTGTTTATGACTGGAATTCCAAACAAGTCTCAAGGGGGAGCTGCAGTCTTCTCGCTGAGGTTTCGATAAGTAGACTTCTCACCACTAAAGTATAAGTCCAGCCGTCGAAACGCTGCCTTTCCGACTGAGGCTCATCGGCAACACTTGTGTTTTTTTAACGTTGACCTTTTCAGCTACCTTCTAGAACTTTGTCTACCTCGCCTTTATATAAGTACCCCGCCGGGGTGGCGCAGTACTAGTGCGCTCGACTACTGTGCCCACAAGGAGAAGGAATTCAATCTCGACCTCAGCGGCCGGTTATTATCCGAAGGGAAAAGCAAGGTACCCGTGTGCTGTGCTAAGTCAGTGCACGCTAAAAACCCCCGGGTGGTCGCAATTTCCGTAGCCCTCCTCTCCCTCAGCCTTAGTCGCTTTTTTTACGTAAAACCCCATTAACCAAGCCAATCCAAACTCGCCTTAATGTAGTTGGAAATACTCTTCAGAGCAGTACAAAACGATTCGCACAGCGTTTTATGCCAATAATACCAAAAACATTAGGCACTGCAAGTAACAATTTACCAGCCGACTGTTAGGCAAGTTACGTTAAAAGCAATAGGTACATTGATGTAGTTCATAGTAGTATACTCAGACACAGCGAATCATGCAAAACGTTGGAAACAAATAAATGCTACAGCCGAAGTAAATCCATAAAAGGCCGCAACCACTTATCCGCACCACGCTGGCTGTATACGTATTGTAATTTCGCACAAGGAGCTAGCATCTAGATTTCCGATCCTGCTCCACGGTCAGTCTACGTGAATCTGTTAGTAAACAAATCGTGATACTACAAAGCATGCGCCAAAAACTTTGCAGCGGCTGCTAAAAGAGAGATGAAATGTGGAACATAAGAATAAACTTTGTCGCCATAGATGCCATCCACATCTAGTATAGATGCCATCCACATTCTGCTTTATATATTGCTCTGGTGTGCCAGTGGTAGAACACTGAACGCCCTGGTTTTGGAAGCACCAGACTGAGTCACAACATGCTACTGAGCTGTAAGGGTTATCAGTTTCTTCTGTCCATGACCCTGCGCCTAACCTTTCAGCAACCTGGCACAAGTTTTATTTAACAAGAGCTACGAAGGAGTGCACTGTATTATATTGAGGTCAATAACACTCATGAAAAAAAAGGAGAGAGGGGTTGTTAGCAAGCACCTATAAACTGCAAAGGGTAGGGTCGATTCCTTATCTCCCTCTCTTAACGCAGACTGGAAGTTCATTGTACATGGAAGGAGATGACTGTTGGTCAGGCAGCCATTTTCTACTGTCAACCAGTCCTGTTCCCCCTCTCCCCTGCATACCACACTGTCTTGATAGCGCCATTTGAGGTGTGGAAGCCGAGAAAAGTGGTCACAGCCAGTCCAGTAGTACATTTCGTGCTGACGCCTCTATCAAGATGGAGCCTGGCATCCGGAACTACCTAATGAATTCGCTTCTATTCCAAAAGTGGACATGGACGGCCAGGTGCAAATTCGGCGGCAGTCCGGAGAGCAGTGACGGAGAAAACGCTGCTGCCAAAGGAGAGGACACCAACGTTGCCGCTCACCAAAAATCCGTGGCTGTGGAAAGGAGTACCAAGCGTGTGCGAGACGATCTCGAAGGTAAGTTGTGCTCTTTTATCTCTTAAGGTTTTCTCACTAGTTTGGTTAGGAAAGCTAAGCGAACGGGTGCGCGCTAGTCTCTGACGGTGCTGAGTATTTTCTTTTGCGACCGCGTGTGACACGAGTTCCTCTTGATGTTTCAGGCAGTGAGTGTATTTCCAACGTGGATACATTCAGGTTCTATCGACTGGTTCCGATGATCTCAATTCATCTCGCGAAATTTTTTTACCTCTTTTATGGCTCGGATATTCCTTCCCGGTTAATCACAGCTTTCATATGATGTTTCATTAACCTAAAAAAACCATGCCCGCTTTGGTGTTTTTTGAAGCACTGGAAAGTGAACAGCGGAGAGGCCCCATAGAGCTCTGCAATCGTGGTGGCCAAGGCTCGTTTCCCTGGCCTAAATTTCCCCATCATGGAGCGGAGTTCCTTTCGGCACCCATTTTGTTCTAGCGACTGATGCGGGACAACGCACAATTTTCAGGGTTGCCATTTAGACAGAAGCGCATTTTTACCAATGCTTTGTTCCCTTTTCGCATTTCCCCCAAACATTGCGTCATTACGAAACTCTGATATCTTCACTTTAGTAAACCCTTTGTCACTTTTTATACACGGCCCTGCCTGAACCGTCCAACTCGGATTTAAGAGAGCGAAACAATACATCTGGCGGCAATAAAATAAATATCGATAACCCTCAGTAGCGCGGCATTGCAACTTATATTTTCAAGTTCACATAATTCGTTCAGTACCTGATAATATTGATGATGAGCACGGCCTTTGCAGACCATGGTTGTTCGAAACTAAGCCCCCGAAGGAGCACAGCAGGGTTAGCAGAGCCTCTCCCAAACGCACACCCCTGAAAGAGCCGGGCGCCGGGCCGGGGGACGCTTGTACCCAATTTTACCGGTGGGTGCCCGGCGGCGGGTTATGGTGGACAGAAATACGTGCCGTAATTTCGCTTATGTTTGATCCTATATCAACCCTGCCAAATCATTATTCAATAAATGATAAGTACACATGAACTACGTCCATGTTTGCAGCCGCCTCTCGGTTATACGCGCTGCATAAGTAAAGAGCAAATGTCAATCTCCTTTTAACACTACTTCAATGTTATCCCTCGCATTTCCAGCCCCATTTCGCGAAGTCCTTCTGGCATGCTGTCGCTATGTTCGTGGAGGTTACTGCCTTTACCAACAAAACGTGGTGCCCATAAAGATGGCAACGGCGTAATAAGGCATCATCACGGACCTCTATTTGGTGCCTTATAATTTCCCTTTTATATAAACTGTGACGCAGTTCCTTTTCCTGCAGAGTCCTGAGTTGTGTCATTTATTTGTGCTTCAGATTTTGCAAGCATCTTCCCGTCAAGATGAGGTTGGTTTTCTAAAGGTATTCGAACCGAGGGCACTTGTGTCTCCCAATGCATGCAGTGATCACCACAACAAACCACGTTATCTGGTGTCACGGACGCCGCCAGAGAAGCAGAAATTGTGGTGGCTACCATACAGAAACAGTTCAGATGGCATCGCGATATCATTCACTCGGTGGCGCTAGTCGCAGGAAAAAGCATGAGGAGCGCCTCTCGCTGTAGCATATCTTGTCGGCGAGTATTATTCAGATAGGCTGTCCATGATGAGTCAGCTTATTTTTGGTTCTTTTTTCTAAGTAAAAGCCACGGAATAATGTAGATAGGAGCGCTGATTCCGGTTTTGGGAAGGGCAAAATTCTGTTCCATCTGAAATAGTTTGGTGGCTGATATTACAGATGGCACGAGGATTTATTGCCGAAGCTCTCCATGCGCGCCACCGCCGCGGTACCGCTCCGGCGTTTCCGCGCTGTCGCCACGTCTGTAGTCCGCTTCCTGTCGCTGAACTTGCGTATCGCCCTCATTGCCGCGGGAATATATCCTTTAACATCCGTTGTCTGTTATTCACGCTGTACGTGAGTGTCATCTGCTGCCTGGCTGATAGCTTGCATTTACATCTTTCAGACGCGCTGCGCTCGCCTGCTTCATACGGATCATATGCCGCGTCCCGCTGACTCCTTACTATGTTCACATATCCCCATGCAGACAGCGCGTTTCACGCCTTTATGCCTTCTCTTGCGTCCTGCAATGTCCGGTGTTGGCACACAGGCGAACAGAGGCCGTAATGAATGGTGTTGGATTATTTTGGCCTCCTAGGCCCTTAAATATGTGCTGACATCACACGCGCGCGAATAATGTGCGTGTTTATTACATGTTCGCCAGTCAACGTTCTAGGTGCAGCAGCGGTGAGAGAATTTCGTTCATTCTGAAGCTATGAACTTGGTACGGCTGTACATATATGCGGATATGTCTTGCAACATAAAAGGGAGCTGTTTTTGCCAAATCCATGGAAACACACACCGGAGAAAAAATACTTTAACGCAGAGCCATACCTGACAACTACTGCAGAAATTTTAGATGTTTATTTATTCCAAAGAGAAAAAAAAAACAGACCAATGCATTGTGCACTCACGTTCACAATAGATTCAAGAACAGCGAGTAGCTAGAACATTCTAATAGGCTGCTATTGTTCTGCGCTCTGCAAGTATCATTTCAAGTTTTCCCCCGATGCTGAGCGCACGAAAGCTTTGGGTTCTTGATATCGTTGACATACGATGGGGAATGCGCTCCTGACCTAGGTGATCGCGGTTTTCTCCATCAAGGAATACATTTTTCAGAGCTGCTGTAATATTTTAGGGAAAGTAGTTCATACTTCAAATGCCGCGTACACATGCTCTTCGAGTTTTGGATGTTTCTTTTCCAATGCTCGAAAAGCTTCGAAACAAATAGCAGCATAAACAACGTTTCGTTCGACGTACTCTGAATTTCAGCCCCAGACAGAAAATATCTTCGGCCACCCTATCAACCTAGAAAAAAATATTTGCAAGGGTTGAACGGTGCTGAACCAAATATTGAGCGAAAGCATTAGCTGCGGGATACCGGGCGTTCTTCTTATCTTTTTCTTCTTCCTCAGCTCACATATAAAGCCCCGCTTTAACCAATCCATATGAACGGGCCTTAGTAACCTATAGGGGGAACGTGAATGCCGGGGTCCCAGCAGGCTGATTCTGATATAGCAGTCCCATGTGAAACGAGAGGCACAAGTTGGGAGCTCCTGCCAACAGCTTGAGTTGGTAGCCCAGCTTTCACCCTAGTGTCACGTGGGGTGTGACGTCACAGCGTCACGTGGGTAAGACGTGGCTACCGGCCGCGCTACGCTGAAGGCTCGATACCTAGAGTAGTATTGCTTTCGCAATAAAAGAACTGCACAGTATGCGCTTCTCCACACATCTGCCGTGCTGTGTGCCGTACCTTCTGTGTACTGGTGATTTCGCTGCGGGGTTTGTCACCTACATGGTCTTGTCGGATAAATATCACAAGCACACGCGAACGACAAAATAAAAACAATACTGGTGTAGTTTTATTTTAGAAACAATTGTCGATGATTACGTTACTTCCTAATTAAAAATGTGAGCCAGCTCATCAGCTGTTTCAGCTTTTCGATAGATTGAGGTATGTGTCTCGGCGCAGGCAGTGCAGATGCCGAGATCCGTCAACACCGAGACGGCGCTCTGATTGCCGCGCACAGGGGTGGGTGGCATTGGAGGTGGAGCGCAGAGAGCAATCAAGTTATCGGGAGGTCGCGGGAGGCAGCGCGTGGGCCCATAGGAAGGTTTCAATGTGAAGAGATAGCAAGCGACTGACTGGTGCCACTGAGTCCGCTAGCGAGTCACGTCGACGTGGCTCTGCGTTTCGGCTTGGAATGCACGCACCGTGGTCCACTGATGCCGAGCCGGCGCTTCGCCAGCTGGACAACACCGTCGCATCCACGCAGAAAATGGGAGGGGGGAGGGCGCAACACTTACGCGCCTAATACATCGATGGCCTGCTGGGAGAACAGGGGCTGTTCTTCACCCTCAGCACCACGCCAGTCCACCCAGGTCCAGATAGTATGGGAGGAGGTGGGAAAGAATCCCTATTGCAATGCAACTGGACATGAAATTAAGGTTGGCATAAGGGGAAGGGCAGCTGGGGCATGATGGATCGCGATGGAATTTGTAGAGATATAGCAGTGCAGGGGTTATGAGCGTTCTTAGCTATATTTGCCGAAGGATATAAGCCTCCCGAACGGAAAGAATAGGATGAGGGTCGGGGTAGAGCTTCAATAAAGTATTTTACTACTACTACTCTTTCTGCAAGGAGGATAAGGAGAGGAGGAAAGCATGATCAAAGCTGCATCGGGCGGAATAGGAAGCAGAGGGAGAGCGTAAAGTTAAAATCTGAGCTCCGTACGCAAGCCTGGCGTTCACATAGCCAAAATCTGCCTCCGCCAAATGTATTCCTGCGCGCCAGAGTCGGCGCTTGTGTCTTGTCTTACCTCGTGGTAACAACTTAATGAAGCGGCTGGGCTGTCGTTGTTCCAACCATTACTTATCGCAGAAATGAGCGCAAGGTTTCCAATATGACGTCGACAGCTGTGCCTCTTTTCGTTAGGGAGCGGAAGGTCATGTATGGTTTTTTAATATAGCGGAATGCGTTTAGGAACGGGAAAAAACATATCAAATAAGTGAAACGCTAGTATGAAAAATTCCGTGTGGTTTTTCTGAGCAAACTCTATACTCTAACAGAACGCTTTTCTAACTTATTTTCGAATTATCTGTAGTTCAATAAATGTTTATTCTTTATCGTTGGCGTCCGCCAGCAGACGTTTCTTGATTTTATATTGCACTGCTTGGTTCAAGTTACGTCCAGCTTTTCATGCTGGACTTCATATGACTCTGTTCATAGAATAATTCAGTGACTTATAGGTAGACGGACGAAATCAGGAACAGGTATTTTTTTCGCATGACTAGAGTCTAAAGTAGTGCGGCATAATATAATTTTGAATCTAGGCATTCTGTTGTTCTGACTGGTGGCATCTTCGTCTTCACAGGTGGCTCTCGTCCCAACAAGCGTCGAAAGAAATTTCACAACACAAGCAAGCAAGAGGCGGACAGATCAGATGTGTGGACGTGTATTGCTGGCCCCAACCCCTTGAAGCTAACGCTGAGGAAGATTAGGTCGGATAATTCGAAGAACGCGGAGGACTATGCGACCAAAGAAAATGACGAGCCTCTAGGTTGGGACTGGCTGTCGGAACAAATTTCTGAGTTGCCCCTTGGCGCCCCGTTTCCGGAGCTTGCCATTGAAAAGTGACACCGAGCTTAGGCAAATCTGGACTAGACGAATGCATATTTGCATGATATTGGCACCTGACAATCGACTACGAGCATATTTGATTTCTTTTATTGCGAAAGCAATACTGCTTGCACTTTCTGCCATTGACGGTCGTGGCGCCTCCTCACACAGCTGCGTGCCACGTGACCGTGTGACGTCACAACAGACCGAGAGATGGGGCCCCGGCTCGCGCCATCGTTGGCGGAGGTGAGGCTTCACAAGAGCCGCAGCGGTGACGTCACGCTGTTGCCACGTGACCACATGATATCACGACAGACCGAGAGACGGGGACCCAGCTAGCGCCATCGATGGCGGAGGTGAGGATTCACAGGCCTTCGGCGCCGCTGCCGAGAGAAAGCACTCGCTAGAGCGGGATAAAACGGGGCGTTGCAGCTGCGCTCCTCTCAGTGCGCTATGTCGGATGATGTGTACAAGGCGAGGCTGGAATGATCTGCTGCGGCCAAGCGACGGCGCCGTGTCGAAGAAACAGACGAGGAGGGGAAAAAACGGCGAGCTAAACACCGTGCGTATGTATCAGCCTTGCGAGCAAGCCGGTCAAGATCACTTGATACGCAACGGCCAAGTGAACTTCGGAGACAAGTTTCATGAATGCTCTTAATGCCGAAGATGTTGAAGAATCTATGAATAGTATGGAGCGACAGAATGTCAAGAAAAGAAAACTACGTGCTGAAGATGCGCTGGAAAAGAGAGAAGAGCGTCTTGCTAAAAGAAGAATGCAGTATGCAGCCAAGAAGGGAGAAAACAATAAGGATCCTACAGGAGACCCTCAATTCATCCAAGCACTTGACGAGAAGTAGTAACCAGTCTCCCTTTCAGCCATAGAGTACCACCCAATGGATTCGCAGTCTAGATTTAGTAATGTTGTCACGAAATCAGCGCACATTTTTATCAAGCCGGCACGGTGCGAGGCCCGCGCGGCGTCGCATGGAAACCTCGAAAAAAGCCTCCTTCCCCGCGCAAGAGAGCGCGAAACTTTGTGCGCGTCGCCGCCGCCCTCTTTCCCATCACCCGGCGATCACGCGGATTCATCAAGCTGGAATATGCCAGAAAAATCGAGAACCTTCTATGGGACCGAGCCAGTGACGACGCGCGGCTCGACGGGAGGAAGAGAGAGCGCTCTAACCAGCGAAGCTAAGTGTGTGTGTGTGCGCGGTAGCTTTGGCGCGTGTTAACAGACAGACGCGGCTTGCCCTATTTAAAGAGACCGCGCCGCTTGTGCAGTCAGTCAGTGGTTGCGGCGTGTTCGCTAGTGCTTCGGCTGGACTCCCGGGGATCACCCGCTGCTGGCAAGCCCACGGACCTGCAAGGGAGCGGCGCTCGTCTTGTATGGCGGCCACATCGTGACTCTTAAGGCGTCGGACTGCAACAGTGCCCGGTGAACAATTTGGTGTTTGTTTATGTGCCTCTCTCGAGTTTGATCTGTGTTGTAAAGCCTCTATGTTATTGAATACCTCTGTAATTGCATGCTTAGCGTTTGTATTTTGTGAACCTATCTTCTGTGCAATTTCAGTGTTTGTGTATTCCTTTGTATCTTCTCTTGCTGTGCATAAATTGTGTTTTGTTTGTTTCTTCTGACCCCGAACCTTACTCTGGCTTGAATCGGCGACAGCTGGGCACCAAACGGCCACCCTCTTCTGTCACTACAAGGTAGTTGAATTCCGGCTGAGCTTGCCACGCAGGTCGAGGGTATCTCCTTTGAGACCAGAACAGCTACCCCCACTCACTCTAAGGGTGTCTGGGAGTGTGCGCACCGTTAAGGGCGCATCGTTAATAATCCCCCTAATTATTAACGGGTGACAAATGTATAGGCATTCCGACAACTATGTCATCACCGATGCACAGACCAAAAGCCAATTCTTCACGGATCACCAAAGCATATTCATCTGATTAAATAAAGCAAAATTATAATACAGCAATGTTGTGTCCAGAGTGAATCCATGCATAAGCCATACGAGGCAACCATGTCCAAACTACCAGCTGAACCGAGGCGTTGCTTTCGCAATCTTCCAGGCTTAACCAAGCTAAGCCACAGCCTTTTTTTTTTTTGTAGCGAGAGCTACATTGGCCACAGTCTCGCCGTTTCGCGTACCCCCGACAGGTGCAGTTCTGCGCATGCCCGAAACATCCTTGCCAAGCGGAGAGGCCAAGATACAAAGCGCATTAATAATAATAATAGTTTGGTATAAATTAATAATCAATTGTGTTCACAGGAAAGGGAAGGCGCAGTGTCGGTCCCACTTCCTCCGTAGACATGTGACTCAGGCTGAAGAGAAGAGAGGAAGGTTGAAGAGGAAGAGGAGTCGTAGTAGAGGGCGACGGAGTAATTTCGGCCACCTGGGGTTCTTTAATGTGCACTGACATCGCACAGCACACGAACGTCTCTCCTTTTCGCCTCAATCTAAACGCAGCCGGTGGCAGATGGTAAAAAGCGGCGCGTAGCAGCAGCAAATAGAGAATGAGCGTAAGGAGTGGAAGAGAGAAGCAGAGGCGCCCGAAGAAAGTGAGGAATGACATGCAAAACTGTGATGCCCGACTCCCGAGCGTAGTATACGCAGCATAACCGCCGAGATGGGGTCTATGGACGAGTTCAATCAACGGGAGCCAACAGAAGAGGATCTGAACGCATGTCGTGTGACTGATCCCTCTATTCTAGTTTCCGAAAGTTGATTGCGTCCCGGAAATTTGAAGCTGACATTGTGAACAATCCATTTTGTCACATAAATAGTGTGTGCAAGAAACTGTGGTGTCGAATGGACTTCAGTGAGTAATTCAGTGTACGAGACTGTGTTTTGAGACTACCAAACTGTGATACTGTATACACAAAAGTGAGACTACTACATGCTATTTCATAAATTATCAGCCAGTCTTTGCGTATCTGTCAAGCAAAATGAATAAAAGATGTGTATTTAAAATGTCTCTTATTACTAAACATACATGACCTCGACAAGCTCAGCCAGGGAAACGTACATTCGCTACTTATATTGTTATCTAATTCACAGCCATTTTTATGCGACCTGGTGCCTCACTAAGGGGGTGCATCTTGGCCTTGGGAGGGAGAAAGGCTGGGGGGCGAAATTATTTATTGTGTAAAGGCGCGCATTAGTGCCGCTAAGAAACTGACTGGCAAGTGTGCACTCGTAGGGTCAATTATTTTATTGTGAGAAGTGCTCGAGAATACATTCTTTAGTTTATGCCAAAGACTCCACGTCAATTTAACATTGAACAGGGCCTGTGTATGTGCGTGTGCGTGTGCCTTGGAAAAATCTGTATTAATTCGATCCCATTCTTAATCTCATCCGCCCGCCTAACTTTCTGCCGCCCTCTGCTACGCTTTCCTTCCCTTGGAATCCAGTTTGTTACCCTATGCGACCATTGAAAAAAGTGTCGTGACTCATTTGCTGTGCAGTGAAAGCTCGTGCCGATCGGAGTCGATCGAAGTTAATACATAATCGAGGTTGCAATATCTTTACTGCTGCACTTTTCTCAGGGACTCACCATGACTTGTAATTACCATGGCAGGAGCTCACTATGCTCTCGACTGTCGTCTGACAGCAATTAATCAGATTAACGCACATGAACACACTTGTTGAGAGCCAGAATCGTTTGAATTATTTAAAATATCGCGCATGGATGAAATTCACGTTCCGGAAACAGGGTGCGCCAACCCGAAGTCTACAAACTAAAAGCCAGCCTGCAATGTATTATTTCATGAACAAGCGTTGTCGCTCATCTGTACTCTTATTTTTTCAGGGGTCACGGAATGTTAAGTGGAAAGAGAGAGAGGACAGGCGCCATTTTTCATCGGCAAAATCTTCGTTGTTAATGTAGCTAGCTGAAAAATTCTTGCTGAGGATTGGAATTGCAATTCAAGGACTACCTATCTTTCGTCATCTTTGCTTAACCTGTTTGTGAGTCATTTCCTGGGCCTTTTATATGTACAGAGGTAGTCAAAAATTCCCAGGCCGCTACGAAGGGCCGGGGAGCGGTTGCTCTCCGCTACCGTGGCGCTGCTATCAGATGCGCGTGGCGCCGCGCGCCGGTGGCGGGGGTATGCGTTGAAAGAGGGTTCGGCACCCTTCGTTCTCGCTGTCATAGATGACAAAGCATTGAAAAAGATAGTGCTGCGCGCGCGTTCGCGATTCCTTCTTCGATTCAGCTGCGCTGCAGCCCGTGGCTCGGCAGACGACCGTTCGCCGGAGTGCAGTATGAAGCTGGCCTCAATATATAGTTGTACTTTTCGTCATTTTGGCGTACGATAACTTACGTTTACCTTGACATCGGCTATTTCACAGCATGCGGGGCCGTCACGGTGCCTTCTCTATTCGTGTAATTTGATGGCGATTTCCTGCACACGAGTCGGGGTAAAAAGCGTATCGTTTTCTTGTGCTTCTTAAAGGTTTCTTTCTTGCGTTATATCCAGTTCATCTTATGAATGAAATGAAATCTTAATTCTTGTATGTGGTCAGTGTCCTCACGCGCGTGATAAACCCGCTAATGTTGGGGATTCAGCACATGTTACTGATATTTCTTCATAGAGTTTACGCAGTACGAACTGTCACGGTTGTGTTTTGCGCGCCTGCGCTCGCCTTCTTGCTTTCAAGAAAAAGGAAAGTACTTTTCCCAGCTGGCAGAAAACAAGCGGGCAGCAAGTGCGTGCTTATAGCGTACCTTGTTGAAAAGCACGTTGCATAATCTAAAAGAAATAATAATCAAACCGCGTGTCAAGAGACGCCTTCTTTGTCCGCTTGTTTTCTGAATATATGAGAAAGTGTGCTTTTCATTCTGGCAAGAGCAGAACAACATGCGCAAAGCAATTATGACGTAACCCTGACACTTCTTACTGGGTGAACAACCATGAAATATTTCGCAGAAGCATCGGCAACATGTTAACTCCCCAACCCACGCATATCTTCAAGTGCTTCACCCTTTGATTCACGTTGGTGAGTTAGCACGTTTGTATCTGAGAGCGAAATGGTAGTTGAGCATCAACGAAAACCGTTCAGAAACACCAGCAAACAATGCGCGCGCTACCCCGATTCGTGTGCATTAAATTGGCAGCAAGCGACACAATTAGAGAAGGCACAGTGACGGCCCCGTATACTGTGAAAGAGATGATGTTAAGCTAAACACAAGTTATCGTACTCCAAGAAGGTCAAAAGAACGAAGAAGCGCGCATAGCACAGCTAAATATTGAGACTAGCGTCACGCTTCACTCCAGCGAAGCGTCGTCAGTCGAGCCAGGGGCTGCAGCGCCCTGGAAATCGAAGCAGGAATCGCGAAGGCGCGCATCGCACTATCTTTTTCACTGCTGTGTCATCAATGAGAGCGAGAACGAAGGGGCCGAACCCCCTCTTCGTGCGTACCCTCGCCACGGCGGGCGGCGGAGCGCATATCTAATAGCAGCGCCGCGATAGCGGACAGCAACCGCTCCTTTGACTACCCCTGTACGTCAGAGTGTAATGTCGGTCCACCGAAACCTTGCAAATTGATATGCAAATCACTGTGAGCAGGCAACAGATCGCCAATCCGCCTGTTGCGCGAGTTTTCTGCGCATGCGCGAAGTCGTAGCGGCGACCGATGGAAACACATTGGACGGCGTCGACGGCGTTTCTCGGCGCCGCCAGTGCACGGGGACTGGCGGCATCGCGCGGCACGGTGAACGTCACAGGCTTGGCAAAGCGATGCCAACCACATCTGCCGCGTACAGTTGCCACTCTGTAGGGGTGTCGGGATGCAAGACGCGGTTTCTCAGGTTTCCTTCGGCGAGCCGCGACCAACAACGACGTGAAGCTTGAATTAGGACCACCAAGCGTCAAGATGTGGAAGGCCGACATTAGCAACCGACTGCGTACTCTCGATTGTGCGAAAAACACTTCGTTACAGGTATGTATGCATCTAAAGGAAATGTGCATAATGAAAGGTATCTACTGGAGTTTGCACGAAGCCTCTAAAAACTAGTGGTAGCCGTCATGAGTATTTGTTCGGCGCGTGCTTGCTTTATGTGCGACGGAGCCTGATGGCGATGTATTTTGTCGTTTGTTTTCTTTATGTGCGAAGGGGCCGGGTAGCGCAGATATCACAGATGGCTGTGTGCGCTAGACCGTAATATTTAGCACGTATTATCGCGACTGCCACCTGACTAAAAAATAAAAAATGGGCGTTTGTTGCGATGTACCGCCGTTCGCGAGCCGAGTGGTTGAGCTGGTCATAAGGCTCGCGAACGGTAGTGCATTACAACAAACGCCGTATTTGTTTTTCTTGTTAGTCAGGTGGCACTCACGATAAGACATGTTAAATATTAGCCTAGCGTACACAGCCATCTGTGATATCTGCGCTACCCGGCCCCTTCGCACATATATAAAACAAACGACAAAATACATCGCCATCAGGCTCCGTCGCACATAAAGCAAGCACGCGCCGAACAAATACTCATTACGGCTACCACTAGATTTTACAGGCTTCGTGCAAACTCCAGTAGATACCTTTCATTATGCACATTTCCTTTAGATGCATACATACCTGTAACGAAGTGTTTTTCGCACAGTCGAGAGTACGCAGTCGGTTGCTAATGTCGGTCTTTCACATCTTGACGCTTGGTGGTCATAATTCAAGCTTCACGTCGTTGTTGGTCGCGGCTCGCCGAAGGGTGAGGTAGATTCTTTATCTCCCTCCCTTAAAGCAAACCTTCCTTAAAGCGGAAGTTCTTTGTGCGTGTAAGGCAGTGACTATTGGTCAGGCAGCCGTTTGCCCTTGCCACCGATCCCTCGTACCTCCCTCTCTCCCCTGCACATCACCAGGTCTTGATAGTGCCAGTTGAGGTACGGAAGCCGAGAAAGGTTATCACAGCCCAACCATTGGTTCACTTGCTGCGGAAGCCTACAGCAAGATGGACCCTGGCATCCGGAACTACTTCACCAATGCTCTCCTATTTCAAAAGTGGACGTGGACGGCCAGATGCAAATTCGGCGGTGACACAGAGAGCAGCGACGGCGAAAACGCTGCTGCCAAAGGACACGAAGCACACTTGGCTGGTCGCTAAAAGTCTATAGCTATCGAAAGTAGCACCAAGTGATTGCGAGACAATCTTCAAGGTAAGTTATGCTCTTTGATCTCTTAAAATCTCCTCACTAGTTCGGATAGGATAGCTAAATGAAGGGGTGTGCGGAAGTCTTTGACAGTGCTGAATATTTTCCTTAGTGACCACGCCTAACATATGCGTTTCACTTGATGTTTAAGACAAAGAGCATATCCGTATGGGTTTTTTGATTACTGCCGATATTTTCCATTGTTCTCGCTGAAGTTCTTAGGGCCTCTTTTAAGGCTTGGATATTCCTTCCCGGTAAAATACTGTTTTCATATGATGATTCGTTAACCTACAAAATACCATTCTCTCTTCGATCAGTGCTGGGAATGTTTGCTGTTGCAGTTTCTATGGTCATTAGGAATTTATAGAGTAGGGTGACTCTTTGGGCTAGGGCACATAGCGAGGAATGACTGCGCAAGAGCAGGTCTCTACCGCTCCTTAGGTGAGTGAGCGATGGAAAGGAAAAACTCTTGAAACAGCTTGCCCCAAGCACCAGATAGAGTGGCGAAAAACGGTTGACCCCTCATAATCGGGAATCATGTAATCGTGTCACCACAATTTAGTTGTTGCCGCTTCACTGTGTTCGCTACTTAGGTGTTAGGTACTATGATTTATATATTTGTAAACATACGCACACCACACATATACAGCGACGAAAGGCCAAAAATGTAGGACTGCTTCTGGATTTTGATACCTGCTAGACTTATAGTATAATCATTCGATTTAATTTGATGCCGCAGAGAAAGGAGGAAAAAAAGCGAAGCTGTTCAAATTGCTTCGCGCTGTTAACAAAAAAAAACGTTACCAGCAGGTCAATTTCACATGCTAGATTGTTTTCATTATCAATGTGAAATTCTGGCACAAATAAATGTGATAAATACAACTCGTTTCTAAAAGTTACAACATCGCGCTTCATTTTTCAGTAGAAATGCAATACGCAGTTGGTCCCCTTATTCGCCTGCTCTAAAGCACTGCCGAGTGTACAACGGACAGACCGCCTGCAGCTGTGCGAATACGGTGGTCCAATCACGTTTTCTTTATCTGAATGTCAGTATCATAAGACTCCTTTCGTTCTGTTCTGTACGCTACCCATTTTGCTCCATCGACAGATGCAGGATAACGCACAATGGCCAGGATTGCCGTTTAGGGAGCAGCGCATTTTACCGATGCGTTGGTCCCTTATCGCATTTCGCAAAACATTGCGACCATTATAAAACTGTGTTATCTTCATTTTAGTGAAAACTTTGCCACACTTTTATACATGGCCTTTGCCGAACCGTCATCCACGGATTAATAAAAAGCAAAAAAAAAAAGTTGGCAGAACCAACTAATTATCGATAACCCTCGCTCGCGCTGTGTCGCATATATTTTCATGTTCAATTCTTTCACTACCTGAGAATAATGACGCAATATTTCTATTTTTGGTCTCTGTTTCGTTAAGTCTCGGAGTCTTCAGAAGCAATTGTGCCAATATTTGTTTCTGTGTATTGCATGCGTGTTCGGTTTTAGAGCTACTTAGGGAAAAGAAATACGCGACATGATTTCGCTCATGTCTTAACATATATCAACGCTATCAGAGCAATATTCAGTGAATCATACGCACACGGTGACCACGTTCAAGTTTGCAGCCGCCTCTTAGTTGGATGTGCTGCACAGATATAGCACATAAAGAAGACTGCGATCTACTTTTAATACGGCTCCACAGTTATCCCTTGCATTTCTAGCCTCATTGGGCGAAAATCTGCCTGTTATTTTTTTTTTTTTCGCTATACTTGTGGCGGTTGCTGCCCTTGCAAATAAAAGGCTGAGCCTATAAAGATGTCAACGGCGTGAGGCATCATTACGGACCTCCATAGCAAGAATTTCCCATTTATATAAACTCTGACGCAGCCATTTTTCTGCACATTCTATGGTTGGGTCACAAAATTTCTCTTCACATTTTGCAAGCGTCTCCCGGATAAGATGGAGGCTAGGCATGTGTACAGGCGCACAAGAGGCACCTGTACACATGGACTTCACCGGACGGTCTGTACAGGAATCAGATCGACTATATTATTTGCCGGCAGAGATGGGGAAGCGCTATACAAGCAGTAAGAACAAGGCCTGGGGCCGATTGTGGCACCGATCATCAGCTTATTGTTGCCAAGATTAAGCTTCGATTGAGGAAAACGCAGAAAACTAGAAGGCCTTTCAGGTATAATCTGGATCAAGTTCCATTAGAATATGCTGTGGAAGTGAGGAATCGATTTCAAGAATTAGATCTAGAAGACAAAGAGCCCGAAGAGATGTGGACTGATGTTCGCGATATAATACAAGAAGTTGCTACTAAGGCAGTTCCAAAGCAAAAGAAGTGCAAGAAAGCAATCTGGTTATCTGAAGAGGCTTTGCAAATAGCTGAGGAAAGGAGGATGGCAAAAGTTATGGGGGAAAGAGAAAGATACAAGGTTCTCAATGCGGATTTTCAGAAAATAGCAAGGAGAGATAAGAATGCCTTCCTGAACATACAGTGCCAAGCAGTTGAGGACAACAGCCAATTAAGGAACACAAGAGCTCTGTATAAGACAATCAAAGATATCAAAGGAAGCTTCTGTGCTAAGCTGGGCGTGATAAAGGACAAACAAGGCAAGGACCTCACTGAAGCCGCAGAGATAAAGAAGAGGTAGCAGGAATACACAGAAGAACTGTACAAGAAGGACCCGAATGTGCAAACCCAACATAAGACGGTTGTGATCACTGATCTCGAGCAGGGCATCCTGAAGAGTGAAGTTGAATGGGCCTTAGCCAGCCTTGCTAAGAACAAAGCTAGCGGAATTGATGGCATTCCAGCTGAGTTGCTTCAAAACCTCAACCATGCCGCTGTTAACATTCTGCATACATTATGTCAGAAGATTTGGACAACCCTGCAGTGGCCACAGGATTGGAGGAGGTCAGTTTACATCCCCATTCCAAAGAAAGGCAGTGCCAAAGATGGTTCCAACTACCGCACGATCGCGCTTATTTCGCATGCTAGCAAGGTGATGTTGAAAATCCTCCAAGGTAGGCTGCAGCAATATGTGGATCGGGAGCTTCCGGACGTGCAAGCTGGGTTTCGCAAGGGCAGAGGTACTAGAGACCATGTTGCCAACCTTCGCTGGATCATGGAAAAAGCAAGAGAGTTCCAGAAACCCATCTACTTCTGCTTTATTGATTATGCGAAAGCGTTTGACTGCGTAGATCACAGCAGATTGTGGCAAGCTCTCCAAGAGATGGGAGTTCCAATTCACCTCATCTGTCTCCTCAGGAACCTGTATGAAGGGCAAGAGGCCACAGTCAGAACTGGGCATGGTCTTACTGATTGGTTTCCGATTGAGAAAGGAGTGAGGCAAGGCTGCATACTGTCGCCCTGCCTATTTAACCTATATGCAGAGTGCATCATGAGGAAAGCCGGTCTGGGCGAGTCTTCAGCTGGAGTGAAGATTGCTGGAAAATGTATCAACAACCTTAGATATGCGGATGATACCACTTTAATGACAGAAAGTGAAGCGGAACTCAAGAAACTTCTGATGCGCGTAGAAGAAGAGAGTGAGAAGTTTGGGCTTAAACTGAACATTAAAAAGACAAAGATCATGGCGTCTAGCCCTATTAAGTCCTGGAGCATCAATGGACAAGAAGTGAAAGCTGTGACAGATTTTCTCTTCTTGGGCTCCGAGATTACTCCGGAAGGAGACTACAGCCAAGAAATTAGGAGAGGCCTACTCCTGGGAAAGAGAGCCATGGCTAGCACTGACTACCTAATAAAGAGCAGAGACATCTGACTGCCAACCAAGATCCGTATAATTCGTGCAATTGTCTTTGAAGTTGTGATGTATGGTTGCGAGAGTTGGACTGTGAAGAAGGCTGACCGCCGAAGAATTGACACATTTGAGTTTTGATGCTGCGGAGACTCTTGAGAATTCCGTGGACTGCCAGAAGATCAAATCAGTCGATATTGTCGACCATAAACCCTGACTGCTGATTGGAGGGTCAAATTCTGAAGTTAAATCTCAGCTACTTTGGTCATCTGATGAGAAGAGAGGAGTCGCTGGAGAAAGATTTGATGTTGGGAAAGGTTGAGGGTCGCCGGAGAAGGGGTAGGCAGCGAACGCGATGGTTAGAAGGCATCCTCGAGGCACTGCAGATGAAGTTATGTGATGTTAGGAAGATATTGAGAGACCGGAAAGCGGGGCGTGACATGGGAAATAGGGTCACGAAGAGTCGCACACAACTGAACGACTGAACTGAACTGAGTTTTCGAAAAGGATTCGAACCGAGGACATATGCGCCTCCTACTGTATTCGGGGATCATTAAACCAAACCACCTGATATGGGGACCACGGACTCCGCCAGAGAAGCAGAAACAGTGCAGATAGTATCGCGATACCGCTCAAGTGGTGGCGCCTGCCTCAGAAAAAACAATTAGGTGTAGTTTAGCTTGTGGTTAAACTTGGAGTTACGCTAAAGCAATAAGCATGGCTGCTCGTAGGTTCGGCTTGAAAGCAAAAGACATGGATTTCGCACATAGTAGTCAATTCTATGGTTTCAGCTTCATTTATGCCACAGGGGAAATAATTTCGAATATGAGCACCTCTTGCCTAGTATTGTAGACCATTCTAACTCGGGTGTGGAAAACTTCTCGTGGCACGACATCGTCTCTACGTCGAACTCCGAGGCGCACCGCAGTCAAAACGTTCGAACGAACCTTCTGTCCTAGCAAGTCGCTTTTTCGTTCGCTCTACAAACTGCAGAGTTGTCGGTCTTCTTTTTCTGCTTTCTTCGCTATTCAGTCAGGCATCGGACAGCCACGGCGAAATTGCAAAACTATGGCCTCTGTAGCTCTCGCTAAAAAAGCATGGGGAGCGCCTCTTGCGGGAACAAATCTTTCCCGTCAGTATTATTGACAAAAGCTGTCCAATATGTCTCAGCGTAATTTTGTTTCCTTTTAATAAGTAACAGCTCATTGAAGCGGTCGAGTTGTCGTTGGTCCGACCAAAACTTATCGCAGATAATGGTGCACGGTTTTCAATATAAAGAAGAAAGGGGTGTCTCCTTTCGTTCCAGAGGTCAAGGACCGGTCTTGTTTTTTTCATGTAGCGTAAAGCTACACTACGCGGGTCAGAGCCGAGTTTCGCGTGAATGTGCGCCACCTGTTATGCGCATGCTTGAGAGACGCGTGACGTCCTGAGAGGCGCAAGACCGGCTATTCCTCGCCACAGCCGGTGCGCAATCCTCGCTGCCGCCACCACCGGCTTGCGCTTCTCTCAGACACGTGACTTTAGCCGGAGGCGTGTTTACGACAGTGGCGCCACGCGCTACTGCGCATGCTTTACACTACGTATATCCAGGCATAGCAGAGCTAAGCCACTGCGAATTGTTTTTTGTAGATAGAACTACATTGGCCACAGTCTCGCCATTTCGCCGCGCCTCTCCGAAGAGCACGTGCTCCTCAAAAGAAGAATGATAACTCGGTAGCTTTGTTTATGCCTTAGGGGAATCACTTCACGCATGAGCACCCTTTGCCTCCCATCGTTGATCATTATCACTCGCCTGTAGAAGACTACTAGTGGTATGACATATTCTCTACGTCCAACTCCGGGCATACCACCATCACAACGTTAGAACGAACCTTATGTCCTAGCAATTCGCTATGGTCGTTCGCCTCCACCAACATCCGAGTTATCTGCTTTCTCTTCTTTTTCCTCTGCTTTTGCTGCTTCTGACAGGCACGTGCTCTTCAGATACGCACGGCGAAATGGCGAGAATGTGGGCAATGTCGTCTCGTTACAAAAAAAAAAAATCAGTTCTTTGTGCTTCAGAACAAAAGGAGGCATCGCTGTCGACTTGTTATTAAAAACTGTCTGCCATTATCTGCGATACGTATTCGTGGCAGCAACGACAGCCGGATCGCTCTATTGGGCTGTTACTTATTAAAAGGAAACAAAATATGCTGACGCAGCTCGGACGGTCTTTCCGAATAATACTTGCTGGCAAGATTCGTTCCCGCATGAGGCACTTCCCATGCTTTTGTCTCGAGACCTACATTGGCCGCACTATCGCCTTTTCGCCGTGCCTCTCCGGTGCCTGACCGAATAACGAAGGAAGAAGAAAAGGAAGACAGATAACTCGGTACTTAGTAGAGGCGAAAGACAAAGGTGAGTTGCTAGGACACATTCGTTCCAGCATTGTCACGGCTATGCGGCCTGGAGTTTGATGTAGAACGATGTCATACCACTAGAAGTTTTCTCCACCCAAGTGAAAATGGTCAACGACAATAGGCAAAGGGTGCTCATATGTGAAGGCATTCCCCTATGGCATAAATAAAGCTCGAACCATAGAGTAAACTATTATGTGCAAGAGCCAGCTCTTTACATACAAGCCGAACGCATTACTTTCATGGCTACGCTTATTTTAGCCATGCTGATTGCTCTCGTGTAACTCCAGGTTTAAACTTAGGCTAAACCACAGCCAAGGATTTTTTTTTTCATGTGTGGCGAAATGCTTTGGTAACGGGGCAAACTTTTCGTATTAGGGAAACTTCTATGAAAAAAATCAGTTTTTTTTTCAGAGCAAAATCTATGCCCTAATAGAACGCTTTTTCTAACTTAGTGTGCAAAATGTAGGTAGTTGAATAAATGTTTATTTTTTGTCGTTGGCTTCCGCCAGCAGAAGTTTCGCGATTTTAAATTTTACTCTTTGGTTCAAATTGCTTATAGCTCTAAATGCTGGACTGCACGTAACAAGGTTTGTAAACAAGCCCAGTAACTGATACATAGACGGACGAAATCAGAAACAGGTATATTTTGCGCATGTGTGGGGTTGAAACTATTATTTTGTGTTGCATAGTTTGAGAATCCAGGCGTTCTTTTGTTCTTACTGGTCAGCTCTTCATCTTCGCAGATGGCCTCCTCCCCACAAGCGTTGAAAGAAAACTCAGGACGACTCAAGAAATCAAGAAGCCGATAGCTCGGATATGTGGACCTGTATTCCTGGCCCTAACCCCCTGAAGCTCGCGCTGAGGAAGATATCGTCTGACAATTCGAAGAACGCAGAGGGCCAAGGGATCAGACAAAATGACAAACATCTTGGTTGGGACTGGCTGTCCGAAGAAGTTTTTGATTGGCCCCTGGACGTCTCCTTTCGAGACCTCGCTTTAGGAAAGTGACACTGAACGCACGCAAATGACCAGACACCACCATGTTTCCATTATAATTTGCAATCCACAAACCACTTCGAGCAACTTTGTTTTTTTTTTCTGTAGCGATAGCTTCATTGGCCTCAATTTCACCGTTTCTCGTACCTACAACAGTTGCAGTTCAACTCATGCGCGTGTGTTAATTTGGTATAATGATAATAGATTGGTTCAGAGGATAGGAAAGGCGCAGTATCTTTCACACTTGCTCCGAGGAATCTGAACCCACGCTGAAGAGAAGGAAATGGGAGAGAAAGAGGAGCCGCAGTGGAGAGCTACGGTGAGAGAAAGAGGAGCCGTAGTGGAGAGCTACGGTGTAATTTCGGCCACCTGGGGATCTTTAACGTGTACTGACATCGCAGTGCCCACGGACATCTCTCCGCTTCGCCTCCATCTAAACGCTGCCGGGGGCAGAACGTAAAAAGCGGCGTATCGCAGCAGGAAAGAGAATGGGCGTAAAGAGACGAAAAGAGCAGCGGAGACGCCCGTAAAGAGACAGGAACGGCTTGGAACTTTACGGCGATGCCAGATGGCAGAGCTTAACAGATGGAGCAGAGCCGCCGAGTTGGGGCCTATGGAAGAGTTCAGTCAACGGGAGCAAACAAGAACAGGATCTGAAAGCACGTCGTGTGACTGAACAATCCACTCGAGTTTCCAAAAGTGCATCTGCGACCACCGAGTTTGAAGCAGACTTTGTGAACAATCCGTTTTGACACATGTGTAGTGTGTACAAGAGACTATGGCACCAAGTGTACTTGACACCGGTGAGTAATTCAATGTATAAGACTTTGCTTGGAGACTGCCAAATCGAAATACGGTGTTAAGCAAAATAGAGACCACTGCATTGTACTTCACAGCTCATCGGGAAGTCTTCTTGTGTGTATCCCTTATTTTGTGTCCTTGTCACCTTTGCGCTACGTTCCTGAAATAAAAAATGAAGTCTGCGTATCTGTTGAGAAAGTGTTTCCGCCCAGGCTTACTTTGGGAATTCTCGTACGCGCAGTTATACTTTGCTGCACGTTTTCTTCCCCAAATCCTTCTTCCATTCATGCATCATTTCTAGCATACTTGTTATCCTGCCGTCCTAAGCTAGTAAATTGTGTGAAACACCACTGCGGCATAGATGATAATTCCTTCTTATCTGAACAGTACCGAAACTTCCTTCATGACCTAGGCCTAACATGTCTCACTAATAATCTAAGCGAACCGGAGTATTGGATCTGCATCTCATCCTCCTATTTCAAATTAGCTGTTTCAGTAGCAGCTGCATCTCTCACGTCCGCTCTCTCGTGAAGCAACACTTCCTGCCAACTAGTGAGTCAGTTCCAACTTCCACGCAATGTCACCTATAAGCCAACTCTCAGGTCATTCATGATGGCGATTTTTTTGCTTTAAAGGAGCCCTGAAACTTAATTTAAGAATATTGTTTTGCCTATTGGTTACGCGGGTTGAGTTCTGGCGACGCTATTACCGGTGGTCGTTTTGTATTATCCAGTATTTATTATTTTATTTTGCTCGCGAAAATGACTACGAGCCACTGGTGGTGCCGGCACACAGGCTTTTTTGGCAGCGGATGTGACATCATTTTGCGGGCTTTTGATGATTTAATGAACAATTAATTCGTGACTAAAAGGGTTCACAAATAAATATATAATGTGTCATATTCTTGTGTTTACTATTATATCTACAAAACCAACGTGTTTGCGTTCGTCAACGCACTTCAAGTATTACAAAAAAATGAACGCCGCTAGAGGCTCTCGCTGTTTGGTTTGGTTTGGTAGAACTTTATTTCGCACAGTAGGGGTCCTGGAGGACACTCGGCTAGGCGCCAGGTGTAGAGGGCAGCTCCCACGTCGGCACAGAGAGCGCGAAGCTCTCCGCCGCCGCGCGGCCTCCTGGACAGCCCGAAGCTGATCATGTAGGGAAGCACTTTTTAAAACTTTGTCCCAACGTTCCTTGTTCTTGGCGTAGGCGTCGCTCGATGCACAACCACACAGCATATGGTTTAAGTCTACACGATCACTGCACCGTTCACACACATGTTGTCCGTCGTAGTCTGGGTCGATGTGCTTCATGCGCCAGGGGTTGGGGTATGATTTCGTTTGGAGCAAGCGTAACGTGACTGATTGGCTGCGGGTTAATTTCTTATCCGGGAGGGGAAATGCTCGTCTGCCTAGATAAAAGTGCTTAGTGAGCTCGTTGTACGTGAATAATTGATCTCTATACTCGATATGTGGAGTAGCAGGGGAAACCGGAGGGACGCGGTCGATGAGTCCTCGCGCCGCCTCGTGTGCAATCTCATTGAGATTCCGCAGGCCGCCCCCTAAGCTGCCCATGTGTGCCGGGAACCATACGATGGAGTGAACGGTGATGTTACTTCCGCCTAATATCCGTAGCGTCGTCTTGTCTATCCCGCCCTTGGCGAAAGCTCGAGTGGCTGCTCTAGAGTCGGTGTATACAGTTGTGAAGTTCGAGTCTTTTAGAGCTAGTGCTATCGTTGATTGTTCAGCTACCTCTGGCTTCTTGGTGTAAAGTGTGAGTGAGTTGCGCGTACGCCCGTGTCCGTCGACTAGTGCTACCGAGTAGGCATGCTTTCCCGGTATGTACGCTGCATCCACGAAAGCTGTCTGGTCGGGAAACCGTGCCGCGTCCGCAGCGAGGGCTTTGGCGCGGGCGAGCCTTCTTCCTTGATTGTGGATCGGGTGAACGTTTCTTGGGAAGGGGGACACTTTGATTGCTTCTCGCACGACTTTAGGTACCTGCAGGACGTTGTCCTTTTCTACTATGGTGTTCAGGCCGAGCTTAACGAGAATCTCTCTGCCCGCTTTGGTGCTTGATAGGCGTGCAATCTGTGCCGTGTGCTGTGCCTCGATGATTTCGGCAAGGGTATTGTGCACTCCTAGCTGTAAGAGTAGTTCAGTGGAGGCATTATCGGGGAGCCTCAATGCTGTCTTGAAAGCTCGGCGTATGTGTACTTCAAGCCTTCTCTGATGTTCCTTTTTTCAGTTGAGCATTGCCGCCACGTATGTGATGTGACAGAGTACAAAAGCATGGACCATTTGAATAGCGTTGTCCTCGCTCAGTCCCCTGTGCCTATTCATGATGCGCCGAAACATCCGGATCGCGTTTGCAATCTTGATCGTGATGTTGTCAAGCATTGCCCAGTTGGACCCGTTGCTTTGGATGATTAATCCTAGAATTCGTATTTTATCGACCGTGGGTATGCGATTTCCATCCCTGTCGTGTATCTCTATGCATGGTGTGTGGTGTCGGCGCCAGTCGTTGGACGGGCGCCCTGGTCTTGAGGGGTGGTAGATGAGTAGCTCGGATTTTCTAGAAGAGCAGCGAAGTCCCATTGGGGCAAGATGGGCCTCGGTAACCGTGATGGCTTCTTGCATGCGCGCTTCCAATTCCGCATCGCTGCCACCGGTGCTCCAGATGGTAACGTCGTCTGCGTATATGGTGTGCTCCACATCAGCAATTTCACCCAATGCGCGAGAAAGCTTTGTCATCGCCAAGTTAAATAAGAATGGTGAAAGTACTGAGCCTTGTGGTGTTCCCTTATCGCCCAGATTAAAGCTCTCCGAGACGTGTTCGCCTATCCGGATAGTGGCCGTTCGGTCCGGCAGAAACGCCTTGACGTAGTGGTAGAAGCGTGTTCCGAGATTGTGGTCAGATATGGCTTTGAGAATGGCTTGATGTTGGATTTTGTCAAAAGCTTGCTCCACGTCGAGTCCCAGTAGCGCTTGGTGTCTCGTATGGGGCGATCCAACAGACTTTTCTTGATGCGTAGCATAGCGTCTTGCGTTGAGAGACCTGGCCTGAAGCCAATCATATTGTAAGGGAAGTACTCCCTTTCTTCTACGTATTCCGATATTCTATTCAGGATAACGTGTTCGGCTAGCTTTCCTAGGCAGGACGTCAGTGAGATCGGCCTTAGGTTGGGTAGGCCCAGCGGCTTGCCCGGTTTTGGGATGAGGATCGTATTGGCATGCTTCCACTCTGCAGGTAGTTGGCCAGTTTTCCAGACTTCATTGATTTGTTGCGTTAGGAACGTGACCGAGTCGTCCTCTAAGTTTCGGAGAGCCCGATTTGTGATACCATCGGGGCCGGCTGCAGAGTTACTGTTGAGTTCGTGAATTGCGAAGCATACTTCGCTTTCTGTGAAGTCCGTATCTAGCTCTGAGTTTGGGGCACCGTCATAGCTTTGCCTTTGTAAGGCACTGGGTAGCCCCGATTTAAGCAGTAAGTACCGTTTGGCAAGGTCATCCAGAAGGGCTTCGGCGGTACTGATTTGCTTCTCGCGATGCACTAATTTGCTTAGCCTGATCCGTTGCATAGTTTTGGACTTTATTCCGTGTTCGTCGAGGAGGTGTTTTATGAGTCCCCACCCACTTCCTCTGCGTATTTGCCCATTGAGGGAGCTACATACTTCATCCCATCGTTGTCGGGAGAGAACCATGCAGTATTGTTCAATGGTCTTGTTGAGTTCGGCTAGTTTCCTTCGTAGTCTTCTGTTAAGACGCTGACCCTTCCACCTGGCTAGAATGGAATGTTTGGCTTCGAGAAGATTCGCTAGCCGATTGTCCATCCTCTCTACCTTAACGTCCGTGGTAATTGTCCGTTCCGAGGCTGCGATGTCTGCTTTGAGCTGCTCGGTCCAGCTCGTTATCGTGTGCTTTGTGGTTGCTCCTGATGAGTTGGATGGCTGCGCTACAGCAGCCCTAAGGATACGAGGCAAGGGTTTAGAGGCATTCTGGCCAAGATTGCGCACATCGCCAAAGACAGTCCGCTGATTATAGGTGGAGATTTTAACGCCCCACACCAGGCTTGGGGCTACGCGTATCCCTCTAGCAAGGGAAATCGTCTTCTCACGACAACCTCCGATCTCGACTTCACGCTGATCACAGACCCGGAGACCCCAACCAGATGTGGCACTTCCACATGTCGAGACACCACACCGGACCTTACTTTTGTCCGGGGCCTATAAAAATGTGTCTGGCACAACTCGGGAATAGACCTTGGGAGTGAGGAATTTCGCGTCTCTCTACATAAATGGCTCAGGCACGAATAGTTACCCTCTAGCACGTGGTAAATAGCGCCTGAACAGCTGGTTTTTCGCCGGTGATACCTCGTTGAACTTTGCGCTGCCTGAAAACAAACTTACCCAGTACTGCGCTACTTGACCAGCGAATTCCTAGACGAAGTCTTTTATATGTTGCCCTCTCGGAGTGAGCAAACAAATAGTGGACGGCAGCGGCAGAGTGTGCTGGGCGCGTTTCACTCTAGCGGGACCTGGAAACTCTTTCGAATGTTCACAAAAACTCGACATTTGCTGGCTACAAGAAACTGCATCTACGCTGTCACGCGGTGCTCACGGTGGCAGGTGCTTACGCAAAACATCGTTCGAAGAATACAAATGTCGCGACGCATTGGCTGAGCACTGAAAGCTCGTGTCGATCGAATCCTATTGAAACCTATCGAAGTTCATACATAATCTAGATTGCAATCTTTTTACTGCTATTCTTTTCTCGGGCGACGCACCATCACGATTAAATACCATTGCAGAAGCTCACTGTGTACTCGCGTTTCACCTGAAAGTAGTCATTAAGGTTAACGCGCGGGAGTACACTTGTTGAGAGCTAGATTCCTTTGAACTGTTTATGATATTCGTTACCGTGGACTGTGTGGATTGTGAGTGCCATATCACAGTGGAGCGCAAAAAAGTCGGCGAAATATACCAATAGCGCTCCATTTCTTTATTTTTACTTTTTGTTTAGCAGCTTGTTCCATTGTCACTAGGAAAGTCATTTGACGTGTTTACATCTTTAGTACACGCGTTTCTTTTTTCCTTGCAGCAGCGTGCATTGACGCAACAAAGCTGATAAAAGAAATTTTCAGCCAATCCTTCTGTTTTTATTTCTTCATTGACTTTATCCCCCGCGTGCTAAACTAAAATGATTAAAACAATGCAATCTATCACCTCGTACTAGGTGTTTGTTTTTGGACTGTGAACCCTTTGATGTTTCCTCGCAGGGCGCAAATTCATGATACATGGGGTGAACCAGGCTACGTTCTCTTAATGAAGTAATATGTCTTTTGAATGTTTCTGTGCATTAGATGGATTTCTTGTTTGAATTTATGCGACTTATTTCAGCGGTATGGTCCTCAGCGTAACTGGAAGTCACTCACTCTACTCCTAGGAATGTAGGCCAATTTAGAGATTATGGACATGAAAGTTAAGTGTACACAGACAAAGCCTGTATTTTCAATTAATTGGGATGCATCCGATGGAAAGTTGGGTAGTAACATTTTATGATGCCGTAGGCTCTTCACTGTAGATTATTGGAGACTCTCTCTTTGCTAGCTGCTTAGCATCAGCCAAAAGTGCTATCGCACTCAGCAATTCAGTCATCTCCGTTGTAATTCTCTGCAGAAGACACCTATGATCCATCACTTGAGTCATTGTTGTGATTGTCATTATTACAGTTTAACTTGTACCCTTTACTCCTTCAATGACGATCCCTTTGAAGTATCGAACAGCATTTTCAATCTCGGTTCTTGTAGAAACTGTGACCGTTTTATGTAATTATTACTATAGATTTTTTGTATTATTTTGCAGAGTTGGCGTGTTTCCCAGTTCCTCAATATACTCCCACAGAAAGTTCTTCGCCTATGGAGAGAACCTACTGGATTTTTTTTACAGCTCGTAGACAGTCACGTGCCCCTTGTAAAGCGTGAACAAGAATAGAGTAAGCGGACTGGCTAGCCGGTTTCTCATTTTGTATTTCAACAGCGCATACCATACACGGACAGAGGACAAGAAAACGCCCACACGATCGCTGAAATTCAACTTTATTTCAGAAGTTCGCCGATCACAACATATTTACCCTCAAGCATTGTGCGTGCGTTTACTTGTCCTCTGTCTGCGTGTAGCATCCGCTCTTGAAATACATAGTGAACAAGAATGTCTGGCTCTGCATTTTATGTCATCTCAGTGTGCTCAGACGTTCACTCATTAATATGGGCCATTCAGGCAATGCTGAAAAAAGGCAGCAGGAATGGTATTGCTCCGCTGCCATACGTTCATCTGGAGAACGTGTGGCATACGGTCTTCTGGGTGCAATATTTTCCCTCTCCGAAGCTGACCTGCTAGGTGGAAGATCTGTGTATGGACATGTTGCTCGTACGAACTGCAGCATTAACTATTTAGTGACAGAAATGCCGGTTACATATATAAGGAAATTTCACATGTGCCTTGGAACAACGCCAATCGGCTCAGAAGTCATTGAAGTTACAGCTATGAGAATACTGCTCTGCTCACAAACTTTTTCCGTTGCTTCTGCATGTGTGTCTCAGCATAAGATGGTTGCATTGTTCTGGTTTTCACTACGGCTGCGTGACTAGTGCCTAGCTCCTTGAATGCAGATTCATTTAAACTTCTACCACTCGATCTGTCGTAGGTGACAAGAACGCAGATTCGCAACACTAAAAAGTTGTAGTCATTACTGCCAGTTTGAACTTGCTCGTATTGCGAATGGTGAAAGTCACACTTACTTTGGCCTCCAGCCTACTTAAGACCAGCCCCTGAATTCATTCGACATTAAAGTGAACTGAACAACGTCCCTGGCTGCATGGAGAGTGAGCATCGCCATACGTTTGCATTCAGTGCAGGCTGTATGCTGGGTTCCTCAGTCAGCCATGCTTTTATATAGGACATGCTCAAAGGAACACCTGGCATGTGTTTGTGCTGATGTTTTAGAAAAGTCTATTACTGCAGCAGCAACTGCTGCGGTCAAATTACCTGACCATTTGCTGGATCAACATATTGAACTCTGGAACATTTGTGCCGCGTAAAGGAGGATGGGGTGAAAACTAATGGGGTTAGATGGCAGAACCTTGAACAGAACCTTCAATTGACTTAATTCTACTTTTGATTACACACGGTACATACTCGGCAGCTCACAATTGGTTTTCTTTTGGGCTAGCTTGAGAGTATCCTAGAGGTTAAACTGTCCAGAATAAAAAAAAATAGCATTACGTAATGCCAAATAATATAAGCCTGTAACCTAATCGACACCTTAAAGTGGCCCCAGCAGCAAAAGAAGTGGTGACGAATGGGTTTGCTGCCCCCCTCCCCCTCAATATAACATTCCGATTATGCCCATGGGTAAGGATTAGCTGCATGCTATGAAACATACGCAATGTCACTCTCAATGGAGACGATGAGTTCTACACTGATCTATAGATTTGTTGAAGTAATCTGAATGATGGAGTGGCAGTAGTGCAGAATAATTAAATATGCAACTGGCAACAAAGCATGAAGTAATGAAAGTTTTATATGGAATGAAACGGAGAAAGCACCTTGGTTTCCACTGTGTGCGTTTTGTTTTATCTCGCATAGCAATTTTTATTACTCCTAACATATATTGTCAATAGATAAAAACTGAAATTCCATATCTCTCTTAAGGGTCAGGTGTGTTACGTTAAAGAGTAGATGCGACTGGGAGACAACCCATGTGATTGTCTCCACTAAGTCCCATATGAAGCCATTGTTTCCAGCACTTTAGGGAAGACTTCAGACTATGAAGAAAATGAGTTTTGAAAGGCCAAAGCGGGTTCGCTAAGCGTTTTGAAGTAAAAGGTGACAATAAAATGACTGCTAACGCCACTGGCAAAAATATTAAATTTGTGCAAAAGAACTGGTTTGAGCATTCATGTGGAAAGTTGGGCGTGTTGGCACTCATAAGAACAGGCGCCCGTTCCTCTCTTCCGTCTTTGTCCAAGTTTTTTTAGCGATGCTTTTTTGAGCGTTCACCCGAATTATACATCCTTCAATCTAAGCCCACGATTTATGATTATTTTTTAATTTGTTTGTAAAGTCGCGGGTAAGTAGGGCGATGCGTGGAAGCAATTTCTGAAACTATTCTCTGGGCGGTTGATTAAAGAGCATAGTAATACATTGGGAAGCGACAGGCCACTAGAGGCCCACTATTAATGTAGCCACACAGTCGCGGACACGCTTCACGGTAGCTCCTAAAGTTTGCTGCGGGAACACCAGAACTTGATGGCATCGGTTCGCGCCGTTTTCCGACCAAGTAGCGTCGTCTGTGGTGAAGGAGCGCTTCTGTCCTGAGTGAAAGAAGTTTTCCTTTCAACACGGTGCCCTCCTACTTTCGATCTATTTCAAACGAGACACACAAAATAGGCGACACCAGACAGAGCTTTTATACTACCTTCGTGTACCGATCAGCTCCATGCTTCAAAGCGCATGAACCCCGTTCCATCTTTGCAGTATCGATCGTTCGTGCCGCGACGTGTTATATAAATGACGTTTACTGGCACCGGCATAAGTATGAGTATATTGTTCCTACCTACCGGTAATCTTGCCTTTCAAATCAGCATTAAACAAACATTTTCCATTAGCACGCTTGCTAGTGCTCAATAGCAGCTTGTACATACATTGCGTTCCGGAACTTAATTCGCAAAAATAAGTTACGCAAAAGGTTTAGCCCTGCGAAACCTAAGTTACTGAAGCGAAAGCGGCGGCAAATTTTGCTCGTGCCACCCCTCTTCGTTTCTGAGGGGCAGGCTCTCAACGAACTACGTCCCCTGTGTTATCGGATTCCAACTGTAATCTTCGCAACCTCTGCGGCGCGAACAGCTGCCGAGGTGTCTCCACTTGATTATACCAGACGACTGCTACCGTTTGCCGAGGTCTATTGCAGTCCGTTGGCCGCGGCTAAGAGTATTTGAACGGAATTTAATGTTTCCTGGTTCGTCCTCTGGTTGGCTCCATCAGATATGATGGGATCAAAAACGAACGCAATCAGCCATCTGCCTATGCCACTTAAGCATCTGCCCAAGCTCGGACCAAGGCAGCGCTTCATCTCTATTTTCAGAAGCAGTGGAGGCTATCTGAATAGTAACTCGATAATTTTCAGAGTAACGGATTCTTTTCCCCATGCCGCTGCGCCATGGATTGGTCAGCATGGGTCACATGGCGCGCCGAGGGCCGCTTTCGTGATCAAGCTTCCAAACTGTCACAGCGTGGACAGTTTGCGTGTGTGGAGATTGCTGTAATTCGCTTCTGGGTTCTGTTACTTGAGTTTTTTTTTCTCGTAAGAAGTACTTAGCGGTAGAATTCCAGGTTGCAGAAACCTGCATGAGGGCGTATAGATTTTAAAGGTGGATTTTAAAACGATTGATGGATATAGATAATGAAAAAAGTTATAACCAGACATCGATTTAGTAAATACTAATGCTAATGACTAATAATGATGATTAATAATGACCCGTAATGACAAGTATGTCAAACTACGTCTTGTGATGAGCGCAACTGATTGGAAATGAGTGAAAACGCTTAGCGATAAATGGTAATGCCTACAATGACTAAGTATGACTGATCATTACTGCTGATGACTAAAAACGACCAATTTGTCTAGGGATGGCTTGTAATGACAACAGCTGATTGGCAACGAGCAAAAAACATTAGTTGTAGTGTAACTCTGGTTAACCCTAGTTGAATTGCGATAGCAACGGCGGAAGCTTCTTTTACCTGCTACCTATTCCCCTATCACACCCTATCAGCGTAAGGTGCTACATTATTCAGGACATTTAGGCTCATCCTTTAAGAGTATGACGCGAGAGCGTAAGTTACCAGCCTTCTTCTTCTGCTCCTCCTCCTCCTAAGGTGTTCAAGGTCAAGCGTGGCATCCGCCGGGAATACGCGACGGCTCGAAACCTGGAGCAGTATTGCAATCGCATTAAAATGCTTAGCTAGGAGTCGTAATGACTACAATTAGTTGGTAGGACTCATCATAACTACGAAACGGCAAATAGGTCAAACAACGACTTGAAAGGATCGCAACTGATTGGAAATGAGTGAACTGACTAGGCATGACTCATCATTATTGCTAATGGCTACGAAACGACTAATATAACAAACGATGACTTGTAATGACCGCAACTGATTAGAAATGAGTACAAATGCTTAACTATCCGTGGCATGACTGCAGGGACGAGGAATTACTCATCATGACAACAAAACGACTAATATATAAAATGACAACTTGAATTGAACGCAACTGACCGGAAATGAGCAAAAATGCTTTGCTATAACAGATAATAAGTACAATGACTAGCCGCGACTCATGACTACGAAAGGACAGTTATGTCAAACAACGACTTGTCGCAACTTACTGGAAACAAGCCAAATTTATTGAGAAGTGATAACGATTACAGTGACTAGATATGACTCATCATGACTACGAAGTGACTAAAATTTCAAACCACTGCTTAAAGGACCGCAAATGACGGGAAGCGAGTAACAATTCTTAGCGATGAGTGATAATGCATAATGATAATGTTTTTAATAGCATAAATAAAGATGTTTAACAAGCAAGCACGAGTGAGCTTGCATCAAAGTGTGCGCGTACATATGCGACGACGTACATTTAGTTGGCATCTGCATTGCCATAGAGTATCACTCAATGGTGGTAAACGAGGTAGGCAAGAAAGTGCGAGGGATTACAACACCACGAAAATCACAACAGAATAGCCAGAATAGCAAGGTGTCCGACTTATCGATACAGTTTTTTGCAGCTGGCAGTACCTTAATTGTTCGCATGTAGACCAACGGTCAGCCTTCCATACAAGCTTACCGTTCATAATTCGCAAATTATACGTTTTCTTATGTAGCTGCGGTACTCTTGAAGGCAATGCACAAGCAAATGTCTATGCTGCTATCGAAATGTCTTCTGCTTTTGATTTGAGTATAACCGCGCCAGAGAAGCACTTCGAGCAGTTGGAAGCTCCATGGCCGCGATGTCATGGTTGCCAGTACGCGATGGAACCTCTGCGGTAATCTTAAAATTATAGAGTGACTCCAGCTATCAGACAAAGCGAGCGCCAGGCCTCCAGCGTAGCTGTGGTTGAGTAACGTCCTGTGTGTCACATGACTAGGCAAACGCGGGCGCTCTGTTTCTTCGGCAGATCGGTGACGTAACAGCTGACACGTGGTTTCTCCTCAATTTAAGGTCAAACAGGTGCACATTGCGAAGAAGTTACGAAGCGGAGTATTAAACGCTTTCTCTTTTTAAAATATCTCGTCCGCAGTTCTCCAGCTCTTCGAGCACTCACTAGGATAGGTCTCAACAGCTGTTATCAAGAAACGTACAGTCGGCTGGTCGAACTGGTCGTCTATCAAAACCACCCGCGGCAAATAATTATACTGAAACACCCTCGCTGATGTTCTCGGGACAGGTGTTAACTGTTTTGATGGCGAATGCATAGAAGTCTTGCCAGATTTCCGGCTGCGATATAGATGCTGTAATAGGATTGGAAGTCCCAAAGTTCACGCGGCGTTGACAATGGCTACCTGTAGCACTTAGCTTCTCGTATAGTGCCTAGAATATACTGGCTAGTGTGACGAGCGCCCGCGCTTCCCTATGGGCGAGGATGGCGCTATTTGCAATGAAAGCCAATCGTTAGCGGCAGAGGGCGCTGCTTGTCAAGAGGGTGCCACCTGAGCAGACGACGCAGTTTTCTCTCTTCAGAATACGGCAATCTGTTGGTGTTGTGCGTGCGTGTTAAACCTGCTTCTGCGCCTCTTTTGCTTTCACGAAGGTGCAGTAGTTTATTTACGGAGTAGGTGTTTGCTCATGCGAGTCGTTCCGCACTTCTACCTGCTCGGCGACGATTGCATCGGTTTTTTTTTTTCCTCGTTTTGTGCGCGCGTTCTGTGCTCGCCTGTATCCCTTCTTTTTTTCCTGTGTCGCCAGTGGTGAAGCGCGGTTCCCGATTGTTGTTTCCCCAGTGCCTCTAACTAAACTGCAAAGAAAAATGCCAAAGAGAAAGCGGTGGTGCACAGAGAAGACTTTCTTTTTTGGCAAACGGGGCTACCGCTAGAACAAGGAGCGTACGTATTACTGCGCTATCTGATGCTACGTAAGTACGCATTCTGTACAATGGGAACGAAGCATCGATAGAAATGACTGAAGGTAAACGGCAACTGCTTTTGTTGGCGAGAAACATTTTTAGAGCATGCACTTATATTCACAAGGATGCAAACCTGGGCGAGTCGGTAACGGTGCTCCATGGCAGTGTGTAGCGCAAAGAGTGTACACAGGCGCTACAGACAGCACCTGTGTTGTGTACCTTTTCTGTGTCCCTCGACTGTCATTTTGCGCTACACATATATCATATGGATGCAGTTATATATTAGGCGCATGTTTCACCGTAAGCGCGGCATTACCAACGAGCTTCATCGCGATTAACCGGCCGCGTCTCGTGCATATTGCGTATCTGAGAAAAAACAAAAAAAAAAAAACAAAAAAAACTTCGTCAGCTTCTTCATTCAAAAGATGGTGACTTCGGCAAAACCTTGTGCAATCGCAGGCCGCGATGTACCTTAATTAGCCGCTGTAAGTAAAGGTTCCTCGTTTGTGTTCTGCTGTTTTTTTTTTCTTTTTATTCAAATACCTCACGGGCTCCGATTGGAGTAATATGTGAGGGGGGTTACATAACGGGGGTGCGAAACAGAAGCATGTAGAAGATGGTTATTTTAACATCGTTATTTTCAAACCATTAACATTATACCCTCCACACCTTGTGCCCAAGACGGCACCAAAAAGGAAGGAAAGAAACATATGCGAGCAGCAACCACCTCGTAAACGCCATAAGCGGGACACAGGGACTGGACCCGACGATTCGGGCTCGGAAATCAACGAGGGCTCCTGTTTTCTCGAAGCTGGCTTTCAAGACTGCAACGACTCCTCCGGCTCCAGTGAAGCGGGCATTGTGGGTGAACAGAGTGGCAGCCAGGCTACACTGCAGACACCTAACCACCACGGAGGCCTTCATTCGTTTGAGGACATTCTCATTCCGGTTACATGGATGCGGATACCTTCCGTGGATAACAGCCTAGCTTATGCTTAAGACCCAATAACTTTGAAAAGATGAAGGTTGACCTTGCATTCCAACTTTTTGGAGATGAGGTTATTAAAGGACTTTTTTTGCAATGGCGGCATGTGGAGACTATATACACTCGGGTGCAACCAACAGAAGACTTCGTCACGCTAATCAATCGCCTGATACGAGCAATGACCTCCAGGATAACCAAGCGTGCACTTAAGCCGGGTAGCCCAGACATGCGCTTCTTGGAAGACTTTTTAGGATATCTGGACAAGTGGGAAGAACATGCCAGCATTGCCTTCCACTCGCATTGTCACCTTTGATTAAACATGCTGCCTTCGTTCTATTAAACCGAATCTGTGTTTCGTGACTTGTATTCTTTGAGTTTGAATTCCTCCAAACGCGAAAGCTCTCATGTGCGTTTACCGGGTTAGCGTGTGGCTCACGTACCGATTGAGCTTTCAAGTTCGAGCAATCTGCACAAAGCAATTCGATATTAACATTAGCATGTTAAAACGTTATATCAATCCTAAGCTCCTGAAAGAGCTCTAAAACAAAGTATTAAACGTGAGCCAAAGCAACGCGCAGCTCCCTTTCCAACTCTCAGCAGCGCGGCGCAATGTGCGCGAGAAACCGGCTCGCACCCTCTCGCACCACAGCGCCGCTATGCGGCCGCCGGCGGCTTTCATTGCTCTCCGAGCCATCCCAGCCAGCGCGCTCGACACACTAGCCAGTATATTCTAGGCACTATACTTCTCGCCAAGCGAAGCCGGTGGTCAGCGCCATCTTTATCTCTGAAAAAATATAAAAAAACGAGGGCACTGTCGACGGGCCTCTGTGGGAGTCTAGCTCTAACAAAGGCGATGCACCGCAGGTTGTGTCATGAAACATCACACTACAAAACGTTTCGACCAGTGATGTCGCTGAAGCAAGGGATGATCTAGGGGGGCACTTGCCCTCGGCTAATAATTGTCTGCGACCACCTACATTGATGTTTGGCCGATTGGTCGCATCAATACGACAGGTGAAAGCGCTGTACCATTCAATAGACTCTTAGTTAAGCATACGTTGTAAATGTGCGTACATATCGATCACTGCGTTGCGTGAGCTAGAAACATCGCGAACACACCTTCAGTTGGTCGTGCCGCAGCGTCCGCCAGAAGCGGTGTGTACGGTGGTGCCATCTAGTGAAAATAAGTTGCACATGCGCGCTCATTTGAAAACATCTTTCAGCTGCAGTTACTTAATCGAAGAATAGTCACAGTATCAACCTTTTTTATTACTAGGAGAAAAACTGCACAAAATGAAGAAAGTTAAATCAGAAGCCAACGCCACAAAAAGTCTGCGAATGGATGTCCATGCTATGACGACCACTTACACAGATTACAGAGAGGCTTAGCAGCTTAAATTTCGCGAAGTTATCTAGAAACCCAGAATTATTTGTAGCTGATACGTTGTCGTGTGGGTTAAAGTGAGAGTAATATAAGAAAACACCACCATTTGGAGTGAGCTAGACCGTCAGAGAAAGCAGCGGCGAGGTGTACTCGTTCCGAAGCGGGCACACAGCGCGCCACCATGTTCTCAACGCATCCCGAAGCACACGCAGCGACGGGCGTATATATTTTATGCGCGCATGCACCCGCAAGACAGGCCACTTTACGTGCAGATCTGCGCATGAGCATCGTCGCTTAGTACGGTCAACCAAAAGTGTTTAATATTGTAGAATTATGTGGAAAAACGTAATCTGCGCCTGATTCCATATTTACAGTACACAACGAGGAATTAAAAAAAACGGCGGAGGATGATATAAAAACTAGGTGATAACTGACACCTTAAAAGAAGGAGTAATGCAAAAACAGTGAAAGCCGGTGATAATAACAATTCCACAATGATCATCTGGGCATCACATCACATTAAGCTTGAGGTTGGAGTACGTTTCACTGCGCCCACTTAGGCCATTTTTTCCTCCTTGGGAAATGCTGACTTCTATACTGGGGGCATTTTTACCGCGGTAATTTTTTCGGGGGCGTTCACAAGTGGGCCGGCTTTCCCTGATTTCACCATTACCAATAGCTTCATTTTTACTGCTCATATTTTGCATTTCAGTGTGCATAATGTCAGTATATGGGACCCAAGTATCGCAGCCTGGGGATGGGCGTTAGGGTGCGTAAGTGTCTTCGCCTCCGCTTTCAGGGTGTGGACATAGAGAAAGAGATTGGTCAAGAGCGAACACTCGGCGAAAACTGACCCCAGGAAATGACGCGCGACTTGTTGTGCTGCCACCGATTGATGGATGGCGGCATCAGCGCGGACATGCGCGGACACGCGCGCGACAGCACTCGCTGCAGCGGTAGCCCGCCGGAGCAGACGGCAGAAAGTTGTCGAAGGGAGCGAGTGGTTGTCTGCTTGTGCCTCGCCGCGCCTGTGCGGCACAGACCGCACATTTTCATCTCTCGTGGGCTGCTACGCGGAACGACTGCGGTTTTATAACGACGTCAAGGTGAGCAACGTTTTTTTGCTGAACTACGCTGCATTAGAAGCAGTTTACCATGGCCACGTCGGCCGGAGCAGCTCGTGAACAGGCGCGCCGGCTGTTCAGGCATAGAGAAGTTCAGGCGCAGTTCGTGACGCTCCGGCAGTTTCCAACCGCGCGAGGTTTAATATGTTGTGTTCCTGCGAAACTGAGCAGCATTTTGAACAGTTTATCTCAGCACGCTGTACAAAGTGGCATGTGAAGGCACCAAGGCACGCCGTCGCGCCAACATGGCGTATTAGCCGGCCGGCGCGGCCAGGCCTGGCGTGGTTTGCCGAACTGCTAGTTTTTCTAAGTGTTGCGTTTAAAAGGGCGACGGTAAGAGAAGAAATGTTGCATTCTTGACTTTCTTGTTAAACTTCGCAGTATTTCCGGCAGTTTAGTTCAGTACGGCGGCGACCGATCTTCACAAAGTCGCGCGTGAAGGGCAAGCTAACAGGCATGACAAGGCGTGCTGGCCGCGGTGACGTGACATGGCGTGAGGCGGTTTTGCGAACGCCTAGTTTTGCGTGGTGTCACGTTTAACAGGGCAACCGCAAGGTGAGAAGTGTTGCATTCTTGTCAAACTGCGAGGCATTTAGGATAGTTTAGCTCAGCACGGCGGTCTGAGCTTCACAAAATCGCGTATGAAGGGCAAGCCAACATGGCGTGCTCGCCGGCCGCGGTGAGGCCAGGCCGCAATTTTGCGAACGGCTAGTTTTGCGTGGTATCACGTTGCATTAAACGGGGTAAAGTTAAAGTGAGAAATGTTTTATTATGTTGCAAGCTTCATTGCTTCAGCTGTTCAGTGGTTTTGAGGAATATTGTTAGTTTAGTGGCTGTTATTACACTCACTGTAGAAATGCATTTTCAGATAGGTTCGGTTAGCCTGCATTTCCTGACCTCTATGTTGCAAGAGTAGCTTTTGTATCAATTTTACCAATGACAACTTTTTTGTTCTGGATCATAACTGCTGCTCACCAAGTCTTAAGTACGCACCCAAATGCGCAGATGTGTGCGCGGTGCAGTGGCTTAACATTTCATTGCCACCTTCTGCATCATATTCATTCCTTTTCCAACAGCAATGCATAGACCCACGGGCTACAGTCGAAGCACTGCAGATGCGACGAGTGAACAATGTGGCCTCCCCCCAAGCGTCAGTTCTCCTCTCTGCCCTGAGCAACACAAGTTATCCTTGCTAAGATAGCCGCGACTGGGACTGTGTAGTTTATGTATAATGCCTGTTTTGTTACATATCATTTGCCATAATTCGGAAATCAACGATATTCTAATTTTTGTGTCTACCTAAGAGCTCTTTCTTGCGTTCTGTATTTTTATTTTTCTGTACTGTGCGCATCGCCTAATGTGGACCAAGTTTGTCAATGCATCTGTTGCATCTCTAAGGTGTTTTATATGCAGCAAAACAAATGTTCATTTCACAAAGCACTTGGCGTCTTTTATGCAATACTGTCTTGCAAAGGCTGTGGCGCAGCTGCGTTGATGGCTAGTTTAGAGAACTCTGAATCTATTTTTCATATTCTTATGCATGCTGAAAATAACTAGAAGCCCTAGCAGACCACGTAAAACCAAAATAATGCGCCAAAAGGGCCGGAAAGGGCGCAGCGCATGCTAGCATTCAAATCACGCGCCTTTCAGCAAGATCGGGAGTAGTTGCCACCGGCCGTTTGGTGCGCTACAGTCAAATGGGCCGCTGGGCCCTATGGGAGTGTCCGCTCTTTACCAATCTCTTTCTCTATGGTGTGGACACATTTTTGTACTTCCCCGTGCCGCCTTTTCTCCTCGTGGGTGCTTCTTACGAGAGTCCTCCACGATGGTTGCCTGCAGTAAGCAATGATTCCGGTGTGGGTTCTCTACGCCGGTAATAACGCGACTAAACAGTAAAAAGACAGCATATATTTCGTTTTCCTCATGGTAGTAACTTGATCTGGTCATTTGACGTCCGTTTTACACGTAACAGAGCCGATATGACTGAAATTCAGTCGACAAGCGCTCGCGATGTAATGTTTTCCGCAATGTGTTGCCACCACATAAATTCACCAAGGGTATTTTATTTCTCTTCGCCATCATAAAGTAAGCCATGGGCTACTAATTGCGTAGTATTATGCCACACACGTTGTACGAACGCGTTGACGGCTCGTAAAGCGAGCTCTGCGGGCATATCGGTCGCCGGAAAGATTATCTGTGAATAGAAACCATTTCATCTCCGGTATTTTATGCAATATCTTTTCTTCGGAATATTTTTCACAAAGAAATAATACCTACAGTTCACTAAAGGAGGGTTAAAACACAATGTGATATCCCTTTAGTGCTTTGTAACTAGCAATGTTAGTCGAGCATAAATTTCTTTTAAAGGGTATTTTTTGTTTTCACAAGGGAAGAAAAACAAGATGAAAGCTCTTCTCGACATTAATCAATTTTTATGTAATGCTGCAGCGTTTCGACTGAAGACAATAACATTAGGCCGAATTCAGTTTTTCACATCCGGTTATAACAAAGACAGACAGCTCAATATTTTTAATATTCAAAGCATTGTTATCAGACCGTTCACTATAACGTAACTCACAGTGAGAATATAGAATAAAAAAAGGAAGATTTCAGTGTCCGTCATGGTTTCGTCCACCAAGACAATCGATCTTGCAGTGTCGACAGGTTACTGTGAAGGGCTCTACCGATGGCTATGGCCAACACAATACAAAAGCGGACGTGTCTGGTGCGGAGACACTGCTACACTCTACCACACAACATGGAGACGTAGGGCGAGCCCCGTAATGCCTAAAATAGATAGCCCAAGTCCCGAGCAGTGGGAAGACCTTCTAGCCGACTCGGACGCGCAGCATCAGCTTGTGCTAGTGCAGCGAGCCAGAGCCACTGCTGAGGCCAACGGCCGCCGGACAGAGGACTGCCGATCACTGCTCTTTCCTAAACCACGGCCCTTAACCAACAAGTTTCCCCCAAAACATTTATCAATCGATCAGTCAATCGACCGGCTACTACCAGAAGGTTTTCAAAAACATTTTTGTGCTGTTGTAGTGTTACTTCAAAACAACGTCAGGTGAATAAGCGTCAACTTGCCATATTCGTTTTAGTTTACTGCCTTCAATAGCACACTGCGAATACACAAGGTTGTTAGTCTCAGAAATATTCTAATCCGATGCTAGAATTACGGTGCCTCGATGGGTGCGCTGCCATCGCGCATCTACGCACCATAACAAGGCTTAATACGGAGCAAGTAGTGGCGCCTCCAGGCGCAGATAATGCGGACCGTAATTTTATCTGAAATGCTTCAACGATGCCAAATGGTGCCGCTTGTAAAAACATAGTAGCATACTCTTGTATGAACGATTATATTACCTTTTGCATATCCCAGTCGTAAACTGCCACCTGGTTTGCTAAAATGTTATGAGCTCACATAATGGCGTCGTCATCGGCAGAAATATTCGCGAGAGACGCTGCCAATAATCGATAAAGCAGTCAATGAGAACGCGACAAAATTCTGAAGCTGCAGGCGGAACAATAACCACGACAAAAGAGCGGACGCTTCCTTAATCTACTCTGGTGCCCTTAATGCCGACGCTGAGAAACCACAGTTATTGAAAGTCTTTAAGCGCGAATTACTAAGGGACACAACTATTGATAGCTCACTACAAGCCACTACCACAAGACTGTACCAAGGTGTGTTGCTGGAAAAGTTGTTTACAGATCATCTTGGAAAAAGCCGCGCAAAAAAACGGGACGAGGGAAGAGAGTCACGCTTGAGCGCTGACTAGTAACCTATTGTATTATTGCTGAGAGAATCAATGCACAGACCGGCAGATGTCCACAAGACGAAAAGGGGAAACAATTACAGGAAAGACATTATGTTTGCCACTCAGGTGTTACGATCCGCCAACTTGTGGTGGAACAATGGTATGGATGGTTTGCTATCACATGAGGCTCCTTTGCGCGTGATGATAAGGGGTTTGAAGATTTCCCTCGTCGCTGGTCCGTATAACGTTTGAGGAAAGACAACTGCTGAAAGGGCTGAACGCTTCCATCGCACGATCGACAATGGAGATGTAGGTTGCTTTCGAGACATGTTCTCTGAGGCGATCATTGATGCAACGCCCGCATTTACAACATATGATGCACAGCAATAAAAAGGTAACTGTCGACAGCGCGAGGCCGATGTTCGCCTCGTTGCAAAAGAGCGGCTTGGAAGCCGCTAGCAGTTCGGAAAAAGCGCAGTGCAGACATTATCTGCCGTCGCACAGACAGCGCACTCGGCCGCACACACCTATCGCAGTTCATCGCGTCGCACAGTCACTGTACTATATCCTTCTCGAGTACCAACATGCGTCGAAACATCTCGGCCGGCACGTCAAACAGTCTTCGTGCACCGTACTTCGCCGATGATCGCGTCGGGGCGCCGCCACTACCGCCTCACGAGAACGCCGGCCGTCGCATAGATCGCAACCATTTTCCCTTTGTGAGCGCTCACAAACGAGTTGTGAGCGGCTCGAGTCACTCACAACTCAAGCTCACAATTAGCCCGCAGCCGACGTCATCACTTCAAGCGTTCATGACGTAAACAGTAGATGTCGATGACGTAAACAAAGGCCACTCCCGCCGTGTTGCCGCTGGCCAATAGGAAAATTGCGAGTGTGAGTGTGATTGTGAGCCCTCTGTAATTCGGCCCCTGGGTTGACTGATGGTATCGCTTTAAAATACATTGCTTTTGCTTCTGCTGGGAGAAAAATATGAAATATCGGTGCAATTACAATTAAAATGGCATTTGATGATCAGGAGTCAGTGGACCGACGCAGCGTTACCATCCACGTCATTCACTAATACAGGACTGCGCCACTTCTGAACAATTGGCGATGCCGCTCCTTCTGACGCGACCGTCAATGAAAAGTAAAAAAATTTGGAGGACGCTTAAGCTTCGCCTTCAAGAGTGGAACGCGATAGCGTTATTGCACCTCGTCGAGAAAACTTATTAAATGCAAGGGTATTGGGGCATCCTCGCACCAGTACCCGCGCGGCCCGAACGGGAGAAGCGGGTGAGCGAAGATAGTGATCTAATGAAAGGAAAGACGCATGATTCTACAACCCGTGAGGGTGCACGGCGAAACGTCAGGGGCGAGTGGCGCGCCACGTGTCGGGGCAGCGCCGCACGTTGCGAGGAGGGGTTCTTCTGTGTTTGCCGCAAGATGGCTCTGCATGTGCGCAGAGCGCAGAAGAAATGTAGCGGAAACGTACTTCGCTACTCGTTTAACTGCGACTTCTGTAAGAAACATGCTCATAATTACCGATATACACCGCAGTATAACGTTCTACGGCACGTTTCTAAGGCAACACCGCATTCACTAGAAGCGCTCACTAGAAGCATCGCACTCGTGGATGAGTGGTAGCGTCTCCGTCTCACACTCCGGAGACCCTGGTTCGATTCCCACCCAGCCCATCTTGTAAGTTGCTTTTTATTTATGAAGTGCATGCCGGAAGTGCACGCCGGGATTTATCGCTCACGGCCAACGCCGCCGACGACACCGGCTTTTCTGCGACACGAGCTCCTTAACGCTACAGCGTTAATAATGCCACACTGGAAGTTTGTCAGTCATGACAAGCGCCAGGCCGAGAGCGAGGAAACGTCTTGCTTCATATCGGGCACTCTCCTAGCTAACAATCCGCGCGAGATAGCAGCAACGCGGTGTGTCCCCTAGGCCACTCCGGCCACCGAAGCCGTGGTCTCGCCTCTTTTGCGCGCGATACAACAAAAATAAAACTGCGGCTCAGCTCATCGGGGCTTTCCGAACCTATATCCTCGCGGCTGACGATAACTATCTTTTCTTACGCCGAGCGACGAAGTAGGCAATAACGCCGGATGCGGTCTAAGCTCAAGCGGCTACCTTCCCTAGCCAGGGAAATTAGCACACGCGTTTCGAATTAGGCGCTGCACCCATCACGACACGTTACCAGCGGACGTTGCACTGGCGCCAGACTTCCGGCGCTCCTCGTGCGCTCAGTTTCAGTTGCGTGCGGAAACAAACGTCGAATTTCATCGAGCTGCATGGCTCTAGAAAATGATTTTTTCTTCGTTTCAAAAACTGTTTAGGCATCACCTCGTCCACGGCATCAAACTGCCCATTGAAATGAAGCTTCCAACTACAATAATTAAAAAGGTATTTTTTTTTGTTAATTACACTCATAATTACAAACATTTTGCACCATGTTTTGTCCGCTTGGGCAGGGAGTGTGTTCCTGCAAATATTGTCTGTATGTTTTCAGTCTGCTATTTTTTTAATCACTTAAAGTCTTCCCTGGAACACCTTCTATACAAAGTGAAGTGTGTAAGAAAAGAATACTTCCCAAAGCGACCTAGATTCCTATAATTAATGTGGGACATAAAAATATCGATTGAAAAAAAAATAATGGAATACAAATATTTTCGTTTGGTTGCTTGTTGACTGACATGGTTGCCTGTTAACTGACAATAAATTCAATATATGTAGAATGATCCACTGGGCACCGCCTTTGATATGTTTTTGTTTTACTTTAAAGTAGGGTCCGAACAGGTTTGTAGGGCGTTCATAGAAGCTTAGCCTTCTTAGTTCTTCGTTCTCTAATCTGTTGCATTACACAGGGACGCAATTTTGGATTGCAGTATAGGATGGCAGTATTTTTTCTCTGCCAGAATAGGATATTGTAGTCTTGTTAAGCAAGAGCACACCTTTTAAACAGAATTGAAAATTTGATCACGACCAGCCCTGAGGCATCATACAGACGAAATGATCTTTAGATTATCATCTCGCAATTGTTGAGGAGGCAAAGCCAGTGTAGAATGGCGCCGTTTTTTGATTGGTTTCCTGAGGTTCAATACAGTGTGTTTTTCGCGCGTAGACTTCTAATTGCCTATTCACTCTTTTGATGATTTTACTCGCTGCTAAACCAGATTCTAATGCCCTCGTCAGAGGTTTCTAGTTTTTATGCGACATTAAATATGCGATTTCACACGTTCAGGCGACTTGGACGTCCCAGAACGGCGCACCAACGTTTCTCATCTATAGTAATAATGCTCAACAATTGCAGCATTACATTGGATTGAACACAGGAAAGGAGCGAGCGGTTATTATCAATATGATATCAACGGTTGCTAAAAAGCGTTTTAAAAGAACCCTGTTGACACCTGTGTTCTTTTGCTAACACAAACTTTCGCGGATATCAGTGGGTTTCATTATTTTGCCGGCAAGATATTCACCGAAGCTGCCCAGATAGAATCAAAGCACTAAAACTTGTGTTAATATTACTGTTTATTAAGCATCGTCATTTAGCTTTCCTGATATCCTTTTTTCCAACTCTTTACCAATGTTAAAAATGTTAGAAAAAGATTCCATAAACACTTAACCCAACCCATTCTTAGAAAAAGATAAAGTAAACCCGCTTGACCATGAAGGGTAATCTCGGAGAATGGGACAATATTTGAAGGCGTTCTGAAGACCACCAATTATCTGGCCGGCACTTGTACTCTGGGAAACAACGCAGGACACAGCTCCTATACTTTCCTCTCTTCAAATACTACCGAGTGAGGCTTTTAGATCTATCACTGAGGCGAGTGCATTTGAGACTTTGGCGAATTTATTATAAGCAAAGCTTTGTAACAAAATACTGGGGAAGTGCAGGACGTCTACAAATGACAGAATTTCAGATTTTCCCTTGCATATTATTTATTTATTAAATGTGGCAAAACATGTGGTACGTTAATAAGACGATGTTTTAATTGAAGCAAGCTCTGGCATTTTCAATACCTTTCTGCAAGTTGGAGTCAAGTGGTTTCCTTAAATATATGCTGAAGGATTAGATGCAGCATTGCAGTATGAGCCCACGGATAGCAGCAGCCTGTGCGGGTGTGTTAAATGTAGTGAAGAGTTCGACAGAATGCTGTCTGACGAGGGGCAAACATAACGGTAGAAGAAAACATACACTCGCCGAGTACTCCAAAATGTTTTAAAACATGGCGTTTCTTGACCCCACGGGTCCGTTGAACACATTGGGAATAAAATTGTGATCACGAAAATCGTGGGGGTCCCGAAACTTCATGCTTGAAGATTTTTTTTCAGTACTTGGCGAGTGTATGTTTTCTTCATCCACTGTGTTTAAAAGGCACCTAATCTAGACCTGCGTTGTAAAACTGGCATCTGTGTCACTGGAATCCAAATAAGTGTCGAGGGGGAGCTTCAGTCTTTTAGCTGAGGTTTCCAGAAGTAGACTTCTCGCCGCCAAAGCAAGTCCAGCCGTTGCAACGCCGTCCATCCGACTCATGCTAATCGTCAACCCTCGTTTTTGTTAACACTAACATTGATTGACTTTTTACAGTTATCTTCTAAAACTTGTTCGAACACGACTTTATCCACCCCGCCTGGGTGCTGCAATAGTAGTGCGCTCGATTATGTGCCCCAGGAAGCGGGATTGAATCTCGGCATCAGGGGCTGCTTATCAGTGGGAGAAAAAACTAAGGCGCCCGTGTGCTGTTCGATGTAAGTGCACAATAAGTGGTCGGAAGTTCTGGAGCCCTCCACTACGGCGTCTGTCATGGCATTAGTCGTTTTGGGACACTAAACCCCACAAACCAAACCAAACTCGCCTTAAAGTAGTATGCTTTAGATCAGTATGAAATAATTCGCACTGCGTTTCATGCCAGTAATTCAAAACATGAAGCACTATAGGCCAGATTTCCTGGCCCCTCCCGGGAGCGGCCATTTTCTGCCGACTAGCACGCCGCCGCGCGGGCCCATCTCTGGGGACTGCGGGTCCGCGGTATCGCCGCGGCCGCGCTTGCACGGTATCCGCGTTCAACTAGCCTTCGCGCTCTAGAGATCATCGAAAAAATATTTTCACCGCACGATTGTGTTGGAACGAGTTTATTTGCATTGTCGTAGAATTAAAATCGATTTGTTGTTTATGAGATTTAGTTTTACGTTCACGTTACCTGTTCTGATGGTCATCACGTAGCTACTTCAGTAACGCCGTTTCGGTCCCTTAGTGACGATAACATGTTTATGAACAATTGCAAACATCATTCCTGAGTATGGCTTGCATATAATTCCTCTTACAATGCGCTGTTATTCCTTCAGTGTTGTAGTTTGCGTGGTGTGCGCCAGTCATATCAACAAACAATCACTGTGCTTATCGGAGTTGACAGGCTAACGGCAGGGAAAATCTTTTGTGCTGTATTTATAAACACCGCTGCATTACGATTGTTTCTTTTTATGCCCGCGACTGTATACAGCCTATCAAATACTGCGCCTGCATGGTAAGCATAATGCACCTTTTTATATCCTGCACAATAGTAAATCTAGCCTGGCATTTCATTCTAATACTATCTACACTTTGAATAATTGAAACTAGCATTAGGGGCTAGGCGAACCGGTAGTAGATGCCAGTGTCCTTTCACATGAACAAATATTGTTTTGTTATCTGCGGTGCAGAAGACGATATTTTATTTTAAATAGAAAATCATGCTCCGTTTACTTAAGTTCGCAAATATACATTGTCGTATCTACGAAAGACACAGGTCCAAAGAAACGCTAGCTGGAGCATAACCACTCAGTTTTCATATGATATATGGCGTTTAGCGTCGAAAAGTGGCGTCACCTATGAGATACACCGTATTGAAGGGCTCCGGAATTTTATGGAATGCTTGTGATTATTTAACTGGCGCTGACATCACACTCTACAAAAGCGCTTCAGCTTTGTCGTCATCGAACCTATGCCTTCGGGCTGAGCAGTCAAGAGCCCTAACCACAGAGCCACCGCTGGAGGGCACAACCCCGTTTCGCTATTTATAATTATTTAGCCTCGAATAAATATTAACACAACAACCTGCTTTCGCGCTTTGCAGTGATAAGACAAATAAATTTAATTTTGATACTATTGGCGCGTGTGAAATCGCTGCTTAGGGCTTGAGCCAGGTCATAGAATGTAACGAAATTGTGTTGCGTCCGCGGTAGATACTATACCATCAAAAAGCTACTCCGCTCAACCGCTTTGCACGCCGTCTTATCTCTGAAATAAGGAAATAACAATTGGGAGTTCTGGCAGTCGTACTTAGATTCCCCTAAAGGGATGTATAGAGCCAATGACGACAACTGGTGACCGAAAAAACACGTTTTGCCTAAGCAAACGTCAGCGCAAACGTCGATCCGGTTAAGTCTCACACCATACTGTCAGATCCAAAAATCTACATCAGCGTAGGAAAAACTGGATTTATCACATCAGGAGGTCACCCAGATGTGATAGCACACACCAAACTACGTGCAGCGGTGAAAGAGTACGTTAGCGACAAGATTGAAGAGCGCTCGCTCACAAGCACGTAATATATGTGAGGCGCCTGCGCGACCCGCAGCTCCCTGGCCGGGGGCTACCAAGAGGTTGCGTCTAGTGTCGAGAGTAGGAGTGCGCTAGCAGCTGGCGTGCGAGGCTAAAAAAATCTGGTCTATAATTATTAACTTCTCCGCCAAGCTGTTAGGCAGGTTATGTTAAAATCAACAGGTACTTTGAAATAGTTCAATATGTGCACTGGGACACATCGTTATTTTGCAAAATGTTGGAAAGAAATAAACGTGATGGCTGGCGTAAATCCAAAAAAGGTCGATACCACTCATCCGTGTAGTGGTTGCTGAATATTGAAATTTTGCACATTGAGTTAGAATCTAGGTTGCCTATTATGCTCAGCGGTCAGTTTACGAGGATCTGTGTTAGGAAGCAAATCGCCCTACTACAAGACTTGCGAAAGACACTTTTCAGCGGCTGGTAAAAGAGAGACGGAAAGTGGAAGATCATAAACAAGGACTTTTTGATAGGTTAGTTGGTACATGATCTTGATTTTTACAGCGCTGAAGAAACAAGAAGCGCTTGTGTCCTTTTCTGTCTTTCTCCCTGTGTTGTTTCTTCAGCGCTATAAAAATCCTAAACAAAAATCTGGATCCGATTCAGGTTTCATATTTGTATTGTGTGCCACCGGCAAAATTCTGAACCCCCTGATCTTCAAAGCACCAGACTGAGTCAGCAACATGCTACCAAGCTTAGGTAAGGGTTACTGGCTTCTTGCTTTTTGTGACCCTACTCCAACCCTTTCAGAAACCAGGCAAAAGCTTTATGGAACAACAGCTCGAGACGAGACCACTGTATCATATTGAGGTCAATAACAGTCATGAAAGAAAAGGGACGAGGAGGGGGTGTTTGCGACCGCTCCAAACTCTAAAGGGTGAGGTCGATTCCTTATCTCCCTCCATTAAAATACACCTACCACAAAGCAGAATATCCCTGCGCGTGTATGGGAATGACTATTGGCCAGGCAGCCATTTGCCCTTGCCACCCTTCCTATGTCCCTCCCTCCCTCCCCTGCACCTCGCCATGTTTTTTCATATGTGCCAGCACATATGTGCCATCGCTTCATATGTGCCAGTGCTACTGTGCTGTACACTCACTGGTACACGTGCTGCTACACTTGCTGAGCACACCTATCGCAAGATGAACTGTGGCATCAGGAAGTACCTCACCAATGCTCTCCTTTTTCAAGAGTGGACGTGGACTGCCAGGTGCAACTTGGGCGGCGACCCAGAGTGCAGCGACGGCAAAAACGCTGGTGCCAAAGGAAAGGAAGCCACCTTCGCGGCTCGCCAAAAGTCCAGAGCTAGCGGAAGTAGCACCAAGCGATTGCAAGACGAGCTCGAAAGTAGTAATGCTCTTTGATCTATTAAGTTCTCGCTAGTTCGAATATGATAGCTAAACCAAGTGGGGCGCGTTTTCTGCATAATGGAGTCGATGCGACTGAAGTTAGGCTAACAAGCTATTGAGACCAGGGCCCGCTTGCACAAAACAATCTTAAGACTGTCTTAGCTAAGTCCAGACTTAACTGGAGTCTAAAGAATAGGCCACTAGCATGGCCGCTTAAGACCGGAGTTAAGACTGGGCTTCAGTCCTGACTTGAATAAGTCGCTTGTATGATTACGACTCTAGTGTTGTCTTGGTTAACACGCAAGGACGCCAGGTGTCTAAGTAGAGAAATTAGGGAAATACAGGGATGCGCTGTCACTGTCCCTGCTTTAAGATGTACACATTCTTTCAATTTTGCGTTCTGTAAAAGCCGTGCCATTGCTTTTTGCGGCTTAACATTGTGTTACGAGGAAAAATGCCCAAAGTGGTTGCTGAGGCAGTTCTGGGAATCCACTGTGGTGAACATGAACCCGAAGCGTTCGACGTTCGGAACACGAGCCGTCTTAAATAAGCTTGGTCTTTCTAAAGACACCATTTAAGTCTGGACTTAGCTCGGACTTTATCGTGCAAGCCGGCCCAGATGTGTTGCGTAGTGGACTGACGGCGGTGAAAATTGACCGCGGGTATTTTATTTTTTTTGGAAATCATAAAGTAAGGCTTGGTCTACGAATTGCGTAGTATTATGTCAGAAACGTTGTGCGAGCGCGTTGACTCCTCGTAAGGCGAGTTACACGGGGATATCAGTCACCGAGAGGTTTGGCTGCGAATAATAACCATTTCTGCTTTGTTATTTTGTGCGATCTTCTATTTGAATTTCTTTCTCAAATATTTATACGTACAGTTCACTAAAGATGTGGTGAAGACAATGCGATTTCGCCTTAGTGCTTTGTAACTAGCAGTGTTAATCGAGCATACATTTTATCTGAAAGTTAATTTTTGTTGATTGCTATGAAAGAAAGCAAGATGAAAACTCTTCGTCGACATTACACGAATTTCAACTAATGCTTGAGCGTTTCGGTTGAAACCAGAAAAAGTCGGTAACATTAAGCCGAATGCAAATTTAACATTCGGTTTTCACAAAGACAAACAGGCCAATATTTTTCGCAACCAAAAAATTGTTAGCAAACTGTTCACTGCAAATAATGCACAGTGAAAGATTACACTTACCAAGTAAGCTCCCAGTGTCCGTCACGGTTCCGTCCACTAAGGCAATCGATCTCGCTATGTCGATCGGTTACTAACAGAGGGTCTCTAATAACGGCATCCGGTAAAAACGACCTCGGAGAAATGTCCCCGGAAAAATGGCCCCGGAAGAAACGTCTCCGGGAAAAATCTCACTTTTTATGAAGTAGGAAAAAATGTCCTCGAACTGGGACTAAGTTCTTGCGCTATAGGATAGGCTGCGTTATCCCGTGGCGAGCTGCAACGATGAATGATGCATGTTAACTTTATTATAGCGATTCCACCTTTCGGCTTGGAATTGAACGGAAACATCATAGTGATGCGAGCATTTATAACCAAAAAGAAAATGATGGCAGCAGCAATACAGTAACTGCGCGTCGTCTTCGCTTTGTTTGAGGGTAAAAGGCGAGCTGACCACCGGCTTTAAAGGAAAATTGCTTGGAGCGATGCATTAGTATGGACATGATGCACGGCCGGTTAAGTCTCGTCCTGCTTATATCTTCATCACCCTTATCACAATTCTACACTATCATCAGAAGAATGGTCGAACCTCGTCACCAGAAAATCTGTAAGTACTTCTAGTGGCGTCTTCTGCTCTGGACGGTTAACAGGGACTACCAACGGCGATCCGCTTGTACCTGTCGTAGTGGGCAGTATTACCAAGCTTATTAAACACGTCATATGATTGCCTAACGAGCTGCGGAGCTTGGAGCCTTGCAAAGTATAAAGAGCCAGATGACGATTTGACCAAGCTTTTACGCATTTTTGTAAATAATTTGGGCGCCCAGAGGGCGCAGGTTCCAAATGATGATTACATTTAACTCAAAGCCAAAAAAGGTTGGCATAAAATGTGTATCTGTTCTTTTTTTTCTTGTGAGTTCCGGAAGAAATCATTTTTAGGGCCGGGTTTTGCCTTGGGGACGTTATTTCCTAGTTGCCCCTTTTTTAGGGGCCTTTTTTTGGGGCCGCATCTTAAGGGGATCTTTTTCCCGGGGGCTTTTTTACCTAGACCCATTTAATAACACTTCTGAGCGAGTTTAGTGTGACTTCAAAATACCGTCAGGTGAAGAAGTACTAACTGTCAATAGTCTTTTAGTTTACTACAGTCAACAATAAACCGCGAATAGACAAGGTTGTTAATCTGAGAAAAATTGTAATCCTCTCACAAGGATTACGGCGCCTCAATGCGTGAGCTCCCCTAGCACATCGAGGCGCCCTAACAAGGATTATAAAGATCAAGTAGTGTCGCCACGTTGCGCAGGTATTGCAGACCGCAATTTTCTTTTAAATTCAAGAAAGATACCAGATGGCTCCACTTGTCAGAACGTAGCTGTATAATGGTGTGTGATTGATTATATTGCCTTTTGCGTATCCCTTTCGTAAACTGCCACCTGTTTTGCTTAGATGATGAGCTCACAAAATGGCGTCGTCATCGGCGGAACTATTCACGAGATCCGCTGCCAATCGCCCTAGAAAGCATTCGACGAGAATGTGACTACTTTTGGAACCCACAGGCGGTACGATAACCAAGAAACAAGACCGGGCCCTCCTTTATTAATTTGCAGCGCTTTTAATGCCGACGCTGAAAAATCCCATAGATTGTAAGTCTTCAAGGGCGGAAAACATGGGGTCACAACTAATGATAACCACCTTCAAGCCACTACGAGAACACATCATCAAGGTATGGTTTTGCGGAAGTTGGTTGCAGATCATCTTCGAAAAAGCAGCACAAACAGAACGCGACGAAGTAAGAGAGACAAACACGAGCGTAATGGATTGTATTTTTTGCTGAGCGCAAAAATACACAGGCCGACAGAGGCGCAGAATCAAAAAAAGAAGAAAAAAAATGAAAAAACTATGCTTGTAACTTCAGTGGTAAGATACGAAAACTTGTGACGAGACAATAATATGAATGGTTTTCTGACACATGAGGCTTCTTTTCGAGCGATGATAAGAGGTCGAAGATTTCCCTGATGCGCCGGTCTGGCTAACGTTAGAGGATAGCGCGCTGCTGAAAGAGCGCAATGCATCCTTCGCATGATGGATTTGCAGAACTAGGTTGCTTTCGGAAACCACGTCATCAAGGCACAATTCATGTTCTTTGAATCTATCAATGATTTACCGCCAATGTCCAAATGGATATGGAATTTTGATATTCTCGCTATGGGTTGCGTTTCATGTGTAACCTTTAACTCAAATCACGTTGTCCGAACCACGGGGTGTATCTCTGACAGATGTCTTATCTTAATATGTCCTGTTATTGGAAACGTACCATTCAAACAACGTTAACGGCTATTCTTCATTATATTCAAAACCACACATTACGTTTGGTATGCGGCGGTATTTCTTTAGTCATTGAGAAGTTCATGCCACGAAATACGATTTTGTCTATCTATTATCAAGGCTTAGTATAAGTGCGTAAGATGTTTTCACCTTCAATACTGACCCCTTACTATTCTAGTAAAAATAATGTCATGCTCTTGTGGCTATACAGAGCCTTGCCTTGCCAGACAAATCAGTATTCACTAGTGATACCACATCTCTTTCACGCAAAACTAATGCATTCCCTTTAAGCTATTGACCTTTCTCAATATAGTTCACTTATTAATAGTCCGCTTATGGAAGTCGTCTTTATCATGACAACAAACACACAGGCTGCCTAGATAGCTGTGGAATATTCTCCAATGGGATCGCTGAATAATAAGACAGAGTTAGCAGTGCTAGCAGAACAAAGTGTTTACTGATCATAAATGCGTTCGCCGGCTGAGGAAAAACAATAGGGCACTTCAGTGCCCAATTTATAGTAGACGGAATACCGTCTTTTTATCCCTCAAATTTCCTAAAGGTGTCTTCTTTATATATCATAAATTATTACCATAAATAATACTTTAAATTAGACCACACTCCGAGCGCATGTTAATAAATAACAAAAACCACACGGTGTTCATTGGCGCTTCTTTAACACACATGGTACGAATAGCACCTCAGGACCTTTTTTGGGTTCAATATCGCTCATGCTGTGCTTAGGAAAAATGGAGTACCTAGAAACAGGAGGTAGCCAGAAAGCTGTTCAGAGAGACTTGGGGAGACGAAAAACTTCTATGCATACGGTAACAAAGAGCAATGCCAATAACTATATGAATAACATCAGCAGAACCGTCCCGTACCGATTTATGGTCGTGAACCTTTTCCATCCCTCTATGGGAGAGCTTAGTACGCTGTCCAGAGCGGCCGCAAGGAGGCGCTGACATCAAGCGAGGTCGCGTTGACAGTTGGCAGCCGTGTGGTGCGGATGCGTGTTGCATCGTACCTCGGATTGCACGTGGCTACCGGAAATGGACGGACTGGTGATTACGGCAGCTTCCAAAAGCGTCAAATAGATGAGTTTTTTCTTTTAATAACTTTATTTAGTTTTCAGACATCTAGGTTAGGTGCACCCTAAAGCATAGTTCTTAGCTCTTTGTCTAGCGGCCTGGTTTTCGTGCCGGCAGCTATGGTTTTCAGCGTTGAATCTTGAACTACGTTCTTATCCTGTTAGCTTTTTAGATAATTGTACTTTTTTTCGAGGTTATTGAAATTCGCAGAATTTATTTGAGCGCATGCTTGCTGGTCGTTTTTTTTGTCTTTCATTTGCAGTCTGTACATTCTGAGAACTTGTAGTAGAAATAGTTTAGTTTCTGTAGGCCTACGATTTGCAAGCAAAAGAAGGTGAAGGTGAAGTATGCGTAGTATGAGGCGCAGGTTATTCTTAAGGAAACGCGTTTCGACTCGGTCGAGGAAGTGAAATCACTGACTTCTTGTGCCGGTGTTGCGTGCTTAGTGCGCGCCTAGACATGTTTGAAATATAAAAGGTTGGTCTAGTCTCGCGAGTGGAAGCCCTAGAATATGAACTAGGTATAATAAGGGCATAACATTTGAAACTGCTGGGACGTCTTGCTCAAATAGAAGAAAAAATGGCCGACAATCTCCATGGAAGCAACCAGGACGGACATCCTAGTGCGGGAGACGTGGCTGGTAGGTCAGGTATGGTCCAACCGACACAGTTATTCAGAAGTAGCTACTACGAAGTCCGCAACGAAGGAAGAAGTAATGAACAGTGAAATTCCCAGACAGGACACAGATAACCCGAAGAATGAGCCAGCAGTTGGGCGGAAGAGAGTGAATGTCCGGGGATTCCAGAATGAGCAGGTACAGTCGAGCTATCATGGAACATGTAAAGAACCAAGTATACGTATGTGTACACGAAAATAAAATATTTTTGTGTGTTTTTCTGAAACGGCACATCGTGTCCGACGATGCGCATATGCTCCTATACTGCTTTTCTATTTCTCTATTGCGGAAAACATTACGTTGGCGCACCACCTGCAGACCTTGGAGCTGAAAACGTTAACCGGGTGACTTAATGAGTTGCGCATCGCGTTTATGCGGCTCAAATAGCAGTTTAGTATTCATAATAAACGCTCTAGTGACTTATCAGCAGCAGTTCTTATTCGTTTAAAATACCAATACATACGAGCGTATGCATAATCTGCTGATCCCGACTTACACTGAATTCACGCAACGCAGAGAACACAAATAAATTGCAACGATCCACACAGCGTAACCGAACGCTTTTCTACGACACAGGGATATCTATTTTTCGGACTGTATCAGTATCAGGGAAGGCTGGGAGGCGGCCCTGTCCAGCTCGGATCTCGAGGAACAACGAGCTCTCGTCGAAAGAGCACTGACAGCGGCTTTTACCATCGATGTCCCGGACTGGGGACCTGACCAACCTTCCTTTAATCTAAGCCAATGTCCATAAATGTTATCATCATCATCATCACCTATCAACCTAACCAAATATTACGAAACTGAAATATGCAGATGCCACAAAACAACCCTTCACAAACAACCACAATAAAACGTCGGACATCTAAATAGGTTAGGTACTTTGCCTTTGTGCCTCTGTGCTGCCTTCGCCTGAATAGCCACGTAACAAAATTCCTCCTTTCTTTGCCTCGCAAAACTATGAAGCCTAACTCTTGAAAAAAAGGAAGACATTTAATCACAAACAGCACCGCTGCACACTGCTAAGAATGTTCTGCTTTTTCATCAAGGATGGAGCAAAGATAGGGCTTGACCGATATTGTCTAGAGACATATCTCTCAATAAAAGCCTTAAACCCGTATTCACACGCACCAGAAGTAAGCCCTAAGCTGTTCCCATGACGTTCCAATGCCTCCAGCCATGAACACCAGTGCCTTATAGCGAAAATTCCACCCCTACATCCCACAGTGCATCAATTATGCATCATGTAGATTGGTGTGTTCTTTGGAGCAATTAATCCATTTGTTACCCATCGATGACAGCGGAAATGGGCCCAGTAGGTCGATGCCGACTTGGTCAAACGGCGTCCGAGGTGGAATAATACGTTGGAGCAAACCCGCGGGTTTGAGAGGAGGTACCTTTCGACGTTGACACTCGCGCCAGCCTCTGAAGTAGCGATGGACGGCGTCGGAAAGTTTAGGCCAATAATAGGCTTGACGAACTCGAGCGAGTGTGCGTGCAAAGCCCAAGTGGCCGGAGGTGGGCTCATCGTGGCAAGCAAAAAGGATATCGTCGCGAAGGTCGGCCGGCCCGACAAGGAGGTGCGCTCGATCAACAGTGCTGGAATTTTTCTTGAATAAAACGCCATTCCGAAGACAGAATGCAGACAGGTGCCTTCCAAATGGCGGGGGACGTCAGCAGCGCGACCCTCCAGGTGGTGAATGACAGGTCGAAGGTCTGGGTCAGCTCGCTGTCGGGTCATTATGTCTGAGGCATTCAGTAGTCTTAGAAAACCTCTGTCATCCGTGGCGTTATCGACAAATCCGACGGGTGCCCGCGAGAGCGCGTCAGCATCTTCGTGCTTCTGACCAGATTTGTACACAATGGAGTAATCAAATTCTTGAAGGCGAAGGCTCCATCGTGCTAGGCGCCCCGATGGATCACGGAGATTGGCCAGCCAGCACAAAGAATGGTGGTCAGTAACGACTTTAAACGCGCGGCCATAGAGGTAAGGCCTAAATTTCATAGTTGCCCACACAACTGCGAGGCATTCCTTTTCCGTAGTGGAATAATTTGTTTCAGCGCGGGAGAGCGTGCGGCTGGCATACGCAATGACCCTTTCCACGCCAGCTTGGTGTTGAACGAGTACAGCGCCAAGGCCGTTGTTGCTGGCGGCGTCGGCGTGGATTTCGGTGGCAGCGTATTCATCAAAGTGCGCAAGAACAGGGGTAGTTTGCAGTCGTTTGCGTAGCTCCGCAAAAGCCTCCTGTTGCTCGGCGGCCCACACGAAGTGTGTATCATCCCGCGTGAGGCGGGTGAGGGGTGCGGCTATCTTGGAAAAATCGGCGATGAAGCGGCGGTAGTACGCACACAAACCCAGGAAACGTTTTCAACTCCTCTTCGTGGTAGGAACGGGAAATTTTGCGACAGCGGCAGTTTTGTCGGGGTCTGGCGTAACGCCTGCGGCACTCACAAGATGACCGAGAAACTTCAACTCTTTGTAGCCAAAGTGGCACTTTTCGGGCTTGAGCGTCAAGTCCGCTGTCCGGAAGGCATCTAATACTGCGCGAAGGCGTTCGAGGTGTTCTGTAAAGGTTTCAGAGAACACGACAACGTCGTCGAGATAAACAAAACAGATTTGCCATTTGAGGCCGGCGAGAACGGTGTCCATCATGCGCTGAAAAGTAGCCGGCGCTGAACATAGGCCGAATGGCAGCACTTTAAACTCATACAGTCCATCTGGGGTAACAAAAGCTGTTTTTTCGCGGTCCCGCTCATCAACCTCAATCTGCCAGTACCCGCTCTTCAAGTCAATGGAGGAGAAGTACTGGGCGCGACGAAGCTTGTCGAGCGAATCGTCGATACGGGGCAGGGGGTCGACGTCTTTTTTTTTGTGATGTCGTTCAACTTTTGATAGTCAATACAGAAGCGAAGGGTGCCATCCTTTTTTTTTCACAAGCACGACAGGGGACGACCAAGGACTGTTGGAGGCTTGGATGACACCATCACGAAGCATCTCTTGAACCTGTGTGTGAATCGCTTCACGTTCCGTCGTTGAGATACGGTACGGCTGCTGGCGTATAGGGCGGGCATCGTCGGGAGTAATTATATGGTGCTTCACAAGAGGCGTCTGCCGAGTTTTCGATGATGTCGCGAAACAAGCACTGTATTTTAGAAGGAGAGAACGTAGGTCGTGCTGCTGTGTTTCCGAGAGATCTGTACTAATATCCAGACGATCAAGGGATGGGTGCACATTTTCAACTTCTCCGAACGTAAAACATTCAGAAACATCCGCTAAGGCGTCGGCGAATGCGATTGCGGTAGCGCGGAAAAGATGGCGGGGCTCGTTCGGGAAGTTAGTCACCAGGAGCTCAGATCGGCCGTTACGGAGATGGATGAGACTCCGCGCCGAGGTGATGCCGTGGGTGAGCAAAAGGGACTGGTTGCCCTCAGCGACCGCCGTTCCGTCACGCAGTTAATCGCAGTTAACGGTCACAAAAACACTGGAACGTGGCGGAATAGAAACGCTCTCGGCGGAAATTCGAAGAAGGGCGTGGCTTTGGCGGTCTGTGGTGTCAGTATCATCCGAAAAGGTCACGGTACGCTTCCGGAGATCGATAATGGCCCCATACTCCCGAAGAAAATCGACACCAAGGATACAGTCGCGGGAGCAGTCAGGTTTTACAAGGCAGCTTACAACAAACGTGGAGTTGCGAATTTAGACTCTCGCCGTGCACTGACCGCTCGGAGTTACGACATGCCCGCCAGCGGTTCGAATCTGCGTGCCAGACCATGGTGTCATCACTTTTTTTAGAAACGCCGCTAGCTTCCCGCTTAAAATCGAAAAATCAGCACCAGTGTCTACCAATGCGCTAACCTTATAGCCGTCGAGGACCACGGGTATATCCAGCGAGAGTCTATCTTCACGTGTATGAACTGTCGTCGGGGCCGTCAAGTCGCGGTCGCTCACAGGTGGCGTTGTCGGGGGGTCTTCGTCATGTCGATTTGAAGCGGCCTCGCCCCCTGAGGTCGCTGTCTTTAGTTTTCCTGGCTCGGACTAGACGGCCGTCGCTGCGCCCTCCAGGAGGAGCTGGATGGCGCATAACATTATCATAACATTATTTTAACTGTTCCAACAGGTCACCCTGTATTTAAATGGAAACTCTTCTCTGGACACTACACGCAGATCTGCCGATCTCTTGAATGCTTTCCAACCACCAAGACCTTCAATGCCTTGATAGTAATCTGCCCCAGTGCAACCGAACTAGATAGACTGATGGGCTTTAGGGTTGTGTCCACGGACAAGATAAAATTCCAAAAGAATTTGACAGTGAAACGAATACATGTTTACATAACTACACCACTGCCAACATCCCCCATCTCTATACTGGGTCGAGTGATGTGGAGGGAGGATCGTGACCTTCCAGCAGGCGTGTGTCAATCCAAGAGCGCAATGAGCAAACTTTGTGCTATGGCAACAGAGACATTCTTATTTCGAAGACGTGATGGTGCGCTGTATGCCCGTAACTATCTGACCAAGGAGCTGTCGACTTCCTGTACCGACCACAACATGCCAATGATTCCCATGGATATTCGAGAAAGGTGGAAGTTGACCGATCTGCACATGAATTGCACGGAGTGTATCGATTGCAGTATCGGGAACAATTTGACTTTCGTTTTAAAAGAACCTAACTACATAAGCAACAATCTTCAACGTATTACCATCACGCACGCGCACCCCTTTGATTGTGTGACGAACCGCGATAGTGTTTCTAGGAATGCGATAGAAAGACGTGGGTCAATGGCGACAGTGTACGAATTGCCCAAGCAACCGAAGGATATTCATGCAAAAAGGAACGTCGTCATTTTTCCCAACTCCAGCACAACATACGAGAACGATGGGTTATGCTATTGCTTGAATGCGTGGTTGACTTGTGTCACGCAAGGGCAGCCGTATACAATTCCAGACTTTGTGAAAAAAGTTGCTGCCATCCAATGCATGCCTGTTGGTATCGAAAACTCGGCAAAAAGATGCACCAACAACGATGGTCGCAAGTGCAAAGGGAGCGATGGCATCTGTAACGCGCTTCAAATCGACTTTGAAATACCAATGTTGGATGTCATCATTCAAATGTCGGCAGCCAACGAAGTCACCGAAAGCCCGATCAAGACCGAATTGAACATCCTAAAATTAAACATATGCATGTGCGAAACATCCATGAAGAGACTTATTGGTGACGCAGGCCAAGACCTATCCGTGTGCATCAACGCCTTTGGATCTTCGAACGACATATGCAGAGTGCTTGAAATTGCCGGATATGTATGCATAAACGCAGACATAGTTTCGGAGGCAAAGACTCTCTGTCAAAATCATCAAAAAGTTATTAATGAGATATGTATGATATCGATAATATACTTGATTCAATACAAATGGTTGATTGTTCTTTAGATTTCCACAGCCCTGAAATACAACGACAACCTCAAGCACCTCATCCTACCCGCCTGGGTATGGGAACACATGGATCTGGACATCACGACGGCTATACTACAGAAGCCATCTCTAATTTTTCACAACTACCCGAACGCTTCTAGCGAAATAAGTGACATTCCGTCTTGCGAATGGGGAAATGACGACATAGAATGTGACCAGGTGGATTATAAACACATTGCAACACAAGTATGCCTGCAAAACGACGACGACTGCATATCGCCATCGGCCATCGTTGCATTTAAGTCTTTGTTCCACCACCCAAGCCAGCCATTGTGCATAACAACGCGCTTTGAAATGTTTATCGTTGCAAGAGTGCTTTTAGCACAATATTTTGCTCCCCGTGTGTACACGCTTTCTTCATCCATGACAGCTACCGTGGGGCTACTTTTATCCAGGGTATCACCCCCCAAGTTTGAGTGTAAAGAGTGCGATGTTGAATTGTTAACATGCATGTTGATACATGTGACTAATCAATACTATAAAAAGGTCATGTTGCACGCCGAGGCCAATACAATAATCGAGCCATATATCCTCCATTAGAATATGCTGTAATACAATAAAGTATACCGATTATTAATATTGCGTGTAATCATTACAACACGATTGGTGTGTTGTCCATTGATAGACACCTTGAAATACAGATGGCACCCAATTTATTACATGTATATATATATACATTACATTTACACAATGCACTATATACATAGATGATATACAATAATGATCAACATATGTATACACAATGCACAACAATTCAACTCAAACTGCTGACATACTCAAAGACGTGCATGGAACATCCATTGCTCTGCAGAGATTGGCCAGTGTATTGCCATCCAAATATGCAGTCATTATTATATACATAACATTCTTTATTTTGTTAAAATCACCAAACTTGTTCTTATTTACACAGTAAGTGGCAATGCCCCTTTTCCATCGCACGATGTAGGAGTGTACCAGGCGCTGCATACACTCGCTTTCAATTACAACACCGGGGTGTGCACTGCCACATTCTTGGTGCGTGTCATCAGCCCTATTGACAGCACTGGCCAAGACATAAGCTTAACTGTCCCGCATCATTGCAAGTGTAGTATTCTGTGAATTTAGAAAGGTTAAAACACTTGGATGTAGCCTGAACAATCCGTTAGACGCAATGGCCTTGATGCGAACTCGGTATTGGTTTTCGTACATACACAGATATTGAAACTCGTTTACTGACATGTTTGTGTTACACAACACTGACATTGCTGCCACATAAGCACATCTGTAATAGTTGTATATGCTAGTCTATTCTTTATGAGCAACACGCATGCGCTGTCCAAACGTGTTTATAGTAAAACAGCTGCCATTCGTCTCTCGTATTAACGGTCTGCGCTCTACGTTTAACAAGAACTGTTCATGCCAGTATTGCATCGGCCATTTAGTCTTATGCTGTTCTGCATCTCTATATGCAAGGGATATCATGGCCAATACGGTTGAAACGAGGTCCTCTCCGTCTCCTGACAACGCGACACTGGGATTGTCAATGTCATTACCACCAGGATACGCTCCGAGATTAGAACTGGAGTCAGGCCCGGGTTCGGAACTGAAGTCGGGACTGGAGTCAGGCCTTGGGTTCGAACTGGAGTCGGAAGAGTCTTTTTCACGTGGTGCATCCACAAAAGCACCAATGTCGGGGCAATTGTGCATCTCGATAGTGTTGTTTACAAACAAAGCATCCAGGGCGATTGTCGGTATAAGCCTCCATATGTGTTCAGTCAGAAGCGCGGTTTTGATGCTTGGATTGCAGAGAAGCGCTATGGCCATCTGTAATAAACACACATATTATACCAGTGCTACACACCATATTACAATATACCTACCCTTGAAATTATGTGGCCGCTTCTTCCTTGGACTATGGTCTCGTTCATATTAAGGTGTTCGATGCTTCTGAATAGATGAATTAGATGTTCAAAGTCACGATCATCAAACTTGCCGACCAAATCCAAGGATTTGGCGTTTATGTTGTACATGTTGACTCTATGCAAAGGCATTTTTAGAAATGTTTGCATATGTATCCTGCTCTCGACGTCCCGCACCACCGGCAATATTTTGACCTGCACTGAAAATATGCTGCAGAGCTCGATGCGTTCTATTTGAACGTGTTCCAATTCCGTTACAAATACGGGAGGCAAAATCTTGGTCTTAGCGTCATTCACGTGGACGTCTCCGGCGGCCTTAGCTGCATTGTAACAGCGAGCACCCATCCGTGGAGGTTTGTCGCCACGCAAGTTGTTTTAAATACATGCTCTTATATGGCATGTTTGTGCACGGTTGTCCTCGCAACTGCCTTCATGCGATTCACAACTTCTTCTTGTATATCTTCCACGGACTAGAGCTGTATACCATCGAGCGTTGTCATTTCATCATCGGCTATAAACCTCGCTATCATGTCCGCACTCGGTTACACTGCCATACACACACTTTTCAAGCTCTTGCTTCTGCACACTTCCCGCCCGTCTTCATATGCAAAGTCCAATAATTGGGCCACAATGTGTTCAATGCTGACATTAGAATGACTGTATCTAATGTATGTGTTCCACAACTCTAAATGAGTAATATTCATTGGAGCAGACACTTAGGCAAGCTCACAATCCATGTCAACATCCGACACTCTTCTACCTTGGTCTCGTTGCATCTCAACCGCACCCTTTTTCAGCATTCCATCCTTCCAAAATTCTTCATTCAGTATTACACCATTCCACTCTTCTTTCGATTCTTCAAACGCAACTGTGGGATTCGTGGTGTGCAATGACAACTCGCCCGAGATTTTGTTCCAGAGAATACCCCTAGGGTTGGGACGCAAATCGAATATTTATCGCTTCGGTCACGGCAGATTCAAACAGCCCACACACACGCTTGATCATAGTCTCAAATATACCATAAGATTGGTCATATTCGTGAATCAATAATCTTCTTATTTGTGCACGCGCACGAGTAAATGTCGTCTAAACACATCCAGAGCAAGTTCACTCCGTTTGAAACAATCCCCACATAATCCCAAAGTTTTGAGAAGGCCATGAGATTCTTGATCATGCTTATTTGCATACCATATCGACGTATTTCAATATGTCGATCGCATTCCTTCAACTTGATGGTTATGTAACGACAGCTATTACACATAATCGCGTCTATCACTTCCAATAGTTGATCCACATCCATCCTAGAAGGTATGCATACCTGTCTCACCAGTCCCGGCTCATATTGGGGATAAAACACTGGGTATTCTTCAATGGACGTCCAAGCATTGGGAGTTTAGTAGAGACATTCGAAGCCATTATCCACTTCAATGTTGTAGTAATTTTTCATGGAAATGTACGACCGGCCCACGTCGGCACTATTACCTAAATGTCGACTAATCGGTTGCATCCTGCCAACTGCGCACGCCCGCGCCGAGATAACGTATATATATGGCGGGGACGCGCGCCGCCCCCGTCCTCCTCCTCCTTAGCGTATATATATATGGGCTCTCGGGCTCGAGATTGTACATTCTAGATGATGTGGAACAACTCGATTGAGATCTATCATCAATACCGCAGATATTTAATGCTGTATGATGGATTTAGATACATCCGCAACCCCTCTAAAATTAATCATACGACCTCCATTCCATCGCCCCTGGAAACCCATCATGAAAAGTGCTAGTTAGAAAAGCATCTCATCTGTGCACCAGATATTATTGACTACGAGGACTGGGCAAACATTTCGGATTTAACAATGGGACACCCAGAATGCAGACATGTAAGTAATCAACATTTATTCATCAATATTTCATAAGGTAAATATTCGCTTTTTATTTTCAGTTGACTATCTACATGGATAGTGCAAACGGCAGCATGACCCACAATATATTGCACCTTGCTCTCGTCAGCAAGCAGCATGCAGAGTGGATCGATGGTGCACAACCTACTTGGGAATCGGTTACTATTTTTACAAAGACAGATGCCTGGCATTTGACACAGCATTTGGAGATTTTAAAATTTGGTTCTGAATCGAATGCGACCACAATCCTGCATTTTGCATGTCATTCGACAGCTCCTGTGTCGTCGGGCGCATTCTCGCCAATATATGTCTTAAACATTATAAAATTTGGAAAAGGAGTAAAAGAAACATTTTACATTAGACAGGGCAACAATGCATTCCGTCTGGATTTTAAGCACAGAGAATTGTAGTTTACCACAAACATGACTGAGGAGTTTAATGACAATCTAAACATAGGCGCTGTCGTTGACGATTGTAACGAGAAGCTCACCAACGGCGACTTACGTGATGATTGCCTCCCAATGGATCCAGCTTGTCTTTACATATCCTTACTCAGCCTTTTGACGAACAATGTGGATGGCACTCCCACGCCTACAATCTCCTGGAGAAGACTGAGTACCACAAGACCATTGTCGAATATATTAGAACTAACTCTCCTCTACGTCAGTGTGAGTGAATTGTGTTAGAGCAATATATGCAATCAGATAGAGATATTCTTTCAGTGCTTAACAGTGTGTTGCAACCGGTATGTGATGAAGAAAAAGTGGCAGAGCCTTTCAAATTGACCAATTTCACTGTCATAGGTGATGACCTGGTTGACTATGCAATCGCCCGCGCGATATGTGAAGCAACCAGCCTCACCACGCAAGGACAACTTTGGAACCCCTTTCTAAAAGCTGCTAGAATTATAATAGATGCACATGAGCTACGGCAAAATCATGATATCGTGGTGTCCTACCTATAAACTGTTCTCGGGAATGTATGCAGTGCAGAACTGTTCATGTCTACATTTTCCATAAATGCATCTACAAAGAGCATTGCTGCCATGCTCACGGATTGGATACGTGCGTCCATGAGTGATATATATTCTAGTGAGCAGTTCTATTATGACCACAACTTACTCGTGTGTAAGCCAACTGATGCTCCGAATCCCGGCCCTCCCCCGGCACACCCCCTGTGCATATCTAAAGTCAGTAGTGTTATTATACACATCACTGATAAACTACGAACCAGGTGCGAAATTGAATGTAACCTACCCCCGCTACCGCCAAGTTTAGGTTGTGCACCATTGACCTTAACCATAACCATTCGGCTACCTCGATGCAAAACCATTGCAACAATGAATGCGGTACTGAAACATATGCTTCAAGCATTAACCAAACCACAAGGAGGACTCCACACCCTGGAGAAGTTCGAAGCAATTGCCGAGCTCAGCTCGCATTTGCCATGCATTGAGGACGTGGTGCGGCATGTGGCGGACACCACGGTAATATACGATGCATCACCAGAACCGTTCGTCCTGGGAATGCAGGGAGCATTGTACGACATGTTCCGGTCGGTAAGTATAATAACAAGGTGTATATTATTTCCAGTACTAATACATTGCTATTGCAGATACCCATCGACAAAAATGGCTACAAACGCAAGGAGGTCCGCATGGTCGGGCGAATGGTTATCACTAAACTACGAACCAGGATGAAGAGGTGTCGTACCAAGAATCTCGCGACAAAATAATGTGGTGGTACAGAGACCTGTAGCGAAGAGATGCAGTACCAAGAATCAAGTAGTGGTAGAGACTTAGCGCGTGCAAGAATGTGTCAATGCTTCCAACCTATATTATTGTCATTACTGCATGTTGCAGTCCTATATATATGCAAGCACTATACTATCATAGTATTCCATGTCACATATATTCATATACGTATATTTATTCAAAAATATATAATATATAAATGCTCTAGCATATCGCCAGTTATATTGCAACCACCCTCCAATAACTAAGTGTAATGTGGAATATACATTGAAGTTTGTGACTCGAATAGATAGCTCTCATAATCCACGAGACATCGCCAGAATGGTGCAAGCATAACACGTCAATATATCCATTAGTTTACATAAACCATATACAGGACACACACTATTAGAACAATGCTATCAGGCATATGTGTGATGCTTGTAGAGAGTGTGTGTAATCACATTATATATCCATGGCATACATGAACCCTATACCAATAATAGGACACAACATTATTAGGACAATGCAGGGATATCTGATATATATGTGATGTTAATAATTGGCATTGTAATCGAGTATGTGTAAGTATTCACATCATTATATATATGATTATATCATTATAATAAGCATTCATGACGTTAGGTATATATTATATGTAATACTATTGTTTACATATTGTTATGACATGGAATGGTTTTTTAGATTAATACACGTCGGGAAAGCATTACATTGTTTTTGTATATGCACAACTTTATATAAGTGGTCATAACACCTACTTAAAATACACCAACGATTAACAATTGGACAGTGGGATTATTCACCTCAAAGAATATATTGTGTTAGAGGTGTCGATTGCGTCATTCCGTTAATATTTATCATTGATTTGGCATAACACTTCCAACCCAAAAAAACCGAGGATCTGCGGCGGTAGGCTGCCGGTCGCCTGACATACCAGACAAAATTTCGCCAGAGAATCCGAAAAAGTTTCTCAAAATTTTTCGTGGAATTGTTTCGGTATCTGCGTTAGCAGGCTACCGGCCGCCTGATATACCCGAGGAAAATCTCGCCGGAGAATCGGAAAAAGTTTTCAGAATTTTTCCGGCGAAATTTGCTCAGTATGTGTGGCGTCCGGCAGCCCGCCGCCTCGCATCCCCGAGAATTGCGACTGTCACATGACTGTCTCTGCGACCCAATTACGTCAGAACTAATAAACGCACAACAAAACAATTGCATATTTTGATTGTACTCAATTAGCAGATAATGATAGACACCATATTTGTATAAATAAATATAATTAGGCTTAATTAGATGATGTCATAATTAATCACCTATTTAATGTATGACGTAACTAATTAAATATTTGAATTCCTCTCAAAAAATAGATGATGGTAGAAGTATCGATGACATAATTCCGCTAGTATTTAGTATTGATTAGGTTTGGCATCTCAGCTCAAAAACCGGGGGTCTGCTGCGGCGGGCTGCCGGCCGCCTGACATACCCGAGAAAAATCTCGCCGGAGAATCCGAAAAAGTTTTCAGAAATTTTCCGGCGAAATTTGCTCGGTATGCGCGGCGTCCGGCAGCTCGCCGCCTCACATACCCGACAATTGCGTCTGTCACGTGACTGCCTCTGCGACCCAATTACGTCAGAACGACTAGACGCACAACAAAACAAATTGTATATTTTGATTGTACTCGATTAGTAGATAATGATAGACACCATATTTGTATCACGATAGATACTGCCACCCGACTGGTGTATAGCCATCCATGATGCACAGCATATAGAGACTGCACGGGCACACCTCGGATTACATATAGGACAGAGAAAAGACAGAGGTAGATAACATCATTTATTATCAGTCTGGGGGTAACATCGTGCTCTTTTTATCTTGTTCTCTCATCACCACTGCTGCTGGAAATGGAGTGTACCTCGTGTGGTGTCTTGGGTGGTGATTTCCTTAGGTTGGCTCGAACACACCGTCCTTTATTCTTTTTGTGGCGGCGGCGTGAAATCCATCGTTGAATCGCCGCTTGTTTTATTGTAGGCATGTGGAACATTGGATCGGACATGTCTTTCATTTTCCAAAATAAACAAGCATCGTCGATTTCATGAAAGATTCGACACGCCAAATATACGCACATTTTATCAAAGTCCTTGGTAAATGCATATATGCGAATGTGTGGGTTATGCTTCAGAATTGTGGCTCGTTCATTACAATCATCCTCATTGGCATCACTGAATAATGCCAATAAGCTATCATCATCACTCAAAGTAATGCCGGGTGCACCCTCCGCGCTCTGATCGAGGGTACTTTCGTCGTCAACCAATGTAGCGGAGTTGAAATGGGATGATACGATGTCTTTGTTATATATGTATTCTGCATTTTGCCAGCAGGTGACAGAAAAAGTTCTCAAGTCAGTACCCTTGGGGCTGACTTGTAATCGCGATTGAGGACTGTGGCAAATGACGGTGGTCGTTGGTCTGGTACTATTTCTGTATTTGATAGAACAAGTGGTCGCGTGATAAGCGGTGCGTACGTAGAAATCGGCGAGCGTTTCGGGGTCGAAATATTTGTTTCGCGCAGTTACCAATCCATTGCGCAATTGAACAGAGTCGTAATTCATCGCGTAGATCTCGCACTCTAATTGGGGATGCGTTATTGCCCACTCGTGCGGTCGAGTGTGCATAACGTGTTCTCTAAATAATATATATTTGCGAGTTATTGGCGCTACTGGACATAGACATATTGAATTGATACCACCGGCGCGGCACCACAGGCGCTTTAGCCAATCGTTCGATAATTGCACTATATTCCACGTTGACAATTTCTGCAACGCTTTCTGTGTCCTGTAACTCGCTAATACGGACGCGTGTCTGTAATGATAAGGCTCGTTATATTCAAACGCAGTACGGAGGGACGGGTTGCGCTTGGATGCCCCCAGGTGTTTACATTGAAAGTTTGCACATGTCGATTTTAAGATCTGATTTGCTTTGTATTCATTATCCATGCCAATGGGCGAATATTGTTGAATGACATTGCCGTAAAGCAGGCGCAACACGTCCACCATCGCACTTTCCTTATTAGAAATCACCAGTGCCATACCTATTCTCTCCAGTTGAATGAAATATCGCTGCAATTCGTTCGCGTAAAATTATATTTATTATCTATACACACTAGTTTGCCAACTGTTATATTTACTAGGTGGCGTGGTTTTATCTATGCAAGTATTATTCCTTATTATAGTTTGCGCATCACAACCCGCGTCTTGCTCGTGTCGCTCGTCGTCTGGAACAACGTAATTGGATGCCGTTAGTGACACGGTTTTAAACGGGCTATCGTCGTTTTTCCAATAAAGGGTTGCTTGGTCTATCTGGTCTATGAGGCGGCACCCCACGTACTTGCCTATGTTCCACGGCTGAGTTATTAGGAACAGTGGGACGTGTATGTGGTCGTTCATATAAAACGTGTCTGTGTTTACGTATCTCGGGAAACGTTTCCAAAATGATACATATACAGTGTCATATGCATCGGTGATAAGCATGGACGGAGGCTTGGTTATAAAACACATTCCAGACCTGTAATCACATATGGGCTTGGTAATGATGGAGTATTTTAACGAAAACGTTGCGCAGTCATTTGTGCTAGTTTCGAACGCTATTCTAGCCGTGGCGCCGGCCCCGCCCAAAAATTTGCGCATGTGGAAATTAAGTACATCTTGCTCAAAAAATAGATTTCGTCACTAGTAAAGCGGTCTGCGGAGGCGTTTCGGCGCTTCACTAATGCCAATTGACTTTCTGCGCCTGTATCTATGCGCATACTAAAACACCTTACCGAATTTGTTATAGCACGCAAATACATAGTTTCTGTGATTGGCGAGAGTATCTCGTAACTACGGTGGTTCCTTACAATTGTCCACGTCCGTAAACAACCTGAAATGGGCATAAAATAACATCTTGTACTTATCGATCATGGGACTTATGTTTATTTGTACGTAGCCGTGGCGACGACACCATCTACGCTTAAGGACGTAATTGTACAGGCGCCCAAAATTTTAACTGGCATGCGCGAGCGGCGACTTTTCTGTGCGTCAGCGCCCTATGCCGGAGTGAAGTTGGAAACAGGATGAGGCTAAGCGCATGCTCACAAAGCACGCTCAGCTGGACGCGTCGTCTGCCAGGCTGTTCCTTCTTAAGGACGTCACCCCTCCTTATCGCGTTTCGACGAGCAGCCAGCGTGAGTAGGCGAATGGTTTTGCTCGTATTTTATGTTCCGAAGAACAGCGTCGCAGCAGCCAAGAGAGGAAAGAAAATTTAAAGATAAGCCGAACACACACAATCACGCGATAAGCCCGAGAACATGGATCGGTCTTTTGTTACTTGCTGACGCGAACGCTTTTTTTCATTTGTATGAAGGGCGCTTGTCAACTCTGCAGGCTTCATGCTTCAGCGTGGCGACGAAATTAAAAGGCCGCTGTGAAACTGAAGTGAAGCTGCTCTACAGGCGTGTTCGCGGCATTTCGCAAGTTATCAAAATGCCACCACGTATACCTGAGGCAACAAGACTCCGAATTATAGGACTGTCATTGGGCGGCTCATCGCAGAAGGAGATAGCTAAAGCAACTGGAGTGGCTGCGGCTTCAGTGGGCAGAATCACACGTGCCTACCGGGACGAAAAAAGGATCGGAGATGCTCCTCGCTACCTCATCAGGAAAACAACAGAAGAAGAAGAAGACTTGCAGATTGTTGCCTGCGCTAGTGATAACCCTTTCATAACAGCGGGTGAAATAAGGGCTACCCTCGGCTTTAATGTGTCAGACGAATTAATTAGGCAACGGCTAAAGGAAGCAGGGATCAGAAACAGGACGGCTGCACAGAAGCCCTTACTTTCCGACAGTGCCAGAGCAAAAAGGCTTGCCTTCGCTCAAGAGCATCTGCACTGGACCGTCGACGATTGGCAAAACGTCGCGTTTACACATGAAAGCACTATTTGAACTCAGTGGGACCAGAAACAAAAGGTATACCGTTCAGTCTCTAAAAGGTAAATAATTAGACGTCTTTTGTCACGTGGCTTGCTTTATTATATACCATATTATTATTTTGCTACCGACTGTCATGAATTCGGATTAAATACTCCTTTTTTTTAGGTATAATCCCCGCTACGTCCAGAACGTCAAAGCAAGTGGCCGAACATCTGTGAATGTGTGGGGGGTGGTTACGAAGGATGGCCTCGGACCTCTTCACCGCATTGATGGTCGGCTGTGCTCCGAAGCCTACATTGGAATCATTGACCACCAGCTCCTGCCTCACGTGTTTGATGGACCATACAAAGATGGATATTTCCTACTGAATAATGATCTCTCTCCGATCCACACGGCTCACGCAGTGACCGCGCACCTTGAGAACCTTGGAGTGATGACGCTAGACTGGCCGCCGAAAGGCGCGGACATGAATGTCATTGAAAACGTTTGGGGCATTTTAAAAGCCAATATGTCAAGAATGGGCCTCCATACCGCATCTTCTGATGAATTGTGGGAGGCTATTAAAAGTCAGTGGGAAGAACTGAAGGCCGACAGCGACCCTGTACCGGCGCTCTACGACTCCTTGCCACGCCGCATGTCTGCTGTCGGCGGGCTTGGCGGTGACTTCCACTACTGATCGGCCTGTGAGCGCCCATTATTGGTCCACACCATTGTTTTTTGTTTTATAGCGTTCCAGCAAGCATGCAGCGCGTAATGAAATGGTTTACGGCACCATTTTGTGTTGTTTCGCTTAGATGCTGGCAAAGGGCTTTAATACGCTTGACAGTAACAAAAAATATTTCTTACGATCCTGAAAAATAACGCGTGACACAAGCCGAGTATTTAGGAGCGTCCCTTTGCGATGACATCCATTATGTTTGTCATGTCGCTTGAGATACAGGGGGTGGCATTCTGATAGCTATCGCGAAATGCCGCGAACACGGCTGTAGAGCAGCTTCACTTCAGTTTCACAGCGGCCTTTTAGTTTCGTCGCCACGCTGAAGCATAAAGCCTGCAGAGTTGTAAGCGCCCTTCATACAGATGAAAAAAAGCGTTCGCGTCAGCAACGATCCATGTTCTCGGGTTTATCGCGTGATGGGGTGTGTTCGGCTTATCTTTAAATTTTCTTTCTTCTCTTGGCTGCTGCGACGCTGTTCTTCGGAACGTAAAATACGAGCAAAACCATTCGCCTACTCACGCTGGCTGCTCGTCGAAACGCGATAAGGAGGGGTGACGTCATTAAGAAGGAACATCCTGGCAGACGATGCGTCCAGCTGAGCGTGCTTTGTGAGCATGCGCTTAGCCTCATCCTGTTTCCAACTTCGCTCCGTCATATGGCGCTGACGCACAGAAAAGTCGCCGCTCGCACTCGTGCACGCCAGTTAAAGATTTGGGTGCCTATATGTGCGAAGCCATTTTGTTTTCATGTAATGACAACTAACGTTATAATCCACCATTAATAACAATTCTGGGCACGCAACATCCGCCCTTAATGGACGAGGGTTGCGTATGTGCGCATTATAGAAGCCTTAAACGTAGCTTCGCGAACGCACATGCGCCCCGTGCAGTACACGAATGCCATAACCACGCATTCATTCATATGATTATCAAATTTTTCATCATAATAAATAATTGGCTTTTTAACTACTGATTGATCATCGGCGTTGCGTTTCTTGTTTTACCACGCCATTTCGTAATCATCAGACTGTTCTCTATATGCATCGTAATTGTTGTTAACGTAGCCATTTTCACTTCTGGAAGCGCAGCTCTGAGAATTGCGCACCCGAATATATTCTTGGCACTCGCGTTGTTCTTCCTCAAGCATCAATTGATCTCTTACATATTGATTGGCATGATTGAGGTTTATTAGTATACCAGATTTAAACAACACCATATCTGCATTTTTATTGGGCGGAGTGGCATTCAGTGTAATTGCACTGTGCGTCTCCGCGTTAGTTTCCACGGATGGTTCCATCTGCGATGCGGGAGTCGTCGTCGCTTTAGAAGAGTGTGACGACGGCTGCCATCGCTGCCGATACTGCCAGTCCTGCTGCTGCCATGGCTGCTGCTGTGAAAACTGTCTACACTGCTGTTGTGTCTTGGCACTTCCGATTGGCACACGGCGATGTGGCCATGACTCTCTGTCGTTTATTATGACCTGGGGCACCTGAACTACCGCGGCTAATATCGAGGTTGGCATCGATTTCCATAGTGCGAGAGGAATTGTAGATGTTACATTTATCTCATTGTATTGTTGTATGTCCTTTTTATTTTGAAAAGTATGATTGTGGTTTAACATTAACAAGTGCTCGAGTGTATATGGATTGCAACTAACGTCAAACACAAAATCTCCGTATTCAGGAACATTATTCACACAGTCCCATGGCCACTCCATTTCAGTGCCATGACGCTCAAATATTTTCCCGCCAGATCGCAATAAGCGAAGGCGCGGCGGGCAATTCCAAACGTACATCGCGTCGTTATATAAATGACACGCCAAATTATTAGATGTAGTGAATGCGTTTCAGTTCTTGTAATAGTAATGTTTTTGTTTTTGAATGCTATAGTTATCAAATACGGTCCATATTAAATCGCCATTATAACTATCTTCGCATGCCAGCGTTTCACAGACGGGCAGACCCATTTTTTCGATGAGTGCTTTTCGATGCAAATACTTTAAATTGCGAATAGTGTAACCATATCTCACCCACACATCTAATACACTAATGCTACCCGGCGGTGAGAGAAACGCAAGTCCTATAGTAAGCAGAAATTCCGACTCGTCTCTCATAGCGAAACTACATTGCGGGTGTTGATGTATAAACTGCGAATCTGGTACCGTGGATTTAAAAGGTAATGAATACCACAGAATATACGTGCATAATGTCTTTTCAGATGACTCGTTAGGCGTTTGCAGACAGTACGGGGGTGTAAGCGCGATGGATATACCCAAATCGGCGCTTGGCGCTTTTACGTCAAACGTTTCAAATGCGAAATCCCTGGGAATTTTCGGCCTACATTTCGGACATGCCAGAGTTATACCATTGTTGTGCGTTAGCATTTTGAATAACGGTAGGAAATGGGGGTATAAACACATTATTTCACCATACGTTAACGTCGATATATTATTAGGCACAGATATTGATGTGATAGACGCATCGTTAGCATTTATAGACGTATTTATGTGCATATTGAATGATGTACACAGTTTCTTATGCATATAATATTATGTATATTAGTGCACAGAATAATACACGCGTTTATTTATTTATAGTGCAAATGTGAAGCGTGTAATTATATGTCATCATTCTGAATCCAGTCTTCATCCTTCTTTCTTCTCCAATAACTCACTCCGCTACTCATGTGGCGTGTCCGAAGTCCACGCCCCATATCTCCTCATTGGTGGGAGATGGCTGTGGGTGTGTAACGGTACTGATACTCAGATGGCGAGGCACTCGACCCGGTTGCTTCAATAGCGAAGGAGCATATTCTTCATCAGGAACATATTCTTCATCGCCATCGTCTTGCCCTTCTGTCCTAACGTTCGCACTATAGTTGGTGGTTGCATGCGTATTTGTATATGTTTTCAGAGATTCTGATGAAAGTGCCGCTGCATGGTCATGGCCCACCCCCTGCAGATGAGGATGGGGAGGTGGCTCCCGACAACCAGATGTCTGTGGAAGAGACGAAGTGAGTAGATCCTCTTGTTCTGTGCTATCGGTTGTGAATAATCTAGGATTGAAATTATTTTCCGAAGACTGGCTATTGTGTTCTTGGGATAAACATTGCGGTGGAGGTTTGCGTAAACACTGAGAACATATAGTAACCGTTCTAGATATCTCGTCTGCGCGCATAGCGGGTTGAGTGACCTTACAATGGTTTCGTTTGTCTGCGCAACAACTCATTTGCCTCGCACCGCCGCTGGGTGTTTGCGATGTATTATCAACATCCCGAATTTCTGTAATTGTGTTGGACGATTGTATTTTTTCATAATCAGGCGCGAGGGGTGGTTAATCTCCACCTCCGTGTTCTAGTGAGGTGTTTGGCAGTGGCGTAGAATAATAAACGGAAGCTGGCGTCTTAGTGACGTGAATAACGACATTGTCGTTTAATATGCGGGCAATGTAATGCTCGCACAATAATTCCCCTTGATCTACTTGAGTCCGATTTTTTTCAAATGTGGGCAGGTCGTGGGGGGAGCCAACAATGGATTGTATCCACGAGTGAACGATATTAAAGCTTGATTTTGTCATCATTTCACATAGTTGATAATGGCGTCCCATTTCGTAAGCGGCGTATATGTAAGAAACAAACCGCGGTGTTTTCCTGAACGCGGCAAACCAATCTGTCGGTACCGGGGTGCGCGTATGGGCGGAATCGCCGGAAGATCGTCTAATACCCTTGTATGTTATTACTATGTGCTTGAGACGTTCGTTGATCGGGTGGTCTGCCAATTCTTTCCATTCCCCAGTGTCTAGCCATCCACTATTAAGTTTGACTCCGTCATCTAACACGTGAGCGACGTACTGCATGTTGGACCCGCTCGAACTTAAAGTGTCTGGGGGTACGGGGGTTTGAAATTTGGAGTAATACAGATCGCATAAGCTATGTATCATATTAAACAAATCATCCCGCATGGTTGCCGCCGCGACTTTTCCGCCATGTGTTTGTGGTTTATTTAGAATGGCTTTAAACGATTTCCATTTCGCATAGGCAGCATCTGCCGAATACATTGTAAATAATAGAACGTACATTGTACAGCATGCGATACGCAATATCAAATATACGCATATAGTGTTGTTAGTGAAATTAATTATATACACATGTAGTTTTCGCGCTATTTTGAATCGTGTAGATCAAGTTTCGGAATAATGGAGACTATAATTACCTATCGCAGACTGCCAGATGTTAGGTGAATGACCTCGCAAGCGTTCCTCAGTCATTCATTCGTGCGTATAATGTTGCACGAAGCTGCGATGGGAATTGACATCAATGTTATTGTAATGATATATATTGCACAACGCCTAATGCTCGGTTATATATTTCAGCCGAACACACATGCTTGGACGGGCCTGCAGAAGTCTACGAACGCAGCATGAAGTTGAGACCCTCCTGGCCTCTATATAATGCGGGGAGACGGAGAATTATCAAGAATTCGTTGGAGCGTGGAAGTCTTTGTGGGTCGACAAGTATATATATATAGATTAGTATTTGACTTTGATGTTGCATTCGACACCAAGAAACTGGACCTAGCGGGCGTTCACAGCCGGACGTTAGATCTAGCGGCATACCTGTGTCAAAGATATTACGATCATGCAAAAAATGCCGTTTTAGATGACATGAGGTTTGAAGTGTTTTACACCTCCAGAAAGTCTAACGACAAAAAGACCATGGAGGAAGTACTTCGATGGCATGTGCATTTTACAAATTTTGTATTTTTGTACTCTGCCCGTTCCGATTATCATCTACTGGAGAATGTGCGCAGAGACGCTATTCTGGGAGTAACTGGACACCTCAACGGCTGGGCGGATGCAGATTGCGGCGCGGGTAGTCGGCTGTGGATGCTGTATGGTAGCTATAAGTTTGGAAAACACTATTCTGTCATGAATTGTGCTAAACTTGATAGCTACTACCGTGTCGTGGTTCAAGCGTTCATCGAATGCCAGCCATCGGTTGCATAACAACGCACAGCCTAGTGCCATTTGAAGTTCCCGTAGATGACACTGCCGGTGAACTAGCAATTCGCAAAAAATTATCCCTGCACAGAGATATCGATGATGAATGTGACAACATTATAGATTGGGATAGGTCTATGCATGTCATCAGCTTGGACACAAATTATGCATTTGCAGTCAGCCACAACAATTTTTCGCCATATCCACCAACTGCTAAGCATTCGGTGATTGATGTGGATTGGGTTGACTACAGACCACCGGAGTCCGAATGTGTGAATGATCTCGACCACTCACCGGTTACGGACAGGATTGGCATTTCATTCACACACCAAGGCGTGGTGAATAACTTGAATGCTTTTATTGAAAATCCGGGCAAAACTCCCGAAATAACAATGTTGTACAACAGTGGGAATGACAGCAGTCATGGCGAAGACAGCCTAAAAGATATCAATGCAAATCAGAAAGAAAGCAGGTCTTCCCCCCTAAATGTCCCGGTCAGAGCCAGTAGCCTTTTGGTGTTTTAAGTGATGATGATGATGACGATGAGAGATTCGCGGAATGTGAAAAGAATGAGAGCAGGTTGTGGGACGCTCCGTCGAATTCGAGTCTTCCTAGATCAGTTGAGGCGCGACGGGAACAGTGTCCAATCCAGCAGAGCCTAGACCAAAATCCGGGACCTTCGCGAAGTTTGCAACAGAGGCAAGCGCGGTTGTTTGAACGGGAGGAATCGCCTGACTCGACTGAAAGTGTCTCGTATCACAAGCGCAAACGGCGTGACAGTTCAAAGAGTCGTGATGTTAGGAACCGCAGAAATACAAAGTCCACAAAAATCAAGAAAATTGACAGGGTCATGAGAGTGGTCAAGAATGACATAGAGTTGGATAGTTCTATTGAGGATGAAGCCGTTCGCAATAGTGACAGTGATGAACAGCGAGTGCCGGACGCCATGGACTTGGATTTTTCAACACACGATGACCATCCTCCTAAAAAGAGTAAGGATGTATGTTCATTTCAAGACGACCGACCCGACCTTAATTTAATAAGAGATGACATTGGTGATAATGTGTTCAATGAACAGTTCACAGTGCTTGCTTCAACGGAGTGGGGAGATATTGTGAGAGACAAAAAGTGCACATAAAAGATACAAGTGATATATAAGAAGCCTGCCGATGTGGACACGTCGATAAAGAATTCTATAGACCGCTGCACAGCATTTGCCACAATTTCTCCCGGCACGTGCATGGCTAATGACAAGATGATTGCCAAAAACAAAGAGAGAATTTTCAAATGGGCTATCATCAGCTTGGCACATGTGCATAATTACAACAAAGAATTCACAAAGTGGATTAAATTGCTATCGATCATAGCAACCAACTGCTCATATCATGATGGGTTAAAATTTGCTCGCTCCATCTCAGCATTGGCTCCAGATCACATGAAGCACGACCCTAAGTATCATTACGATAGAATGGTAGGGTTTTATTGGAGGTATTTCAAATTGCAATTCGTAACAAACGCTCGGGACAATGTGAACGAGCTGATGGAGGACTTGTTACGTGATCCTACCTCCGACGCAGACTCTGGTCATGGCAGCAAAAAAATGGCCGCACAAGAACAAGCCGCGATGAGGGCAAAATTCATCCCCCACACAATCATGAGGCTGCAATATGAAACGCCGTTAAAGATGACTAAAAAGAATGTGATCCTGTTTAATTGGCTCATGACAAACATTAGTCAATTTCAGACTGTGGTGCTTATCCTTAATCAGTACATTGTAGAGCAAGTCAAGGAGGAGAAATGTGAGTTGACGTTGAATACAGACAGCAATGCATATGATCTCTATATGTATTGTCCGGGGACAGAAATGATGAAATTGGAAGCCATGTCGACCTTGCACAAGGATTTGATGACAGTTACATTCAAAGGCATGATATAGCTCTTTGCAACCGCATCGTACAGTGACCCCTTCATGTTTGCATACACATTCTTTAACGAGAGTTTGCGCAAACTTGACAGTAAAATAGACTTTACAATAGTCCACCCCTACTTGCAATCCAGGCAAAAGGAAAAGAACTCAATGACTAGTGAAAGGTACCTAGTAATGGCCAATAATCTCACATACGACCTGAAACATGCAGAGTTTCAACCTTGGTCGGAAAGTCAACGAAGTATGTGCAGAGTCGAGTGTGACATCACATACGGCGAGGACGAGCTCGTAAAGCACACTTAAGTGCATCCTCTTAGAGGGGATTGGATTACAGATTAAATTTCATATCGCGCTTGATGCGTCAAACGCTTGATTTCCTGCGTTTAGACAAACACAATCTTGTCACCGACAAGCTGAACAGTGTTAAAAAGGATGTGTTTACACTGTTGGACAGCTTGATGCGTAATGCAAGCATTCCCGATGAACAAAAAGCTGACATCATACTAAAGTATGTACTTGGGAATATGACAGATAATCTCGGACCAGTCCCGCCATGCTTTGCTTCTGAAAGTGCAGAAAGTATGGACATGTCCGCTTACGCGTGTATGTCGGACAGTGAAAATGAGGATTATATCCCGGCAAAGCGGTACAAGTGTTCGGACGAAGAGTGCGAGGTTAGGTCCAATGCATGCAGTGCAGTGAGAGCAGAGGAGTCCGAAATGGACGATGATGAAAATGAGGGCGAAGCGAGTGGTGATACTGCAGCGATTGAAGGCGAGGTGCGCAACGAGTTGGGCATTGGAGATGACAACAGCCCGTACATGTCTACGAGTGATTTGAAGGAGCCTGTCGCGATAGATAGGTCATTCGAGTCATTGCCGGTTGGCAAGAAAAAACATAGAATTAAAAAACGCAAAACCACCGGTTTTCTAGACAATGACTGCGACGTAGAGTCTGATGATGAAGATGCAGATGATGAGGAGGATGACGAAGATCAGGATGATGACATGATTTCATTAACGACGAGGACTCGGAGTCTGGCGAAGGAACAGACAACGGCGAAGGAACGGATAACGGCGAAGGCGAGGAAGATGACTCCGATTTTAAGGAGTATAGACAAATAAAAAAATGTGAGGAGATGAAAGAGGAACTCAGTAATCTGGCAGATGACACGCCGGAGAAAAGGAAACACAGAACGGTGCAAGGGCCTGAGTGCAGCGAAGACGACGCGGATGTAGATACCTCGATCGCAGTGAGGAAACGGTATGTTCCGCGGTTCAACAGACCGGTAATTGTTTCATCTTCCGAGGACGAGGGAGACAGTGTCAAAGCGGGTGATAACGCACCTGACAGCTCGAAGCAACCCGTCGATGAACTTGCCATTGCACACGAGGTGGTGGATGCCATGACTGAATTGATATCCAAGGTAGATGAAGATGTTATGAGTACATCTAGTCATTCTATCCAAGAAACAGAAGCAAACTCCAATGCAGCGGAGATTGTAGCAATGGATGTCTTGGCGGATTTGATAAACCAAGTAGATGAGGAAGCGAGCATGTCTGAAACAATTAGTAAAACTGCCGGAAACAATCCTGATCATGACAATCCACAGACACCTAACACTCCGGGTGTAGGCGACAATGCAAATGGTGTTGAACAGGCTCCTGATTATACGCACAGTCTTTCTGAAAATGCACTGTCAGATTTGACGCGTGGATTAAAAAACATAACTGTGGAATCGCACAAGTCAATGCAGACAATGCCGGATGCCGATGCAGTGAAAACGCACAAAGATTCTATGGATGCATTTACATTATATTTGGATGCGATGAAGATGCTGACAACGGAGAGCTGGCCCTAGAAGACATATTAGATATGTGTGACAGACACTTACCGGAATCAAAACTTGACGAGGGAAAAAAGCCCGAGGCAATAGGCAACGAGGACATCGCGAAAAATAGCCTGAGTATGGATTGTTTGGAAGCAGATCTATTGCCAGACATGCCGGAAGTGGGTCTTTTACCAGACACGCTCATAACAGTGCCGGTCTCTGTGATCGAAACTGTGCTGTCAACACCAGATATTAGCATGACAGTTAACCTCGATGCAGCTTCAACGGAGAAACAAGAACCCCTGAAAGCAGATGAAGGTGACGCGGTAAAGCCGCGATCCGTGGACACTCCGAACAAGGTCGCAGATGTTCAAAGCGAAACTCTCACAAACATCCCAGACGGTAGTGAGGTGCGATTGCAGGATGAGGTGACTTCGTTTGCATGTGAGGTGGAAACCCCCACTCGTTCATCTACCCCCAAGCAGCAAACCTCTAGCGGCACAAAAAACGCTAGCACGAATACTCCGATTAAAAGTGCCAAGAAAAAGAATTCACATTTGCCTAAAACCATGCCCCTAAAAAAGCACAGAGAGTCGAACGCCGATCAAAATTCAACACTAGAGAAACGCAAGCGTAAAATTCTATCTGAAACGGATTTGAAGTTGTTTCCGAAAAGCTCACCAAGGTTAAGTCTGTGCATACATATCAAGATAAGAGTCTACTTAACGATGCGTTTTACACAAAATATGAACGCATCAAAACTTCTGCAAAGAAGGCAAGGTCTAAAATCTTCTTCCTCTTGGAATCTTTAATTCATATAACGACTGTCACCATATTGACTAAAACAGATCTACACGCCATTAACAACATGGTCCACGAAGAGAAACTAATGGATGAGAACGATGACGGCGGCCCTATCGTGTTTGTGGAGCACATGCTGACATGGAATGAATTGGTCTGGACAATGTTGATAGAAATTTTTGGATCCAATAAACAAGCCCGATTGGTTTTGGAATTTATAGCTATGGGATTAACTACAAATAATATGGGCAGAGTAATCATGTATCTGCATGGGCAGGCTTCCAATGGTAAATCACTGTTTATCGACTTGTTGACAAATATGGTAGGAGAAGCCAGTGTCATGATCAAGATATTGAAAGTAATTATTTCACAAAGAAATTTGACAACAGAATGGATGATTTCAGGAGAGGATATCCGGAGGAAATCAGGTTTCTGGTTGAAAATGAAATTTCTGTCAACAACATGGATTCAATCTGGCGGCGGAAAATGAAACAGTTTACAGGCGGAGATACATTCGCAGGCAGGCCTCCGTATGGAAAATATACAATAACGGCACGAATCAATGCCAGTATCATCACTGCGTCGAATGAGCTGCCATACTTTGATTTTTCCATGTACGCCGAGCGCAGTAGGTACATGATCATTCCGGCAACTACTCATTTTCTGACCAACAAAACTAATGTGCGGTGGTTGTTGATACGATACATGGCCAATGACAGACTTCGACGGCGTCTCATGCAGGACAGTTATCCTATGTTTAGGGATTATTGTAAGATGATGAATGCTCGAGCGAACGTGATGTCGTCCTTGGAAGTGAGTCACTTGGATGCAAAATCTGTCTTGTTGGCAGATGATGTGGACTTGCTCGATGCAAATCTTTCAGTGAACCTTAAAGCCCCCCCACAGCACATTCCCAGTCGCAAGTGGTTGCTAGCGGATCGAAGCCTGACAACTCCGGAAGCGAAAAAAAAAAGATGGGTAGTGCCCTTGCTCGGGTTGTACTGAAGACCATAATCCCGTCGATGGGGCGGACTGGGCCACTTTGACAAATCTGTCAAAAAGATGGATGCATATGTGCTCCAGAACGCTCACATTTTTGATGGATACAAAGACATGGTGTGCATTGTGATGCGAGCGCTGGTGATCCGCTGCAATGGGCACACGATTCAACTTTCGGAGTTGTTGGGAGAATTCAAAGAAAGGCTGAAGATTGTAGTTGCGTCTCGCAGGAGAAGTTACGGAAACGCTGGCAACCAAGGACATGTCATGTATGACTACGTGTGTGAAAATACAAAGACAATGTCTGCTTTCGTGGCAATGTTGATCAGCAAGGGATTTGAGGTTGACAAAGATGAGAACGATGTCTACATGCTCAGGCATTATAAGATGATTTCAGCTGTCGTGGAGGATTTGACATCAAGGAATGTTGGTCTGCTCAATGCACTCATCATCCCCGATGATTTGCATGCGTACAGTCGTGAGTTTGCTGGAATCAGTTCGGATATGGAGGATAGGTTCATGCGTAAGATGTACCTCACAAAACCGTACGTGAAGTCTGACATGGAGTTTGGCACATTGGTTGGAGATTGCAGTGCAAGCAATCACGACACTACCGTTGAAAGGGATATTGTCCAGTACAAGCGTGGTATTGACAGCTTGTCTTGCACTGAGGAAGGACATTGTGGATTTCATGGGAGGTGTGTGACGGTGTGAATGTGATTAGAGATGATTGCTAGTATTGTATAATATTATGTGTGTGAGCGCGTGTGTGTTATTATATTGCATAGCATGCTATATGTAATAACAGTGGGACACAATACCACTAATGTGCATGACTTTATTGGATCATTTGTGCATACAATTGTTAAACAAAGAAAACAATGTATCGCGGATGGAATTTGTATTGTGTCCATCTTTTATAGAAGTGTCTGCATCAGCTGAGTGTTCCACATTGGCATAAAATAGCGATATTTCATTGAATGTAATAGAGTTCGTGCCAAATAAAGTGTGTTCGTAATTAAGCAACTGCTTGAGAAACCCATCATTTGGTCTGACCATGGGTCGACGTTTTCTAATAAAGGCAATTGCATTTGCCAATGTCATTTGTTTACATTTCATCAGATATGCGATGCATATAGTCGGAGACCGAGACATTCCAAGGACACAATCAATAAGTACATTTCGTTTGTTTTTAATCTGTTTCTCTATATATTGTATACTTCGATCAAAATATTTTGCAATGTTAGTATCGTCGTGATCGTCGATTTGAGCTCTAAGGTGTTTAAATTTTAGGCTATAATCGAATTTAACTTTCGGTAGATTGTGGGTGCAATTTATTATAGCAGCAATATTGTGGTCTTTACAGGCATCCCTGTCTCTGGCACATCTATAGCTCGCTAAGTATAGATGTTTCGTTAATTTGGTTACAACGTTAAATGACATAGCAGATCGGTATTCTATTTTATAAAGATTATTGTTACATTGATTATCAGTTTAAATGACATGGCATAACTAATTGGACATTTGGATTTCTCTCGAGACGTAGATTATGTTAGAGGTATCGATGACGTCATTCCGCCAGTATTTAGTATTGATTAGGCTTAGCATCCCAGCTCAAAATCGGAGATCGGCGGTGGCGGGCTGCCGGCCGCCTGCCGGCCGCCTGACATACCCGACCAAATCTCGTCGGAGAATCCGAAAAAGTTTTTCAGAAATTTTATGGCGAATTTTGCTCGATATGTGCGGTGTCCGGCCGCCTGCCGCCGCAGATACCGGAGAATTGTGTCTGTCACGTGACTGTCTTTGCGACCCAATTGCGTCAGAACTAATTAAAAGTTTTTAGTTGAGTTATTTTGTAGAAATTTTAGCCGTGGCTTAATGATAACAACTGTAAATCCGGCTATTATGTTCTGCTTTAGGACATGGCGTGCTCTCTTTTTGTCGCCGCAAGTGGAGCATCTTTCTGCCCCCGCGTTGGGGCATTGCTCCTTGCGATGCCGAATTATGTGACATATATCACAAACCGCAACACGCAGAATGTGTGAAAAAAACAAGGAATGTAAATGACCGCAATTACACTTTGTAGTGCGGGTTGTTGCATTCAATAGTGATCATGGCAGTTCCTTTGTCACCAAGTGAGCGCGGATGCAGTAGTTAGCACTTGCGGCAATTGAAAAGCTAATTAGTTACTTAGTCATATCACCGGCATTTGAAATATTTCCCCAGATTTGAATACGACGAGCGGTTTCGCATGTTTGAGATGGCACGTCCGTGCCAATAATTGGCAGGGTCTCAATAGCAAGACGTGCATTTCTCGCCTTGGGATCCACCACGTGTACAGCGACCTGGTTTTCTCTGGCTTAAGTCGCAGACGTGACGCTCCGGTATTACATCTTCGGATCTTCGGACGGTTCGAATGAGCCTAAATGTGGTGCATTAAGACTGTATGTCCGTATATAGTGCTCATCCATGACGCGGCATGATTGCTTAGGACGAAGCATGATGGTGTGTTATTTGCTCGGGGCACTGCTGTCGGCGTTGCTGGTCTTTCGTGCGATTATAATTTTGCCGCCCATAAGCAACTTTTCCCAGACGCCCCCATAATGACAAGAGTAGGCAGCGTATGACCGGTGCCGGTCATCTGGGGGTAGTCTAACTTGTTGCGGGTAGTGTATTGCCAGTCGGTCGTCAACAGGAACGAGCCTCGCGCTCGTTTCTGACTGTTTGATGCGGTAAAAATGAAGCGAGGTTCATGAAAAGCATTCCCATGCTTGCCTTCAGTTCCGTTATTCTCGTCGAGATCAACGAGACGAGAGAAGGGGTTAGGGCACAGGAGCAGCACCTTGGGAGGCATGCCAATGCCGGCCGTATTCCCCATTTTTATTCCATAGTGGAGTCCATATTCCATATATAGGTTCAGCTGGCCTGGGACACCACCGGCCAACAACGTCTGCCGGCCTGCGTCTGAGGCGGGGCACACGCCATCCATCCCAAGCGACGGAGGGCCGGAGCCTCTTCATCTGCTGGAATAAATAAAACTTTCTACTATCTCTCTCTCTCCCAATTTTGAGTCCATGGCGTTGACCTGCCGGCCGACGTTTCTGAAGCCTGCAGCTCAACTTTCTCGGGAATGTCTTTTGGTGTTTTGGAGCTATTCTGGCGGGGCCATACAAGCACGAAATAAAGAGAATGTTGACGGGGCAACTACTAGCAGTGGTGGCCGCAGGCAGCAAGCCGGATAGCTGGTGCGGTGACGTGCTGAGATAGCAGACACTGCAAGCTGGAGATAACGATCCGCTTAGGCACAAGTGCGCTCGCAAACGCGTCCGTTGCTTGCTGTGGCCGGAACACGAATCTCGTTGCGCCATGGCTGAGCACATCGGCGTTCTTTTCACAACCGAGCCAGATTATAGAGCTAAACTAGTTCAAATGCAGAGCAGCTTGCAAAAACAAAACATTTATCACCTAGCGTTTGCTCGAAGCTGCCGGGGTGTCATGAACTGCCAGGCCAATAACCTGCGCATCGGCACCAGTTCTGGAGCTGCACAATACATGGAACCAGCCAGCGTGTCTTCCTAAGCTGCTTGAAATTCACCGTTGTTCGGAAAAATAACGTTCTTCACCTTGCCATTCTGACACATTCTGACACACTGCAGTAGTTGCGAAGGTCAAGAAATTCGTAAAAATACGTGGTTCGTCCTTACGAACAAATACTCAGCCCGCGCAGACGGCTGCGCTATTTTGCAGTCTGCTCATAGAGAAAGCGATTTGGTAAAGAACGGACCCTCCCATAGCGCCCAGCGGCCCAATTTACTGAAGCGCACCAAGTGGCTGGGGCTCAACGCACATCCGCATTCGTTAAAGGCGCGCAGTTTGAATGCTATCAAGCGCTTGCCGTACTACCGTGCCCTGTTGGCACATTATTTCCGTTCTGTACGGTTTTGTGATATTTTTCTGTTCATTTTCAGCAGTGAAATATAGAAATAGGTCCCAATTACTGCTGGCTTGCCATTAACGCAGCTGAGTTAAAGCCTTTGCCGAAGAGCAGTATAGCAGGAGAGAAGCCAGGAGCTCTGTGAAATGAACATTTATTTTGCTCCATACAAAGACAAACACGATGCAATTTATCGCAGCTTGCTACACGAAAGCAACCAGGAAAACAGAGAAAACGTAAGATACATCAGCCCACGTGTAGATTACAGAAAAATGTGAAAAATATTGTACTAGGCAAGAAACATTATATAGGTAGACAAATGTAGCAATAAATTCAGGTATACAAAGTATGAAAAATGATACACAAGAAAATATACATACACAATGTTCAAAATACATTCGCGTCTCCCTCACAATAACCAGTATTTTATTTTACACAGATTTCAAGCAAACATACTTCAAGTCGTCTTGGGTATTATGTCACAGACACATTGCTTTCAGCTGAAATGCGCACTCTTCCCCATACCGTCATATGTTTTGGATACGACCTTGGCAGCAAAATTCCAGCATACTGTCACGTCTTTCATCCTCAGCATTACCTTTTACAGAAAGTTTGAATGGTTTCTAAACAAATATTCGGTAAGCTCAAAATAAGCTGGAACACACTGACTCATGTTACAAAGTGCCTTGTATTCATTTTACAATGGCAATGTAACTAGCACTAGTTAAATGCATCTCTAGAATGGACAACAGCGTCAATATAAGTGGTTCCCCTATTATGTGCGTATTCCGGATGTCTTTGAGACGATAAACAGCAACCAATCAAGCTTAGCTTGCAATGTTCTCAGATGGTCAGTGTGTTGGAATGTGAAAATATTTACTGATATTGTAAAAGAAGGCCAGGTCGAGACGCCGAAGTTCTGACGGCAAGGCAAGGTACGCCGTGTCAGCGTTTTAATCTGATGGTGAACCCCAGCGCGCGCTAGAGCCGGCGCCGCGGGACGATGACGATGGTAAGTACAAAAGAAAGAAGACTATGGTATGTACAAATGAAAGAAGATCCGTGGAAGGCTCACAATATTAATATTTTAGGAAACGTTTGGGACATTTGTTTTATGCCTACTAACACATTTTTTTATGTTCAATAAAAATTATATCGTTGTAAAAATACCTGATGTGCACATTAAGTCATGTGAAATGGCAACCGAAAGTGATAGCTCAAACCTATTCACTCGTGGAATGCGCGATATTGGTCCGGACCTCTTGCACGTATGCTGCAATTGTTTCACCAGTGTACACAGCAGAGACAGCCGAATCCTGGCATCAGCTGGAAAATTTACAGTACAAATATGTCATCGTGATAAACCTTCTACCGAAACTGTGTAAACAGATTAAACTCGAGAAATCTGTAATGGAATAAAGTTACGAATCTGGTCAATGATTTATCGAACCCCGCATGCGTACCCACGTAAAGGTGCAGTCAAAAAGTAAATGGAAGGTACGACAGCGTGGCAAACCGTGTCGCAGCGCTTTCTAACGCCAGCTCTGGTAACTGATTAGCACGGTTTCTAGGAAGTGGCGCGCTATCAGCAGACCTTTATCTGCAGCGTAACGGTGGTCACATTCGGCGGTTGGAGCGGATGCTTGTTGCTTTTACATGCGACGCCGCGGATTTTTCTAGCTCTACCTGAGACCTGTGTGAAGACAGATTCGCGCCGTTTGAATATAGTCGGAAGCACTCACATGTGGGAATTTAAACAGGACGTCCTTCCGCCCCGCTCCTACTCCGCAGGTGCTGCCTCCTCGCTAGCGACCAGCGGAGGGGAACAAAGAGACAAAGACTGGGACGACACAGAGTTAATACTCCAATGCTATTTATTGCACTTACAAATAATACAGAGCACGTCGGCTAGCTATACATCCCCAATTAGCACAATGTGGGCTATCAAGTGCGGGCACTAGTAGGTCCGATGAGGGCAATTTTTGTCGGGCCGACGCAGGCTCTGCAAGTCGGGCCGCCCCGGTAGGCCCAAAGAGGGCAGTTCACAAATCTACCCCATTGGTCCCACTTTGGACCGATCGGGGCAGCCCAAGAGGGGCACAATGTCTGATTTACTAATCGGTACAACAGCGAAAGTGGATGAGCTGCCTACATCAGCAGCCTAAGTGGGTTTTACAGCAGGGTGATATGGGCTGCTTACATCGGCAGCCTAAATGGGTCCCTGAACAGATTGACATTTGCTGCCTATATCGGCAGCCGAAGTGGGCCCCACGCAGTTTGATGTGGGCTGCCTACATCGGCAGCCTGAATGGGTCCCTCAACAGATTGATGTGGGCTGCCTATATCGGCAGCCTAAGTGGGCCCCACAGCAGATTGATGTGGGCTGCCTACATCGGCAGCCTAAGTCGGTCCTGCAGCAGGTTGGTGTGGGCAGCCTATGTAGGCTTCCTCAATGGGGCCCACAGCAGGTTCAGGTGGGCTGTCTTAATGGGATCCACAACGGGCTAGCTTGGGCAGCCTAAGCGGGCTGGGACCGCCTTATCAACTGTTACGCCACTACCATTTCTTAGGTTGGCTTAAGCCCCTGAACTTGGAAAGGCAAGCGGCGGCAATGATATTCCGATAAACTGTAATAGTAAATTGGAATGTAAGATTAGGTGAGCAAGTGACATATTTTTTTATGTCACTTCAGCCCACAAATCAGGTACACAAAGCCATCAAAACGCAAATTTACACATTTTATTTCAAGAATAAAAAAAAACACGCTTGTGGTGGGCAGCCCAAGTTAAAATCGCGGTCCTGCTGTAGCACAGCCTACTTCATCCTGGCCCTGCGGCCGCCATCCCGGTATCGGGCCCCTCTCAAGTAGCCTCCGATGCTGTTATTAACCACTGCCACATCCGCATGCGGAATGCGGCGCTGGACAGCAGCTGAAATCACAATTCTCATTTATGACACAATCGATTCAAACAGCTGGAAGAGTACTCATCTTTTTAAGCATTTAAAAATAATGCCCCAATGCATCGAAACAGCTATGCAGCTGACTGCAAAATGTAATTTTATTTTCAAGGTATAAAACTTCATTGGCACTTAACATCTAAACAAAGAAGGTTATGCCAAAATATTTTTGAATACTTGCGAGATACTAAGACCTACCAAAATAAACATCACACTATTAGGTTCGTTCAATTCACCTACACTAGGTGAACTGTTTCATGTGATTCAGTACTTCGTTTCACTGGTGTAACATGGCGCCCTCTGCACGACGCCTTTCATTCACAAAGTACAGAAATCGTACTGCTCCAGTTCGTGAAAAGTTTAAGAAAATTGTGCACCACCACAGCGGTCAATGCAGAAATAGTGCAGCTGCTGCCACCACATGGAAGCAGACGATAGCTTCTGTTGTGATAAATTGCGAAGCGACCCCTAGGTATTCCACTCACCGAGAACAGTGCTAGTCAAGGAAACGCTCACGCATTATGATGCATGCTGACTTCAGTCGCGATCGGTAAACGTTGTGCATGCTTCTTGCCAGCTGCACCATGGTGCACATGCATCGAATCTGGTTCTATTTGATGCTGGAGCTAGTTGACGTGAGTGGCAATAATTATATTCATGGCGAGCTGACCACATGAATGCAGGCAGCTTATATAATTACTTGTGCATTGCATTCATGATCGAATCCATTCTTACATCTATGAATCAACGAAAGCACGCGGTCAGCTGTGATCATGACACGGACATTTAGAATTGTTCGCTTCAAACGGCATTCGCAGCTATAGCACATTACAATAAGTATTCTTGCTACCAATAATTGCGCGTTGCACTTAATTGTGGTAGCGGGCGAAAAATGCACATGATAATGCCCGAAGTATATACCGCATTTATTTGCATATTGCTTGCACCCCACATTGGCTATCAAAACTTTGAATTTTATTCCTCGCATAATCATCGCACCACCAAACGTATTGTCAGAGTCGTCTGCTAGTAGTAGCAAGTGCCATTTTTAGTGTGCTACTGAAACTAGCTGGCCCATTTGTGCGCATACGCGATAGGCGGTGATAGTGTGCTCAGGTATATCATCATCATAGCTTATGCTCGTTGCTGTGGAGTTTAGGAGAATATTTTTGCAGGTCCTCGGTGGTACCACCACGTGACATTAGTATCGTAGCATATACGTCGCGTACACGCATCTACGAGGTTTTTTTTTCTTTGAGAGAGGCACGCTGCTCAGTCAAAAAGCGCAGTGCAGGAAATGTAGACTGAGTGCCGATTCTGTGCGTTCGCAACCTTTTGCTTTCATTCTTTTTCTTCTGGTGGTTTGGTGGGGAGGCTAGTATTTAAAGCAATGCAGGGACTCAGAGTCATGAGTCTGCCTCTTCGCAACGCGCTGCAGGAATTGTGGCTTGCTTTCCTCATTGTAATGAAAATGTGTAAGAGTACTGACCGTATGCGGGGCCGCAAATATATACTGTACCTACGCATGATTTATTTGCACACAGGCGCGCTCATGGACATGCAGTTTTATAGGGGCAGAAGAGAAATAACTATCAAAATTGAGAGCATCTCCTAAGGGCATGTAAGTGTTGATGTTTGAAATTAAGCTTTGAAATCATACAAGATGTTGCTTAGGTTATGGACAAATAATTTTACGACACTATAGTTGTTTCCCATAAAGGGGGTAACTTAAGGTAGTACAAAAGTAGCCTATTGAGCTCAGACCTCCAACGCACTGTGCCAGAAGCAGACGAATCTTTAGCGCTCACTCTGCTGCCATTTAAGCCAAAGCAGCCCATACCTCGATCACTGCTAATACTGCTAGGGAGAAAAGAATGGAAGGCAGCAAGTGTGCATACTGCTCTATGCTTTACCAAAGGCAGCTCCAAGCCCTCAATGGCTTGAAACCGTGCTGTCTACGTTGAATATCTCCCTCCTTTCATCCCTTCCGCACTGCTAGGAAAAAAAAGCTTGTGTGCTTTGCTCGCAGGACAGATCGGTGTTCCCCTCCTCCAGCTCAAAGCTATGCTCAGACATCCAAAAGCATCATTTCATCCTTCCCCCATTGAACTAAGAGTCATCTTGCAGCAGCACCATCTAGCCACCTTCTCGCTCCCTACAGTAGAATGAAAAAAAAAGGACAAGACACGCAGGAGTGGCGTAGGCTCTACGCCACTTTTTGTGCCGAGTGATTGCACGCCCAGGACTTGCAAAGGTATCCACCATTTTGTGAGGTGTCTGTGTCTCGTCTTTGTTCCTTCGTTCCATCCCTGTTACTTGTATTGTTCCACCGTTTAGTGTTCTTGATGCCGCATTGTGATGGGGCGGTACCAAGGCTATACAGCTCCTTTTATGATAAAAGCAGTAGAGCACGCACAAGAGCATGGCAACCGTGCTCTTGTGGTTACTGGAGACGGCAGTATGAGAAGCTGAAGAAAACAAACAAGTAGTGCCAGGCCTTCCATGGTCCAAAGAGCGGAAAGTTTCCTGGCCTTGAAACGTCACTCCTTGAGTGCATCAACTGATAAGGAACCAAGCACGCATAATAAAGTGCTTTAGCAGTTCGTGCTTCCGGCGGCCCTGTTCTCCTTGATAGTACTATTTTATTATGTTTGCAGTAGCGGACCTAAGAATCCAGATTCGCACCTATTTAAATTTGCTTTTAGTGCTCCAAACATTTCCTCGCAAAACTTTCTCCGGATAACTATCGCACCTAACATGGCACAGATTTTTCACAAAAAGAAACTGCGAGCAATATGTAAGTAAACGGGAATGAGTAAGCATCACACCACATGCATGTAGGAAGTACGCATAACCATTTCCATGGCAAACTCTCATTCTCATTGGCAACTGGACTACCTCAGCTCTTTTTCCATTTATTACAATGGACAAGTTGCTCATGCACTGCGGCTTGTAATGGGAGAACTTTATTGTCATATGGTATTTGAAAATTCATCAAGTTAATCGGGTTGTTGACGTCGATTGACGCAAGTGGCATACAGCTGACCGCAGCTTGTTCGCGATGCCAAGGTTAGCAAACGGCCCTGCCTGCACTCTACCATTCCTTTAGGAAGCAGCCAATACTGCACTTAAACCGATGGAACAGGTGCTGTACGCTTGCAGCACCGCTGCAGAAGTTTGAGAAACTGGTGCAGAGTGCAGCTGAATTGAACGAACCTAATACATTTATCACACTGTAGCAGTACAATTTGCTCTTGATTCACTCAAACTATAGACTGCCAGTACACATGTAAGCATAACGCCTGAAGTCAGGCACAAGGACTAAGGATGTGGCTAGTTAAATATAAAATTAGTGTAAAACAGAAACATACCAACAGTCACGTTGTAGAGCCTTAGGTCTTTGAAGGCCGGCTTATCTCTTCGCCCCTCCAAGGTGTACTCCAGGGCCACTGGTGTTTTTATAAAGGTTTTCATTATGAGGCGTGTAGCCTCATCGGGAGTTGTTCCTCCAATTATTCCGAGCTTTTTCGTCTGAAAGAAAAAATGACATCAAGAATTGCTTTGCTAGCTGAACAATTGATGCGGCAGGAGTCCCTTGTACTTCTTCCGGTTTTGGCATATAAAAATGCTTCGCAATAACAACTCTGCTAACACTAATAAGACGCAATGACATTAAGAAATGACAACAGGATTTTACTATATTTGCTAGGATGCAATGATGATGAAGATGAAAGCTCATGGCAACAATCAGACAAATAAAACTGCTGCTCTCCACTGCCCCTTCAGCAAGCATCACTGCATCGAAGTGTAGTCTAAACTCAGAGCAATGAAAGCCCTCAAGAATGAAATTCCAGCGGCAACAAAGAATCTGGCGGCCCTGGCGAACGTCCATAGAGATCATTACATTTGCCGCCTCTCAACAGCGAGCGTTCTTTTTGTTCCACATTAACAAAAACTTCACGACGTGATCTACAATATTTTTTCGGCACATGAGCCAGATGGGAATACAGAAGTACCAGATTTTCACAAGCAAAACTAGCCAACAAGCACTGGTGAAGCCATTGTTTTTACATTCAATTGGTTGAAAAATTATGATACTGACAGCTACGCATTTTGTTTGCCGAAAACTGCGTTTTACTAGCCCATCTGTTGGCAACAACGTAGCCACGTGGCACATCCATCAAGTGACAATATCCCAGCTTCCGGCTGCAAACAATGCTCGCTGCCAAGTGCGAGGACGCAAGTTTGTGACCTCACTGTCCACCATATGCACGCTATGATTGATCACGCCTTGCTGGCATTCGTCGTTTTGTTTGGCCTATTAGAAAGACGCCGCCAGCTGTTAAAAAGCACTCGTTTTTGAGTGTTGAGAAGTCTGCAATCATTACCAACTTGATCAGGCACGAGGAATTACGGGACAACGCTAATATCTACAGTATGCGCAAAGGAAATGAAGGATGACGAGGATAGCAAAAGCCATGCGCAAGAAAAGCAAGCAAACTTGCGTACTTTAATTGATTCTTTCGACATTGCAAAGAATTTCCTCGGCGCCCATAAAAACAATGAAGCCACGAAAAGCTTATTAAACTATGAGGCTAAAGTGATAAAACTCCTGCACAGCAAGACGAAGCAAGGCAAAATAAGCGACTTGTTTTCATTGTTTTTTGTTCTTGGACGTAATGGGTGCACTTATTTGTCTACTTTTGCGACAGCGAAATTTTCATGAGAAAATAAAATATTTTTTTTCCGGGAAGTTTTGCTATTGCAGGGTTCGACTGTCGTTTTATACTTTCACTTCTGCAAAGTCAAAACCTGTCTCCTTATACTTCCTAAGGAAGGCTCCCACCTCTTGGAAATCAGCGGCATAACCATAAGGTTTTCAGTAAAACGTAGAGTTGGGTGAGTTAGTAAAGGTTTATGCTGAAAGAACAGTGCAAATAAAATGGTGGACAAAAAGTGGAGGGCACAGGAGTCTGTGCACTGTGTTTACAGTGAAACCATTATTGTCTTTGGCCGACAGATACGCTCTCAACAAAAGTAAAGAGGGCACTTGCGGTGAATACGGAAACGTTAGTCTAAATACGAGATCTGTTGCAAGGGCCACTAACCCCACAATACATATACATAAATCTCTACTTGTTCCAAAGGCTTACAGACATGCCTTAAGTTGCTTAGTTGGCAGTCTTTTTGGCTTAGAACCCAAGGGTTGTGTGTTCAATCCCACAAGTAACATTTCTTTTAAGTGAACTCAGCTACTTTGAAAATTTCGATCACCACTTATTAGATGTGGCAGCCTTTAGAGTGAGCATTGTGTGATGGGAGGTATTTGAATTCCCCCTCGAGGTCATGTGGCTGTATGTCATGGTCTTCGGAGCTGCCTTTTTCTTGGGCACTGACAGCTTGGCGGCAAATGAAGCACATATTGATTTCGCATCAAAACATTTTCATTCACTTATTCTGACCTGCTGAAAAGATTTTCCCAAGCCCCAGGCAGCAGACACATGGCCAATCTCAACACACCAATTGCATTCGTTTACCCCTACGGCTGGCAACTGAATATAAACTGCCCTCTTCAAATAATGTGATAACTGGAAGAAAACGGCTTTATATTTGCAATTATCTCTCTACATTTCACGTGACTTCGCAACCTCTTCACATTTCCCCTCACAAATGAATTACATTGCTTGGATGGCCCCACTACTAGGGAGACTCCTCGGGAAGTTATTGGGGAAGTTCAGGGCATTCGACTGTACCAGACCTGCCTGTCCCAATGAGACTAAACCAGCAACCTCACCAGATGCCAAAGTAGACCCCACCGCCACAAACCACTTGCCTGTCTCTGGCTGCAAACTCTCCTTCATACTAGTCGCACACCCTTAAGACTGTCCATTTTAATCAAAAGGCTCACACCAATGCATAAGCATGCATTAGTAGCTTGTGGTCATGCCTTTCTACACTTCACTGTTTAACAAATATGCCTGCCTTAGACAAAAAATGCTAAAGAAAACCAATAACGCACTGCAATTAGAAACAGTGCGAAACAAAAAGTTACAAGGGTTCAACGCTGCTGAACCAAATATTGAGCGAAAGCATTACCTGAGGGTGACCGAGCATTCTTCTTCCTACCAAGCCGTATGAATGTGCCTAATTTGCTTATAGGGGTAACGTGAATGTAGGGTCCTCGCAGGCTGATTCTGACATAACCGTCCCATGTGAAACGAGGGACCCAAGTTTGCAGCTCCTGCCGACCGCTTGATTAGGTAGCCCAGTTCTCCCGCTAGTGTCACGTGGGTGTGACGTCACAGCGTCACGTGGGCAAGATGTAGCTACCGGCCGCGCTACGCTGAAGGCTTGAAGCCTAGAGCCCAGTTCTCCCGCAACAAAAAAGCAGTACAAAACCACCATCACGGCCAATATTTCAGACCCTAAATATCCAAAGGTTTTGGTTTACTGGACAGCAATAAGACTATACGGAACATGAGTTTAAGAGCAATAGGTACTGCTCACATTTGTCGAGGTCACATTACGCAGGGTATTTAACTTGAACTACAGGTGTTGCTTGGTATGTACAGAGCCGGCCAAAACATGTGCGAACATTGCTCAGCATAGCTGCACTCGGCGGGGGGTCAGAGCATCCGGCGCGGCCATGCATCAAAGCAACGTGGCACAGGCGCACAGGAACCTAGAGGCTGTGCCTCGTGTCACCTGCTACAGCATGGAAGCGCACCACACTTTCGTTGCTGAGAAGCGCACACGTGTGCTGGCAGCGCCCACATGCGCCGAGATGGCGTTGTCGAACTTCACTCACTGCAGCATGTTATATAGTCCTAGGAAATGTTATCAACTGCAATCTCTCATATGCTGGTGAGGCAGAGAAGCTTCTGCAAGCGACTACCCAGATAATCGGCTGGTCTGTCCTAACAAGAGATCCTTGGATGAGTTGTGAAAGCTCAATTCATTACACAATTTGGTATGTTCATGGTCTGACAAATGACACACTATCAATTTTAAAGATACCAATGCCACTTTTTTTGTTGCGAATCTATTATGCTGCCTCGGTAATAAAAATGCTGTGTACTTCTGCTCTTTAGCCGACACGAAGCACCGCCTCCAGTCCCCTGTGCTACTTCGATGCGTGACAGTGCTGGATGCGCTGACGCTCCGCGGACTCCAGCCACAATGAGCTGTGTTTGCATAAATTTTGGATGGCCCTGTACGTTCCAACGAGCGACATTTGCGGTGTGGAGGAACAGTGGAGAGGGTAGTCTCGTACACTGTGTGCCAGCTGCCGTGGAGAGAAGTAGTGGAGAGGGTAATCTACGAAGCCTCTATATGAATACCATTCTTGGGGTGGTAAATCAGAGTGCCGCATGCAAGCCAACGTGCTGTGTTCGCATTGCTAAAACAGTTTAGTACCCAGAAATATGGCGCAACGTAAACAAACACGTGAATAGAAACAAAGCAAAGGCGCACACTACCAACTATAACATGAAACTGAACACACACTTCCTCTTCACCACTCAGCCACAACTTACCCGAGTACATCTCACTCGCACAGCTCTTTGCCAAGCAGATGTCTAGCCAAAAATAAATGTTAGCAATATAATCATCCCAGTCCATCGCTTGCATCGTCCGAGCATGACAGTCAAAACTTCCACCACGTAGACCCACTAGAAAAAACCCCCATATATATATACAAGGAAATACATTGCAGTCCACATATAACGATATTGAGAAAACCTAAAAATCTGATCGTTATAGCCGATTATCATATCTGGACCGGCCAAAAAAAAAAAACAAAACGCATTTTCCAATGCATGTAGGCTTGTCCTTACTAGTGATGAGTAAATGGGGTTGATCAACACTATTCATCGTAAAGAGCACTGAACACTATAACAGTTTACATTAATAGCCATAAAATAGCTTAAGCATACCTAATGATGTCCGAAATTCGTGCTTGCTTGAGCAGCAGCTGAAGCTTGACAACCGCTGTGAGTATCGGTTCCAGTAGCGTGTACGCTGGCGGTAGTTCTTTTTGTGTGCACGAAACTGATTAGCGGCTGGATGAACTGAAGAATATCCCGAGCCTTGATGATCGTTAAAATCGTAGAGTGTGGATTTCCGTATTTTTTCACGCGGCTTCCAACTTTAAAACCTTGCCAAATATCCCGATGAATCTGCCATTTCACCTCGTGAGCTACCGCGCCATCTTCCATGGACGCGGAATCGGCGATGGCGATATGCCCGTAGCAGCCCCCTTTCCGTGGCTGCGATTGCAATGATGATAGTGTTGATTTCATTCTATTTTCGCCGCATATGTCGAGTTTTCACGTCATTGTCTTCTAAATATTCTATATTTTATTGAATATTCAGCAAAATTTTCATAGTAAACACCCACCGGACGGCAATAAAGCTATCGCTGTATCCGATTTACGGCCAATAGTGGATCGTTATATCTGATTTATTTTTACATAGGGACAATGAAAAATGATAAATCACAAGAATTTGATTGTTATATGCGATATATCACTATGTCTGGTATCGTTATAACTGGACTGCACTATAGTGCAGGCGACCACCTAACATATAAAGCACTGGTTTAATCAAGCTGTATGGTCGTGCTTTCTTAACCTAAGAATATTGTGCTTGACTAGACATCCAAGAGAACTGGAAAGTGGATTCTTATTCCGATTTTATCTTCCCACCTCACATGAACCCGAACTGGCAGCTCCTCCCAACTTTCTGATATCATGTGGTCCGGTAAGTCGAACAAACCAGTTGCGCAAAAACATCATTGGCCAGCCATGCAAGCTACCACCTGCCAGCACCATGCTCGTGATTTCTTGCTAACAATGGCAACGACGAATTTTCCTATTAATCAGACCTTAAATGCTATCGCGGTAAAAATTGGTCCCCTACTGTACTTGTTAACCATCCATTCTTGCATCAAACATTCCCACACAAGGTATTTGCAGTGAAAAGTAACATCAATAGGTCCATTTGTTAAGGCTATTAAACACAAGGGGAGCTTGAGAATATGCAAAATGACTAGTTTTCAAGCTGTACAGCCCTAACTACAAACAGTACTGCAAAAGCCTCCCTGGACCCTACAACAAAGCTAACTTGTCTACATGGCTGCCACAGGGAGCTTACCAGAAATGTTCGTTTGTCGGGATCTGCAAGCTCCTCCTCAATTTCTTTTAGTACCTCAACAGAGGTTGCCGGCCCGATTCCTTGGCATGGGCCTTTACTATACACAGCTGCGTAGTTCCGTTTCAGCTCCTTAATGTCAGCCCGGACTTCCCTCAGTAGCTGTACAACCCGGTGAATCATGTCTAGGGACAATCACATGAAGTTCAAAAATGAAACATTCATCTTTTACTAAACATCATCAGCCTAGCTATACCCATTTCAGGGCAAAGGACTCCCCCATATTCTTCCATTAACCTGGTCACGTGTCAGCTCATTAACTTGACTCCTGCAAACTGCCAATCCCCCCTAGAAACCTGGCTTCTTGCTGTCTCCTACACATGCCTTATCTTGAAACATACTTCGCTACCTTTAACCGTCGGTACATTCCCTGCCTTTCTTTTGACTATCCTATTATTAACCTGCATTTGTTCACTGACCCGCTCTGCTCTCTTCCTTCCTTGCGTTACATCTATTGTAGTTACTCGCCTTTAAGTAACCTCTTTTTTCTCGATAGTGACTAAAGTGAGGAAGAATATAAAATTCAACCCCCCCCCCTGAATTTTTCCATCAATATCTAGCCAAGACGGATGCAAGAAGTAACAATTCATTTGGCCAAAAAAATGACAAACATCTTCCTAAAACGCAATTGCACTGCGTTTGAATTTCAAGCCATGACAGCCCTCTGCAAACTTATCTGACTTTCGTTACTGATGCCAAACAGCTGACATTAAACCAGGCAATGTGGGCCCAGGGCGCCTGTCGACATCACCAAATGGCTGCCATTTCCAAATCCATGAAGTAACACGCTGAAAGAACAATAGGGGTCGTTTTCGGTCTGCTTTTGCTGTCCTGCACCACTAGCTGTCATGTAGTGTCGGAGCGTAGCAACACAAGAAACGGAGACCGCGCCGTGGACACCGCACCAACTCGGATCTCCGACTCCAGTTCGAATGAATGAGTGAGCAAGCGTTCTGGAAGCCTTGTCTACGTTCATTTCCTCGCAAAAAAAGGGGGTGCTTAGATTCACATCCAGACTTTTTGTCCAAATTTTCTTTTGCCAAGTCGGGAGGGGGTGCTTAGAATCGTGAAAGTATGGTATTTATAAAAACATGCCTTTTCAAATTATAAACTCAACGGTTTTCAAGGACCCACAAATTCCAGGATTATCAAGGCACTCAAAATCAGCTTTTTAGTTAAATTTCAAGTATTTCAAGGATGCAAATGAGTTCTAATTAAACCATTGTAAAAGGATATGAGTACATACGCTGGTTTGCGACGCACCGTGGGTGTTCACAGTGTCGGCCTGCAAAATTGAACCATATTCTTTGAAAGTGTCAAGTGATATATCAGAGCTGCCAACTTTAGTTCAGGTTTTCAGTAGAAGAGTAAATGAGATATCAAGGAAGTTTAAAATATTATGAAGCACAGATCAGAGGTTTTCTAAGCTGCACTTGCAGCGCTTTCACTGGCCTAGTGAATGTTACGGGCTTCAGGGGCGTTTTTCATAGCACAGCCTAGTATTATAGACGGCTACAGCTCGAAAAAATAGTGGATTTAACTCATCAAGGAACCCTTCTGCAGCCATTGGCATTGAGAGATTCTAAAGTATAATCCCCTTAGACCTGATAGAGAGACAATGCAGGGTGTGGCAGGTGAAGGAAGATTCACCATGCCTTCACCACCTTCATCTCCATCTGCACAGTTCTTTCATCGTGCCAAAAGTATGCGTTCGTCTATTGGCGCATTGTGTAGTGCAGCCTCCTCACACTCGATACAGGCACTTGCGAGAGGACACCACCACTACCGTGTCACCCCATGAAGAGCGCATGGGTTGAAAATAGGAAACAATGGTTACTGTTCTACACTTCTCATCAAAAAGCAACCATTGCTCAGTCTTTAACAAAATAAATACATCCTCTGAATTCAAATTAGTTAGCTTTTACTGTATCTGGTAATAAAACGGCAGTGGCCATCGTTGCTGCTGCTCTGCAAGGTATACCATGGAATATTTAATATTAGGCACTCTTCACTGCCAATTATGCACTGTAATTAAGTGAAAAGAGCTTGCCAGCCTTCCAGTTTGTCCAGTCTATCTGAATGTATATTGTAAATGAATCTCCCATAAATGAAGCGGTGGGCTCCATGCAGAAGCCTAGGGGGCAGCACTCGCGGTGAACAGGCAGTGGCACGAATGGGCACCGAAGTTTTTCCAGGATAGACGCGGCCGTCTGGGCAGGTTGTATATATATATATATATATATATATATATATATATATATATATATATATATATATATATATATATATATATATATATATATATATATATATATATAATTTTTTGCGAACGCGCAAAAATACGCTATTAAACAAAGAACACCACACTGTTGTGAGCACTACATGAAGACGCGAGAATAGTTGTGTATTAAATATCTGTTATTGCGATCAGTTCAGTAGCTGAAAAGGAAGCGTCGAACAATCCTACGGAAAAGAAAACAAAAAAAAAAACATGATATTTTCATGCACATCTTTATTCCTATTGGCTTTCGTTTATTTCGAGTTAATCGGTTTGTAATTCTACCAAACGCTCATTTATTGAAAAATGTGAGGCCAGAAAATTTGGTAGAATGTGAACATCCATTTCTGAAGCTGTAAATTTAGCGCCAGAAAATTACGCCATGCAATACGTATTTATTTCGCTGCACTGAAATTAGGTGGTTGCGAGCATTCAGCTTCTTGTTGAAGATAAAAATGCATTGGCTCAACGAAGTAGCTGTCAGTTTGCGCTCACCTTTTGTGTTTCGACAGTGGTGCGGGCGGAGTCTGACTTTGGACTCCATCTTACCTTACCTTACCTTATGTCCGTAGCGTACCTAAGACTTTTTCGTAATTCTTATGTCTTGCTTGCTTCATTCAGCCTGCGCAGCCCCTAATAAGAACAACGAATGTCTGCGTCAGCGGCCTATGTGTGCCAGCCTATGTCGCAGAAAGGATATTCAATCTACGCAACAAGACCATCACAAACTTGCGCACCTCGGAGGGAACCACAGTAGAACCTACGAAGCAGCTGCTGCATTCTACAACCAACTTCCCTAAGGCCTCTGGCGTCGCCCGCCGTAAGCACTACACACCCAGCGAAAGGACACAAGGAACGACTGGCGACGCAGCTAGCGACGATTTCGGTTCGAGTGTCGTGACTTCTACAACAAGCTCGGAGACAGCAACGGAGTTGCCAACTGAAATGCACATAAAAAGCAAACAGCCCACCACAAGTGTCCCTCCAGAAATTACCGATTCTGCCACACTTACGGAACACTACTTCGTCACAGATGATGGTGACGACTTTTGGCAGCCTATTGCTTAGAATCGGCACACGGCATAATTTCCGCCACTAAGTGGAGGATCCTGATCAGACTAAGACAAAACTTGTTTTAAAAATCCTTGCGTATACGCCCTCATCATTTTTTCTGAGATAAAGTCATAGAAAATGTTTGGACGAACTGATTACGACATTTACTTATACTAGTGTGTGCAGTTTACTGTGAAACTGACTTACGGGCTCTGTAGGAAAAAGTTCACAGACAAAACAGAGTGCGCAACATTGTTGGTGTTTGGTCGTGCTATTATCATAGCAGTGCAAGAATAAAGAAGCGTAGACCGGCGAGCCTTGTACGTAGGAGAACCGCTGTTTCAGAGCCTTCTAGTTTTGTACATACCGGCTTTTAAAAATAAAGAGGCATATTTGAATCTTCAAACTCACTTCGTGGTCAGTCTTTAAAATATTTTGAAAACTGCTATCAACATCGAAAGCAGACGAGTGTGTGACTTCACAACCCAGTACTACGTAACAGCATGATCAATCTCTCTTTTAACTTTTTTCTTTATTTGTCAGCTTACGCCTCCTACAAAAAACTGTCCAGAATGCAGTGAGGGTACGTGAGAAAGAATTTCTTCGAGGTGTTGCTTAACCTAAGTCAAGTTATTACGGACTGATGAAGACCACTAAATTTTTTAATGATGAAAAATAAATCTAAAAAATAAATAAATAAATATTTAATAAATAAATAAATAAATAAATAATTAATTAATAAATAAATAATTAAATAAATAAATATGCTTTCATTGATCATACGCTTATTCATAGTTAGGATAGGAAGGCACCATGTCATAAGGAATTATCGTTTGCTTTGCACCTATGTGACTGTTACGACAAAGTCCTCCTTGTATTGATTTCTTTTGCATAGTTCCTGTAGTTAGCCACACGTTCCTAAGCCTAAACTTAAGTTGCGTTTGCTGTCCAAGCTTTCAATTGTATTGAGGCCGGTAGTTATGAAAATAATAAAATCCCTGAAAATAAAAAGTTTCAAGGAGCGCAGAGTGACGCGATTTAAACTAATTAGGCGCTTCCCAGCAAATTTATATTTATATAGTAGTCAATATGCATTTACGCCTGTAAAACACTGTAAAATATGATTCTTTAAATGTCAGTAATAGAGGTTGCGAGCCCCAAATTCCACATGTAACATGGAAGCCTACCAAAGAAATAGTTGTCTCAAGGACCATTCACAACTTAAACAAAAAAAAAATCTCGTAGTGCTAGGCGATGATTGCAAGGCTAACGCAGAAGCTGTCCTGACGCTCTTTACGTTATTACAGACATCTATTCTCATTTTTAATTAGAGAAATACGGGACATGAGAAATATTCAAATTTTTTTCTTAATTGGAGAAATATGGGAGAGGCTTTCGCCCTGCAGTGTGTATAGTCAGGCTGATGACGATGATGATTCTTTCGAGAATAACTTGTTCTAAGAGCTGATAGGTGCGGTGACGGTACGTTAAAAAAGTAAGCGCATGCAGTGAGGCGAAAGACCGCAAGCTGCTTGGCTTCGGTGCACAAAACTGGCTCTTTCCATTGGTTGCACGCGCACAATGCAGCAGGATTAATAAACGTATGCAGTGCTGCCTGGTAGCTGCAGAATATCAATATCCGAGTTATAAGCTTAGTTTCTTGTACATTGTTTAAGTTGTGTGCACATATCATCATTATCATCATCAGACTGACTATACTCACTGCAGTGCACAGACCTCTCCCATTTTTCTCCAATCAACCCGGTTCTGTGCTAGCTGCATCCACTTGACCCCTGCGAACTTTTTTAACCTCATCCGCCCACCTAACTTTCTGCCGTCTCCTGCTACGCTTTCCTTCCCTTGGAATCCAGTTTGTCGCCCTAAGCGACCATGGCTTACCCTCTCTTCGCGCTATATGTCCTGCCCATGCCCATTTCCTCTTCGTGATTTCCACTAGAATATCATATATATATTGCAAGCTAAATAAATAACCGCCATTTGCTCACCGTGGTAAATAAAAACGCAGCAGACACAGGACAGCGGGAGGCGACGACATAGTGCGGTATGTCCTATGTCTGCTGTGGCTTTTAATTTTCCAACGTCTTCCCAACTGGCTTACTTATCTACACTCTTAAAACACGAACACTGGGGCAAATACGTTCGATCTAAAGTCGATAAGCTCCTAATTAGTCTAATACTGACGAAACATAAAAACATAGAGGTCAGCCGCCTAAATATTTTTGAGCGCTAAATATGTTACCATTACGCTTCGTATTAGGAATGCGTCGCTTCCATACAAGTTTAACATTTATCAAATTACTCAGAATAAACGGGCTCTGAGAAATGAAAGAAGCACTCTGCGCGCCAGAGCTGTGGCGGCAAAGCCTGTTCGTCACACCCGTACCATATACCATGAATCCAAACACACGTAAAGGCAGAAGAACAGCGCATGCTCGGGGACTGGAGGTTCTAACTCCTTTGAAAAAACGTGTTTAAAAAAACAACAAAAGTGCGAGCGAAATTGAAGAACAAAAAAAAGGCACCACATCGCAGTGAATTCAAACACCAACAAGCCCACTTTTCTGTTTCAAATTGGTTCCAAATCCGGCAGATGCTATAGGGACGTCGCAGGTTCATGTCCATTCAGTTACTACGCAGCAGCCGTAGTCCTTCATAACTTGTAAACCAATGGGTTCTCATTCCGCGTCGGGGTGCCCACCGTGTTGCCAAAGTTTCTTTCGCTCTTGCGGTATCACACTGCCAATGCAAGGTTCTAACTTCAGACTGGTGTTTTGTTTATAATCGCTATATCACTGGCAAGGTGTGCCCTCTACTGTATCATACAGGAGGTACTGCGCTGTTAGCGATGAACTGTGGGGAAATTTAGCGTAGTCGGCAATCTTTGTGTCCGCCGAAAGAACAGGGCATACGTGTATGTATCACATGCTGTTATGCGGTTTCACTAGCAGTGGCTTCCCCAGATATGGTATATGGAGCTGTCTCAGACTACAATAGTTGTACACAGAGCAGGCAACGAAAGCTGAAGAGCAGCGTGAACGGCTTCTTCTTCTTTAAGGTTCTCAAAATACACACAAATGACTCTGCTCGAGGAGAGCAACTCTCCGAGAAGCGACGTCAAGTATAGGTGGGACCGCTCAACTGGTGCATTAACAGCAAAGTATCACGCAATATGGGAAATATTTGCCAATACTGGACTGGATTAGAATCTTCCTGCTGTGCGCTGGCACTAAGCTGTTGCTACTATCCGTGCATGACTGTTCTTTAGGCACTTACAAGCCATATGCAAGGTAAAAAAGCAGGCCGGCAGCATAACATGTTTCACCGTTTCCAGCCATGCGCATGCGGTGCCCCGCTAACACCTCCGCTTCGTGTTTTCCGGCAATACAAGCCTTCCAAGTATGGCGGGCTACTTTACGCGTAAGACACTCAAGCGTTAATTTCTCCATTTAGAGCAACACATGATCAGATGAAAAGTTATATTTCTGTCTCGGACACATCCAAATAGGCCTACTCAATTCACGTGTGCTATAGGAAGGATATAGGACCTCGCAATTCTAAAACAACAAGAGTCGCAAATAGATTTAAGGACCAGCTTGTCAAACACTTTGCTTGGCGTACTTGCCTCATTCGATTAGAAGGTTCGGATTTTCTCATTGCTTCCTCGACTGTGAAGCAAATCATTCCACTGTCCCTGCGATGTCACCAATGGCGACATATCACACTGGGAAGGGAACAAGGACATACTAATTCGTCAAAGAAAGATAGGTGGGCAGAGTTATTTTGCAGACTCGAAGAAGTTTATCAACTTATTTATCAATAATACCAAGCGAAATCTACTTCCACCAGGACTGCACTATATTTGAAGAAGTTTGTTTCGGCCTTAATTCATTCATTGTTTTTTTTAACAAGGATGACCTGAGGCCTAGAGGAAAACAAGTGGGTTTGGTGATGTGCGAGTGCCAGACTACAACATGAAGTGCAGCTGTGCACTGAGCATGTGCTCGGCATCAGTACTGAGGACTGTGAATGCGAAGGAAACAGGGATATAATTATTCGTCGAAGGAACGTAGGCGGGCAGTCATTTTTCAGAAAAATTGAAGAGTTTTATAATTCATTCATTATTTTTTTTTCACAAGGATGACCTGAGGCCTAGAGGAAAACAAGTGGGTTTGGTGATGTGCGAGTGTCAGACTACAACATGAAGTGCAGCTGTGCATTAAGCATGTGCTCGGCATCAGTACTGGACTGTGAATGCGAAGGAAACAGGAATATACTTATTCGTCGAAGGAACGTAGGCGGGCAGTCATTTTTCAGAAAAATTAAAGTTTTATAAACTCATGTATCAATAATAAAATGCGAAATGTTAGGCCAAAACTACTATATTTGAAAAGTTTTTTGCTGAATTGATTCATTCGTTATTCTTCATTCATAAGGACTATCTGAGGCCTGGAGAGGAAGCGACGGGATTAGGTGACGGTGAGGGCGCCAGACTCTAACATGAAGTCTAGCAGCGCACTACGATTGCGCTTGACATCGGTACAGGGGGCTGTGCAGTCTTATGTCCGGATACGGTGAGCAGTGTTGAAAGCGGACACCGAGGCTTGCTCTGCCACAAGAGGTACATATCAAGTACTGCAGGTCAACGGAGTCAGCAGAGTGGCTAGGGCAGCCCCCTAGTTCGGAGCCATCGACTCAGGGCGTCCCATGTATACTCAGCACTGACTCGCGCGTCTTGTGGTGAGAACTTGGTCAGGACGATAAAGACCGGAAGAAATTGGAGGAGTAATGTCGGGGTCAAGGTCAAGCAACGAACCCATCCGCTCATTTTTAAGCCTTGTGATAACAAAATCCGGTATGATAAAGGGGATTGAGAACAGCAAGGGTGGTCCGAGTTGGACGGGCCCATATCGACGCTAAGCTGGCGGTCTTCCTATGGCTGTGCGCCAGTGGTCTCGTGGGAAGTCTTGTTCCCGGTCCCTTGTGCTTTATGTACAGGTGCCTAGTGAACCCGTGCGAAGACTTTCGAGGTGTCTTGCTGCTAGCGGCAGTGCTGTTTTCTCCGGTATTGCACTAAGGTATTGTACGAACAGGATTTTAGTTTTGTAGCCCCTTGACTGTGGATGTAGATGTTAATAATACGATATTTTTGGGGGGCAGAAGTGAAAGACCTCGTCGATGGTCCTTAACGTAAATTCAGTTGCGGACTAGTACTTGCGACCACTGTGGATAGGGACGTGCAGTTTCGAACACATCTGGTAGTAGGAAGCAGTTCCGAGCGTAATGTCGATGTCATTGTTATAGGGGGCCTTGATATTAATTCGGATAGCGGTGATCTGTTCTTCTTCATCAATTACCCGGGGTTGCTGGTGATATCTTCCTGGCCCTTTGGTCTTGGTTGGAGATCAGATACCAGACTGTGTGTCCATGGTGCTGAGGCAGTCCAGTACGGGCAAGTGAAGATTTTCTTCGTCAAAGATTTGAGAAAGTAGGCGGTGGCTGTTGGATGTGTGTAAAGGTGAGTTTCATGATTGGCTCGATACGTACCAATAAATTCATCAACTGGTGGGAACTGGACAAATCTTTGAAGCACAAATTGTTTCGAGCCAGCAACGCAACGAGGTGAGCCATCGATGCCACCGGCTGGCAGCGGCTTCTTTTGCTGCGTTGAATCAAGAGACGATGGAAGCATCCGACTTCTGATCGAATCAGTGAAGCACCTTAAGCAACCTTGGTAAAAAGAAAATCCAAATGTCATTTCTGTGCGAAATGGACATTTTTTTTTCGAGTAGCGTACTGCCCTTGTGGCAGCCAGGCGAAGTCCGTCTGATGGGACTGGCTACCGGGAAATGCTTATTTTCCAAGATGTAGTTGAGTGCAGGGCTGGTGTATCCTACTCTAAGGAGAGACGCTTGAGTCATCTGTAACAGAACGCCACACACTCTCCCCAACCCCCTAACCTTTGTTAACCCATGACAGCAGGACGCTAGAGAATATGGCCCTGTTTTTTCGCTTTAGGGGTGCTAGGGAAGGGAGGGGGGGCACTGCAATGCTTGCATTTTGAAGGCCTAGAAGATGCTAACATTACACGCAATTATTGTGCAACAATTCTTCGCATCGATTAAGCGAGGGAGGTCGCTGCGGAGAGATGGCGTTGCAGCGAACTCGTCTTCCCGTTTACGCCTGGCACCCGGGCGAACATTGTGGCCGAGGAGCCTTGTTGCATGCGCAGTGGTGGTAATTGAAAAAGGTTTATTAGAATTATGAGGAACCATCGATTTAATTTCCAGGTTCCAAGCATCTACGGCACAAATGTAATTGGGCAGCACCCGGGCTCGTCTGCTTCAGCCACGGGCCTTTAATTCACCCGCTTGTTATCAAGTTCGATGCTGTTGTTGGAGTGCTCTGCTGGATTTTAGACAGTTTCTTCTGACGAAGCCAGTCCGGATCATATATTATATATATGTCGCACATATAAGGCCAAACAAAGCCTTTTATGGCTCATGAATCGGCAGCGTGTCCGACTATTTGTCCGCGAGAAGTGTTCCACCTCTTCACGAGACTCCGCGGGATACCACGGGATCTCACTTGTCAATCGTCCTGATGAACAAAAATGATGTCTCCTCGGAAATGAAATTGCTATCCTCGGATTCCCAGCCGAACACATAAACAACGATGCCACACTCGGGATCGTGAAACGCACATCGTAATTCTCTTTGTCTAACGTGAGGATGATAGTTTTGAAATTTCGCGAGTGACATATATTGCAGGTTTCCTTTTCTGTAAACCAATTACAAAAATATCCTCTCATGCTATTTACTGCGACCTGAAATTTATTTCTTCGTCGGACGCTTTGAGGAGCTCTGTCTCTCTCTCACTCGATGTGGGCCTCAACAAAGTTCCTGTTTCCGTCCCTATCACAACTCGGAAAAGAAGCTTGGGACATAGCTTTTAAAGTGCTCGAATGCGACTGCGTAAGTTGCCTTCGTACCTTAGGATAACAAGCTGCAATCGCTACAGCGCATTTCATATTGCGGTCCACCATCATATTGTAAAGTTTTCACACAGAAGTACACCAAAGACGAACTACTGCAGCCTGTGAACACGGTCACAAAACTGGGCCTACAATTCTGCATCATCTACCTCTACTGCTTGTGGTATCTTTCACCTGCGTATATATCACACATCTCACTGCACTCTCTTCTGCATCATCGCCCGATGCGATGTGACCACCGGAAAGAAGACAAGAGAGAGATATGGCTTACAGGAGTCGAAGCACGAGTCGCACATCCCGTAAAAACCGCAGCCAGCCTGAAAATTAGCCGGGATGTTGCAAGTAATAGGGGCTAATTCGCGGAAGAGGCACAATGTCGCTGCGCTGGCTGCTGTGCGGTTAGTGGGCTGGTGAGGTTTGTGGAACTTATTACGTTGCTGATGCTGTAATACCCATTAGGGGCATTTGAGGTACAAATAAATAAATAAATAAAAAATAAATAAATAAATAAATATGGCGGACAACAAAGTAAGGGTTGAAACAGCGGCCCAGTAATTGTTTGGACAGTCCGCGGCGACGAACGGGAATCCAGACCTACACATATGGGTCTTTAACTAGGCGGCGTCCAAGTTTGTAGCGATTAGCACCTATCTGCTGCTGACGCTGCAATAGTCTGCCTAGCCGCCGCACTTCTTCCGCGCGCGAAGTATAAGTGGTTATATCAAGGTGAAATTCAGTCTCACAGTGAGGGTCAACGAGTAGCATAGCTTCTAGTAATGGTAACCTGTCGACTGAAGACTAATTCGAACGGATGTAGCCATGTTGTCTCTTGCTGCGCCATTATTAAACGCGAATGTTGCTTATGGAAGTATTCTAACTCATGTTTCGTGATCGACATCAACATTCATGGAAGGTATGTCAAGGTCCTACTGAGGCGTTCCACCAAGCCATTTTTCTGCGCATGGTAGACCGTTATAAGTATATGGCTGGTGTGTTGAAGCTTCACAACAGCCTTAGTGACGCATCTCCATCGTCGGTAATATCAGCAACAGGAGCGCCAAGACGCAGGACGACGCTGTGCACGAAAAATTCGCAACGTCGGCAGTTGTACCTCTTAAAAGCGGCGTTGTCTCAGCGTACCTGGTTAAACAATCCGTCGCGACCACAATCCATCGTTTACCAGGGATGACTTTGAAAACGGACCGAAGAGGTCCGTGCCGACTTGCTGGATAGGGGCGTTTGGCGATTATGGTTTGCAGAAAGCCGGCTGGTGATCAGAGGAGGAAACTTGCGCAGTTAGTATTTGCGGCACGTAATAACGTAATTATGCATTGATGGTAGTAATCTGCCCCAATAATAAATAAGCCAATTCTTTGTCAGCATAGGACGGACATCCCATGTGGCCAGTGGATCGTTCATCATGACAAGGGCTCAAGATTTTGAAGCGTAAATTGGATGGCACGGCAAACACAAACGCCTCCTTGTTGATATCAAAGTTGCAGCTGTAGAGGCATGTACGTCGCAGGGGCTAGCCAACCACCGATTTTTATCTGTTGTAAGCCGTCATCGCACCTCCCGCTGCTTAGGTTGTGAATGACGGCTGTTGTTGCAATGTGCGTCTTTCTCTCCCTCTTCTTTTTCCCTCCTTCTCTATTTTCTCTTCTGTCCGCACGAAGCAGCGAAAATGGCTCAGCTACAGAGCCAGTAGCAGGCCCGTGCATTTTCTTTTCCTTCTTCCTACAGCCACAACAACAACAACGGTGTAACACACGCTTCTGAAGCGCTGCCCAGTGACGGCCGCCACGTCTGCAACTGACACGCCCCACTCTCACTGCCTTACTCTTTACTGGGTGCGTCTATGAGGCCGCTCTGCCCCCTCAGTGTTAAGTCGCGTAATGCGGACGTCGCCACTTTTTCTTCCTCCCCAAGTTCACGGAGAGACGGATGGACACAGAAAGAGAGGGCGGCATCTGCTGCAGCTATACAACCGCTCCACCTCCTCAATGCTGAACCGTACGACGCGCGCGTTGCCTTCTCTTTCTTCACTTCACGTTCACGAAGAGAGAGAGAGTGAGCGGCTTCGAACAGCCATGAGCGAAATCCGTGATTTCGGCTAATAGTGCTACGCATTAAAAACATGCAAAGTGGGAAACAACGCAGTTGGGCTGAGCAAAGCTGAACATCAGCTCGTTTTTCTGTTGTAAGAAAAGAGTAGTGGCTAGCGATTCAGGCTCTTAGTGGAAAGAAGGGGGATCTGAACCATAGTGCGGACTGAACCATTTTGTTTGAAAATTTTGTTCTATGTTTAGATGCAGCTTTGTTATTTTACACGTCGGGACATATTTAACACCGGGTATGTTTTTTTTTTTTTTTCAAAAGAAACCTGGAAACCCTTTCAGGCAGGACATATTTGAGCTCAGCTCCATCAATTTTGTGCAGGTCCATCCTGTTAAATATTCTGGTATATCAAATTGTGTATACAAATAATATCAGTCTTTGAGAGTAGGTGGAAAAAGCCAACAGGCGCCTATGAGGAAGGTTATAGGGTGACTGTCATACTCAATCTATCAATAGCAAGCAGGGTCGCCTTCTTATTGTGCCTTAACATAAACGTGCTCTGGAGGTTCAAATCCTCGTTGATAAGACCGCCCTATATATGAAAAAAAGACTCAGGCTGCCCCATCACTCTGCTTCATTCGAACGTATGTACCAATCAACTGATTGGAATTGCTGAACTATTTCGGAGGAATGGCTATATGCTTCAGGTAGTTCAGACAAGCCGAGCAGCAAAGTATACATACAGCGCCTTAACATGGGTTGATGATGTGACCACCTTACTGCATGCCGTGCAGGCTTCGATCTAAATATACTATAGCGACACGCTAATTACCACTACCGGGACTCAAAATTACACGGCAAGATTGGTTTCTAGCAAAAACAATTTTTGCTTGATTCACTGCGAGCGCTTGAATGTTTTAGCGGTCGAGTTACTACTGAGGCGACAGTAATTTTCAACTATACACAGAGAATGTCGTTCATTTTGCTTCATCAGTGTGTGTTCATAGCCTAGAGATGAAAGTTAGAAGTTGATCCTTGAGGAGTTGATCCTTGATCCTTGAGAACAAGTTTTTTTTTTGTTACGGTAACACGTTCAACTCAATCTACCATTCGACGAACTATGAGCGCGCCGAATAATTATAACCAGTCAAGGTCGTCGCATGAGCGACGAAGGTTTACCTTTCTTTTTTTATTCTTTTTTTTTCCTGGGAACAAATGCATGCCGATTATCATTATTTTCACTTGTCCACCTAATTCGGTACTGGCTAATATCTAAACCTTTATCCAATTCGCTGTAATCTAAATTCTAATACTGCTCAGTCAGCCTAGAGTGCTTTTTGATAAGCACGACCTCTGATCAGATGACGGGAAACGAATTTTATAGACTGAGTCACGTTTCCAACAAAGATACGATTGCATGACTAATGGCACTTGGCGCTTTTTTCTTAGGGAATAGGGGGAGGGAGGGGGGGCATGGAAGAGTTACATCATTGAGAGATTCTGAGTGAACACCCAGCATTTTGTTCTAAAATTAAAAGTCCTGACATTTAGCACTCTGTTGATGTCGCATCTATATAGGTTATTGGAATTTTATTGAACGCAAAATGTTACATTCTCTGCTGTCTCCGCGCTTGAATAGCGAAAATTTGTTTCTCATGTGAATCAGTGGGAAAAACACAATACAACTGAAGGGACACGGCTTGATGAAAGAAGTATTCAAGGTTTGCAAGGTGAAGCTAGACTTCAAGCTGAGAGACTTCGTAAACGCATTTTAAAGTTTGTTTTGGTGCTTGTTTTATTTGAATACAAAATTCATTCTTCATTTTTGTAAAGGAGCAGTAAACTACAACGTTATATTGAACGGTGCTGCGTATTTCGCGAATCAGAAAGTCAAAATAAAATGTTGTGAACTACTGCCCTTTAAGCCATTGTTTCAATGGCATCCCGCATAAAAATGTGCGTTAGAATGTAGCGAACAGGACGTTTTTTGGTTTTCGTTCGGGACCGGGTTCACGTCTTTCGAGTTCGGATTCAATTCTGGCTCCGGAAACACATTCTGCTCCGGTTCGAACTGGTTCGCCCCTGCCCGGAAATATTGAACGCTTTACAGAAAGAGAATGTAACAATATCAGGGACAGATTCAGGGACCGGGTGTTTATTAAGCAGTGTCTTCCAGACGAGTAACGCTGGAGTGAATACTCCCTTTACTCTTTTCTTATAGTTTTGTTGCTTTTCGTTTACTTTCTGTGTTACTTTTCCAAACCACTTCTTTCCGCCGCATCAGTGACTTTTCTTTAATTTCTCACGCTGCAGTTCACCGATTGCACAATGACTGCTATTCACTCCTTTGTTTTTTTCTTAGGGCCTATTCCAGATCCCTTTGGTCCATTTGACCTCGTCTCTTTTCCTGCTTTTCAAAGTTTTGTCCCGAGCTCTCTTCTAGCCACGCAACTCGTAGATCACGTTACTTATTTGTTACGTTTAGTCTCAATAGGAAACTTCCAGCTTGCAGTGCCACCTTTATAGACTGCCTGAGGTATTCGCATGAGCGATGAGAGATAAAGTGATAAAAACGCATTCTTTTTGTTTTAAAACCGTAGCTGTACGAATCGAAACGATATCTAACGAAATAGATCTTGTGATTTAATTCTCCCGCCAGTAATTCTACCCAGTTCCTTGTTTCATCCAGTCTTCGCATTTGAACATTGGGGCTTCTCTCCGGACATAGTTTAACTCGCCAAGGGAACTAAAACAGGCAGCCATCGCTAGGGACAAAAGGAAGAGGAAAAAAGGGAAATTGACGTGTGGAATAATCTTAGTACTAAGTTCAGATACAACTAAACAAACCGGTAAATTGCTGACCAACACTTCCTTCCCGTCATCAGTGTCCGCTTATCCTTTTGAGAACTCGCTCAACCAAACTGCATCTGCTGGCATCGCACGAGTTAAGGCTGCTATGCAAATGTCATGCGACTCATTTCTACGTCATCAAACAATAGAAAAATCAATTGATTTGTCGGACACTTTTTTAGCAGATTCGCCATTTCGTTTTTGAGCTGTACTGTTTATATAATTATTTATCTAAATATGTATTTCAACTTACGAATTCTGTGCTACTGCCTAGCAAGCTCGGCTCTCAAACACGGCAACTTCCTCCATGAGTGAGCAATTGCACAGTGCAGAGCCCAACTGTGTTCAAGATGAAACGCTAACCTGACACCAGACATTGCCTAGGCAAGTGAAAATATACTTTCCTTTGTTCTTGTCATGTTTTTGCAAGGGAATATTTTTCATTATGCGTATGATGTTTGAGGTGAGCAGCGACGCTTTGGAAATAAGTGAGAAGAGGGCTTACAGGTAGCTATAAAAGAAAAATAATGAATTTCGGTTGTCAGCAAAAGCGGGTCGAAACTGTACTGCGAAACGGTTCTGAACTGTTCATTGGATTGTTCAGGTTTGTGTTCAGTTCCAAGATTGCAGGTTTGGTTGAGATTCTGGCTCTGGTTCGACACCCTGCTTCAAAAGCACGAGAGATATCAAATATGTAAGAAATTCCATTGCCACTTCCGTGTGTTACACTAGAATATAGAAAATAGGTCGCATTGGAGACTGCGGGCACCGGTGCTGTGGTGGAGTACTTCTTTTTTTCCCTGATAAAATAGAAAACTACATTCGCCAGGTTCCTCGCGTCCCTTTTTTTCCTTCTTTTCTCCTTCATGTCAATCGAGTACAGGTGTCATTTGGCTGGCAATCTGCCATACAGTTAGCACGTGACGGCGGCATGCGATACCGGCAGTGTTGTCAAGAGAAGGATTTTAAGAACCACGAGCTAGCGCCGCTCAGTATGGCCAATCATTCTGAATTATAAGTTCTGCGAAATAGAGGGTAATTTTTAAAGTACATCAGAGGTTTTGCTAAGCTCACACTCGTCGTTAGCGCCGCACGATGTGAGCACTAAATTTGCGAGCCTAAATCACACAAAGACTGTTTGCCGTCTAGACGAGGCTTGATGTGCTTGAACTTAACAATGGAGGGAATAAAGTCATCCGTAGTCACAAGTAGCCTATATGGACGCACCATCCTAAGCCAATTACTCTTGGAGATATAAAAAAGCCAGTGTGAGTTGTGTGCAATCACTAATGTCGAAGCTTGAGCAAATCTACAATACACACTTAATTCCGGAACCCGATATCTGAAGCCTGACCTCTTCAAGAGTATATGATATACAGTCTAGATTGGTAACCAGCGTCATATAACATATAAGTCACTACAATGAGCTCGATTCACCATATTAGTCTTTTTTAGGTTTGATAAAGTAACAAGATTATATATTTCACTTAACTGGAAATTCATTCCTATTCTCCTAAAAGCAGCACCCAGTTGAAAATAACTACAAACCTTTGTCAAAAATGGGAAAAAAAATGCTGTGTAGCTTCGTCATAAATGTGAGAATTTTCTGTAGTTTTGTAGATATTTGGTACTTCTCTGTAGTCTGTAGTAACTTTTTGTTGTAAGCCCAGAAAAATGTCACTTTACCGCAGAAGTTTCTGTTGTCACAGCGGGTTGACTGTGAAAACTGGATAGAAACTTTTTTCTGACAACAGAAGATTTTTGTACTTTTTTTATACTGGAAAAAGCTACTATTACATTCCTCTTCAATCTTAATATTTTTCCTCTTAGATCTGGTACGCGAAATGAAGTTACCTAGTTACCTTGCCGTACGGATGAAGCATTGTGGTTTTCTAGCCGGATGAGTTATATATAGCAGCAATGTTGATGAGGGTCCCTATCGGCCGAGAAATCATATATTTTGTGAAGGAATTTAATGAATTTCTAAGCAATACCAGTAGCCACAACGTCTTACCGGTTTAGAAAGACTTATGCCCCAATTGCTGTTGTTAGACACAGGCCTACAGTCTCTCGGCTGCTGTGTGAGCTTTCGCGCCTGTGTATTTAAGCCGGATATCATCAAAGCGTTGTAGATCAAAATACGTTTGTTTCAAATCAATTTTTACACTACCGATCACCCGACAGTTCTCAGAAAACGCATCGAAGTGCGCACCGCACACAACTCGAACTGCACTAGTGCTATTGCATTTTACATGATAACCCATACAAAACATACCGCCGAAAAGCAGCCGCCATTTTACCTAAGTGGTTCACAATCCTCGTTGGTCGACAAGATAATGACGCCACGCCATATTACCTCATACGGGATTTGCAATTATCTCGGATCAAAATATTGCTAAAGAGCATTCAGAATAAATGTATGGTCAAACAAAAGATTGACGCAGAGTTTTCTCTTCGTAGAGGTTTTTAGAAAGCAGAAGTAATTCCCTAAATAAAATTTGTCGATATTGCTTCTCGAATACAGGACCTCCGCATGACAGGCGTTGGCACGCAGTACACAGATCCCAAAATTTGGTGGGTAAATGCATGTTTGAGGGGCGCTTACAGTGAACGCTATATATGGTGCCTGTGACTTAATAACGTATTTTTAGACTGTATTAAAATAAGGAAAAATATCGGAACCAAAAAATAGTAAAGGAGCTCTCTAAGGCAAAGCTTATATGTTCTGCTGTTTAGCCAGGTTTGAAAATCTATAAATGAACAATGTTACTATTCTGCCTCGGGCCAGAGTATTTGTGCGTGTCGTCTGTGAACACCCACGTGATGGGACGTGCTCCAAGGGAAATCAATCACTTTTTTTCATGCATGGTATCTGTGCAGGGCAAAGCCTCATCCACATTCGTCAAGGACAGTCAGAGGTCCCACTCACTAACGCCTGTACGTGTTGTTTTCATTTGTGTGTCTTCGTTTGTATGTGCGCTGATTTAATATGGATGAACTTTACCCTGAAGTAAAATTTTATGGGATTATGGGTCACCAGCGGACCGTATGCGTACTTTGACAACATATAATCCGCCTTGTAAATGTTGAAAAATCCCACCGTGGTGGCGCCGTGGTTACGGCACTCAATTGCAGTTCCGAAGGGTGCCGGATCGATTCCCGGCTTCAGCGGCCACTTTTCGATAGATGCGAAAAGCAAGGCGCCCGTGTGCTGTGCGATGTCAGTCCACGTAAAGAACCCCAGGTTGTCGCAATTTCTGGTGTCCTCCACTACGGCGTTTCTCATAGCCTGAGTCGCTTTGGGACATTAAACCTCAATAACCAAACCAAACCAAATGTTAAAAACTAAAGAGAATTGTTTCCCAACCTAACAAGCTTTTTTTGAATTTCTTTCACAATCGCACATGTGTCTGCTAAGTTTACCCTACAGTTATTTAGGACATTGTCAGCAGTATCTGTGTGGCATTGGTTGACCTAGAAAAAGAAATGAAAGCGACCTCTGTAATGCTGGGCTATTTTTTGTGTTAGAAAGAAATAGAGCGGAAGCTGCTGTTACAAGAGAAACATTTTAGCGATATGCTACTATCAGACTATGTCATGCGTTGAACCACAGAGCAAGAATGCCTCTTTGGAAAGAAGGCCTGTTTGCCGATTGTCTGTGCATTGTGCTACCGCAGTCCTGACATACATTCTGACAATATAACCAACCAAGCGGTATTTTAGCATCTCGTGCGGTGGGGCCAGCTGATCAAGAAACAACAGAATGAGGTCCCAATTAATGTTCGCTGTTGTATTTGGAGCCTGCGTCTGCGTCACCATCGCATCACAAGGTAAAGCTCACATTGAAATTTTGAACATTCTTGAAAGCACTTTTTGTTCTTTGCAGTCGATCTCAACAAAAGATGCAATCATTGATAAGGTAAAACGTGATATTCACTTAAAAACATCTGCACCTATATCAGTAAATGTACGCGCTGTTTCCCACATTTGCAGTCATCAAGATCATGTATGTGTGCTCATTTCTGCACTGTGAATAGGGCGTTAAAGGAGCTGTTAACGTATGACGGGCATGTGGAAGTGAAGGAGTACTTTTCAGTCAGGCTAAGATAAAAACGTAACAACTTCTCTCCAACTACAAGGTATTACAATTTGATCCACTTCCGATATATACATATTTTTTTTGTAGGAAACGAAGATAGCAGGTAATGAAAGGGAGTCTCCTTTTTCTTAGAAAGCTCTATAAACTTAAAATCACGAAGCTGTTGAGTGTCTACGGGTACGCTTTGCTTTACATTTGAGTAAAATAAGTTTGCAAAGGAAATGTGCGAAAATATTTCAAGCCGCTATTCCTAATATCTTGCGCTGCAAATTTCTAGGAAAAAATACTCATCCGCACTTGCCTCAATAGAAACTTTGTGTGATTCATGTATTGGCCATGAATATTAAGCACTTAGTTTCACGGGCTGTTTACTGTTTATTTCAAGGCGATAGAGAAACTAGACTCAGAGTTGAGAATCTCAAAACAGGAGATAAGAACCATTCCCAAATCCAACTTTTAAGCACATCAATAGGCTGGGGAAATTGCGGCAGTTTAGTTGGGCGTTAGTTTGAAATAATAACTCACAATAAGACAGCAAGAAACATGAAACATGAGGCAGAGCTGATGGGCTGCGTCGGTGCACTAGTAAACACTCTGACAGAATGATTTGTCTTCATTATTTCATGTAGATCAAAGTGCTAGAAAATACAGCAGAAGCTAGCCAACCAAGAAGTTTTGGCATCAAGGCTCTTTCTCAGTATTAATTAAAATGCGTAAAAGCAGCACGAGTTTCCTATTTACCCCCCCCCCCCCACACACACACACACATACACACAGACAGTGCAAAGCGCAACGCTCCAGAAGAACTAAAAATAAGTAGAGATATACGGAGACGAGAACAACATAGCAATAACGTGAACTCAACACCAACTCGTAGTCTTATTGGAGAAATACATTGCTTAGAGAGGGCCGACTGGTTCTAATAAATATTTGGGAATAGTACTTCCTTCCATCATTTAAAACTGTCCCAACACATTCAATACATCCGCTTGTTCTGGATGGGGGAGGAGGGTGTGGCGCTAGCTGCTTGCGAATAATTTAGAAAAATGAAGTCAGAATTTTTGTGTTGCTCAGAAAATACCACATTAGTGTCGGCAATTCACATTAAATTTCTGGCACCATGAACCGCACAGCACTTTTTTATACGATGAGACCATTATTTGTGATTGGCTAACACTTTGCCTTCGAAGTGTACTACGAGTCCTCTTTTCTTCACTGAGTCCTTGCTCGTCCTATTTAAAGCGAGATTGTAGAGATTGCATCGGCTGAGGTAAGACCAGTTTAGGCACCACAATTTGAAGTTTGTTTATGCACGCAGACCGCGCGAAATAATCTTGTTGTCCTGTTCATCTATGTATTGCTATAAAACACTGTTCCGACGTGTTGACGACACAACGTGAAATCAAGCAACTTTGTATTTCACTGCAAAGAAAGTTACGAAAATACAGTTAACCATAGTCAACGGACCCTTTACCACATTATAGTGTGAGAGATCTTGGCCATGGAGCGCTCTTGACTCGCTTCGACGGCAGGAGCCGTGCTTTCTTTAGTTTTATTCTTGCCAGTGCGAGCACAACTTGAGAGTTTGTATTTCAAATAGGTTAGGTCTCCTTTTATGTACGCGTAGCTATCGCTTCAACTTTCAGCTTCATTCCAGCACTAGATTAATGCTAATGGCCTCTTACTTAGATATGGGTGCGATATTTTACATTTAATACACAGAGCCAAATTTATTTCATGGCATAAAATTATATTTTTTAAGTGGTACTTCACTTCTCACGCTTTCTACAAGTGCACCAGGTGTATATTACACTAGATAAGTATGAAGACGTTTATAGAAGACCAGTTTTCTTTTCATTCCGTAAAACTACGATTGATTGACATGTTCAATCCTTATCGCAGTATTTGTTTCACGCGCAGATGAGGCGACAGAAGGTGTCAAAAACACAAAGTGTGAGAGGGATGTTCCCTTACCACCGGTAATTATTTATATGAAAATATATTGTCTTTCGGGGCATACCGTAATACTGCGAAACCTTGAACGGTAACACCAGCTCCACTTATGAAGACACCAAAATTCGGTGACAGGGTTGGCCAGTGCTTGTTAGTGCTAAGATCATAGGTTACAACTTCTATTAAAAGCTAAGCCTACATTGCTGCGATAGTGGCTTCCGGAAATTTTGACCACCTTGGGTTTATTATCGTGCAGTTACTTCTAATATTACACACACGCCTTGTTTTCTCGCTCCCGCAAAAACCAGGGGGGCGTTTGGCCGCAGTACCCCCGAAACGGAGGTGTGAAATGACTTGTATAAAACATCGTAGGTCGAATTTCACAAGTAAACATCACGAATTCATAGGAAAATCCTTCTTTCACGTCAAACCTTTCTGCTCAACTACGCAGCAGTGAATAAACTTTTCAAGATTCAAAACTTTATTTCCATTTTTCAGCCGTACTAAAGTAACATAATATTAGGCGATCAGTATTATAAGCTATCTTTGGAGCGAGACATGCAACGGCTTTGGATGGTTGGTACAATAAACACCAAGTTGCTAGCAAAACAGAGTGTAAGCGTTGAGTAAGAGAATGCATAGAGTGAAGAGTGTCGTCTTGTTTGGATGCTGTAACTGGTCATAATAATTAGCCTAAAGACAATGTTTGTTGGGGATTTCAGCAGTCCACCGGTATAGCAACAGTAGCAGTAGAGAATTTCACACCCTACTGGAGGAAATTCTCCTATACTTGAAAACAATATTATTACAAACGAGAAGTGATTTTATTGTTTATACTTCTTGCAAACAAACACGTATCAAGTAAACACTTATTACACTTCTAATGAGTGCAACGTATGCTCACAGCATAAAATGAATGGCTTTGAGTCACACCATTTCACCTCTTGTAACACGCGCCGAGGATTTCAAGGAGTTTCGTTTGGTCAGTAACCTTTAGCTTTGTTTTATAATTTGCCGAATGTTAACAGAATTCAAAAGAAAAAGGTAAATAACTACAGTGTGACTGAATCAAAATTATATTTTTAATAGCTGACAAAAAAGGAATAATACCCAGTGATTTAACCTTTTTTTTTTCTTTGTGACTATCAGAGGGCCACATCGTACCGAGGAAAATGCACGTACGTGTGCAAAGGATGGCCCATTCGCACTGAAAATGAACCTGACGGCATCGCCTGCGGGGTTGGTGCATTGTTCTGCAATGTGCAAATTGCACTCATGCATCAACATAATTCTTGAACTGCATGTTAATTCTATTTATTTAGCAGAAACTATGAACTGACGCAAGTTTGTTTGAGAACAGTATGTATGCAATTTCGTACGCCAGAGGACCCAGCGCGAAAGCTCTAGAATTCAAAACAGTTTTTAAAATACTATTTTTAAGGTCGATATATAGGTCCACAATATATGGGCTTAGCCTGCAATGTTAATACAAGGGAGAGTTCGTTTACAACCGGATAAAATTGTTCTGGCTTGTGAAAGCCTGCAAAAATTAAAAGAAAGCCGGGTTAAAATCTCGTACAAAGTTCATATTGCCTTCATCAATCTTCGTCTCTAAAAGTTCTTTAAGCGAGAGAAACATGATCACCTCGATATACTTTTACGATCAGTTCATTTTATTTGACTCACATGTAATGCGATATACGCCTGTATTCACTTTTTATAGAAGTTCCGTTCATTGCTTATCTTTGTTCCGGTTTGTTTTTACGTTGAGTCCACTTTTACCGATATAAAGTAAGACTCTGAAATAGAACGTCATCTAAATCAGTTTGGCGGCCTGAAATTAGTTCGCTTTGGCAACAACTGACAGATATGTGGCAGTATAAGATATTGAACGTTTTTTCTCATCACTGAGGAGCTGAGATAAAGCACCGCTGCTTTCTTCTGCGCACATATAGAGACACATATGTATGCAATCCATTGTCAAAACCAGCGCATTACAGTGCTTTTAGTCGATAAAGGCCCTGCTTGCGCAATATGATCTCCTATGACCCTTTTCGTTTACTGAGTGATATGTTGTTATTAACCTAATATTCAAGAGAGTACCATGTCACATTCTTTTTCATTTCATGAGCAGCTTATCACAATAAAACCTACGAAGCGGATATGCAAAGCAGGCCACTGCGTGAAAGCTGACCCTATAAGCCGTCTGTCAGCGGGGAAGAGTATCGTCAGCCCTGCGCTGTTCACCAAAGACTAGCGTGTCACAAAGTGCCCCTCATCGTTCAACCAGAAAGAGGGACGTGCTTCTCCAAGCGCAAGTTACTGAATGGCATCGGGAAAGATATACAGAAATGAAAGCTGCCCACTGGATTTGCACCTCTTGGATTCATTTGGAAGAAAAGGTGCAGAATGTGTTCATTGCCAATTGCTGCAGACATGTAAAAGGCAAGACAAACTGCCACACGATTTCAAGAATAAATGGCTGTTAAGTGTTAAAAACAGAATTAAACGCTGTATCTACCGCAAAATTAAGGAAACCTATTATTCTTATTGCATATGGATGTGAAGAATAAACAAGCGTATTTTTTCAACCACTTTATATATAGTATATTTCTGCTTGTAAGGCTGCAGCAGTCCATTTTAAATATTTCGGAGTGTACGCCGAAGAACCTCCAGACGGGAGCGCAGCTCGCAATACCGGCCACCGCCTTGTGCCTTCTCGCCCCCATCGACATGGGCGAAAAGGCACGCTGTCCCATGTTTGCATCCCACCGCATGGACCCCGTGTTCCTCATATCGTGTCCTTGTGAAGGCTGCGCGTACACACCATGCATGGCTTATAGAGAGCGAGGTCATTTTAGCGAGCGGGAGAGTGGAGCATAGCTTTGAGAGCGCTGCGCTGCTTGCGGTTCTCCTCGCATGCAATGTTCAGTTCCGGTTATTTGAAATCGCTACGCGCGGCGGGCACCGGTTGTCTTAAAGCTACGGCAGCGTTAGCAGGCACGCGCCAGCTTAAAGAAAGTGGTTAAAAGAGATCTAGGAGCTCATATATTTCAGTTAACGCGCCAGCTCATGAAACTGACCTTAAGTTTTTGTTGAGCATCTCTTGTAGCAATTCGCCCGGCCGCCAATCTCTAGTTATTAAATACATTTCTTTGTTTCGTCCTTTTCATGTATACAGTTAAGCTTCGCCTTTTTACTGCAAGTTCTTCGTCCTTTGTCTGCCAGCATGCGTGGTCTACACGTCGCCCGCCAAGCCGACCATGATCACAAAAGCCAGTGTGCTAAAACATGCAATGGACCTGGCCTTACTTTGCCGATTATAAAATATATCATGAACATCATCGCGACTTTTTGAGCTCATGAGCTATGTAATTTCCCTACCAATATTACACTTGAGGAAAAAAGTATCAATTTATTCCGCAGGAACCAAAATATTCATATATGTATACATAGGGCTTCTGGCGAGAAAACTACCGAAAATACATGGAACGCTGTCTAGAAGACAATTATTATGGCGGAAATAAGCCGCCGTATTCTCTAAAGACAGTGCGGCACAAAGACGTGGTGTGGTAGACACATTCGTTGACGCCCGATAGCACAATAGGGTCACTGCCGAGAGGGGCCCCCAAGTGTGCCTTCGATGCAGGGTTCGAGTGGGCAGCACTCACCCACCCAGGCGATTTCCGGAAACGCCACGATGGTCTGGGAAGAACTGTCGCAGACACGGTACCCAGTGAAGCATGGCCGAGCATAATTCAAAATGGTGCCCAAGCCAAAGCCCAAACACGGTTTAGCGGGATTTCAGCACAACCACCAACCAGGGGTAAGCACTTCATCAAAAGCTGCTCATTTGATATCTGTGCCAGAACAAAACAAGATAAAAAAACACAAATATGTTGCAATGAAGTTCCGCTTTAAGGGTATTACACGAGAGCAGCCTGTAGCCCTCTCGGGTGATTTCGAGAGATTACCTAAATGCGCAGTTTGCACTCAGAAAGCTGCCTTCAAACTTAGACCGCATAGGAACCATCTGTCTTGCAACTACGTATTAGGTCTCAATGGAGTCCCGGTTGCTGCCCTATCACGGTGCCACCGGACGTCTTCCGGTACGTATTTTATGCGATATCTTATAACTGTGTTTCTGCTTCGGATTTCCCCCCGATTTCTCCAAATGCGCTACACCGTAATAAAGTCTTCTGAATACTGTACACTGTTTTGCTAAAAAGCATCGTGCTGAATTTTTTACTATCACTGCAAGACGTTTATTGCACTATTTTCTAACTTCGCATTGGCATTGCGGCTTTAAGGCCTTGTTACGGTGCTTACGTAGCAGATAGAAGTAATTTTCAGTCTACCCCGTCTTTGTCACTGGGCTTCAGCAGAATAGTACAAGGTTAACTATCTTGGTTAAAAATTTTCCGGGTTCGAAGATTTCCTCTAATACGCGAATTGTTTTTGAGTGATTGCTATTTCGTGGGCTACTTCTTAAATTTGCTAACCATTTTCGGGTTCACCTAAGGCCTGCGCGAACCCTTCTTGTGCCGTTGAGGCATGCTTTTCGTTTCCTCCTAAGGGCTCGGGTCTGTGTCGGAGCTCGCGGCATGCGAACAACCGAAGCAACGCGGTTCATCGTAACAGGGAGACTACCGTCTGTGTCCCAACACACCGCTTTCTGGTGGAAGTTCACACGAGAACTGTTGTCTGAATGTATCGCCTGCTTTACGTGTGTCTATAGGTGGCATATATATTCAGGTAGGTGGTAGTTGTGGCGGCTATTTATCTGTTTTAATATATTGTCGCATTTGAACGGTTGCTACAACGAATACGAATATCTCGTATTGTCAATTGTGCGAGTAAGCAAGCGCTCTATGGTCCATACCTTCTGTGTTCTGCGGCAAAGTATTTCCACAAATATTTGCAATAGGTTTGCTGAGCCTCTTTCTCGGGTAAAGTTGCTGGTTTCCTACATTCCTCTCTCATCGTAGAGAGCAACATTTCATATACTGCCAACACAAGGGGAACAACACGAATCGAGTACATTTAGAGGCCACAGGCAAGCGCCTAAATGTTCCCCGGAGAAGGAGCGTCTTCTAAATACACGGAAGTGGGTCTAGAAAGTGCCACTTTATAATTAGCCCCGACAACATACGTAGGCGCAATGTCTTTAAAGGTCATGATGTGTATTCGCCATCCAGTACATAGGGGCGACCATGAGTAGCCTTTTCGGAATGCGTGGGTGTCTATGAAGCCTTCGCTACCGGTGTACGTGGGGAAAAACATTTTCTAGAGTGTCCGAGGAAGAAAAGTGCGTGCTCGTTTCCTTCAACTCCCTGGTGACCTAGTACCCATGTTAGCTCCTTCGATATTAGCTGAACTCCTACACTGACTCAGAATTTTGCAGGCTAGCGGCGTGATTCTACCACGCATATAGTTTATATAAGCTGCCTGGGAATCTGTAACTATGTATTTCGATGCGGAATGCGTTTCGGCTAGGGCTATCGCCGCTTCCTCCATAGCCTGCGTATCCCCGTTACGAACTGAAAGCCCGTCCACGACCTACATTTGGTGCACCAGTGATATTGTTGATATCCCCGCTACAGGACCCGCAGCGTACACTAAGAAGGATCCTTCTTCTCTTCAATAATATTCGTTCATCTTCTTCCTTTCGCCACTCGTCAAGCATGATGATGCTCCGGGTGCATGTTGTTAGGGAGCGGAAGCGGAAGGAATTTGCTCTTCCACTCTTGAGGTATATCTTATCTCCCAGTCACGTCCTTCCTTGATAATTTAGGCTCCCCCTCTCCATTCACAACATATTCAGAGATATTACGGCACTTTCGCCTTGATAGGCAGACATTCCTGAAGCCCGCTAAGGGTCTCAGTAAACCAGAACAGTGCCACCTTGGAAGGTTACAAACTATGTCATTTATTAATCCAGCAACACTTCACGCCATTGAGCCCGAGTCCTTTTCTGCTCAGTGCAAATATTGTGGCCAGAAAGCAAACCTATACCATATGTTATGGGCTTGTCAACAAAATACCAGTATTGACATAATAAATCCGCTAACGTGGGAAGGCTGGAAGGCGGCCCTGTCCTGCTCGGACCTCAAGGAACAACGAGCCCTCGTCGAAAGAGCACGGGCAGCGTTTTTTACCAACGGTGTTCCGGACAAGAGACCCGATCAGCTTTTTCCTAAATCTAAGCCAATTATCCCTTCAATAAACGTCTTCATCATCAACGTCATAGAATGACCGATCGGCGTGCTCCGATCTACATGCCAAACTTGTATCGATAACACATGCTTGGAGACAGGCTACGAGCATGCACGCCAAAACTAATAACGATGTCCATCTTTTCAGGACTCGCTTACCGCAGTAGCTTTCGCCTCATTTCGTCGTCTGAGCGCTACCCAGCTGCATATACTGCAAGCAAACGCTTTTTGTCTATGCAAACGTTGCTGGATTTTAAGAGCCTAAACGTTTACGTCCGATGTTTTACGATTTCTGTCGGTCTACTGGCGGCTCCGATGTCAAGTTTTTTTATTACATGAGGTGCTTCGCCGCGATGGTGCAGGGGTTAACATATGCCTGACTGCTGCGCCGGAATATCCAGGTTCGGTCCCAACCACTGGCAGCTGTGTTTCGATGGAGGCGAAATGAAGAGGCAGCCGTGTGCTGTGCGCACGTCAAGATCCCCAGGTGGTCAGAAATGATCCGAGGCCGTCCACTACGGCTCCTTTTTCTCGATTTTCACTTTCCCTCACACGTTCCTTTCTTAAACCATTTTTGTGCTGTTGCTGTGTTGTGTTTTTTGGCGCATAAGCAACTAAGGTTATCATGCGCCACGAGCAAGGTGAATTTTTTGTGTGTGTGAAAAAGGGGAAAATAAGTGTGTTAAAAACTATATTGTTTAAAAAGTCTCCTTCTTTCAGAAAACTTTGCGATTTTCAATTGCGATTTTTAATTGCGCTTAAGCTGCTAAAGCCATGATGTGCTAAGCACAAGGTTTTAGTTTCTGTTGCTGAAGCAAGTTTCATTTTTCCTACAGTTTGTGTAAAACATTTGCTTCCCTTATAAGACTGAGATCACAAGACAAATCAACAAGTTCATCATCATCTAAAATTGGTTTTGGGTGAAAAGTGATGTGTTGTTTGTAGAATTTGGCAAACTATTTTCCTTAGTCTTTCAAGACCTGTGCATGATTATAAAACGTGGTTAATAGTTAATTCCTCTCTGCAGTTTTCGCATCTGGGTTTCTCTTCTTTTGTTAACAGAAAATTATGTGTCAGGTGCATGTGTCCAATACGGAGCCGGCATAAGATTTTATTCTATGAATCGCTCCTGATGCCGGCTCGACTTTCATTCTCTTTCAAATGGGCTTCACAAAGTGTATTCTAATTCCCATTTCACTTTCCCAGGTAGTCTGCCATTTTTCTTTTACTTCGCGATGTACAAGGTTTATACAGTCTTTGTAAGGTATGCTTATACTCTTTATTTGCTTGTCACAGGCTTTAGCAGCACGTGCGTCTGCTCTCTCATTGCCTTTAATGCCCACGCGTAAACCCTTTTTTGGGTGATTCAGATGTAAACATAACAAATGTGACAGATAGTGCGGCTTTTCTTTCCTACGAACTAATTATTATTTTTGTTATTATTAATATTATTGGCCACAATGGGGTACGGGAACCAATTGGTTCAAAATTGTGGCTAAACGCAGCTCACGCGGCGTTTGGAGCAATGTTAAATGGTTAGTTCAATTCATGCACGAAAAATGTCTAGTCGTTTCAAACATTAAAACATGTGAGGGTGTCCTATCGACGACCTCCGGTCATTGCAACTGAAACGCAGGTGTAACTTAAGGGGCGTGACAATAGATTGCTAAATTGGTTTGGATGAGAGGAAAGACGGATGTATTCGTCACACGTCTCGATGGATATCTGAGCCGCGCCGTCAAGGACGGAAGGGAGGTGGGAGAGAAAGAAGACAGAAAGAGGTGCCATAGTGGTGAATGCGGTATAATTTCGATCCCTTGTGGACCTTTAACATGCACTGACATCGCATAGCCCACGGGCGCATTTTCACGTGGATACCGCGGTCGGGATCGAACCAGGCTACTCCGGTTAAGTAGCCGGGGTTGTTAACACTGTGCAACCGTGTCGGGTATGACAGGCAGGCTAGTTTTAGAAAACTAAGGTGTGTTTGAAAAAGGGAATCGTCATTACATGCTCAACATGGCATGCGAAATGAGATTGCGATGGGTAAGAGCTTATGCTCTTACATTTCATCGTTTATTGGCGATGGTTGCATTATATTTGTGTCCATTTCTGTGCATTTACACCACATTTGGCGCAAACCATTGCGTCCCCACATAGGCTCGCCAATGTCGTACAGCATAGTCGCTGGAACAAGCTGTACATCGTCGTGCAGGTTGGCAGTTTGCGTTCTTTGGCAATAATTGAAATACACATGTCCTCATTCAAGGCAAAATGTGACCTCAGAGATGCCCGGCTGCACTGAACCACAAATGCGGTTACAGAATTGCAGATTTGTATGCCATTTGCGATTTAAACGACGTTTCTAAAGACTGGCAATAGCGTCGCCATCATCGCTGGAACAAAAACAGCAAACACGGAGGTGATATGGTACGTATTCTAAAGAGCCATAGCCATAGCTCATTCAGTCTGGCAGAGGCATGATTTGCTTTTAGCCCCTACCCGCTCCGAAGGAAGAAAAATTCAGAAAATTTGACAACGGGCTTCTGTAGAAAAATAGATATATTAGGCGTATGCACTATTCGTTTATTCTAAAAGCCGCCTCCACCCTAATATAAACACACTTAAAGTAGTCAGACGTCATAGTTTTGCATTTAATGAATGTTGGGAAGGCTTTAATGACTATAGCTTGCCGGAACTCTTTGTGGTTCCTAGTCCACTTATGAGCACTTTCATTTAAGATCGAGACGACCTTGAAGACAGGCTTTTGCTCTATATGACGAGGAAACGTGAGTCTCCTCTTTAACTTTTTTATACTTTTGCTTCAAGAAACCGTGATATAGTTCAGCGTGCTCCTTACGCAGATGGTGCATACATACTCCGGTACCTTAAAAACAAACTAATGTCCACACATTCACCGAAGATCGCAAACTGCTAAGCCCTGTGCGCCAAAATACCATTTTTTCCACCAATCATGAATGTCAACATTGCCGTAACCATTTCGCTCTAAAACATTTCCCGCCGGATCTTGTGCAAGCGCATAAAAACGAGAGAAAAAAAGCCAGTATCATCTGCTCAGGTACTAGTTATTTTGTAATGTTTTGTATATTGTAATGTGAAAGTCAACGAGCTACGTTAGCTGCAATTATTCAAGCTCCATGTGCAGTTCAATCGCTAATGATCTAACTTTTCACGCAGCTGAATTTCTTAAGTTCGCAACAGTAAAAAAACATGACAAAATTCCTACGAATTTCCGTGAAAGACTCCAGAAGTGAAATAAAATAAAGTTACTTGAGGTCAACGCGAATGGCCGTTTGTGTGCTCAGTGTTAATCATGAAAACTATATGTGCAGCTATTCCCCGCTGATCCTTATAAGCCTGGTGGCCGCTTCTTTAATTTTTAGTTCTCGATACGCTGCAATGTTACGTTGTTGTCATTTGCCTTTAGCCACCAGAGTTTGTAAAACCAGCATTATTGTGTGGTTTTGGGATTAGTTCATTCAGTTTATCTTGAAACGTTATCAGTAAAGTGCAGTTCCTTACTGAAAGCTAGGGTGGTTTTGTGAGGAGGAACGCTGTGATGCCTTTACCTGAATTTCCTCCTCTTGACTCCCTGCCAGGTTTGTGCTTCCTTGCTCGGTGCCAGGATAATTGAATTTTGTAATATACAGGTATGGTCTCAAACAGGGGACAAATATGAATCTGTTTTTATTCTTTGAAAGACTTCAGCTTTATAATTCTTACTGAGGAAAATTCATGAAGTGTAATAGACGCTAGCAAGACCTTTGATGCATCTCATAAACCACAGTGCAAAAGCCAGTGCATCTCAATTCGTGACTTATCTTTGATATGTCTGCTTTTTTAAGGATGTAATACAAAAACTTCAGGATGCTGAGTTGAAATCATTCATGGTAGGTGACCTTACACTGAGTTTACACATGTCGTCCCATAGCGCTCTGAAGATTGCGTACAAAGTGGCTAGAAGTTTATAGGTAGGTTTTTAGAACCATGTAGCCATGATCTTGCGCCGTTGGCACTACAGGAATCTAAGCCTCAGTCTGCATCGCCACTAGAACCGACATCTCGACCTTCCTTGTTCATGTGAATCAGTTCACGCTATTTTATCATAAACTTATGGCGCCAATTCATGTCAACGGCTTTAGCGACAGTTTCCGAGTGGAAGATTTCCTTTCTTAGCCTATGTAAATCTATCGCCTTTATTTACAGATAGCGATACAGACGGTATGCAGGATTTTGAAAACAGCGATTAGTTTTGACGTCTCATTTCAAAGTAACACATTAAGAGAAGTTTATTACAACTCTAAAACTGAGAATACGTACTGATGTACACACAAAGAGAAGAAGTTTTTTTCCACCAAACAGTTTCCACAAACATAGAAATAGTTCGAGAACTGGTAAAGACACGCAGATGTGCTAGATATAGGTCTAGCACCCTACAGTTAAGTACATTTCCGGAATGTGGTACAATCCTAGTACGTTAAACAATTCATTGCATTTTTGCCAAATAAAACAAATATTATGCAACTCAAAATAATATTCGAACAAAAGCATTTCAATATAATGGGGCCAGCATGGTCAACCCGGCCGGCCGGATAACAAAATACCGCGTGCGCCAGTGCCGCAGAAACTGCGCCTCCTCATCTGTGTCGATAAGTTCCGCAAGGTGATTCCATATTAGGAAGCGCAGTCTCTTCAGAGCTGAGTACATTGACCTCACAGGCGTGCGGCGTGCCTCAGCCAGGCAGCGTCGCTGCCATAAAACAAACAATGCTGCGATGAAGAACAGGTTGCCAAACGCACCGCGCCGGCGTCTAGCATTCGGCCCCTTGCGCGCATTAACAGCTCTCCCTACGAAATGCCACATTGACCATCCTACCGCGCACTGAAATAAAACATGCTGTAAAGTTTCCGTTCCGCCACAGTTGACGCACTGCTCATTTGACACAATTTTCCAAGCGGCAAGGCGTTACCGCGTTACGACGTCCATTGTCTTTCCCATTCAAAGTCACGTACCTCACTCAGTACTCTAGGGTGAGTCCAAGTGCACCACTTTGAGGTCGAGGTTTTCCTATTTTTTTCCGACATGCGCCGGGTAGAAGCCATCAGCTCGCTAACACGTGCTGTTGGTGTGCTTCCATCATCGACGTCTGGGAAGCTTCTGTCGAGCGTAGCCTTCATTCGTGCCAACGCCTTATAAAAGGGTGATGGACACTCGGCTTATGCACCTAGGTGGCGATCAGGGGTAAACGCTCGCCGCGCATTCCCTAGCCAGTATAACAATAATGAGTGCCCTAGGTACGCTTCAGAGTCGAGGAGTTCGTTCACCAGGTTCAACGCCAAAATGCGTGTGTTGAAACACAGGGGAGACCAAAGCCTCTCCTGCCTGCCCAATGGGAAGTGAAAAAAGTGGCGGGCAACACGCGGACTAGCACCATCCCAAACAAAGGTACCTGCGAGTGACGCCAAACGGCTCCCCGTGCGCAATAGGGCAGAGGAGACCAAAGCCTCCCCTGCCTGCCCAATGGGAAGTGTAAAAAGTGGCGGGCAACACGCGGACTAGCACCATCCCAAACAAAGGTACCTGCGAGTGACGCCAAGCGGCTCCCCGTGCGCAACAGCATTATCGTCAATAGAGCAACACAAAAAGCACACACGCACATTCGAGTTCCCACCGTAGCCTCTCTGGCGGCCAGCTATCGGTTGAATGCCCTTGGCTCTGCTAAAATACGCATTGCTCGGGACACAGCTGCCTCATTCAAAACACGTAGAGAGACCTCCCTTGGCTAAAAAAAGACACCGCGAACTCGCACGACCTCCACAAAGGGAATGGGTACAGGCAACGCGCCTTCGTCACTGCGACGTAGGGAAATATTGACCGGTTTCCCTTCTGGTTTACCCGAGAGAAAGCGGAGTACATCTTTCTGGAATGCCTAATTCCCACAGCACTCCTAGAGCGTATGAGAAATATGCGCCAAAAGCGAGGGCATTGATGTTTGCAGCGTTAAAGGCAGCTCCAGAGACACCTGCGTAGGTGTCGAAGATACACATAAAAGTTAAAACACTTCTCGTATCACAAAAAAAAACAAAGAAATGTCCGCGCCCTTAGAAAAATGTGTATGATTACTTTATGCGATATCTTTAAAAAATAGGATCCTAGAAGCTATTGACCGTCAATAGAATTCATTTCGAACACACATATGATCTACGTATGAACCCCTTCCGATAATTGGCCACATTTATTCAATACAGTTGTAAAGAAGACAAAGAACAAACAACGCTGTGGCATCGCCATCATCATCGCTTGTCTCCGGCGCCCATCTCTCTCGCGCTGAATCAGTGCCCTGCGGCTGGTAATTCGATCCTGCTGTGCCCGAATTACTGCCAGCGCTAGACGTTCGAACCAGCTATTAAATCCACATTTCACTTGGTGGAGGTCAATCTGAGGTTCCCTGTACCCATCTCGCCCTGGAACTTCGCAGCAGAACGTTGACTGCCCAATGACGGAGCCTACTTCATTGCACCTACCTCCGCCAGTCACCTGCTCAGGTGCCCTTCGTCAACGGGAACCCGCCACCTTCAGTGGAAGCAGCGATGACGACGTCGACGATTGGCTGTCCACTTACGACCGGGTCAGCCGTCACAATAGCTGGGACGACAATCGTAAGCTCAATAATGTCATCTTTTACTTGAGCGACGTCGCTAATCTGTTGTTTCGAAACCACGAATTGGACTTTACTACCTGAGCGAATTTCAAAACAAAATTTTCTGATGTCTTTGGCCGCCCCGCCGTCCGGATACTCGGCGCGGAACAGCGTCTTCGGTCGCGACTGCAACTGCCCGGTGAAACGTTCACCAGTTACATTGAGGACATTGTTGATTTGTGTCGCCGCATTGACCCGACCATGACCGAGGCTGTTAAGATACGTCATGTCCTCACAGGAGTTGATGACGGCACTTTCAACATGCTCGTCGCCAAAGGCCCGACTACGGTCAAGGAAATCTACGACCTCTGTCAAAGCTACGACGAACTCCGCAAGGAGAATGTTTTGATTCGCCAGTCTTAAGCATCACTTGCTGAACTAGCCGCGGAGAGGGAGTCATCTAGCCTCTCTGAAGGTATCAAGGCTTTTGTACGTCAAGAGGTCGCGCGACAACTGTCCTTGTAGCCATATGTTAAGGAGTCGCCACCAACTGGCCTTGTTCCGGAGCTTCGCCGTGCAATCCAGCAACATCTATCTGAAGTCGTCCCTAATCCTGCTTCTCAATCAGCTCCGGTTGCACCCTCAATGCCGTTCCCCACGCCCACAATTTCATTGTCCGGCGTTGCGCCACTGAGCTACGCTCCAGCATTCGCGGCGGCTCCTCATGTATTGCGTCGCACGTATCCCGAAGTTACTTCAAGTCCACCTCCTGAGCCAGCATATGCCTATGCTTCGCCCCCTATGCGTTCGGCACCAACAGCTTTTGCTCCCCCCTTGCGTCAGACGCCATCTCCATGGCGCACTGCAGACAACAGGCCTATTTGCTACCACTACGGCATCCCTGGGCACACTACACGATGCTGCCGGCGCCGAATAAATATGGCCTTTGCTGCACGGCCTGCGTCACCTTATTTGGCCCCCCAGTTCCCCGTCCCATCGGGTCCTCCAACAGCACCCTCTGACCCTGCGGACTTCCTGCCTCGTCGTTCGCCATCACCACGTCGCCGCTCCATTTCGCCAATGCGCCGACGACCCGCTACTCAGCCGGAAAACTAACCGCCGCAGTTTGCGAGGCACGCACTGCGTATTCGACAGAATTTCAAAGTCCTCGTCTTAATCCCGCGAATGTTACTGCTGTCCACGTTGAAGGTGTTCATACTCTTGCGCTCGTCGACACCGGGGCCGCTGTATCAGTTATCATCCAAAAACTCTGCCGCTCCCTACGAAAGGTGACTACGCCTCTCGAGGGACTATCGCTTCGTACCGCACCCGCTCACAGTATACAGCCGACAGCTGTCTGCACTGCTTGCGTCGTCATTGCTGCAGCCTTGTACATCATCGAATTCGTCGTTCTCCCCACATGTTCTTAGACGTCATTCTCGGCTGGGATTTCCTGTCCAAGCATCATGCTAGCATTGACTGCGCCAATCCTGAAGTAGAGCTCATTGAACCAAGTTATGCACCGTCTGATGCCCTGCTCCACGAGTCGTGTCCTCGTTTTGCGGCCAAACTCCTCGTAGTTCATGACACAACCATCCCACCCGTTAGCGCTATTCTGGTTCCCCTCACTGCTTCTTTTACCACCGCCACTACAGTTCTCTTTGTGCCCTCTAACGTTGTCTGCCGCCGCCGCCACTTACCGCTGCCGTTTGCCGTCCTGGACATGAACAACGGCGCTTGCACACTTCTGGTAGCCAATCCTCATGCATCTCCCGCTATGTTGATCGAAGGGGAGTGCCTCGGCCGCATCGAGCCCGTGGACCTTCTGTTTGCCTTTGATGATGTGTCACTCCCTGTTTGCCAAGTTGACGCCTTGACTCCAACTCGTGTGGCTTCAGCTCCGCCACAGCGGGACCTTTTTGACCATTCTGTGGACAGCGCTCTAGAACCGCGCCACCGCGAGCAACTTCTTGACCTTCTCCATCAAATCCGCGCCTCCTTCGACATTCCGCAATCTTCCTTGGGCCGCACGACGACCGTTTCCCACCTCATCGACACTGGCGCTCACCCATCTCTCCATCAGCGGCCGTATCGGGTGTCCCCAACTCAGCGCCGTGTTATTGCCCAACAAGTCGATGACATGCTGCAACGCGGAGTAATTGGAGAATACTGTAGTCCATGGTCGTCTCCCGTCGTCCTAGTTTAGGAGAAGGATGGCTCCAAACGATTTTGTGTTGATTATCGCCGCCTCAACAAAATTACTCGTCGTGATGTGTACCCCTTCCCACGTATCGACGATGCCCTAGACTGCTTGCAAGGCGCATAATTCTTTTCCTCACTTGATTTGCACTCTGGGTATTGGCAGGTGCCCATGGCAGAGGAGCATCGCGCTAAGACCGCCTTTATTACTCCATGCGGACTATACGAATTTTTTGTTATGTCATTCGGACTCTAACGCCCCAGCCACATTTGAAAGAATGATGGACGTCGCACTGCGTGGCCTGAAATGAAACATCTGTTTATGCTACCTTGATGATATCGTCGTCTTTTCAACCGACTTCCCGACCCACCTGACCCGACTTCGCCAGGTCTTCACCTGCCTAACCCACGAAGGTCTTGAACTGAACCTCAAAAAGTGCCGCTTCGGTGCCCGCCAGCTCGCAATACTCGGACATGTTGTGTGCAAAGATGGAATTCTGCCTGATCCTGAGAAGCTGCGCGCCGTCGCTGACTTTCCGAAACCGACCAATTTGAAACAACTGCGAAGCTTCGTAGGCCTCTGCTCGTACTTTCGTTGGTTTGTTCGGAATTTCGCAACCATCATATCCCCCCTTACACAGCTCTTGAAAGGCGCCCCTAACCTCTCCTCTTGGTCGCCAGCCTGCGATGATGCATTTGCGACACTGCGCAATGTTCTGACGTCACCGCCAATCCTTCGCCATTACAACCCTACTGTACCTACAGAACTTCACACCGATGCCAGTGGTGTCGGCCTCGGCGCCGTCCTCGCCCAGCGCAAGCCTGGCTTCTCCGAATACGTTGTCGCCTACGCAAGCCGTGCTCTTACCAAAGCCGAGTTCAACTACTCCGTTACCGAAAAGGAGTGCCTAACAATCGTGTGGGCTATAACGAAGTTCCGCCCTTACTTGTATGGCCGCTCCTTCGAGGTAGTTACAGATCATCACGCTCTCTGCTGGCTCGCGTCTCTCATGGATCCGTCTGGCCGTCTCGGGCGCTGGGCTCTTAGGCTTCAGGAATACGACATCCGTGTAGTGTACCGCTCTGGGCGCAAGCACTCTGACGCCGACGCTCTTCCTCGGTCACCGGTTCGCCTAACTCATCATCCCCTGCTCAAGCATCCTTGTCAGCACTCACCATTGAAGATATGCCTTTCGAGCAAAGACAAGATCCTTGGGTTTCTAACCTGCTAAATATCCTAGGCATTACTTCTGCGGCTATGCATCCTCGGGCACTCCGCCGACAGGCCTCCCATTTTACCATTCGGGAAGGCCTCGTCTACCGAAGAAACTACAACTCAGACGGCAGAAAATGGCTTCTTGTCATTCCGCGCCACCTCCCCTCCGAGGTTTTTGCCCACCATCACACTAACCCGCAAAGCGCTCATGCCGGTGTCCTGAAAACCTATGATCGAATTCGTCAGATGTATTACTGGATGGGAATGTACAATTTCGTATGTCGTTACATTCGCTCTTGTACCGCCTGTCAACAACGCAAGATTTCTCGCCACCCCGCTGGCCCTCTCCAGCCTTTACCTTGTCCAGCTCGCCCGTTTGATCGCGTGGGAATCGACCTTTATGGTCCGCTACCATGCAGTACCGCCGGTAATCGATAGGTAATCATCGCCGTCGACCACCTGACCCGCTACGCGGAGACTGCTGCCCTTCCCGCGGCGACAGCCCGAGAGGTAGCCCATTTTCTTCTGCACCACTTCATTCTTCGACACGGCGCCCCTCGCGAGCTACTCAGTGATAGAGGTCGTGTCTTTCTTTCCGAAGTAGTCCAAGAGCTCTTCTCGTCTTGCAAATTAATACATCGGGCTGCAACCGCATATCACCAGCAAACCAACGGCCTCACGGAGCGTTTCAACCGTACGATTGGGGACATGCTCGCAATGTATGTTACATCTGAATCTGGGAGCTCCAACTGGGACCAGGTTCTGCCATTCGTAACGTTCGCGTACAACACTGCCACCCAAGCAACAACTTGTTTTTCGCCCTTCTTTCTCTTATACGGCCGTGAACCATCTTGCACTCTGGACACAATTTTTTCATACAATCCAGATGCCTCTGTGTACAGTGCTTTATTCGATATTGTACAGAAGGCCGAGGAATGCCGTCAGCTAGCTCGCTCGTTTACCGCCAACACTCAAGGCTATTACAAAGACCAGCATGACAGCGATACCCCTGCTCCAACGTTCCTGGCCGACAGCTTCGTTTGGCTATGCGTTCCTGCCACCGGCAAACTAGAAACAAAATACCGCAGACCTTATCGCATCTTGGAACGCACATCCCTGTTAACTACATCATCGAGCCAGTCACCCTTCTTCCGACCACCGCCGCCGCGGCCGTGAGGTTGTCCATGTTAGCCGCCTCAAGCCGTATTACAACCCTCTGGTCGTCTCTTCTCCGTGAGTCGCCAGGATGGCGACTTCTTCACGCGGGGGAAATGTAAAGAAGACAAAGAGCAAACAACGCTGCGGCATCGCCATCATGATCGCTTGTCTCCGGCGCCCATCTCTCTCGCGCTGAAGCTGTGCCCTGCGGCTGGTAATTCGATCCTGCTGTGCCCGAATTACTGCCAGCGCTACACGTTCGAACCAGCTATTAAATCCACATTTCACAGTGTATTTTCATAATGTATATATACCTCCTATGATTGTCTTACTGATAACGCACATTGACATCATAGTGACTGTTTTCCAATAGTTGGCCACTGCAAGTCCGAAGAATCATGTTCATAAAAAGTACTCATATTTTGTGTTATCATACAACCTATATTTCCAGCCTCAAATAATAAAGTGCGTTTCACTCACTGTTCACATGCTTGTAATACTTCGTGAAAAGTGAGACTATTCAAAGAAAGAGATGCAAATTCATACCTTCATTTATTGCAGAAACCCTTGACACATAAGCACTTGGTTTACAACGACAAAAATAACATTGTGCTTTCGGTGTACCAGTCATATCAAAATTTATCATGGTGTCACCTAGAAAAGAAATATACATGCTGAAAACCTTCCTGTCAATTTCACATGCTCAGTGCTAGCATCACACACATCTCTCTTCACACAGATACCTCTTTTTTTCACTTATATACTAACTGGTTTCCGACCACTTCCTGTAGAAACTACTGCTTGCCAAACACTAATAGCAGTTATAGACTAATGCTGACTTTAGTTGTATTTCTTTTCCTCATCTACTTCATTCGAGATGCAGTTAATCACAAGGGTGTGGCCCAGAAAACAAAGGAGTGAAATTTACATTCCAATATGCTTGTTAAATGATCATACAGTTAATCAATAAACACTCTCATCTGCTATTTGTTACATCAAGCAAAGAAACATGTTGAGAAGCAACTTATTGCTATGTATACGTAATTTTTTATGCATGCTACCTTGAAAGTAATGCCACTATGGTCGTTTCCTGCTGCCGTTTTTCCTACTATGAGTGATGCCTATGTATGCCGTAGCAGATAACATACACACCTAAGTAATTATTGAAGGAGTCCAGTTACACCAAGCTTCTAGGTGAATACAAGAGCAATAATAAGGAATGAATAAGTACATTACAGTTACCCAAAAAAATCTTGGTGCCCCTAGGAATAGTGGCAGGTTTGATGTAGGCACGCTCTTTTCGTGATATGCAGCATGAAGGACAAGTCAGATGGCCTGGTGAAAAATATCTGGTTTGGTTTATGGGGTTTAACAACCCAAAGTAAACCTGGCTATGAGACACGCCGTAGGGGGGACTTCGGAAAGTTAAAGTATTTGGTTTGGTTTATGTGGTTTACCATACCAAAACAACCCAGGCTGTGAGAGACGCCATAGGGAAGGTCTTCGGAAAGCTCGATGACCTGGGGTTCTTTAACATGCACGGACATCGAACAGAACATGGATGCCTTGCATTTTGCCTCCGTAGAAAAGCAGCCGCCGCATACTTGGGTTTAGAAGTCGAGCATCTTAACCACGACGCCACTGTGGCAGGTAATAAAGAATGACTGCCTCTCCCGTAATCTAGAATGAATGCAAGCATGAACTTGTATAGACTATGTGGTGGCCATCTTCTTTTGGAGTGGCTGCACAATTAAGGTATTGTTAGCCAGGTTGACCAGTCTTCTGCTTTGCCATATAACTCAAAGCAATCGCTTTCCACTACATGCTTTCGTCCTCTATTGATCAAGTGCTGCATGCATATGGATTCCATACGCATGCTAATATCATGAGGTGGTCCTATTGAATCAAATTCACTACTGATCTGGTCGTACTCAAGTTGAGTTGGATGCGAATTTGGGCAAATTCGGCCAAAAATTAATTTTCAGCCCCAAGCGGCCAAACTTTAGTGGTTGGCCCTTCTAAAGTTGATGGGTTTGCTTGGTTTATGGGGTTTAAGATCCCAAAGCAACTCCGGCTATGAGACGCCGCAATGGAGAACGGAATTTTGACCATCCAGAATTCTTTACTTGCAGTGACATCGCATACCACATAGGCTCTTTGGGGTTTGCCTCGCCACCTTAAAAAGTAGCCGCTGATGCCAGGATTCGATCCCGCGTCCTTAAGCACAGTAGTAAAGCACCCTAACCACTGCATCATCCCGATGGGGACCACCTAAATTTGAAAAGCATCGTTTAGTTGGCCATAGAGAAATACTAGTTTTGGTCACATATCGATGAAGCCAATTTTGACAATTCAGCGACGGAATTTTGTAGATATTGCATCGGAATATTGAAGTCACCATTAAATTGGTCATATTAAAAATAGGCAGGACATCAATTTAGGTCATATTTGAATAAGCTCGCAATGCAAAGATTCAGAAGGCCAAATTTTGGGGGGGCCACACCCAAACCTAAAAGTCATCGCTGAATTTTTGTACTCAATTTAGGATGGACACTAATTTTGGTGAAATGATGATGACATCAAATTTTGGGAAGCCAAAGGGCGAACTTTTGGGGGGACATATCTCTATTTTGTGGCCACCGCTGAACTTGTCGTACTCAAAATAGAATGGCGCTACTTTTGTTCAAAGTTAGACGACGTAATTTTGAGGATACCAGACTGGCATGTAACCTAGGCACATTCCGAGACACATGTTGGCCAGTACAAGGGCTTAAAAAGTGGAAATGTCTCATTAATACCCATTCGGCTCCCGCATAATCCCTTTTTTGTGCAGGTACCAATAGTCTTAATAGAGTATTTTTGAGAGTAAGGAAATAAGAAGGTGCCACTCATGCCCATTTTCTTTCTTTCAAGAGCTTATCACCATGTCAAAATCTTGATCACATATGAAAGTAAACCTAAGGAAAAATACCTGTCTTCTTTAAGAAGTCCTGACTACTACATACAGATGCTGAAGAAATATTGCTGCAACGTCCCGCTGCACTTCCCCCCGAAGTCAGGTTGGCTCGTTTTTACTTGTCTGCGCAGACCATGGTACCACAAAGTCTCCGGATATGGCTGAATGAAGCAGCAAGATGACTACATATACATACAAGAACACTAGTCACAGCAGCAGAAAGAATCTCTTTTGAATGTATAAAAAGGAAAAGTCAAATGCACAAGTAAAAAACAAGGAGTATTTATTATGATTTCTAAATAGCCGCATAAAAAGAGAAACCCAGAATTAAAAAGGCAATGCTCCACAAAGGAAAAATACAGTAACATGTTTCTGCACTTAACTCTCTTCCATAGTCGAAGATTATGTGGTATATGCAATGGGTTACAATAAACTGTTATACATACATATGGTACTAAAGGAATATATTATTGTCTGTGATGTCAGCCTCCCCCCCCCCCCCCCCCCACCGCCAGATACCAAAATATTTCATGAGTTTCTGGAAGATTCAAACGCAACGACGGGAAGATTTTTCACCATTAAAACAGTGGAAAAGAAAACTATAACCTAATTTGACATGTTTGTTTCTGTTAAAATTATATCCACAAAGTAAACCTAATTGCTAGTCCTTTTATTTTTACTCGTAACACCACATCATCTGCAGTTATAGCAAGGATGGTGTACGCAATGCAAATACACACAATAAAACTTAGCAGGCTTATCTAAAGCTTTAGACTGACTGTTAGTAATAAAAAGAACTGAAACTATTTAACTACCAGTGCACAGGAGACAATATGCTTGTACTAAAACAGAGCTTCACAGATTTGAGAGCCTTAAAAAGCTAAGAAAAAGACAATTTTTGTCATTATTGCTTTTTCACAAACACTACAGGCTGACCGAGAGCTAGTTTACATAATATATTTCTAATTATCACTTTTTCAGATACATTGATTAGCTCGGGTACACAGGACGGAGCATTCAAAAGATCAGATAGGTGTTGGACATGAAAAGATATAAAGATATAAGATATAAAGATCAGCATGGCTAACAGCCATTTGTCGCTTCCACGTGCTATGGAAGTTTAATGGCATTATCATATCTTAACGAAGGCACGTCATTTTCCACAGCTAAAAATCAAATTTCATGGGGGTTTAAAAAGCCATCTTAGAGCAAAAATCACTGCAGGACATTTCCCCCCTAAAACTCAATCAAAACAATCTATAAGCACATGTCCGACAGCCTCTGGCTTCCTGCACAAAATATAGTTCACAACCCATGACAGAAAAATTTCTTTTTCTGCCATCCATGTGTCGCCAGGGAGAACCCCAACGTGCCATTTAAACAGAACGTGTTTTCACAGCAGGTTGTACAGGCATCCATTTTAAACATTACAATACATTAATATTTTATACCCATAAAAGGGCAGCCGCACGCGTATTTCCCTTCGTCCTGCAGGCCTCCCCTTTTGCAACAAGCACACGCATGTTTGCAGAACTCAAAAACACACAAAGACCTTTAAACAAAAACATTTTTGTCCAGATAAGATAAATATATTAATATTACTTCACAATGTTCCTCAGTAACTATTTGGCTCTAGGGTTCTTTTAAAGAATTCATTTATTGTGGTTGTGAATAAATTGAGTGGGAAAGTGAATTGCAAATCTTGATGGCTTGCTAGAAAGTAAATATTTGTGTATACGTTGTTTTGAGCAAAGTAAACAGTCTTGTTTAGTCACAAAAACATGTACTAATTTTGAGGCAGTCTAAGTAACCAGTAATGTTTAATTACAGTTAACTGAATGTGAGCATCAACACACACACACACACACACACACACACACACACACACACACACACACACACACACACACACACACACACACACACACACACACACACACACACACACACACACACACACACACACACACACACACACACACACACACACACACACACACACACACACACACACACACACACACACACACACACACGCACACACACGCACAGTGCAGTCAGTTATATTATCAAGGAAGAGTGAAAGGCAAATAGCTTCAACAATACTCTATAAATATCAAAAGAATAGATTTCTGTCTCAAAATTTCAGTGCATGCTTTCAAATTTATTATAATGCAAGCATAATCAAGAACATTTAAAATATAATAACACTGGAAGCATCTACACCTCTCAGATTGAGTGTTGAAAGCTAATTGCTATGTGTCATTTCAATCAGCCATGTCTGTCACTGAGCTATAATAGCACACGCTAACCCAATTTTCCTCAACTAGAAATAGTGGGTACTGTTTCAATCAAACAGCGCAGTATATCACGTTTTAAGGCACTGAAGAGACCACAAAAGATTTTCTTTAGTGCAGATTATAAGTAAGATACACATACAGACCAGTCTGGAGGTAAAAAGCCAGCAAGAATCATATAACACCGAGCTAGTTTGAAGCTTTGCTTCGTAAAGGCTTGTTAAACATGCGCCCTCTATATTCTCGAAGGAAAACAATAAATGCGAGAGACAGCGCGAACCAATAAAGCTTTGACAGTTTTAAAGCAAATTCAAGAATTCAAAAAGCATCACCAAGTGATACCTACCAATCCAATGTCTCCTTAACAGGAAGGATGTTTACGGCAAGACACCTTTGGCTGATAGGTTATACTGCCCCAAATAGTTCATGACGCTGTCTGCCTTATATTCAGGCAGCACTCCTTCAATGGCAGATCAAATTCGGTGCAAAAGTCGTGTGACGATACAATTGTATCAGCTATACTCCGGGCATTATTGACAATTGAGCCGTAAATGCAGTAAAAGAAAGATTTCATTAAATACATGATTCTAAAATATCGTGATAACAAACCATTAATTTTCCTATACTTCACAAGAAAAGCTGTCTCAGAAAATGAACAACCTAGCAGCTCTAGGTTCACATGACATAAGCCACCATCAAACTCGATCCTATCATCTGTTTCAATCCTGACCCCTGTAAGCAAGCTCAAACATCAGTAAAACGAAGAGCTTCCATAGCTGAAATTCACTTTTAAAAATATGTTGTTCCTCTGAGAAGCTTAAACGTTCCTAGAAACTAAACAAAACAGGAGTCTTGGATTCAAAGCTCCAATCCCTTAATTCACAACCAAATTTTACCCTCACCCACTAAACTTGCCGGATTTCTGTCAGCACACCTCCGTTAAAAAGAAAAGAAAACGTTGGGCCTGTACTAACTAAATAAATAATGAATACTCCCTGACCTAGTGAGAACATAAATATAAATATTACTGCATTGGAGCTCAAAAATTTATTAGAATAAAATAATATATCACATTCAGTACTTACACTTAAAGAAAGCTTAGAAAATAGTATAATTTTACGCGCAAAAGTAAATGCTTATTGATTAGGCAAATAAACCTCCAATTACCGGTTCGATGAGCAAATAGCTCATTAAAGAAAGGCTATAATTAAAACGATAACTAGCGAGTGATTGCACAGATCTGATGACCTATAAAAACGGCACAATTTATACGTCTACATCTCTTTTATGCAGAACAGGACCTCTCTCAATATTTGAAGTTGACAGCTATGGCTGCGAGGCCAGGCGGCTGTTTACCCTAAACAATTAGTAATAACCCCGACAAAATAGCGCCTTGTGACCTGAACTATGTTGCAAGATAATCGGAAAGCGGCCGCAGACAATTGAGGACCAGTTTTTAAAACTTAACTAGGTTATAAAAACTCTGAATGATGAGAAATCTTCCTAGCAAATTGGTCGTGCAGTTTGCAGAAAATTGAAAAATTGGTAAGCACTTGTAATTCAAAAACTGCTGAATTCAGAAACACGAAGCTTTCCGTGAGAATACGCAAAAGATTTATAAGAAAGGAATAAAAAAGTTTGGTCATTTACATTGAGGGTTTCTTGCAGAAATAACTATTTTCTACGCCCGACGTTGCCAAACGCCGCCTCCCCGTCACAGGAGACTATATTAGCAGATCTTCAATGCGCAATCACGTGACACATGGACGCCGTAGCCTTTACCTCCCTCGCACGTATCTCGTGGAGTGTTCTTTTTTTTTTTACTCCGTAGCACTACTAGCAGCAATCACGGATTTCGCCGATGTCTGTCCGAAGCCGCTCCCTCTCTGTCATTTCGTGAACTTGAATTGGAGAAAGAGAAGGTGCCAATGCGCGCGTCGCGCGGCTCAGCATTAAGGAAGCGGAGCGGCTGCACAGCTGCAGAAGAAGTCGCTTTCTCTCTCTGTCCATCTGTCTCTCCGTGAACTTGAAGAGGAGAAAGGGAAAGTGGCGACGCCCGCATCACTCAACTTAACACTGAGGGGGCAAAGCAGTCATATAGATGAACCCAGTGAGAGAGTAAGATAGTGAGAGAGGGGCTCGTCTGTTGCGGGCGTTGCGGAAATCACTGGGCAGCGTTGCTCAAGCGTATGTTGCTCCGGAGTGAGCAGTCGTGTGGTCGCTATAGCGTTCTCCACTTCGACATTTCTCTCCTCGCATCAGTCACTACTTAGCCTTCACGGACAGCAGACGTTCACGCGCGGTTCTCCCTGGATCTCGGATCCGAGCTGCTCGGCGCGTCGTGACGCAGCTTGTGCTGACCTCTGCGCCTTTCAAGCGCGTTTTCCTCTCTCTTCTCTCTTTCTCTGCCTTCTATTCCCACCCCATACCTTTTGGCCCCAGAGCAGTTTATTGAGAAGGGGTACATTGTGAATATGTTCGTACATTTCTGAAAATGGCGCAAGGAAAGCTGAGGACGCGACGGCGCCACGCGATTGCTTCGCGTTGCTATGAAAAATGTAGCGCCCTCTGGATCTACGGTGCTGGTTCGCCTTGCTCGACGTGCCTAAGTACAACGGTTACGAAGGCAGCAGGATCGGGATTCTACTGATTCTGATATTGCAGCTAAACGGAGCAAGAATCTAGAAGTGTTAATAACAAGAAAACGTGCCGAGCGTGCTCGGGAAGCTCCTCAAGACACTGAGCGTTGTCGTGAAACGGATGCCGAAGAGAAGAGGAACAAACGTGCGGTAGAACCTCCAGGACAACGGGCTGCACGACTGCACGCAATGGAAAGGTATAGCAGGGATAAACAGTTACACGCACCTACTTCGCATTCGCATATGCAAATCGGCCGTAATTTTTTTCTTGAGTGAGGCGTGCCGCTCTGTAAAAAGGCGCAACGCAGGAGAATACAGAGTTAGCACTGGTTCTGTGCGTTCGCAATATTTTGTTTTCATTCTTTTTCTTCCGGTGGTTCTGAGAGGTAGCTGGTACTCGTGAGGAGACGCAGGTTCAGTCCGGAGCCCGCTTCTTCGCAGCGCGCTGCATGGATCGTGGGTTTGATTTTCTCATTGTAATGAAACTTGAGTGCTGACCGTAAGCGCGGCAGCACATATATTGGGTAACTGAGCATGAGTTATTCGCACATATACGCGCTCACGCAGATGGAGTTTGGCAGTTGCAGAAAAGAAATAACTGTCAAGACTGCGAACATCTTCCAAGGGCGCGTAAATGTTGATGCTTGGAATTAAGCTGTGAAATTATACAAAATATTGCTATACAAATATACATTGCAAATGTATATACAAATATATATGTATATTGCAAATATACAAAAACAGAAAATTTTTCGTCGCAATAGTTGTTTCACATACGAGGCGTAATTTAAGATGCAATGGCGGTCCACTAAACCAAGTACGCGCCACAGAAGCTGTCACAACTTGAGCGCTACCTAAGCTGCCGCTCAGGTCACCGAAGTCCATACCTAATTGGTAAGAAAAAATATACACGAAAAGAAGCAAGCGCGCAAACTCCTCTGTACTTTACCGAGGACAGTTTCAAGCTGTCAGTGGTTTTAAAGCGCGCTGTCTACGTTGGTTAGCCTGTCAGATTCTCCTTTCATACCTTCCGCACTCCTAGAAAAAAAAAGGAAGCGTATGTTCGGCTGTGTGCTTTTCTCGCAGGACGGCTAGATGCTCGGCCAGCTCGAAGCCGCACTCTCACGGGCAAGCGCTGATGGCCAATAAAGAGTTTATTCCAGTGAATTGTAAGCCTCCTCATTTGTCACCAACGGTCTTGTCACTCCCACGTGACAATAGCATGTCTGGATGCCACTATTTGAGATTAGAGGCAAGGATTTCTGTGCCTTTGGCATTATACAGGAGCGGCTAACTTTACTTTCTGTTTGGTATCATTGGTTTTTTATTGATGCAGGGAATAGCAGCTGCTGCAGAGTTTATTAAAAAAAAATGGCAAGCCAGGAAATAATTTCGGCACGGCGAGGTGCACACTACATACGGTCGGTTTATTCTTACCATGAATAAAATATGCTATAATATCATGACACATTGCACTATCCCCACCAGACCCACAACTGATTTCGTAATATTTTCTTAAGAACAACGATTTTAAAACTTCGTTGAGTATTGTGCGGCAGCCTCTGCATTAACACAAAAACTCCGTTTCTTAAAACAACCAGTTTAACTTTAACCTGCTTTTTCTTATCTCGTAATACCTCTTTCTATATCGCTTATTTTCTTCCTGAAAATTATAGACCTAATTTTGCTAACCGAGTCGAAAGCTTTTCATTTCTTCCCTTTTTCTTGTTTAGTACATATACTACTTAGGCATCACCATTACTGAAGCTTTACATTGGAGCGTACACATTGATCAGGTATGTGGTTCAGCTCAACGAAAACTCGGCTGCTAAAAACATAAACTGAAACACTCAACACTTGATGTCAAACTTCGAGCATTTAAAAGTATGCTCCGACCTAAGTTAGAGTATCCAAGTATTATATTGGACCCACATTGCCAGTACTAGATCAACAAACTTGAGAGGGTGCAAATATTAGCCTTAAGATTTATATTTTTCGCCTACTGCAAACCACAGTCAGTCACTGCTCTACGCATCCAAGCTCAACTACCTGAACTAGCCACATGTCGAAAAATACTGCGCCTCAAGTTTCTGTATATGCTCCGTGAAAATAAGTTGAATTTAGACTATACTCTCTATATCCGACCCTTAGGAAGATTATCAACCCGTACTAATCACTCATTCACCATTATGCCGTGCATAACTAGAATTGACCTGTTTCAATACTCGTTCCTTCCGAAAACCATTGTTTAATTTAATAACCTGAACCCCCACATTTGTCATAACACCACCTCAACTGAGGCTTTCGAGCAAAAACTAGAATTGTATTTCTTGTAGTAATGTGTATGCCTTTCTTCTGTATTTCTTCTTTATTTCCCCACCCTGTAACATCCCGAAACAGTTGTTGTAAAAAAAAATATCAATCTAAACAATGCCTCTTGCTTACAACAGAGACGCTTTAGTACTTTTGATGGTAATACATTTGAAGCATGTCTGTGTGCGACAATGTGATGTGGGAAGCATAGATTCGTGTGCCCGTAGGCAACACAGCAGCTGCGACTAAGTACGCATTGGCTAGGTACGCAGAGAAATCTCTGATCCGAGCCAAAAAGCATAAAATATAGCCGGAGACTGTGGGCTGCGGAGCTAACATCCTGGCAAAATGAAAGCACCACAAAAATATAGGTAATATTTACGCAAAAATACAGACAATGGTGAGATTGAAGTAGTTTTGACATATGAGATAAAAGCGTTTCAATGTTAATAGCGTGGAAGTTATACCGGCAACATTTTTAGTAAGAACATTTCATGTCTCCGGAAGTATTTCTGTTCAATGCTTACATAAAAGAATATCCCATGGCCGGCAATGTCTGCACGGCGTTTGGTTCTCAGGCCCAATGATGCATGCCAACCTCTGTGCCAAAATAAACGGCCCTATAGTTTTCAATCTGCCGTGACTCTTTAGATCAATGTAGGCGTGTTGCAGTAAGTTATTCTCCCATGTCTTAGTACAGCAGAAGGCATAGCCTAAGCTTAATTAAGATTTATAATTTTTCCTTGAAAGTGTTAATATTCTCCTCATCACTTTATTGCTTTCTGGGGATCCCCAATCACTTACACCACCTTTCTTTGTAACTTTCTGCTGGTACAGAAACAATTTTCAGTTAGGTATAGCAATTCGCTGCCTGTTCGATAGCTTAGATTTCCAAAAAATCACAGGTAGTCTCACAGCCTCTATAGGGTACTACAAAAAGAAGCGAAACGACTGCTTAACACAATTACAAGAACCACCTCATTTACCACTGACTCTGATAATCATCATTTAGCTTGCCTCCGAATAACTACGTAGGTTCTTTCCTGCATCAGCCTTGCAATGCGTAACACTGCAAATGAGAAAGAGAATTTCATAGTTGCCTTTTGAGCAGTATGTTACTTATGTCGTGCCGGTCATCATTAAAAGGCAACTGCATCACTGTTCGGGAATTCTGCGATGTTTAAGGATTTCAGATCTTCATAAACTGACGGTAATGGTTCCAAAGCGGTTTTCCGCTGTCATTAAAAGTGATGACGTAATCGACGATTAAAATTCGAACTTCTCCTCACAGCACTAAAGGATTGCGTAGAAATTCGGGCATGAAGTCATGGACGGTTATATTTCTTCTTTATTTTTTACCTTCGTCCACATCCGTGGATGCCTTTTCTGATGCTACCAAACAACGTTTTCAGGCCTGCACTTTTGGTAGCCTTGTTTTTGCTTCTGCAAACAAAGCCGTTCTATACGGGAAACATACTGGAACCGTCATTGACGTCACCATGTGCCCCCCCCCCCCCCCCCCAACGCTTCACTGGGCTGTGCGGAGAAGCCTGATAGCCGAAGCGGGTTTAGTCGCTATTGGCGCCCTTGTGTGAAGTGTTAGCGCGAAGATATTTCGCATACTTAACCTGGAAGCTGCAACCACTACAGTCCTCGAAACTCATCAAAATCTGCAACCGGTGCAGTTTCCCTTTAAGCTGGCTGTTTAGACGTGTTGGACACCCTTCATCCTCATCGTGTACCTAAGCGAGCACAGTTGCTCTGCTTATTAACTCATGTAAATAATGACAAGATCGAAAAATTGCCGTCATGGCAGCATGCGTGCCTTTTGTTTTGTTGTCTCCTTGTAAATATCCGAAACGAAGATTTAGTTGGCAGAGTTTATTTTATTCAGATTACATCAAAAGGGTAGTTGACATTCTTTCTGGAGCTCGTTGATTCTTCTGGCGTAATACGAGCATTATAAAAATTATGTGTGTATGTGCAAGCAAAGTTCACTCCGTGTTTGTTGAATAATAAATGATTTCAACTCAATGCCTAGCCTTGCAAACAGGCATCAAATAGCAGTGATATTGAGCTCATAGCTTAGAAGTCACGTAGTCGCACCAGCAGTTTGAGGCCCGGGGTGCGAAAGTCAGGAAAAGTATTGCGAAACATCGCGTTTTCAATGCTTTAGTAATGCAACCTGAAATTTTGCACTAAACTTTGATACGCGGAATAAGCAAAATGAGGACCGAGGCAAAATGAGACCGGCGCAACTTTATTAACCACATTATTACATTTCAGCGCTGAATAGAATTATTAGCAGGATGTATGCCTTAAAGAAATTTTCCTTCTGCTTCCAGGATCGGTTTCGCGGCTGCGCTGGTCGCAAACTCAACGGAGAGCATGGCCTGCTGAATTTTGACGCAGCTCCCAGCTAAGCACACTCCTGGAAGGCGTTTTCTGCCGCGGCGCTGAAACAAATTATGCATATGCAATCACACACTTCGAATGAGAGTAAGCAGAACACATGCTTTCACATTTAAAATTTTACTTCAAGGTCTTCATTTGGAAAAAAACAAGCGTTTAAAAAAAAACTTTCTGGTGGTAATGCAGGTCCTGCTCTACGAACGCCTAGTGGTTTGGGCCAGTTGGTTGCGATTTATAGAGTATTCAGAATTCAGCACAAAAGAGACACGGCGGCAGGCTCGAGAAGAAACAATACTAAACAAACTTGTCCTCTCAACTGTCGTTTACTTGAAATGGTTTACCGCTGTAATAGGTTCAAGATCGGGACGTGAAATCTAACCATGGTTGGGCCAAAAAATGTACATTTTCGTTTAATGATCATGATGGTGTACTAAGGCAGTTTTCGCCAGTCACCCTGATATAAGCGGTTTTTGTTGTTTCGTACTCATCACTGTCATTTTGCAATGTCAATAAATTGTGTTTTACATTGCCAAGCAAACACAACTTTTTTGGCCGCTTGAAGGACAGGTTTCAGATCGAAATACAGAAACCTGTTGAGCGAATTGCTGGAACCGACAGTTCCGTCGGTACGCTGTCGCGATCGATGTAAGATTATGAATTGACATTTTTGAAGAACTGCGAATAAAGTTGTCGCTACGGCCACTAAATGTATTTCAGAACCACAACTTTATAAAAAAACGATTGGAAGTGCAGTCCCTTTTGTGTCTTGTTTGTTTCAGCGCGTGCGCGTCTTTTTTGCCTCCCGAATAATTTACACCGTGTTTCTGGAAGGTTAGAGTTATACACAGATTATAATGCACTGTTTTACCGTGTGCGGCATCATATTTGTTAATTATGAAAATTTTGTGTTGCCCTAGTAAGGGCAAGTGTGGACTATTTATTTCATTCAGCAGGCTGCGCTCAGTTCTACGCCTGAAAGTGCCGGTCCTCTGCGCCATTAATTAAATATTTACACAAGTAATCCAGAGAAGAGAAAATTCCTCGATATTTAATACGTGTTCTTTACATGCAATCTTTTAACAGTTCAAGGCAACCAATCTGAATTCACTCACGTCGCATGGTGTACCATCCGGCTCGAGACCAATGCGTTTTGGCGAACCTTTGCAGACATACATGCACTTGGCTCTTCCATCGGGGCGCTTCTGTAATTGGGAGCCACATGTGGAGAAAGCTTTTCGGAATTACGCTGTTACATTACAAAATCGCAGGAAGCGCAGACATTGACTTCAACCTTGGCAAATACTAATTACATCCAGCCACATATTGAAGCAGATGTGCTACAACTTGACGCCAGTATTATATTTAAATCCAAATGCAGCACGCTGTGCAGTTGTATTTTCTCCGCAAAAAAAAAAATTCTCAGCCTTTCACCCTTTCAGAGAACTTCGAAATTTGTTGCCGTAGCCCATTCAGCAAGCAATAATTATTATCAGGATAGCATCGCCCATACAACAACCTGCGCAGTGTTATTGCTAAACCTGTTGACTGTTCCATGACAGTGTGTGGTAAAATCAACCCTTTGTCCGAAAACGGCAACGAAAAAACTAAGCACGTAATTGGTGTTGCTCAGCACAGACAAAAGCAGGGCGCATTGATTCAGCGGAGAAAATATAAGGGAGGTGAATATTTTGGTCTGTGTAAAAATTAAGTGCTTTTAAAAGAAAGCTTCTCTTGATTATTTCTTTAACTCATTTTTATGTTAAATTCTTTGAAACGTTTGTTAAATGCAGTACAATATTCCTGCTGAAGCTCAGAATAGGATAATCAGAATAGAAAAGGAAAACACCCTTCAGTTGCCCCCAGTTAGTTTGGGGGCAGAGATAGCCGTATACGGAGTATAACTGCATGTTTATTAGCTTGAAGAAGTGCGATAAAGTCTCATATTACGGTGATTTATTACAATATACTAGCTACTACTGCGGCTTTCATACTGTCTCCAAAACATAGCGGAGCCTTTCCACGTTGCTGAATACGTATGATATCTTCTTTCTTTGCAAAGATTAATTTTCGTAGGCCATACGTAAGGCGAGGCGACTTGCTGTTCATTAAAACATCTTAAGGCTTTCAGCAGCATTAAAAACCTCACTTCTAAACTAGCCTCTTCTTGTCTACCATACTCTACTGTTAAAAAAGAGCGGAGCTGCATTGCATGTTTTCATGTATGTGTATACGTGTTCTACGTACCGGTAATAAGACTAAAATTTCTCAAAATCAAAATGATTATTTAGCTCATCACTTTGAAGCTCGCATCTACGCGAACTGTTTTCGAAAGCGCAAGTCAAGCCACTGGCTTTAAATGAATACAGGCCGCGTAAGCAAAATGCATAATGGAAAACGTATCAACAACCTCAGATATGCGGACGATACCACTTTAATGGCAGAAAGTGAAGTGGAACTCAAGAGACTTCTGATGCACTTACAAGAAGAGAGTGAGAAGTTTGGACTTAAACTGAACATTAAAAAGACAAAGATCATGGCATCTCTGTCCTATCAAGTCCTGGAGCATCAAGGGAAAAGAAGTGGAAGCTGTGACAGATTTTCTCTTCTCTAACTCCAACATTACCTCGGAAGGAGACTGCAGCCATGAAATTAGGAGACGCCTGCTTCTGGGAAAGAGAGCAATGGTTAGCCTTGACCGCCTAGTAAAGAGCAGAGACATTAGTCTGCCAACCAAGATCCGCATAACTCGTGCTATGGTCTTTCCAGTTGTGATGTATGGATGCGAGAGTTGAACTGTGTAAAGGGCTGACCGCCGAAGAATTGACGCGTTTGAATTGTGGTGCTGGCGAAGACTCTTGAGAGTTCCTTGGACTGCCAGAAGATCAAATCAGTCAATATTGTCGACAATAAACCCTGACTGCTCATTGGAGGGTCAAATTATAAAGTTAAAGCTCAGCTACTTTGGTCATCTGATGAGAAGAGAGGAGTCGCTGGAGAAATATTTGATGTTGGGAAAGGTTGAGGGTCGCCGGAGAAGGGGTAGGCAGCGAACGCGATGGTTAGATGGCATCCTCGAAGCACTGCAGAGGAAGTTATGTGGTGTTAGGAAGATAGTGAGAGACCGGAAAGCGTGGCGTGATATGATGGTCCATAGGGTTACGAAGAGTCGGACACGACTGAACGACTGAACTGAACTGAACTGAAGCATAGTGCATAATGTGGCGATGTGGAAGACATGATCAATCTCTGCCCAATATTCATGTCCTCTAGGTTTGCACGACTTCTAACTAACGCTCGTCTCACTCAGTACCCCGTAAAAACAAGGCAATAAATGGTTTTTACAGCTATGCCGCATAAAAAAAGCTGCATTGATCAATCTGCAATAGTGGAGGTAAAAGAAAATTTAATTGAACATGTATATATCATCCTTTGCGATTGGCATGTTTTTATATACTCGTCATGATTTGAATTCAGTTGGCTATAATAATTTGTTATGAAGTGTACTACATGGCATCAGAAATATATTTAAAGATTTCAAACGTTGTGTGGCCTATCGGCTGCAGTACGCTATGATACATCGCTCTCATCCAGAGGCCAGGTTCATGACTACAAGAGTACCGCAGGGCTCTATAATAAGCCCATATATGTAAGGTGGCAAATATTGTGAATTTCGGTGCCTACAAAAGTTATCGTTCGTTCTTTCTTACTTCTTTGTGGAGTGGAATGACCATTTAGTTTCTTTTTCTTTTTACAAAACAAAATGTGCTTCTTCTGGCTCTAAAGTAGCTCTGGTTGCAGTCGATATTTTCTGCTCTATAGGGTTGACAACAGCAGTGAAGAAATATTCAGTGCCCTATCAAAAATGATTTTCAGGCATGTTTAAGATTACCTTATTTTCGTTAATAGACGTGATTTGAATAAACCCATTGCGGAGAATTTTAAAGATTATTACAAAAATGAGTGCTTACTGGCGTTTACCTCGTGCCGTCTACCCAAGATTGGTTGCAGGTTGTAGGCGTTAACCTCCGTTTCGAAAAAGACCATGCCTGTTGGGAGTATACACCGAGGGCGATTAACCCGCTTTTAAATTTTCGTTTTGGCCAATAAAAATTGTGAATTCTGACTTGACGTTGGCTTTAGGGGGTTCTCTTTATTCATGTCCTGTATTCATTCTATGAATGACACTTTCTGTTAGAACTTTAACTTAGTAAGACTGGCTGGGTTTCCAAAGGACATTTTGGCTCTGGCTTGCACCTGAATGCTGAACAAAGTAAAGCCTGTGAATTAGCCGGACCCTACGAGTGCTGAAGATTGGAAGGAAAATAAAGCATCGCCTCTTCCCTATGTTCACGTGTTTTCACATCACGTAAAAAACGCAGGAAAGATTTACCTCTAGATATTCTACTTTTGGCACCAAAAAATTTTGTTTCCTTTGTGACGGGGTTGGAAAGCACTCTAGTTATCCCGTGGGTGATAAGCTGAAGCTCTGCTCTGTGAACAATATAAACCCGTGCGCCAAATGTGAAAACGGAGTAGTATGCCATCTTCCGCTCTCCTGTGGCAAGACCGACATGTGCCGGAGAGGCCATTAGTTATACTTTCGCTTAGATGAACAAAACGTCCGTTTACAAAACAGCTTTCATAAAATTTGGCCAAGCCGTGAGAATGTAGTGTCTTTACATTGATGTGGTTTTTAATGAAACCTAAGTTCAAGTTAAGTTCTTCCTAATCAATTGACGGCATGGGTATCAGGGTTCTAGCCTATCAGTAAGAATGAGGTCACATGTGTCAGTGACCTATCAGCTGTCCTGAATCAAATTGAAGTGTCACATCTGGACGAACCTGCGTGATTGAAAGATATTTTTTTATGTAGCCATTGAGTATTTGTATGTATTTTTTAATAAACGCTTTTTTGCGTGTCTGTGCCAGGGTGTCTAGTCTTTCTTGTCATATTTAGTGCGCTCTGTTTTTTTGTATCTGTTTTTTTTTTTTAAGGATACTGTACAAGTGGCTCCAATGGCTGTCTTCGCCATCCGACACAACTGCTTTCTGATATAGGTCACCACAACAATTACTAATAATAAGAAACTGTTTCCGCTATAGAGGAGAGCCAATTGATCGGCGGGAAAATAGCGAAAAATGATAGCACATGTAAATATTTCATCAAAAGAAACATAGTATGCGAGCAAAGAAGTCCCCAAAAATATACAGACATTGTCAGGACACCCATACAGTGCATGTAATCATCAATGTGAGCCTTCTAGAATAACCATTTTATAAACACGCAGCTTACACCTTATGCCACCCAAACTACGGAGCTTGCCAGCCTTGTACGAAATATAAGGCTTTGAAATAAGGCTGGCCAAAACCCGCAAAACTTCAATCCTTCTCCTGATAACCTTTCACTAATACAGACTGCTATTACTAAGAAAACATTCAAAATAACTGATTGTGCGCTGCTACTTAGCCTATTCAAGTCTTTCTTGTCAATATTCATTATTTTTTGCGCTTTTGATAAAACGTCGTGCCTGTTTTTCTTCCCTCTACGCCGACCGTTGTTACTATCACTTACAGTTCATAGACAGTCCATTCTTAGTCTATATTCGATGTTGCGCTTCACGAGATAACGGCAAGGCTCTGTTCTAACATTCAAAAAATTATTTCTGAACTCTACTGTGTGCAATTTTCTCGGATCCAAGTGCATATATTAAAGTTAGCTTTACCGCACTATCGTTGTATGTGTCGCTGTTTTGTTTGCAATTGATTGTGAAAAAGGCCTGCTTCAGGTATACGGTTTTCCATTTTCCCGTACTGCCCAAGTTTTTCTTGCTCTAAAGAATCCAAACAAAGTTCACCTCTGTATTTTTTATTAACTTGTTTTCTAAAAACTGCACCACTATTGCGCCGTAAATTATGTTTTGACATTTTTTTTATTCAAGGCTATACTATCATCAGACAGCGAACTCAAGGCCTGAATCATGGCTCCTTTGGAAGTGGCACTTGCCATTTTGCCTGCATATAAGCAAATAGCAGACGTAACAAGATACCAAGCCCTGTCATGTTCAAGAAATTTTTATCAGTGGGCTGAGGTTATATAAGAAGGTAAAAAAAGTTGGAAACAAGTACTTATTCATTGTGTTATTATAACTCGTAAATGTCTCATTGCAGTGACTCGACTTTTCGCAGCTCACGTCTGCCAATGTATACAACTGTTTCTTTAGGTTTTCTGCACAGATTAAAGAAAATAAGACAGGGAAAAACAGTTCTAGCGGACAATTGTTTATTCGCTGTTAGGTATTAGTGTTCTTATTTATGTCATCGCCCCATCGCTTTCTAGTAGGTCAGAAATGTCTAAGGCCGAGTCTCAGTGCATATATGGCGCTGTTAACATCTGGACGCTTCCTAATACATCGAACAGATGATCACGGCACATGCTTCGTGGAGGCTACGTCGGACTTCCCACACGACAATCAGGTAGGTTTCGTAATACACTGATATGTCGTGATCTAAGGGCCTGTTTTAATTTTTGAAATTAAAATTATCCATATTTAAAACGCGGTTTAAAGATGTTATTTTTGTTTACAATTTTAAGCAAACAGTAAATAAAAGTTTCATTTTCAATGCACAGCTCCGTTCGAGGAATTAGATTGTGGAACAGGCTCAGTCACCTTCCTACAAATGTCATGGGCTCGCTCTAGCGCATACCAGCATCGGGATGCAAAAAGGTTCTTTCTCCATAACTTACTCTCTCTATCGGACGTGAGCGCTCACAGTTTGCATCTCTCGGACGGCGTGAAGGAAGGGGCCTGGAGGCTGCAAGAAGAGGAGCACTGGTTAAATCGAACAGGGCGCCCATTATATCAGGCAAGCGAGAACAACGCAAAATGTTTGAAAACTAGACAAATAAACAGAAGTAGATATATTTATGGTAAAATGGTGGCACCGCAATTTTCCAGCCACAGGAATTAATTGTCCTGCGGAGGTTTGGAATGAGTATTTCGTTAGTCGGCACGTCATCGCGAGGGGCAGTGCAACATAGCAGTGAATATCGATAAAATCTCAACACCAGCTCTTAGTCGCAAGCACATTTTAGAAAGTTTATAAAGCTACTCCGCCATTACAGATACATGTTCCAATTATAATGAGAATATCTAGCCGACATGGACGCACGTTTGCGTTTTAGGGTTCAATGTCTCTGAGAGACTCATGCGATGAGACTAAAATGAATATAGGCGTGCGCCTGTGATCTTAAGCTTCTTTCGATCACTTTATCTGCGATTTTTTTAATTTTTTTTCACTCTGCGCATATTATCAAGTGGTGGTGACAATTCCAAAGAGAGCGAAGAGAGAGGCTTGACTTTCCCTGAAATAAACTCTTTATTGGGCTTAATAGTGATCGCAAATGATATAACGCAAACAAATACGGCAGCGGCGGCGATAACGAGAAACGCACTCGTTGGTCGCTGAAATATGACTACCCGTTGCATACGGCAGTGCTCAATTTAAATCCGGCGCAACAACATCGAGATGAACCAGCAAAGGGATGCCAGAAAAATCTCCAACGATATGGTAGCAGTTGTAGCAGTTTCATTCCAAAATAACCAGGTGCTTTCCGAGCAAAAAAGAAAATGATCAATCCGCTTTCGTGACAACAAGCATGAACAAGATCATTCCGTGCACTACAGTGAGTGTGATTAGGCCGCACGCCGACCGCTGGCGAAAACAGCAAAATGAAGAGTTCGAAGATTGCTGGTTATGGACCTTATATTAATTTACTAGTATACTACTATGGAGCCGATATTGTGTAATTACTTTGTTTTAGACTGTGCGCACCGTTATTACATCCAATTTCGCAGTTTCCTTTCAATACACTCAATGCAGGCCGATGTTCGATCTCACATTTCTATTTATGAAGCAGTCGGGTTGTCTTTTTTTTTTTTTCATTGTGATATCCTCTCTTAAACATTAGATGAAATAATATTTTATACCCAATTTTCTCAATTCTCTTCTGCGAAGGCACCCATGGCAGAAGTCAGCATTAGGCCTCTGAACTAACCAAATGCTTTTGATAGGTTTTTAAATTGTTGATGCTTTTGAGCGCTCTATGCAAACTTATCTTTTGTAACTTATCTTTTTTTATGAAGCACTGCTGGCAGCAGTATTTTTAAATAAATAAAAATAAATAAAGATAGCGGCCACTGTCCGTCATCTGCAAATATAGCTTGCGTTGTTTCTGATGTCACTCATCAGCTGCGGTCAGCAAATAATTGCAGTAATTTTTGAAATAGGTTGTTGAAAATATGTGAGCACGACTACACTGGCAGTTTGTTATAGGTAGTTAATTATTTATTAGGACTGCGTTGCACTGCGACTACGTGGCCAGCACTCTTCGACCGCAGGAAAAGAGCTCCACCACTGAGACAAACTTATGAACTAAATATTTTTTTTTGAGAAGCAAGCTGTCTGATGAAGCCTAATAAGTTTCACATGCAAGCGAAGAAACTTGTGTTACCTCTGACATTGACTTGGTCCTGACAGGCATTAACGTGCCACGATAGGAGCAGTAAAATCAACTTCTGCGGAAAAAGCAATGGCAATGCTGCTCTATTGAAAATATTTTTTTATTCGTAGGAATACGCAAAATATTTGCTTTAGCACGAGTTAGGTATGCTCCCTCTTTTCACTAGGTACGTTAACATACATAGGGTTGTCTTACTAGAGACATCGCTCCATTTATAGCGGTAGGCGACGAGGTCTTTCAACAAAATGGCAGTTCGACTTGATTACCTTTTGTTTTGATTTATCTGTACCATAAGAGGGCTTCAACTGGAAGAATGAAATCATGACCCCTTTGCATGTTCTTCTCACGAGAATTGAGTGAAAGCCTTTGCCAAAGAACGCGTTTAAGGTAAACAAACGAATGAAAAAGAATATTTTTATAAGCTGCTACCAAACCCCCCCATCGTCTATATCTATATAGTTATTGGACGGCAATTTGTCTTGGGTGAGGGCGACATAGGTTCAGAACCTATATTTACCAGAATATAGGCAAATGTTTCTACGTTTATCGTCGCTTTGGCAAGTCTAATAATCTTTTAGTTCAGCCTTGAAAGTATTATGTATTTTTGGAATGAAGGAAGGTTAATTAAGACCTTCGTTGCAATTTTCCCGCAACAAACACAGGAGATAAAGAATGCCATGTCCGAAGCGAAGCGAAAAAGATTGTTAACGTAGCACGCTGTGGGCTACTGATATATCGCAATCGACTAACGCCCTGACCACGTCTTCTTATTATCTTCTCGGTGGCGCTTAGGAACCTCCTGGTGGTGTGTTTTTTTTTTAGTTATTTGGTTGCTTCAAGGGGACTTCAGAGACACGAGGGCAAAATCCAAGTATGACGATAGTAATGGCTCTGAATTAAAAATTGCTTACTTGTCTCAGCTGCAGCCAAGAAAACACAAACACCAAGAAGTAATGCTAGAGGCAGCCTCATTTCTCCACTGTATCAGCAAAGCACGAGATGAAGGAAATGCGCCGTATGCCGATCTAGTGGCCTCCCGTCAGTCCCTGCTGCAAAATAAAGCATGGGGAACGGGAATCAAAACAATCTAGTTCGGCTGCAAAGGCCACTGCGCCATCAGATAACTCCCAGGGATAAGATAACTAACGTCCCTCAGACGCTTCCGAAACAATGTGAACAACAGCACCCTGCCATATACAAAGTTTCTTGTACGAACGCCTGCCCAGATCATCCACGGAACAGCTAATTCGGTGTATCGCAATCAGCGATAGATAAGCATGCCACATGTCTGAGGATTGTATGGTTATAAACTAAGTGTACATCTGTCAATAAGCAGCAGCAGCAGCAGCAGCAGCAGCCAGATAATTAGTTTACTTCACTCTGTTGTTTCTGGAGGCGTAATTGCAAACACGCAGGCTAAGATTTTCCAGGACTGCCAAAGTATGCCTGCTATAGACCTCAGACATCATTATTTGTGCTTTATTTACAATGAATACCCGAAAGAAAACAAAGCGGCGAGACGAAGATGCTTAAAATACATAAGTTTTAGGCCCTGAAATAAATAATACCACAGCCGTCTCCGCACGAGAATTTACAAGACACTTCGGACAATGCAGCCATTTTGTGTGCCGGCTGCGGGGGGTTGTAGCAGATGATACTTAACCAGCTAGTCGTGCAGCAATTGCCTTATTTAAATATGCGCTGTCAACTGCGAATTAATTAGTGCGGTACTCCTTGGGGTCGGAGAATTGTGCACAATCACTTACCGCATATGGTAAAAGGCAAAATTTCTGAATATGTACTGCTTATAAATTTTTTAAACAAAGCAATACACCATTGCAAAGATAATTACAGCATGAAAATACCTGTACTGGGTGCCAAGCGATGGTCAATGATAGCGGTATTTGAACTTTTTCGTAATACCTGCGCTGAAGACTGTTTCGATTTACGTGTGCGCCCTGAAATGTACGAGCCCCTGGCTAATGGGTTTGGTCGGCTTTCATAGCTAGCTTTACCTAATTAGTCTGTCACCCATCAATTTGTGTTGCAATCAAAATCAGCTGAGGCTGGGTGACGTGCTTCAATCTTAGCTGAACCATACAGCAGATACAAAAGTGCACTACTTGAAATGAAGCTAGCAAGTATAGAATGCGTTCGTGACACAGGTATGTGGTTTTCCTTCGTCTTTATTTCCTTAGTTTCAGGAACATTACAGGCTGGTCGATTTTTCAAATGTGAACCAGTTCGCATGTAATTCGCCTAGTTTAAAACGCCCAATTTTATCTCTTTTTTAAATTTATTGACAAACACTGGTACGCATGGATGAATTTTCAAAACATCAATTATCTGGCGGATAGGATTACCAAAATACTTTAGGATAGGTCTGATATGATCAGCATGACGAACGGCAATTTGGTGTTTCCCCACGCTGTGCAAGCCTAATAGCATTAACAATCACACGGTACGCCGTCATCATTGTCTAAAGTTAAGAACTGAATTCCATGTGAATTTAGAAGGAAATATTTGTGCAACTTTTGCTGTAGGACATTTAGAAAGAACATCTCGTCCCAACAGTTTAAAACGTCGTTAAGGGTATGGCGCGATAGTGCTTCGACGCACAAGCAAGCCTAATGTTTTTCATCCTTAATCTTAAGTTGCTCTTTTGCTTCTTAGATATTAAACATTTGCTTTACACCTCGATGCTAGCCATCAGTGAACACTGCCTTTTTGTTCTGGACAGTTTATCTTTGACCGCATTTTAATTGCCTAAAATATTTCAAATTTTTCAATTTAAAATTATTCAATCTCTCAGTTACAAACTATAAATTTCTTTCTTAGATTCACCAGTCGTCAGATTTTCCTTCTGAGGATCTTCGTCTTTGAACCTCCTTTTTGATTAGTTCATAATGTCACAGAAGCCAGTAGAACTAAATAGGTCCGTATAGTAGGCACTAACACTCAAGCACCGGCGGACAAAGGCACGGCTGGTGAACCGACTCGTGAACGAGCTCTCCGAGCGAAGTAGAGAGCGCGCACCAGTCTCCCGAGCTCGACCACATGGCGGAGACAATAAGTGATTACTACCACTGCGGGATTGTCCGTCCCAGTAGAAAAGGCATCGTCCCGATGCCGCGTGGCGAGGTCAGGAAGAATCGCAGGGGCGATGAATGTCAAGTTCACATGGGTAAGTAACACGCAGTCAAAGGAAGAAAAAAATCACACACGTGGCTTGACCTAGCGGCCGTGGAGCGACTTAATCCTGGCAACGGGCACGACTTCTGATTGTGTCCGTGGTCGAGAATGAACAGTTCCTTGCGGTATCACTTCATAAGTGACGCCGCTGAGTTTGCCAACACTTAGTACAGGCCAAAGTAGCGGCGCAGAAGCTCCTCCAAGTGACCCCGCTGACGAACAGGAGTCCACACTAAAACTTGAACGCGAGGGTTGTAAATTACTTTCCTATGACGGAGGTTGGAGCGTTGAGCATCATTAGCTTGCTGAGTAAGAAATCTCAGTCTAACCAGCTGGCGTACAGCCTCAGGGAAGAGACGAGCTCGTGCCAGTCTCTAGAGCTCGACCACATGGCGGCGCCAATAAGTGATTACATTGCGTCGATATAATTATACATTTATTAATTATAATGATCTCATTACCTTTTCACCTCCTATCTCTCACCATTCAGTCATCAATGACTAGAACCACAAATTACCTTGGTACAATTTTGTTACGCAACCCCGATTATTTTCAACGTGCGGTGCAGGCAACAATTACAACTCCGACCGGTTTTCGACTGAAAGAGATATATAAGATATAGGTAAATAGTTTCATGTTCTTTGCTTAATTCTTTACTTAAAATGCAGGGTGGTTGTTGATCAATCAAAAATTGTTCTGCGGGTTGCGTGTCACCGCTCCCCATGGTAATGTTTGAAGTTGCCTAATCTTTTGCTATACTGGAATGAAGCAGAACCACTTACTTAAAAGTATTGGAATTTTATAACCTACGAGAGCGAGCAAAATTGTGTAAACGGTGTGCACTTCGGCTGCGTACCGTGATACAGATAAGTAGAGTCTACCGTCTTTGCTCCCTGAATCTCACGGGGAAGACCTGTTTGGACCGGTGAGGCTCAAACGGCATTTTTACACTATATATCCCAAGCATAAATGCTACTAACTCGAACAGAGTGTACTGGGGTCTAGTTTTTACATCGTTATTCTAAAGCGTTATTGTGTACATTAGACAAGACACAAAATAGAAGCATTGATAATGAAAACTATCAATCTGGAATTTTTGTTTTCAAAATCACCTATTATCAATAGGAGAGGTAATTTCAAGAAACAGTGATTCTGTGGCTGGCTAATTTCTAATCGCTTTCTTGCTAAGCAGGACAACTTATCGAACCGTATGTGCTGACGTGCCGCTAGATAACAACGGTACTCCCCCGAGTGTCTTGAAAGCAGGTGCTCCCACAAACGTCCTTGGCAATGCATCAACACCGAGTGTCGAATGATAAACATTATTTTTGCTATCTACTTGCATAGAAAATTTATTTTCTTTTATGTGAATGACATCACTAAGACATTTTTGTTATTTATGAGTTCAGGGCAAGCTCGCTCCTTCTTGCATGCATTAATTACTAAAATGCCTTAAGAAAACAATTTTCACGTATGGGGCATGAAGTGGTATGTGAAATCACGCTCGATGTAGTTATAAAGTCTCGACTTAGCCAACCTATTCGAACAAGCTTGAATGCCCCTAGAGTGGCGTGTCTGCCTCAGGCTTCAAGGGTATATCTAAGGGAAGCGATTAAGTACATTTATAGAGACTCCCGTATCAAACTACCAGCGGGTAGGGAGCGCTCTTCTAGAAGCACAACATGCCCATCTATACACCAGATTTTTTTGACGCTCTCGGGCGCGGCCATATTGTGCCAATTGGTGCGCGAGGCAGGGGGGGGGGGGGAGGGGGGGCGTGCCTGCGCGATAGCAAAGATTAGCTCGCCTTGGGCTGCTAGAGAATATTGCCAAATAATTTTGCACCGTTCGGCTGTGTAGGATCACACTTTTTTACGCTCTCGTAGAGTTAAAATAGATGCATTATCTATGGCATTTAGTTTTACATTTACATTACTGTGTTGGTAAGCATGCCACGGCCTTTCTAACTTTCTAATGTTTTCGTTCCAGTACCCTAGAACCGCAAAAGACATTTTCAATTGCTTCACGCATTAATATGGCACATATATAATTCTGGCCAGTTCCAAAGCGCTCTTCATGCTTCCTGCCAGCCATAGCGAATCTCATCAATCAGGTTGCGTTGTCGCCGGCGGGTGGTGCGCCGGTCACATAAACAAATTATCGCTATGTGCTCATCTGAGTTAATAAGCTAATAGCAGGCAATGTTTTTGGCGCATTTTTCACAAACACCGCCACATTGAGATCGTTTTTTTATGCTTGGAAAATTTTAGATAGCAGTTCATATGCATGATACGCCTTTTTAAATACTCCGCCTACATGGCGTATTTATGCAAAATAAAAAAAAAACAGAAGCAAATAAATGCCATTTGGAACAATACTCAATTTGCATATGGTATATAGAGTTTAGAATCCCATCGGCAATGGCATCGGCTATAACGCATTCTGTACGGGAGTGCTCTGAAACTTTCATCAACCTGGTGCTCTTTGACATTTAGTCATATCGCATTTGACAAGCGCCTTCCGCTTCGCCTTCGGTGAAGAGCGGCGGCCTCCGCCGTACGTGGTCGAACCAACGTCTTCTGCCTCAACAATCGAGAGTCCTAGCCACTGACCCACTGTTGTCGTGCGAGGCACTGTTTCAGTATTCTTAAATAGTCATGAATAAATATTAACAGTTAGGCCGATCTCGCGGCTCCTGCAGCCAGAATACGAGAGCAAATATTCTCACGTAGTGGTGACAATATTTTATTTCGAAGCTACTGGTAGGTTTGAAAGTGCTGCGCAGCGTTTTGGTCCAGCTTCATAGCCTGTAATGAAATTGTGTTTAGCTGCGTCTCAGGGAAATACTTACAGCAAAACGATACTACGCTCAACCGTTTTCCATATCGACTTTTCTCTGAAATACGGAAATACCAATTTGGATTGGTGACGGCTGTGCTTACATTCCCGTAAAGGCACGGTAAAAGAAAGCTGGACTACTGGGGTCTGAACTCACGTGAGTTGCCTAAGCATCCTTCAGCGTGAAGACCCCGAACATGTGCCTTTATCGCATGCGAAGGGCGCGCGCACGCACGCACGCACGCACGCACGCACGCACGCACGCACACACACACACACACACACACACACACACACACACACACACACACGCACGCACACACACACACACACACACACACACACACACACACACACACACACACACACACACACACACACACACACACACACACACACACACACACACACACACACACACACACACACACACACACACACACACACACACACACACAAAGAAATAAAATGAAATGCCGGCGCAGTACTGCGTACAAACGGGGATTTCCAGCTCGTAACCTGCATGGTAGGCTACCCTCGGATATCGCGTCAACAAGGAATTGCTGTACTACAAATTGCTGCAGTATACTCTAGATCAGGGCAAACGATGTACAGCACGTACTTATACGCCCATATGGTAGAGTGCGTTAAAAACAGAACTAAAGAAAGCTTGTTCACGACCGCGTATTATACACGAGGCATCTGCGCCACCTGCAGTCCCCGGGCACGCGCGCCCCACAGATGGTGCTTTGTGTCAAGAGTAGGAGCGCGCTAGCAGCCTGGGTGCGAGGCTAACAAAAGCTATTGTGCATATGATCTGCAATGATACTTGCCAATTAGCATTAACGAGCATGCTCCTCATTTTCCTTTTACGCCGACAACAACAGATTATTTGGAGAATGGTGCTTTATTTCTATCGCTTTATTAAAGCTCGCAATTATTTCTAAAGCAAATTAGCAGCCTTGGCAATTCGACACAAATGCTTGATCAGTTTGTGAGTCCTTATTTATAAACAACGAACACAGCACGCGTTGAATTGAATTTGGTTATGTATATATCAATGCACAGAGAAAGTTTATATGGTGACCTGCATACACGGCAAAGTAAATCCAAAGAAACTAAGACCCAATCAGGCCAAAATGTTTGCAAGGAGCTCTAAAGTAATGTTTAAATAATAATCAATTATACGTACCCGACAGTTAACATCTGTGGTATAAAAAAAGATGCGGCAAGGGCTCACGAATCCGCGAGAGTTGCGCTATTGGCAATATGTAATAAATATAAGCATTATAACCAAGCAATCAAACAAAGGTGAAGCAATTGCAGAGGAACTTTATCTTGAGAAAAAGTATCCAAAGTATAAAAATAGGCCCAGTATTTATGAACATATACGCTTGTTTATCACGAAGCACGGGCAATCGAGCAATGCTTTCTAATCTCAGGTTGTAGCAGAAAAAGAAAATTAGGGCTACAGTTCACCAGTTTGTAGGAGCGTTCAGTAATGTAGCTGACATAACTTCTTGAGCTGACTTCACAAGCACCTTTCCCAATGAAGAAGCATTACCGACTCACGCGAGTGGGTTTGATGTTCTGGTTTCAGCGATTTCTGTTCTTAAAATGAAAGCGACTGGTAAGTAAACTTACCAATCTATCAGGGTCGAATGGGCAGAGACGGGATTTGCGTATGTTCCTAAATACGCTGAGAAATAACTCCAGGGTTCATTATTTCAAGAGGAAAGGTGGTGCCTAAGAGAAGTGTGCATTGTTTTATGCCGCTTTCTTATCATCTGGAAAACCCAGCCCACGCTAGCAGGCTGTGTTATGGAGATAACTGAGATATGTGTGGGCTGACCACTTTATTGAAGTGCACCGGCTTGAAGACTTCGTTATGCTTATGTTGTAGAACGACGGGGCCATTTTTGCGTTCAGGTGCCGGATATTTGAGAGCTTTCCTCTAAAGCCTTAGTGCAGTTTAAGCAACATGCAATTGATGGGCAGGCGTATGGAAGCTCAATTGTTCACTGCATTTTCAGTTGTGCAGTCGAGTCTCTTAAGTTTTCTGAAGGGGAGACTATGATGCACAAGAATGTTTTGGCAATCATTGTTTGCATTTCGCTATGTTGTCTGCTGCCTTGCAATATAGGGGCCGAGGTGCGTGTCAAGCTGCAATTTCTGGCTTTTTTCTCTCTACACTCACCATGTGTACATGGGAATGTATATTAAATATAAAATTGCAAATGAATGAAATTCATTAGTTTGTATTGGCTTTCACAGTTGTGTTTACTGGAGGGCGGTAAGCACTATACTGACGCCTGTGTTCAAAAAAATCTGGGTTTAAAAAGATGCAACCGGATTAACTAACCAAACACAAAGTGTTGTAAATAGCGGAAATATAGCGAAATGGGTGCTTAGGATATTTAGGCTTCGTGTTAAATTTAGATGCGAAAGCTCCTTTAACGCCACCTTTTCATTCAGGGAATTTTCGCCTTTAAGGGACGGAAGCAAAGTTTGTATAACGGCGAGCATACTCAGTTGATGTGCTTTTGAGGTAAATGATGGCGCACTTTCTGTCTCAACTTAACGTGGGCATCTCAATCTTCACTTAACAATGAACGTCATACACCTGGAATTACGTATGTCGTAGGTTAGAATCGAAATCGGAATCCAAATGGTAAAACAGCACACTGAAGCCTAAACAAGAAATAAATTTTCAGAATCGTGATAAGAAATCACTGACGTATTTTTTCATTGCAACCCCGAAAACGTCGCTGCCGACTTTCGTGCGGCACGGGATCCTAAGCCATGGAGTAAAACCTGGGCCCATAAAAAGTGGCCAGTATCCTAACGACAGAATCATGGCGTTGTGCCTCCACAAGATATAGAAAAAGCACTTAACTGTGAGCCACACATGCGTTTGCGTACGCTTCAGTAATCGATTTCATAAAACATAAGACGCTTCTCTGCGGCGTCCTCCGTAGCTAGTCACAGCAGCTCCAGTGTGTTGAAATTAAAGAGCGATGAAAAGGTTTTAGGCAAAACGTTCCGAAAAGATTTTAAAGTCATTGATTGAAGGTGCCAAAAAGAATTAAAGGCAGCGTTGCAATAGTGTTTTCGTGCTGTGGCCCCCCGAAGCATATCTGTTCTCACCAACATGGGTTGAAAATCTACGCTCGTTGGCGTTTTTCTACGTTTAGGTTATATCCGCCGCCTTATATGTCTTCAGGCAGAGCCACAACTATACTTACAATCCAATTGAGAGTCCTAGTCATAACGCAATATAATGGCCATAGGCGTTTTTGATGCCTCAAGGAATATCTTATCTCAAATATTTATTTATAAATTTTATATACTGAGGTGGGTAGACAAATTAATTATATGAAAAGATCCAACAGTTTTTTATGAGTCATGAAAACAATACTTGCGTATGCTTCTTCATATTCTAGTTCTGTTCAACAAATAAAGGAGACCATTTACGCATGGTGCAATACAAAAATGCGGGAAATATACTCATGGCAGTAGATGCAAAAATTTATAACATACCAACAGTTGCGAATAAAAAGCAAAATCATCATCAACATCAACCTGACTATACCCACTGCAGGGCGAAGGCCTCTCCCATATTTCTCCACTTAACCCGGTACTGTGCTAGCTGCATCCACTTGACCCCTGCGAACTTCTTAATCTCATCCGCCCACCTAACTTTCTGCCGCCCCCTGCTACGCTTTCCTTCCCTTGGAATCCAGTTTGTTACCCTAAGCGACCATCAATTATCCGCTCTTCGCACTGGATGTCCTGGCCATGTCCATTTCTTCTTCTTAATCTCCGCTATAATGTCGGTAACTTGAGTTATTTCTCTGACCCACTCTGCACGCTTCCTATCTCTTAATGTTACCCCTACCATTTTTCGTTCCATAGCCCTCTGGATTGTCCTCAACTTAAGTAGAAATGCAAAATAATAAATGCGAAAATACAGAGCACTGAAAGCCTCCATTTTAAAGGTGCAAGATCCAGACATAGAAGAGATGCTGGAGATTATATCTACAGTTGTGTAAATTTGGAACAAAGTAGAATTATTTTAACAAGCATAGCGACATCGTCTCGCCTCAGAGTTCCAAATATTTGAAAGAAACTAAGCTTCAAAGCCTAATACACATTTCTGCAAAAGGTAAAGTCATCGGTGAGGTATAAACGTGGGAAGTAATATAAAGGGCTTAACCTAAATGTTGAGAACGTGAAGAGAGGTGAGAACAAAAACTATAGGTGTAAAGTTAAGAGAAACAAGTAGAGCAGAGTAAGTAAGGGAGCGACTGCGAGTTATCAACATCCTTTTCGAAAACAAGAAGTCAATATTAGCGTATAACCTGAGTCAACATAAGAGACAGCGCAAAGTGTAGGTGAGTAGACTCTGTAAGAATAAAAATCTTCCTGTAAGTGCAAGAACAAATGAGCTGATACGAATAACAAGATTCTCAGGAAAAGTTGCCTAAAACTCGCTTCAGAAAGGGGTGACGGGGAAAATGTTATAATTTTATTTGCCCTGGACTGATTGCAGTAAGGATGCTCTTTTTGATAACTGGTGAATATTGCACTTCCTTTGCGAGAAATTTTGATTTCTGTCAAGTGCCAGTAAGCACCATCACATTACATTCAACGAGCAGCCTATTGTCCAGCTCAGGTAAAACCCTCTTATCAAGTGGTTTGCTTGTGTTAAGAACTATTGTAAACAGCGGATTAGACGCAGTGGGTTTTCACACCGATATGTTTTAGCCTGAAACACAGAAACAGGTGCTATCTGAGACAGTCTCTTGCGAAACAAAAGTTTCCAGTACAGCTGCTATTGTTAGTATTATTTAGATGATTGTTAACCGTGTGTTTTCGCGTGGCTCGAAGAAACAATAATCTGGTATCTCACGCAGGTTGCCAAGTGGTGTGAAATTATCGCGCTCATTGAAGCCCTCATAAATGGGGATTTCATGTCATGATTTTCGCTATAACGTCCGCATGAAATGCAACGTTGCGGTGACCGACAAAGATTTAGGCCAAATTCCTTCGTATAGATGATACTTGCACAGTGGATTCTTGCGCCGAAAGAGAAAAAAAACAAAGCGCACTAAACTTTGTGCGGAAGCCAGCAGTAGGGCGTACTTGTCATTTCTTCATTCTTCGTTTGATCTGAAAAGTTATTTACTCAGAATACTAAGAAATCTTACCCACCAAATATTCTACTGCAAAAGAGGAAATACGCTTTTCATGTCACGTTGTAAAATATTCAGTTTTCACGGCCAGATCATCCACGGTCAATCGTCCTAAACTAAATAATCAAGTAGTACTCGTGAGTGGACTAGTGTATTTATATAATACCACCAGTACAGCACGGCTGCATTACTTAGGAGCAGGGCAATTTACAACAATTAAAAAAGAGCAAGAAGCATAAGATTAGAAGACTACAAAAGAACAGATGTAAAAACATTGTACTTAACAATTTACTTGTGACAACATAAAATATTGGAAGGTTTGAAGGTTTATTAAAACGAAATACAAGTCAATTATAAGTGCATAAAAAAGTTTGTACAGTAGGAGGTCCCGAAGTAAGACTGTCTTGGGGACCTCCCATCAGAAATACATGAGTATAAATACACAAGTGCGGCAGAGGATCTAGAAAAATATATAATCAAATTGAAACCTATTAAAATTTCGGCAATGAATAAGTTACACAATAGTAAGCGGGCGTAAGTTTTCAAACAAGAAAAAAGAAAAAGAAAAAAATCAATCAAAGGCATACATCAGGCAAAGCCCAAGAACATTATGAAAAACACAAAAAAAATATCAGGCATGGAATGGGCAAAGGATGGATGCAAAGATAATAAGAACGGAAGCGGAGACAGATAAGTATGTTCACAATGACAAACACTTTGACCGTTTGCTGTCGGAGTGGGGAACAGAAAATGCGATTAAGGTAACCTTAGGTAAGGTATGAAGCTGAATTGTTTGATGGATGTTTTTTTAGTCGAGTGTAGAAAGCGGGTTGCGAATGGGCTGATTTAACTCGGTAATGAATTCCAAGTTTTTATGGCGGAGAAAAAAGCAGTTTGTTTTCCGTAATTTGTGTTTACTTTTGGTAGTAGCATATTATTTTGTTCAGAGAATATAGTGTTATTATTATTAGCGAGGAAAGATTCAGAGAAACAGAGAAGTTGGCAATTATCATTGCGAGCGCGGTAAATTAAAAGACCTAACCTAAGAATAAGGAGGCATTTCAAGGGAAGAATGTTTAGGTCAGAGTAAAGGCGTGAAGCAGAGGCGGTGTATGGGCTGAATGATATAATTCGAAGCGCTTGGTTTTGAAGATGAGAAATACATGATAAATGGCATGATTAGGTATTACCTCATGATGATATGCAATAATTAAGATGACTGTTAATGAAGGCATAATATAGGGATAAGAAAACATGGCTTTGAAAAATATGTCTAGTTTTTATTAACACCCTTATTCCAAATGAAATTTTTTTACTGACAGATTTTGTGTGTAAACTTTAGGTGACAGTCGAGCATGATGCCGAGAAATGTAACGGATTCGGAGGCAAAAATTATATGATGTCCCAGACAAATGTGTGGGTTCGTGATAATTTGCTTTTGATGAGTGCGGAATATCATGAAGGTAGTTTTTGCAGGAATAAGTTGTAGCATGTTAATGATATGAAGCAGTGTTCTAAAACAGCATAATAACGAGCATATGAACACAGACAAAGTACTTAGTGTAGGAAGGTATATTAAAACTAGGATCTTGATGCACTATTGCTGATAAGACCATTCTTCAGTAAGTGCGCTGTTTGAGTCAGGAAGGAGAGATTTAAACGTTTGTGTCGTCTATTGACCTTGTTCTTATGAACCCAAGCAGAGCATGTATTGTTCCCAATTATTATCTATGAAAATTTACCTATTGCTTTTTGATATTTACATTAGTGTGTAGTAAACAATCGTAATATTTATAGAAGTGGTTATGTTTTGGCAACATTATTATTGACAGATGTGTATGGTAGCTGGCGATCACTTACCTTCTGCAAGCCATACGCTGCTAACAAGGCTGCACGAAGGGTTGTGTTGAAGCGTTTGATTATCGCCCCCCCCCCCCAAAAAAAAAAAAACACTAGCTTTACCGTGAACCAAGGGGGAAACTGAGAAAACGAAATCCGTCTAAAAAAGCTTCCTTTCTCCACTGTTTCAATTGACGTCTATGGCCTCTGCTTATTCGATTAATCAGGTGGAATGCTGCATACAGCACACGAGAAGCATACAAAACGGCAACTCTTTCTTCTTGGCTTGCAGGATTTTAGGATGCAGCTCTTATTCGGCACAGTGATTAAGAAAAACAATATTTATATTAATAAGAACTAATAATTTATTAATCATTTTTTAATAAGCCGCCTTTCACACTAGTTTCACTAGTACGCGGAACGCAACGTAAATCACACCGGGTCATTCTCTTCCACCTATATTTCTTGCAACTGGTCCGCGCGCGGCCTGCTAAAGGGATGAAGCTCACATCTCATTTCTTTATTAAGTGGTAACTTAGTATTTCATTTCCGTAATCATCACATATTCTTCTCATCTCGCCCCCCCCCCCCCCCCTCCTCCCGCTTTTTTTATCACGGCAACCCAAAGAATTTCCTGAGGAATACATCGAGGAACAGAGAAAAAAATGGTGTCGCTAGTCTCAGTACTGATTGCACGACAAGCTTCTTCTATTTGGGAAGCTATATGCAGTTTGCATTATATCGTATCGAATGCGCCCAATCGACTCCACTAATATACGAATGGCAAAGATGCGTCAGCTGTGTCACCGAGATGTGGTTTCATACTCGTTCTGGCTGTTACTGTGGCGGAAACTGCTGCTCGAAGTAGCTTTCAGACTGCGGTGGGGAAAGGCAAGGTTACCCTTGCCAGTAGAATTCGTGTTCGTAAGCAAGAAGCCTGTTTTCTGTGCATGAAATCAGCTATGTCGAGGCGGCCCATGTGTCTACGCTGTCAAAACACTCAAATTTCTGCCGGTGCAACGAAACTAAAGCTCAGCATGTATCCATTCAGATATTCATTTTTACCGGCATTCCGGGTACCATATTCTTATACAGGGTCGCTGTCACTGTTGTGTAATGCTTTTAGAACGTAGATGCCTACGACGACAGGACAGGGTTTTTTTTTTTTCGTTCGGACTTTTTGTAAACCTCGTTCATGGTCTCAGCCTCAGTCACGCGTTGTGTACGTCACTGTCAAGGAAGCACAACAAAACAGTGTGAAGTTTATTGCAAGCACTGCTTATCAGACCCAACTGCGAAGTTAGGGCTTGTCGTCAAGTCATGTCAAATGGTAGAAAAATCGACGGGGGTGAATACGGCCAGGTGAGTTTTAATTGAAAGACAAAGTCAAATAGAGAACTGCGCATTTTAAAACATTTGGTATGATAATATTTTCTAGCTACGATTGTAATGTTGTGGTTAAGCAACATGAAACATACTCTGGAAAAATGTACACTGTAAACCACTTTGCACCCTTAAGGGTACATTAGTCATTTAACATCCTTACAACACCCATGTTTTTTCGTGAAATGGGTGTTCTTATTTGTTCGAACCTTCTTTACCCCCACTCGGGATTTTTGGAGTGTTGAAAAGGTTCATTTAGTAAAATGCACCCCTCCAATCTCCAAGGGTGTAAGGGTGTTTTAATCTTTTTTTCATTTTTCATTAATTACGAAAACTTCAGGATAAAGGGAGGGATCAGCGTGGACTTCGTTTGCAGAATGACGAAGTCTGTTCAAGTAATTGTGAAAGCAGTACAAATGCTGTCACGGTGCTGATATCATGTGCTCTTTACTACACGTTCAGGCGCTCATTTTTTTCTTTTTGCAAACGGTTGTAAGAATGAAAATAAATACAGTATGCGGGGTTCAGTGTCCATAATTAGGCTATATACATCAGTAACAGCCAGAGAGCGTCGTGCGTAATAGAGCAATCCGAGATTAACTTGTAATGCACTACACATTGGCATTGTAAACATTACATCTTGGTAGTATCCATTCCGGCAGCCTTACGAAATCTGAGAACTGCACTACGCCAGCCAGAGTCCATGCATCGGATATAACCTCAAGCCAACATTTTCATCCACCCCGTTACCATCGTATCGCGGGCTCAGAGTGACGGCGCCAAACGGAGGGTGCAATGCCGTTGCGGAATTAAAATTTGTCCAGTACTTGTTTTGCATCCTGACGATCTAGGGAGAAAGTTGCACAATACTGTAGGCGCATTGTTAACTACATGCGCAGCTCGTAAACATTACTGCAAGTTACTATTTTATTTGGCCACATAATTAACGCCTAGACCACCAACACTCTACCTCACCTTACGGCTTTCCTGCCTCGCATGACCCCACTACGAGTAGCAAGATGCGTACATCACTGCACCGGCACTTACACGTATTCAGCCACGACCTGCTGAAAAGGCCTCGGACGAGAGCGTTACGAGGCGAGTGGCCGTCGGAAAATCGGTCTTCTTCCGCAACTTCGCAGGAAGCCCAGCTTGGATAGAAGGCACCGTACAAAAAAGACTAGGGCATCGATCTTGGCTGATCAGATCCAAAACCGGAACGGTTCGTCGACACCTTGATCACAAAAAGCCAGGTGCTGAATCCTACCCGACGGAAGATCCGCTATTGAACGATAAGACCAGCGGACCAGCAGCAAGCACAATTCCGGCTCCTTACATGATCGCGACACCACAAGCGGAAGCTTCGCCTGAGGACGATCTGCCTACAGCGCCCCACTCCGAACATGGAGAAGCTGAGGCCTGACAAAATGACTGCGCAACACAACCCTGCGACGACCAACAAAACGAGTCCAGGCATGATCAAGCTCTGCCAAGGCCTCAACGTGAACGTCGTCCACCCAACCGATACGGTGACCCAGTCTAAGGAGGAAGGGGTGTTGTGTACGCGAACCGACGCACTGCCACACCGCCTCCTAGCAAACGGACGCACGGCCGCTCCAGCTGCAATGCCTCCTTGCAGCTGCGAGCCGGCCCCTTCGGAGGAACCAGCGGGGGTCCCCCCTGCCTGCGCCGACGACGACGCGCGGACGTATCGAGCCGTGCGTGCGTTGCCTCGGAACTGGACCGTCCTGGGATCATGTGCGCGACCAGGGCATGCGAAGCAATGCCTTCTATAAGGTGTATCCACACGACGGACCACGGACTGGCCCGCGGACTGATCACGTGGTGTCGATCGCGTATGGTCCGACTAAGTCCGGCCCGCGACAGCATCCACACGGCGGGCCAAAATAGCAGCCGACAAGCCGGACCACGAGGCCGGCCAAAGGTATACGCTATTTACTTCGCCGTTTCGCGATGTGCTCGTTGAACACTGCCTCCGATTTTTTTTTTTTTACATTATTTCACACTGCCAAATTTGGCGTGCATTTCGGCAATATTCAGGTACGGCCTTCGTCTATAGGGGCTTCATATAAACATGGATGGATGCACCTGTGCAGCCCTAAGAATGTACCTGAGTTTTAATCGTTCCACTTAATCCGTTTAATTACAGACGCAAAGATGAAGATGATCAATAAGGACCACACGCGGACGCCTTAACTGAGGACCGAACTTAAGCCGCGTTCAGACTACGTGCGCATCCGTCGTAAGTATCTATCGCAGTGCGCATAGCGGCTGGAACTCCCGTTTACGTAGCTTGCGACCGCGCATGTTCACACTGGGCCGTTCGGTAAGATGCGTTCTTTACGATCGGCCAATCACTGCTCTCAACATGGCGCCGGTTAGCGAGCGGCTGATAGCGAAGGTCTGGGCTCTTCAAACTCAAAATGAGATGTGAAAGAAAAGACTGGACACACAAATAAAATACGAAAAAGAACAATGGGTATATTAACAATTAACCACTCGATTACAAATACACTTCGTTTCGCACACGCACGTTCGCACACAGTTTTCAAACGTCCGCTCAGCGTGCTGACGCACCACTCACTCCGCACATTTCTTCACGCGCCCGCTCTCGTTGCCGACGTACCGCGCACTCCTGCTCGGTGTCGCATGATCGCACTCTCACGCACCAAAACAGGCGTACGGTCCGCCTGCATCCCTGCTTTCGATTTTACCAGTGCCCCGGAGCGATCTTGGAGACGGGCCGGGGCGGTGACTCAAAAGCCGTACTACTGACACCGAACAACGAGCCGGGACGCGCGGCAGACACGGAAACGAACGCGGAACCTCGTCCCCCCTCAGAAAATGCTGTTTTCTTTTCTATTTTACGGTGAGCTTCTTTCAAACTTCGACGAGTCGGCACCAGCTCCGTTCTGCGGCCCGACCGCAACGTCGCCCCGCATCGACCTTTCGCTGCAGGCCAACTGTTCCCTCACTTGTCAACGCAGTCGATGGGCTGCGAGAATGCACGGGAATGAAGCGGGCATCCCCCGCCTCCATAACCTCATTTTTCTAAACTAGAGGAAACATTTGCTTGTTAAGACCTTGTTCGCACATGAAAAAACCGATTGATAAACCACTTACTACTTTGACTCAGCGCACTGGCAATTTGCAGCCAGGCATCTTTTTGCACTTCTCTGTGCGATTTCAGCTACTCGTAGTAGAGAGCCGGCCTCTGCCGAACTTTTTTTATGAGAGGCTGATAATTCCACAGCGAAGATTCCGCACTGCACATGATTAAGCAGCGGACAGACGCAATCACCGACACAGGCACAATCACTGACACAACACCAATAACACCGGCGAGCCGAGACACTGCAGCAGAGTAGGAGCGTTGGATCATGTCGCCTACTAGCTGGTTTGCGCGCGAAATCTGGGAAGACCGGAAGCCCCATGACCGGAAAGGGAAAACCGAAACAGCTGTGCGCATTGGTCGCGCGTAACAGACGTATCTGTGCTAGTCGTAAAAGTCGCGGGTCCTCCGACATTTACGCCCACGCTCGGTGCGGACGTTACGCATCTTACGCTCAATGCGACAGCAGTCTGAACAGACACGTTACGTTTTTTGCGCTTACGCTTACGATCATTACGAAAGATACGTGCGTTGCGCACGTAGTCTGAACGCGGCTTTAGCCGCAATTAACGCGAATAGCAGCTCACCACTGCTGCACAGCACGCAACCGTTGCATAACGAAGCTGCGGTTACAAATATCCTAATTATTTATAACACCGTGCGTGGACCCGCTTCCGACTCGGGCGGTAATAGCGTGCTCAGGCATCGCCCTACCGCCGCGACGAGGCGTGCTACGGCAGCGGCGGATATCTCTCGCACTAGCGTGCGTAGTGAAACAGTATTTCCTAGAATAACAAGCCTGACATAAAGGCGCATCCGAACTGACCACTTCGTGAGAATCACTGTGATAACAAGCAAGTTTGTGCATAACAGCTGCCGCAAGTGTAGCGCCGGCTCACCCGGCCTTCTTGTACGCTATCTCCGCTGCTAATGCCTCGCCCATATATTGCCATATCTTTTTTTTTTTTTTTTAAAGACAGTCAGTAGACCTTTTTTTTAATTTTTTACAGTGGGCAGGCCATTTACAGCAGTGCTGATCAAATCGAAAGCACCGTTCGCGGTGGCTTCGATTCGAAACAATCTAGGCTTAGTGACGACTAGGGTAGAGGTGGTATAGGCGCGGCCAGTGCGCGCCGTCGTCTACCGCGCTAGCGGCGGCACCACTCCGGCAAACTCGTGGCATTTGTCGTCGCACGTGTTCGTTTGGGAACTTCTCTTTCATGATGTAACTGGGGCCCATGTTTTTTGACACTTAAACAAGCCATTGTAAAACACTTGTCCGGGACGTGACAAGGCAGCAGTACGTAGTGCTGCACGTACCGTGGTACGCGGTACTCGAAGGCTGCATAAAAACACCGTCGTATGCCACTCTAGACACTGCCTATGTTACTTGGGGCTCTTCAATACATGCTCGAACTGCACTTTGTTGATTTGGGCGAGCTCATGCGCTTTCATCGGGCGCAAACACGCCTCCTCTGTTCACAGACGCCGCCAGGTCCGTGGTCCGCGGTCCGAGAAAAATGCCCAGCCATTTTCGCCCGCTCCGGTCCGCGGACCTGGCGCGGACCTCGTAAACCGGAAGTGGAACGTCACGTGACGCTTGGTCCGCGGACCAAAATAGCTCCGTGGTCCCTCGTGTGGATACACCTTTACAGGCGCTCGCGCTTCTTTCTCTCCTTCTCTTCCCCTCTCTCCTAAAGCACAATAAAGTGGTCTCTTCCCAGCAACCGAAACAAGAGGTTCCTCGCTCACGGGGCTCCGACGCCCTAAACATAACATGTGGCATCACATATTCATTTTCAGATTCTAAAACGAACATTCAGTTAAGCTCAATTTCCATCTATCAGTAGTTTTTGCGCTCCATGTATTTATAAAACTGGAGGCCGACAGTCTTTCTTTAAAGCTCCTTGTTACCTCGTTATGGGCGCATATGAGAAAGCGCTTTGCTTTGTAATTAACTATTTCATGTTTTAATGCGGGCTTGCGGGCTTGATCACATGGAGCGCTGCATGAAACTAGGGCAGCTTAAATTCGATAAAATTGGGTAGTGTCCGATTGTAGATCTCTGGAAGATTTCCACGTGTCCTATTAAAAGCATAACACGAGGCATGCTCTTAGCAGGACACATGTAAATCATCCATAGATCTACAATCGGACACTATGCAATTTTAACCATATTTAAGCCACGGTCATTCCATGCAGTGCTTCATGTTAACAATGGACCCGTACTAGCCCCGAAACGTGGTTTTCCCTTTTTTTTTTTCAGAAGATTGGAGCGAGTGTATGCTTGTTTCTGCAGTGATTAGCCGGCACCTAAAGCAGTTTTTGTGCAGACACACTTTTCTTGAAAAGCAACATGCATTCCAAAAGGTCCTGATAACTGATATCTGCAGGGGAACAATTCTCAAAAGCTTTCCCCAAAGGGGGAGAAGGAAAAAGAAATAGAATATTAACAGGACAGTGAACCATACCTGCCACTGTGGTTCACTGTCCTGTTAATATTCTTTTTTATGTCCTTCTCCCCCATCTGGATAATGCTCTTGAGAATTTTCTTTTTGTGTGTGTGCAGTCGTGGCCGAGCGGTCAAGGCGATGGACTAGATATCCATGCAGGGTGTTTTTCTGGGCAAGTTGGTAGTTGTCAACATTATGGTATCGCAGTGCTGGCTGGCAGATCAGAACAAAATCAAAAGCATATTTAAACCCTTGCCAGTGATGCCCGCTCTGCCCAGATGAAGGCAAGTCCATTTGTTGAAATGTTGGCTCAACCTGCGAACTGAGGCTTCACCCCTCTACTATTTTCCAGCGCTCTTTCATAGAGTGTAGCAATCTTCTTCCTCTCATTCTACATGGACAACTTGTAGTGTAACTTGTATTCGTTCGTCATTGCCGCTTCGTTATTTTATAGCAATATGTATAACTATGTACTAAATACCTTATTCATTCTTGGTAGTTGGATTTCAGCCGAGACTTGTTTCAGACCACTTTGAATATTATGTTGAGCATCAGTGTTCCTTAAAACCCTGCATTAAGTGAATGAAAGGCAACATGTGTGGAGAGGTTATCATTGATGTAAATGTGAGCAGACAGAAATGGAGCTTCTCATGGCTTCTTTATTCATGTGTCATTAAATTGGAAATTGTTTAGCACTCTCATAATAAACTTTTACTAATGGATGGCTACGGCTGTTGCAAAAGCTGATTGGTATTGAAATCGTGCTAAAACAAATCGCTAACGCACTATTTATCAGAGGTGAGAGTTGGAAGAAAAAAACAACAACCCTTACTGCGATTATAGATGAAGCCACAGCTGGACTCAATTGCTGTATGAAGCTGCTATAACATTCCTAGCGAGCTAATTTGTGTGGTACCAAGAGCCTGCCTATTAATATGGCCTGAATATCAGTATTCTATAATTAAAATAGATCAGAACAAAATGAAGGCAATAAACTACATAAAGTCAAAGGAGACTGAAGAAGCATTGAGGGGCAGCCGCAGACTGCCAGTGAATGTTTTGACAAGTGAACATGTCAATGTTTGAGCAGTGGTGTAGTTTTTATTTTTGCTTCCCAAGGACTAAGGCGAGTAGGGAAGGAATAAAAAGATGCTGCCTTGGAGATGGCCTTATATTAACTTGGAACTTGTGATCCCATATTCTGAAGGAAATAAAAACTTTGCAGCAACAAGATGAATAGGTGGTCCCTTAACCTGAAGAAAATAAAAAATTTTGCTGCAGTACTTCAAGTGCAGTGCATTGTACTCGATGAATAGGCACAAGAAGCAGGTTGGATGTTCGCATGTGTTTGTAGAAGAAAACTGATGATTTTGTAAGTGAATTGCCATGCCAACGTAGCTGCCAATAATAGTAGGTACTGTGAGAAACAGATGGCATACAAGGCAGGGAAGAAAAAGACGGAGTTTCTAGGAAGGCATTGCTGACGAGTCTGGAGGGAGACATTAAGGAAGGAATAAATAAGGTAGAAAGGAAATACTTGAACAGAATGAATTATGTTACGCCGCACATGCAAAGGATGAAATGCCAAAAGAAAAGAGACAAATGCAATATAAAGTGAGAAGCACCAACAAAAGTTTCAAAAAGCAATGCAGCTCATACTGTAGAGGGGGGAACAATTTTGAAAAAGCAGTTGATGAATAGAATAGATGAATAGAAGATCGTTTGGAGCGCAGGTCATCCTTTAACGCATAAAAAAATTATATATTGACATATTAACAGGAGTTTACAGGGAAACTTGGTAGACTTAGTAGTTTCTGAACAATATTCCCCTCTTGATACCTTCACCACAACTGCAAGGTATGAAAGAACCAATATATGTATGGTGTGGCTTGGTAATACACCTTTCCTCTCATGCACACATATACTGGGTTTCCTTAAGAATGTATTTCATTAACCTTAGTTGCCATTTTTCATGTGATATTTGGCAATAGCAGCATCCCCTGCCATTCAGTCGAAAACATGAAGGCATGCTGAAAAAATTTGGATTTCTGAAAATGTGTGGCAGCCACTTAGCAGCGGATGCAAAAGAGCAAGGTGTCTGTGTTTGCAATGTCAGTGCGCGTTAACTATAAATGGTTAGAATTTTGAGAGCCCTCCACTATGGTGTGTCTCATAGCCTGAGTCGCTTTGGGGTATTAAATGCCCTAAACCATAAAGGAAAATGTTTGACATCAGTGTGAAGTGACTGAACTGAAAACATTATACCATTCATAAACTCTGACTACGAGGCCACTTCTTGCCTGGAACATCATTACAACTTGTAAGTGTATAAAATTAAAGCAAAGCAATTCGGGAGAAATGGCTGTCTAGATCACGCCGTGCACTGATGCAGTGAGGTTTCATTGCCACTGCACTATCATGCTTTACTCATGAAGTGCTCCCTTGGCAAGGGTTTACTTAACAATTTGATATTATTCAGAGAAATATAGGAACAGATGCCTACTGCGGTCCTAGTTTCTAATATATGGCTGTGATTTGCAGCACTTCCTGAGTGGATATTGTAATCATGCAAGTATGCTGCTGCATGCAGTAACTGTTGCAAGTTAACATCTCTCCTTTGTTTTGCCTTTTTTTTATACTGGTCTCTTTGCAGTTCCTGAGTGACTCAACCTTATTAAGAACGATGGGCTTATGGCAGTGCAACATGGACATGAAAGTGGTTCTCCAGGCTGATGCATGGGTATTGCCCCAAGACACAAGAAATGTGAGTAGTTGCAATACCGAATAAATTAAAAGATTGAGTCATGCACTTTACATTGTTCATAGAAGTAGCAATAGTGGACCGAGCAAGACTGGGCTCATAGGCAGCAAGTAGGAGTGAAAAGTGCTTTATGAGAATGATGAGTGTGAATAAAAGCTTATATTGCCCATAGTTTTTTTAGGCATTGGTATATGATAACTGATCTGATATTGGATATGTCTAACCTTTTCGAGCATATCCGATTGGGGATGGGGAACATCCAGAATTTGGCTCCCTGGACCCCCAAATTTCCCTTCATCAGATACGACCAAAGTCGATTTTGATATTAGCTTTAACCGAAGGTGACAACTTTTGTGTATAAATGATGAGTGATACCTTCAGTGATATCACTACTGGGTGCACGGTAGAAGTAGGTGGTAGGATAGAGAAGATACCGGTAAGCTGTCTAATGAGTCTAAATATTTGACTAAGAAATGCCAAAGTATAAAAGCTTCCAAACCAATCGACAATAAAACTGGCAGAGCTATCAAAGGTAATCAACACGTACAAAGTGTCCGAAATAAGGAAGTATTACATGAAGAAAATTGAGCATGTTCTAAAGAACGGGCAGTCTTAAAACGGTGAATCTATGTATCATCCGAAGTAGTCAGGACAGCAAGATTGGCTGTAGTAAAAAACAATCAGACGTTCCCCCAGTGACGAAGAACGAGATTGAGAAAGTTTTAAAAACTATGAAAAGGGGGAAAGGAGCTGGGAAGGATCAGGTAAAAACAGATTTGTTGTAGACTGGAGGGATACCATGCTAGAAAAGCTAGCCACCCTTTAAGTGTAAGGCCTGGAGTCATCAACAGAACTGGAATCATGGAAGATTGTTAACACTATCCTAATTCATAAAAAGGGAAAGTCAAGGACTTGAAAATTAAAGACCGATCAGCTTACTATCTGTTCAATATAAGGTTTTACTAAGGCAATTGCTAATAAAGTTAGGTCAACCTTTGACATTTGTCAAGCAAAAGATCAAGCAGGTTTTTGGAAAGGGTACTACACTCTACTATCGATCATATTCATACCATAGCAAAACATACATTTTTGTTGGTACATCTTCTAACTTTACCAGTGCTGCGATAGGGGACAGAGGGCAGGAACGACAAGTGCTACTAACTGAAGATTATTTGAAAAATACACGGCTATTATACTGACAAAAGACAACCAGAAGTTCATGTGCTACTCCCCCCCATCCCCCCCCCCAAAAAAAAAATATTAGGAATCCCGGTAAGAACTTTTAGTCGTGTATATTTACTTAAGGGATGGTTATGTAGGTGTTGCTGTTCTTGTACACCTAATAGGCAGCATGCAATTCCCATGTCAGTTGATCGTGACGTCTGAATAACTTTTGCTCTGTAAAAAAAGAGGAGTGCATGCTTTTTTATTTGACACATTTGACACATTAGGCACACTTGGTTTGTTCAGGTGAGTTTCAGTAATGTAGGGCTAAATTTGACGAAGGAGCACTATTCAAAGGCGTTTTGTGTTGGCGTAAGTGCGTGTTCATGAACTTCCCGGTTTTGCCAATATAGTTCTTGCCAAATTTAAAAGGTATGTCATTGACCACTCCCTCTTCATACGGCACAAAATGCAACTCATGTTCCACTTGGCAGGCATTTTTCCTTTTGCTTCCTTTTTGTTTTCATTCTCTGGCTCTTCAGTCAACAGCACAAGTTCTTGCTAGCTTATTAGGAGCTGGAAACAGCAATATAATGCCAACTTGATTATGCCTATGGGATAACTGATGGATGTATGATATCACTGCATACTTCTTTTTCTTTATGCTGGAAGGCCTCTGTGGATCATGTTTACCAAACGGCTATCTTTTTCAGGATTTTACTGCAAGCGTTTCAAGTGATTCGGAAAGCTGGCTAACCTGAGCCTCTGGACCTGCTGCTTGAAACTTCTGTCTAGCATGGACGCATGATTTATTAATCGCTGATCCTAAGCATGCCACTGCTATGCCGCTCTTAACTATCTTCAAATGTCCTGAATAATAAATAAGTAAAGGCTCTTCTTTCCACTGTAGAAAGGAACAACAAACATGATCTTCGTTTCCTTCCATTCAAACATTCAGGAATTGGGGCTAATTTCTTTCTGGTATTTTGACTTTTTTCCAAATTTTGACGTTTACTTTCGAAATACGAAATGAAATCAGCTCCAAACTTTGCTGTTGGAAAGGAAGTAAGATCAAATTTATTGGTTCTTTCTACATATGTCGGAAAACCCTTTACTTAGTTATCATTCAGAGCATTCGAAGATAGCTAAGTGCGGCATAGCAGTGCCATGCTTATCAGCGATTACTAAATCATGCATCCACAATATAGACAGAGGTTTCAAGGTCTATGACATACATTTTAAATGCGGCAAGAACTATAATATGGGCCAGACCGAGAAATTCATTAAAACGCGAAGCGTCTTTGAATGGTGCTTCTTCACCAAATTTATCCCTACATTACTGAGACTCACCTGAACAAGCCAAGTGTGTCTAATGTGTCAAAAAAAGCATGTGCTCCTCTTTTTAACCGGGCAAAAGTTATGTTCAGACATCAAGATGAATTGACATTGTATGAAGACTATTGACAAGAACAGCAACACGTGCATAAGCATCTGTTCAGTAAATACACATGAGTGAAATTTCGTATTCGGATATCTAACTAATGTCTTTTTTTCCTTTCTTTTTTTACGGGGTAAGGAGCAAGCGCTTGCACTTTTGGTTGTCTTTCCTTCCTTCTCATCTTTGTCCCCTGTCGCAGCACTGGTATTAGAATAGAATAGCTGATAGAAAAATGCTCGGTATACAACCAGACCTTACACATAGCATTCTTTGATAGAGAAAAAGCATTTGACCCAATAGAAACCTCTGTAATCGTGCAGGCACTGTTCACTGCAGAATCTGGGTGTAGACAAACCATATGTGAAAGTACTGAAAAATATCTGTAGTGGCTGCATAGCAACCTCTATTCTGCATGAAAGAGGTAGCAAAATTGCAACACAAAAGAGGTGTTAGGGAGGAGACACGACTTCCTGAGTACTATTCACAGCTTGCTTCGAGGAAGTATTCAGACTTATAATGGGAGCATTTAGGGATAACAGTCGATGGCAAATACCGAAGTGATCTACAATTCGCTAATGACGTTGCCTTGTTAAGTAATTCAAGAGATGAACTACAAAAGATGTTTGGTGACCTAGGCAGGGAAAGCAGAAAGAAAAGTAGGCCTGAAATTCAATATGCCGAAGACTAAAGTAATGTTTAGCAGCCTCGAGAAGGAACAGCAGTTTACAATGGGCAATGAAGCACTGGAAATGGTAGGCGAATATGTGTACTTAGGACAGGTACTAACTGCAGATCTGGACCATGAAAAGGAATTAGCTAGGAGAATAAGATTGTAATGGAGTGTATTTGGCAAGTACTAGCAGATTTGACTAGCAGCTGACCGGTGAGTCAGAAAAATAGCTAAAGTTAATGACATTCTAGTAGAAATCAAGAAGAAGAAATGCACATGTGCCGGGCATGTATTGTGCAAATAGGATAACTGATTGTTGCTTAGGGTAACAAACGATTTCAACGGCTGGAAAGCATAGCAGGGGATGGCAGAAGGTTAGGTGGGTGGATGAGGTGTACTTTGCGGGGTCAGATGAATGCAGCTGGTACAGCAAAGGGCTAATTGGAAAAATATGAAGATATGCTTTTGCCCTTCAGTGGATATAGGCTGGCTGATTGTGCCGTCTAATGTAATTTGAGTATGACCAATTTAGATGACCACATGGTGATTGAGAACCTCCACAATTCGGGTTCCTGAACCTCCAAAATTTGATGAAAATCAATGTCTGACCTTATTTGAGTATGCCAAATTCAGTGCATACCTCCAAACAAATTCAGGTCCCATCTGAAATTTAAATTCTTGCAATTTTGTCGAAAATTGTTGTCTAATCTTAATCGAGTGTGACCAATTCTGCGAAGACTTTCAAATTTAGGTGGGCCATGTCGAAAGCTTGGCCAACCTCTCGATTCCTGAAATTCGACCTCATCCAAATTTATCCAGATTTTATGTCTATCTTAATTTGAGTATAGCTGACTCAGTTGTGATTACCAGATTATATGGGCCACTCCCTGATTTTGGTTTCTTGATCCCCATAACTTTAACGATAGAAAGGGCAACTAAGTAATGGTTCTAGGCAACAAAACACAGGACTCATAATGGAACGTGGCACGGAACTTGAATGCTTCTGAATTTCTGCACATGATCAGGCTTAAATGCATCACTCTAATCTATATTTTAGCGCTGCGGCTGAAGCACCATTAGGGGGAAAATCCCTAGTGGTGGAATGGCTCCTCTGATATCCTGACATGAATATGTGGCTATCTACTGGTGCAATGCATACATTTTAGTCACAGTTTGTAAGCTTCCAAATCATATCACCTTCAGAAAATTTTATTCCTGCTCTCAGTACTTTCACTGATGCAGCTCTGGTTTTTGGTGGACAGTGAGCAGTGGGATGCTCAGAAGATCTTATTGTCAGCTTTCATAGTGCATTAATACCGTTTCTTGGGCTAGTTGGTTCATACTTGTACTGTGAAAAACTGCGCCGAACTTAACACACCACAAGAAAGAAAATGAGACAAAGGCGCTACTCGCAACTGTGAGTAGCGCCTTTGTCTTGTCTTCTTTCTTATGGTGTGTTAAGTTCGGCGCAGTTTTTCACAGTACAGCTTTCATAGTGCCTTGTTCTTTCTAAACCAAGCCTGGACCAAAACCTCAAATTTGGCATATTTTTGTGTCTTTACGTTACAGACATTCAAGCTGCATGCATCTTTTGCTTGCTGTCCAAACACCTGGATCAACCAAGAGCAAAGGGAGCAACTTCTGTGCCTTTGGTGGGTTAAGCTAGCATTATGCTGCACACAGTGTGTGCTAACTGGAATATTGTTTTGGTATTTGGACCCTCATATACTGTTGAAAGAAATCGTAGTCTCATTTAATTTGTAATATTTGTAATTATTATGTGGAGCCTGAAAGATACATTTTAGATTTGAACTCATGTTATTTTGTATTTTTGCACATATTATTCGAGCACAGCTATGCAAAAACATTTGAAGGCAGTAATCACATTTCTCTTTGCATGAGAATGAAGCATCAGTTTTGATGGTACCGTCTTTTCCAAAAGTAACCGAGCAGCATGTTTTGCTTCTCACTTGTATTATACAGCCATTAAATATTCCCAGATGATCACAACTTGTTAAAAAGTGAGGCCAGGCTCTGTTCTTATGTTGTCACATATTTAAAGCTTCAGATGTAGAATGAATTTACTGGCACACGGCTGAGAAGCAGACTCTGCTGCCTGGTTACTTTTGGCAAAGACGGTTCCTCTTCAGGACTAAGTTCCAATGGTAATGTGCATAAGTAGAACTCTTTAATTATATATGTGACCAGGACCCATACTAGATTTGGCTATTGGTGCAACATATTTTATTCAGTAGGATTTTTGCACTGAATAAAAAAATGCCTTCTTAATATAGGTGCTTGAAGAGGGACAAAAACCAAGGTACTTGAAGCAGTGCCACAAAGTTCCACACATTTGTGTCTGATCTGGCTGTTCAAAACACTGCACTGAATATGATAGCCAGGAAAAATTGATTAAAAGGGCTTATAGACTGGTATTAAAAAAAGAAAAACCTGAGACTTAGACAGTTTTTTATAGAAATTTTGAAGATGTGCTGCTTTGTTGTGCCTTGCAGGTTCTAAAGTGTGAAATATTTTATTAAACTGCAGTAACAGCTTTTGCTGATACAAATTTGTAAGCCAGTAGATGGTAACAATGCTGTCATTTGTTGAAATAGCGAACATTTTAACTTCTGTTCTTCCTTTTTGTTTCTTATTCAGGACAAAGAGAAGCTATATACACCATGCATCGGATCCACCAGCATCACCCTCGCAGATGCACAAGACATTTTTTTTAATTTTGTACTCAGAGTTCCAGACATCCTTGAAGGCGCTATAGCATGAATGGCAGCACACTGGCTGTTTGTATACTTGATCAGGTATTTTTAGCTGTTTATGTAACAAAGGCCTGACACACGTCATTCAGCACTTCTTAGCAACAAATCAAATTGCTTTTGCCTAAAGACCAGGCCGTGGTAAAGCACATTGTTCTTGCCATTGAGAATCTGCTCTTCTAGCCTTGAAGCCAAAGTCATATTTTTGATAGCATGTATCTGTCTTTCATGTCCGCCGAATGGTTCCAATAAATGGTTTTCTAAGAGTACAGTTTCATGTGTGTTCATTCTCGTAGAATGTTTGACATGTTTTAAACATTCTGAACCAAGAGAAAGCAGCTGTGTTGTCTGCAGCACATACTGGATATTTTAGGAAGTGCAAGGCCATGATCATTTCACTGAGCATTGCTTGGCCACGCAGTACGTAGTAAAGAAGTTTCCAAACCGAAAAGGACGGCATAAAAGTGCAAAATTAAAAAAAGGGTGCGAAGGTAGAAAATGTTTTTTACACCCATTGTGAAAGGGTGTAACTGGCATAAAACTCTCCCGGTTTCTGCTGCAAAAGGGAAAAATTGTGAAAAATTACCCATTATAAGGGTACATTTCAACCTACAATTACCCTTTCTGAGGGGTGTAAGGATGTTAGTTATAGACATTGATATCCACCCTTAAGGGTGTATTTTGATTTAGTGTACGTAATCTGTTTTCACCTTTCAGGTAACGAATCCTTATCCTCTTGTACGTACTTTTGAATTCTGTGCTGACACAGATACGAAGACACTGTCGGGACAGATTATGGCTACTGTTTCACTCCCTATTCTAAAAAGACCAGGCTCCGAGGAGGTTGCACATGCGGCAGAGTAATTCGTTTCGGTTGGTAAGTACAGAATGTTTATTATTATTTTTACTTGTGTTATGTGCACATACAGGCAAGTCACTAGTTAGAGTGCTGCTGGTCACCATACTAGCAAATCAGCAGGAATCATGGTTTGCTGGCCTAATCATCTTCAAAAACGAAAGAACGTCTTCGGCAAGCACTGCAGCATATTTCCCCACATACACGTATAAGCTGCGTTTCTCCCATATTCTATTCATTCGTTCCAAAAATGCCTAAACCCTGGTGACCTCGTGCCGCTAATGTGAGGCTCGTAAAATCCTTGAAATTTGCTGCCAAAGCTCGCGTTAAAATACCGTTTAGCAAGGCAATGATTAAAAATATTGCAAGGAAGATTTAGACAGTGCCTTTAATCGCATCCCGAGATTACCTTATTGCATTGCAAACGCGGTTCCTTTTGTGGTATTTATTCTGGTGCATGTACTCTTTACAAAAGCCAATGTTCTGAAGGTTTGCGAGCCATTAAAATGTACATCTCTATTTTTTACTTCCACAGGAAGGTACACCTCTGCAAGTCATGGTCTACGTCCCCTTTTTCATTTTATGTTTCCTTTCATGAGGATAGTTTTTAACTGTGCCGAGAAACATTTTTGTTTTGTCCGTGTTTTTCTTCCTGACGACTTTACAGTAGTACTAATAGGATATATATGCACGACGCTGATAGTCCTGAAAGTTTCCTTTTCCTCGCCATGACATATAATATCTATGTTGCAGCTGGCTCTTGTAATCTGGGAAAAAACGAAAGACAAATGAACTCGCACCGCATTTAATGTAGGCTCCACGGGATAGCTTCATTATCCCCACGCTATGTTTTTCGGCCTCGGAGTAACTGTTAGTTCGTCTCCTGTCGTTTATTCGTGCGCTTTCTGGTAAAAAAAAAAAGAAACACTGCCGCTTCTGATAGCTGCCTGAACGGAAAGGTAGTCGTAATATAGTTGGCGCACCTGGTGCGCATTCCACCGCTGACGTTGTGTCCGGTATAGTCTTTGGTTGCGTTTCCGGTATTGGCGCGGAGCTGTAGAGCAGTTGTGATGCATGAATACTTTATTTTAAAAGAACAACGACAAAGCGTCCACACTGCAGAAATTGCCGGTAGAATTTATTGCTCAGGAGTTGAATACACTCTGCTCCATTTAACGCGCAAGGGTTAAATCCTTCTTTGGCCGGAAAATCCAGCTAAGGCGTTCTGAAAAAAAAAAAAATAAAGGCCATGGCGCTGCGAGGTGGTAGTTCTTAACTGACATGGATGAGCACTGATTTTTCGATGGTTTGTGAAAGTCAGCGAGACTACAACATACTGGAACGTTAGGAGCAGCAACCAACTCACTTTGCTCATTTGAAGTGTGTATGGGTATAAAGATGTAATTCTTATAAAACTTGTTATGTGAAGCGAAAGCATTTCCCTTGAGGACGATATTTCAGGCTCCTCGGCGTAACCCTCTGAGATAGTGCAGCTTTACTTGGATCCATGGCGAAGCACGCACCTTCGCGCTTCGCTCTTTTTTAAATGGTGGCCAAGAATGCGAACAGTCACTTCGTCTGACAGCAGGAGAGTCATGAGCGCGGCTCCAGCTGCTGCTCCGGAGAGAGTGCGCTCCCCTGTGGCGGAACTACTGACAGTATTGACGCGGCTAGCCACATGGTCCAGCGAGAGCAGCTCCAGAGTAGCGCAAGGTAGCTGACGGTCAGAGTAGCTGAGTCATTGAAACTCATGGAACATGGCGCAGTAAAGATTTCGCCTGAAAATATTCAGCCTTCCAATGTTTTTGGAGGCTCCGTAATGCACGGTACTCATGGGTCACGCAGGCACTTTCATACTGCTTGGTTAAATCGGTGGTTACATGCCGAGTGGTCACTTAGACCGGCAGCTGTATTCAATTGTAGCGTATTGTTCTATTCTAATAGAATTTGTGATTATTAGAAGCCAAATTTAAGAATTTTGGAAATAAGCGAGGAAAAACTGCGTATACGTCCTTATAGGCCGAGGTCAAGCTCCTTTTAAAGGTTTGAGCGCCAGAGATGCATTCATTTTTATTTGGAACACGTTTTTCTTCATTTGTTGTTACTTTATTAACGGTATAGCTTTAAAGGCCACATTTTTCACAAAATTTGTTATGACAGGAAAATTATCCGGGAGTTGTAGAAGCTTGAAACAAGGTGCTCCTGGGGAACTCTGTAACGTCCATGGAGCTTGGTGCATCTGTTGCATCAGGTTATTAATTCGACCCAGTTAGTCAATCTGTCGTTGCAATAGTCGGGAGGGGTACTTGCCACGTTCGAATAGGGTTTTGTGGTACTCGAGTTCCGGTGACGTAGGCCTGACTTCCGGTTTGAATGTTTGAATGTGAATGATCAGGAAAGGGCGTGATTTGCGTGCTCAAACGGTGGCAAAGGTTAGAAAGAGTATAAGGAGAGGTAATCAACTAGCTGTAGTATGAAAAATTCTGAGAGCACTGCAGAATCTGCAGTGGAGAAATCTGAAAGCCTCAGCTTTGCTGCTGCAATTGGTACATTGTGCACACCTATCGAACGCAACCAGCGTTCAGGTGAATTGCGTTCTATAACTAGTTTACAGGAAAGGAAAAGCGCAGTATCGGTTACTCGCGGTTATTGCGTGGACATTGATCGCGGACAACATAACAACCCTGAGCTTTACGCCTTTCTCTAGTGCAGATTCTTTGCGCCTTTGCCTTTGTGTGAACCAAATATTTTTATTGTTATTATTTTCGGAGCTTTTGAACGCCGAGATCCATCGGTATCATTGTCGGGTGCACTTTCACATAATTTTTTTTTTAATTTACGAGTCCACGTTGTTGAGTATTTGCAAAATTTCAAGGACGCAAATTAAGGGGTCGGGATTGAGCAAGTCGCAATGATACAGAAATGAAAGAATCTCAGAGTCCATCTTCAGTCTGCAAGAATTTCTTCTAAAGAGGCGGGATGCTGTCGTTTTCTAATGGCGATTCGGATAACACGTTTTATTGCTATATTTGGGCATGAACTGTTCAAATATTGGGCGTTCTATGTTCTCCATCACATCTTCGAGGCCACTGAGGAGCCGCCTAAATCAGCGCACGATTCATTGTGTTCCAGCGCTGCTAGTGCGAACGACTGCCTTCAGGCTGAGTAATTATGGCTTTAGGCGTTCCCTTAGTGTTCCGCAGTTTTTTTTTTGTCCTTGAAAAAACTAAGGTTTAATTAAGGCAAGAATTCCACAAAACTAACGCTAATATCTATTTCAAGAATTCTACAAAAATAAAACAAATATCTGTTACATAGCATATAAACAATTTAATGCTTGACAGGCAAAATTCTCTATGGCATTAAAAGCTGAGCATACGGGGTATACAAAAAACAAATGAAATAGGTAATTAGCAAACATGGGCAGTTTCTTTGAAGTAACTATTCCAGGTAGAAATCTTCACCCGCTAAGTTGTTTTTAACTGGTTGGTGTAAGACTTCACCATCGATTCCAGCTGAAATAAACTGGGAATTGTTTACAGAAACGTATAAATGACATTGTGCATGCTTGCTGAAACAGATGTCATTGTGTATGCTTTTTGGAGCATTGTGCCGTCCTGTTCGGTATAGATTTAGCACCGAAATTCTACAGGCTTCAATGACGCACTATAAAAGACAGGAAAACTGCATTTTTATTGTTCCTACTCATTTGGCTTTCAATCTCACAAAGATATTCAGAAACATTTAGGTTGTTGGAACACCAAATATGTAATTTTGCTTTTACTTATTTATTTATTCATACTGGCCGGCACAGGCCAAGACAGGAGTTGCATTTTGTGAGTACAGATATTACGAAACATTTTGTACGTAATATACTACCAAAACAGACAAATCTCAAAAACCTTTTGACCATGAACGAAATTAGCATATAAGGATCGCACATAAATTTAACAAACTATAGTGAGATACAAGTAAAAAGTGCTCAAATCATCAGTCGCAGAAAAACATAAAAAAAGTGCATGACAGAAAGAAGGTCCCACTGACAAGCTTTAAATGATAAAAAACAGAGAAGCAACGCAAATATAAACAGATGGTAACAAGGCAGGTATACAAATCTTGCCTTCATGAAATCATGAAATGCTCCCTTTGCGCAGTTTCAAAATCCTTAACCTCGGATTTTAAAACAAGTTCTTTGCGTAGTTTGTTCCAGTCTTCAACTGTCCTCACGAAAAATGAATAACGAAAAGAGCCCGTCTTATAAATAAGGGATTTGATATGTTTGATGTTTTTGTCCTTGACTGGGTTGAATTATCGGCTACAATGTGTCTTCTGAGGTTTACTTTGTAATAGCCATGCAATATATGGTAGAAGAAAAGAATCCTATTGTGCTCCATTTTTTTCTTAACAGTCATTAGCGCAGGTTTCTTTCTAAGTTCTGAAACTGACTGCATTCTGGAATAAGCACGATAAATGAACTTAAGGGCATTGTTCTGCACACGTTCACATTTCAAGATATTTTGCTCAGTGTATAGCTCTCAAACAGGACTTGCGTAGGTAAGTAGTAGAATTGTCATTTCATACGCCATCAACCTCACTTCGGGCGTGGCGTCAGAGAGCTTCTTACACAGTTTCCAATTATTTCCAATCGCCTTGTCACGAACTTGATCTGCGTGAAATGACCAGTTTAGGTCATGTCTGTGACACGCGCCCAAATTTCTAAACTCAGTGACAACTTTAAAGATGATATAGTTGATTTTATACGAAAAAACAAGCGCCTGTTTTTTGCACGTGATATGCACACAAACCATCTTTTTTGTATTCATGTCCATTTGCCACCTTTTACACCAGATGCTGATAATGTCCAGGTGGTCATTCAGTCTGTTCTGATCATCACGAGATTGTATACTAGTATAAGTAATAGTATCGTCTGCATAGTGTTTAATTGTTATATCAATTGAAAAACCGACGCTTATATCGCTGATATGCAAGAAAAAAGAAAAGGACCCATCACAGACCCTTGCGGAACGCCTGATCTTACATTGTTACAAGAGCTGGCTACATTATCAAGAGAAACAAACTTTTTTTGTGTTATGTATGCCGCAATCTATTTTACCAACATATTATTCTTCAACAGGTTGCCAAGTTTTACCAATAACATTTTGTAGGATTTCCTGTCAAACACCGTCTTAAAATCAATAAATATGATATCTATTTGTCCTTTTCGTCAATACATTTTGCAATCTCATGTAAAACTTCACTTAATATAGTAACAGTAGGATCAGTTCAGTTCAGTCGTTCAGTCGTGTCCGACTCTTCGTGACCCTATAGACCATGTCACGCCACGCTTTCCGGTCTCTCACTATCTTTCTAACATCACATAACTTCGTCTGCAGCGGCTCGAGGATGCCATCTAACCATCGCGTTCGCTGCCTACCCCTTCTCCGGCGACCCTCAACCTTTCCCAACATCAAATCTTTCTCTAGCGACTCCTCTCTTCTCATCAGATGACCAAAGTATCTGAGCTTTAACTTTAGAATTTGACCCTCCAATGAGCAGTCAGATTTTATGGTCGACAATATCGAGTGATTTGATCTTCTGGCAGTCCAAGGAACTCTCAATAGTCTCCGCCAGCACCACAATTCAAACACGTCAATTCTTCGGCGGTTAGCCTTCTTCACAGTAGGATATTCGCGCCTAAACTCGTGCTGGTGGCTACCCAGAAACCTGTTTGCTTAGGCAAAATCTATTAAGTGCGCAGTTAAGATGTGTTCAAATGTTTTGCAGGAATGAGGCATGTATAGCAATAATACCCAAATTAGGCACTTATAAGAAAGCTGCAGAGCACTATTAATCTCATTACCAGCATATAAAAATGAGTCTACGATGCACTGTAAAAATTTCGTATTTGTATGAAATTCTTTCTCTAATTATGAGGATGATTATGCCAGGTTTTTATTGGGAGATGCCAGTTCAGCAACTGAGCGGTTAAAGGCTCTTCGAAATACGGCGCGTACGAGAGTCATCACATGAATGTGGTTGATTTGGGGCTCTGTGTCTAGGCGGCCAGTGAGGGCAGCCTTTAGCGTAGGTACGTTAGAGCTGCTCCGCCATGCCGTTGGCGTAGTGATGTAATGAAGCGGAAGAGCAGTGCTTGGTGCCAAGTAGGTAGTTGCGTCTTGCGAAGAGGGCTCATTCAAATTGGCGGCCACTGCCCGTTGTGACAATGCCAGTACAGCCGAAGCGTAAAACCTATGTTAAGACCTACGACTTGGCCACTGTCTCGGCAGTGATGTCCGGAGTAAGTACAGCTTAGGCCCAACGGCTGAAACGATTATAAATGAGGAAAATAGTCTGAAAGCCTTGAGATGGAACAGAGGAAGACGATGGGAAAAAGTTGGAACAAATAATTTTGAACCAGGAAAATTATTCTTGAATTTTTAAGCGATGTGAATGTATTGCATTAGCGAAATGAAAGTTGTACACTTTCAGGGTGATTTCAGGTTTCTAGCAAAGCCCTTTTTTGCATCATTCATGAAAACGTTTTCCAACCAACGAATGCTACTGAAGAAATATTTTCGCAGCGGGGTTTCAATACCACATATGGGCGGATATTATAATTTTTACGTCATAATAATGCAAACAATAAATTATTATTTGTCTAGCTGTCAAGTAATTTAAAATGCAGTAAACATATTTTCAATTGCACGAGGCATTTATGCTGTTCCTGTTTGCGACCACGTGTTGCTTCGTGGGGCTGTAGACAGAATTTTATTTTCTGGCATCAAATCCTGCATCAACGTACTGTTGACACACTCGGCAAGAAACGTCCTGAGCGTCACCAAAAAAAATACAGTATTTATAAATTTGCATTTTCTAATAGCGTGATGCATGTATGACCCTATGTTGCCATTTGGTGGCGAGTTTGCAGGACACGGCAGACTTAAGGATCGGCGTATGACTGAAACCAGCTGGTTATTGGGCATACTGCTTCCCCCTAAACCTCAATAAGAATTGATGGTGGCGCTAACAGGAAATGACTTCAGCGGTTGCCTAAAATCGCCTGCTGATCACTGTTATGATTAATTTGAAGCTATAGCTAGACAGAGAACCTTCATAAAACGCATCAAAGGCTAATAGAACAATTATGCAAACATTCGTTCAGTTGTGCGTGGTCGCCACCATTCGATATGACTCTGGACACATATTGAGCGCCGAATGAATTCATGAAGCAGCGTTCAGTGGCTTTGAATGGGAACGAAAACAGAAAGCTTTAAATGACTACAGACACCAATTTATGGTGGTCTTTTTCTGCTTGTGAACGATATCTAAAACATCATCTGTATACAGATTTCCACGCGGTTTCCATCTACGACCGATAAATATTTTTTCATTGAACTTTTTGTTCTCGCTAGTTTCGTTTTGGTTTCAGTAGTCGAGAGGTGACTACGACTAACAATCGAGTCCAGGACACGCACAGCATTAAAACTATGAATGTTGACACTGCAAATGTTATGATTATTGTTCTTGAGGCAGACTTGCTTTAGCGTTGTAGTGAATTGAAAGGAGGCTGGAACCATTACATCGCCGCTTTTGTCACCCATCACTAGACCTATACTTGCCATTTACGTCACAAATATCGCTAAGCTCTTGAAAGCGAAGCCACAGCAGGTTGGAAAAAAAAATTTTATGATAAGCTATTCCGTGGTCGCAAGAGGATATCCCGTGGTGATTCGTATAATGTAATATCTTCCGCATAGTTACAAATGATAAAACACGAACCCAAAATTTTGATGTCTAAGCTCCTTTAAGGTAATCCCAGGTAGCACTGAATGTGGAGCCTCAGTCAGTCCCATGTACGAAAGTAGGGCTGGAGCAGCCATCATATCCATGCAGTGGTCCTAATTGGGCCAACATGAGAAAGCCATTTGTGGGCTTGCCCCTCTTCCTACTGCGTTAGCCCGAGACACTGATCAGCAAACGCAGATCCCATCCTTACATAAAGACCACAAAGGGTTCTTTGTCGGATATTTTAAGGTAGATCCAACTTAAATGTGGGCTTCTTGTAGAAAACTAAGAAGAATGCTAAATGGTGCGTCCACATTACATCTCTGTTGGACGTACATCGGCATAGATGGGCAAAAAACCGTCATAACCACAAGCTGTCCCATTCTGTTTTTTGTAGGGTATTCGAGGCCACGTGGAGTAAGAATGAGAGCTCAATTTGGGAAAGCTCTCGAGAAGCCCAAATGAGGCCACCTTAGCAAAAGCGCTATAGGTCCCACATCGCCCATAGTTTAGATGGAAGAAGGGCATGCCCGCATGATACAAATCGGTTACATGTGGAGAACTCAAATGCACAAGCAAAAGCAAGTGCACTCTGGGTGTAAAAACAACACACAGCACAATTCGGGTGGTCCACGCAAGACCGCGTAAGGTTTAACATGCCCCTTGGAGGAATAGAAACTCGCGTGTCCGCATGTTCGTCAGACTTGTGAAAAGAATGGTTCCTGACGTGAACTAAATGCGGAGTCTTGTCGCAAAAAATAGTGCTAGCCAAGATAGGGCTGCCCTGTCGATACCGCTGTGGGTCCTACATTGGCTTTAGCGGGGTTGAACACACCGGAGTATCTGCATACTTTTGGGCATGCAGTCCTTCCATCCTTTATTTGTATTAGATGTTGCCCTATTTTAGTGTAGGATATTTGTATAAAAATTATTAGCATCTTTAGTAAGAAGCGTTATTGGCTTGTATTCTTGCATTCACGTAAATTGCGCTAAGAACACTGGGACATACTGACTGCTACTGATGCTTCTTAAGTGGTCACCGTGGACGCTCTACAACATTCCATAAAATATTACCGTTAAAAACGCACAACTTCACAGCCAGAAAAAGGGGGAATATGCAGTCATGTAGGCTAGTATAATCAAGAGAAATTATTTTGAAATTCTATGTTGTAGCTTTTTAGAACGTGTAGGCGGGTACAACATAATTGCCCCTAAATTCACAGGCAGGGAAAGGCGCAGTATCTGTCACACTTGCTCTGTGGACATCTGAACCGCGCCGTAAGGGAAGGTGGGAGTGAAAGTGGACAGAGAGAAAGGGGAGCCGTAGTGGAGGTCTACGGCGTAATTTCGACCACCTGGAGATCTTTAACTTGCTCTGACATTGCACAGCACACGGACACCTCTTCGTTTCGCCTCCATCGAAACGCAGCCGCCGTGGTCGGGTTCGAACCCGGGAACTCCGGCACAGTAGTCGGGTGTCTTACTACTGCACCACCCCGGCGGGGCGTTTGCAATGCGGGAGGAATGTGATCTGTCCCAAATAGGGCCCATCCGGGCGCTTGTCGGTAGCCCACTTGAGGCCTACGTCGGCCACCGTTACAGCGCCAGCACGATTCTCCGTGGCCTAGCCTGCATTACCCGCACTGGTCCCAACGCGGCCGACACTTTATGGCCCACTTTGTGCTGCAAGGGAGGTTCCTGAAACGGCCGAAAGAGGAAATTTAAAATCTTAAGCTATATTATTTCAACGGTAAACCTTTCCTCAGGACAGCACACAGATCCCTTCACCTTATTCTGCAGTGTTTGAATTTACTAAGCTTAAACACCTTCGTACATTTACAGGGTACTAAATTTTTGCCGGTGTATTTCAAAGTGAGATTTTTGTTAGGCACCATTTTGTGCCCAGTAGAAGGTTTTCTTTTTTGAAAACAATTTGTGTGCTTATGTCTCGTCATAATGATGTCATTTCAATGTTATAATTATGAATGGGTAATTAACTTTATTTCGTAATAAACTGTACCCCACTAACTATTCGAGAGAAACGTACTCTAGCCGGCCTACAGTGCGTTAAATTATTTGAATGCTCTTGTGCTTTACATGAACTGATATGTACCCAATACACAGCGCCAATTGTCTACATACCTCAAGAAATTATTACAGTTTTTATTGAAACTACATATTATTGCGAATAACAATGGCAGTAGCGCAAGCAGACGCCTTGCGCATTGTAAGTCAATAAATATTCTTTCACCCTGTTGCCAAGCTGTTTCGTCTGTTTGCTTGTTGCTACGTAGCGTTTTGTTTGACAGGGGCTATGTACGTCATCCCCATTCTCAACTTGGCGTGTCGACGCCATCCATTTGCCACTTGCGGCCAGCGATTTGCCATTTGCCAAGAGATTTGCCGTTTGAGATTAGCGAGAACCGTGTCCATCATGCGCTGAGAAGTAGACGGAACTGAACATAGGCCGAAAGGCAGCACTTGAAACCCATACAGTCTGTGTGGTATGACAAAAGCAATTTCTCCGCGGTCCGGCTCATAGACCTCAATATGCGAGTACCCGCTCTTCAAATTTATTGAGAAGTACTGGGCGCATCGATGTCTGTTAAGCGAGTCGCAAATACGGGGCAGCGGGTAGACGTCTATTTTAGTGATGTTGTTAGGAAGTGGTCAAAATGCCCGACTACTGAGTCGGTGTACCCGGGTTCGATCCTGACTGCTGGGGGCTGCATTTGATGGACGTAAAACAAAGTACCGTTTTTCTGCTGTAAGATGGCAGTGCACGTTAAAGATCCCCAGGTGGTCTAATGTAGTTCAGAGGCTTTTACTACGGCAGCGCTTTCTGTATTTAAGCTTTCACTTTTGCCTTCCTCTTTTCCCCAACAGCGTGGTTTAAGTGTCCACGGAACAAGTGTGACAGACAGATAGCCTTTCTACTATACTCCTTCATATAGTTATTATTATTATTAGTATTATTATTATTATTGATAATAATAATAATATTATTATTATTATTATATTAAGTTTATTATTCTTATAATGTTTAACGAGCACTGGCATCGCAAAACAAACGGACTCCTCACCTTTTCGCTTCTATCAAAACGTTGCCACTGGCGTTCGTGATCGAAGTCGGGAACTCCAACACAGCTGTTGGCCACCATATCTACTGCACCATCGCGGCACACATATGCGGCCTTTCAAATTGGTTTAGAGGAAAGAAAAGCGCCGGATATGTCACATTTCTCCGCGGCCACCTGGCCGCGTCATTAGGGAAGGTGGGAGTGAGAGAAGAGAAGGATATAGAGGTGCCGTAGTGAAGGCCTAGGATCTACCGCGCTCTGACTTTCGCCTCATCGCACTTTAGTGGTCCAAAGTACCCTTACAATTTTTTTATTTTGCCTGAGACAACACTTTGATCCAAACTGGGACCAAACTCATGTGGGATCAAATCGAACTCCAAGTGGTCGAATATACTTGTGAATCAGATTGGTCGAGGTAAATCTTTGGTGACCAAGGCAGAATTTTGACAGCTGATCGAGACCACCTTGCAGTAATCATCGCATCTGCCGCGGTTTATAATATCTGCATACCGGTTTTGGCCCAATTTATACCCACCAAATTATGGGTCACACGGACCAACGGCCAAGGATAAATGGTGCGGCCTCGTCTAAAAATGGCGGATAGTGGTGAATGGTAACCTTGTTTTAACTATAACAAACGGTGTTGCTTGGCTTTCGCAGTTTTGATCAAGGGGTATAGCTTGTACATCCACATACCATCTATGGTAAACTTCTAATTAGGAGTGAATAGCGTGAGGGCGGCTTAAGGCGTGCTAGTGAAGAATGCTAAAGCTTCTAAGCGCTGTCGCGGTGTACGGAAGAGGCATTTCAAATATTGAAAATAGGGGCAGAAAATAAGTCGTTTCTTTAGAACCAATTTGTCTAACTTTAGAGGGAGACCATAAATGTTGCCACATGGTGCAACCATCTGCATAATTCCTAAACAAGTAACAAGTATGATGGTAAATTGAGAAGGTTTAAATGGCAGCCGATTTCGCACGCACAGTATCCCTGAATAGCCATCGCAGCCGATCCATAAAATGTACATGGTGTTCTTTCTTCACAGGCAACACATGTATCTAACAACACGTTGCGTCGCAAAAGGTGGACAAAATGTGCAAAAATGCAATCCTTGGAAAAGTAACCTGCTAATGTGGTCTTTTAGAAGAGTGAAACACTGACACGGTTCTGAACTCTGAACATAACCCAGGGCGTACTATTCTGGAAGGAATCATTCCTTCAGCTATATTGTTGCAATAAATGCAATATCGCTGTCCAATGCCAACAGTAGTCATCATAAAAAATATATCCTGTCCTCAAGTTTTCGCTAATCGCAAGTTGAAATGTACGTTTCCTACCCCTTTTCCTCTTTTCCTCCCTTTGAGGCACCGAATCTCCTCCAAATGAAGTCAAGAGGATTGAGGCGAAAGCTTCACCCCTCCCTTCCACGGAATGGTAGCAGAGAAAGGTTGAAAATCCAGCGTCGACCTTGCGGGTATCCCCTTCTCAAGTCCTCTTTTGGGACAGTTCGTGCTAAAAACACAACGTCGCCGTGAAACAGTCGTGAAAAAGCCGCTAGTGCGCACAGTGGCAGAACCATGCAGAGGACCATATAAATGCGGCCGCTTTCTAGCCTGTCGCCGAAGGAGAGAAAACAGTATTCATGAAACACCGGACAAATATTTTTCATCTGATCTTTGTTTCAAAGTGCTCTGTTCTTCACAATCCAAGCAGAAACCTGTCTATAGAGTCGCCTTTTGCGATCAATACTTGGTCCCGCATTAGACAAGCCACGGATACTAAGTGCAGCTTTCGTCGAAAGTTTAGAGCCAAAGGAGATTGGTCCCTGTCAAACTGTGTGACACGTAATGCATTGCCAATATTCCAATAATGTAAGGTCTTCGGCCCTTCTATCGTTAATGTAAGGCCTTCTATGTATACTAAAAGACCTTAATTACATGGCTTAGAAGTAAACCGTTTGAGTTCTAAACTTTTGACAAAGACTATCTTAGGATACCGTGTCATATCCTGCGCGAACTTTACCACTCTGTCCATACTTACGCAGAAACTTACTATAAACTTGCATACGCAGGTATGCGCTAGATAAACATGCGTTACAAGCCGGACGACAGTACGTTGAAACAAAATCCAGACTGACTTATCGTCGGCACTTTTGTTCGGACAGGAAGGTGGGATATTGCGAACATTAGCACATCCACTTCTTGTAAACTTGGCTTCCTACGTCGTAAACTAAAACTAGCACCTCCGGATATAAATCCGCAATAGTATGGGATCCACTTTACCTTAAAGGGGTGATATAAACTGGAAATTGTGCAGAGGTGAGCAGTGCGAATTTTTTTTGACATGTTTCGGTTTACTGACTCGCCGCCTCAACTTATGCCCGAAAACAACATCCCTACCATTGAATCGCGAAGAACCATATATCACGACTAAATTAAGTTTCTTTTCACGATGCAAGACAAGGTCATTGAATGGTGTTCCTGTGGATAAATAAAATGTTCATGCATAAAGATATTGTGCTTGATAGTAAATAGTTCATATTCCTATGGAAGGATCCCTGCATCGCGCTTACGAGCATCTGTTAGTTGTTGTTTTTTTTTAGATTTGAGAAAACAAAGAATGGCGGCGCAACATACGTAGTAGTAAGGCTTAGCGTATCTGAAAGTTGTTCTCTTCAATAAAACTTGCGCTAATTTTTACAAATAATGTAGCATAGATACACGCACACAGAGATTAGATGTATTGACAAACATTGACAGACACGAACAACAGACGACAGAGACGGCTGATCACAGACAAACTTGGGGCCAGCGGCGCCCATAACAAACCACCCACACACACTTCGTCATCCTCAAATTCTCCACAATCCCCACGCAAGCACAGCACTTTGTCCTCGTCGTCCCTTGACGACGGAGGCGAAAGCACCGTCCCGGTGATAAGTAGACGACGGATCAGGTACGTGAACAACGTCGGTGGCAGGGCGGGTGGTTGACATCGAAGAAGCGAAGGGGGCAACCTCATGTCACATTGGTCACCTGACGAATCATACGATAAGGGCCGTTGTACTGGTGAAGGCGCTTCTCAGAAAGGCCGAAACGCCGAGATGGAGACAAAACGAGAAAGAGTAATCCTGGGCATTGGTGTACTGGGCGATGCCGGCGGTCGTAGACTTCTGGTAGGTCTGGAAGACGGTGAGACGGTCGCGCGCCATAGTTGCTTGGACAAAGGCGTCGCGTGTGTATTACGTGGTCAACTCCAAAGAGGGCGGCAGAAGTGCATCCACTGATAAATGCAGGATGTCGACCAAATACAAGATGGAAAGGCGAATAGCTTGTGGTGTCACGCCGCGATGAATCGTAGCCAAAGTAGTCAGGATCGTAATGAGATTGGCGGTAGGGAAAAACAGTCAGACGTTCCACCAGTGACGAAGGACGAGGTCAAGAAAGCATTACAAACTATGAAAAGGGAAAAATCAGCTGGAGAGGATCAGATACGTACATGCTCGAAAAACTGGCCACCCTGTATAAGCAGTGCCTGGTGTCATCGACGATACCGGAACCATGGAAGAATGCAAACATTAGCATCATTCATAAGAAAGGGGACTCTAAGGAGCATAAAAATTACAGACCAATCAGCTTACTGTCTGTTACGTATAAGGTATTTACTAAGGTGATCGCTAATAGAATCAGGACAACCTTAGACTGAAATCAAGCAAAGGATCAAGCAGGTTTCCGGAAATGGTACTCTACTATCGATCATATCCATACCATCAACCAGGTGATATAAAAATACTCGAAATATAACTAGCCCTTATACATAGCGTTCATTGATTACGAAACAGCGTTTAACTCAATTGAAACATCGGTGGTGATAGACATAGGGGGTAGACGAGCCGTACGTGAAAGTGCTGAAAGAATATATGGTTGCTGCAAAGCAACCATAGTTCTGCATAAAGACAGCAACCAAATTCGAATAAAGAAAGGAGTTAGGCAAGGAGACACAATTTCCCTAGTGCTATTCACAACTTGCATAGAGGAAGTATTCAGAGACTTGGAATGGGAGCAGTTAGGGATAAGGGTAGATGGAGAATACCTCAGTAATCTGCGATTTGCTGATAACATTGCCTCGCTAAGCAACTCGAGGGATGACTTGCAAATAATGATTGATGACCTAGACTGGGAAAGTAGAAAGGTAGGCTTGAAAATCAATATGCAGAAGACTAAGGTAATGCTCAACATCCTCGAAAAGGAACGACAGTTTCCTATAGGTAGCAAATGCCGGAAGTTGTAGGCGAACATGTCTACTTAGGACAGGTAGTAACCGCAGATCCTGACCATGAAAAGGAAATAATAAGAAGAACAAGATTGGGATGGAGCGCATTTGGCAAGCACTCGCAGATTATGACTAGCCGCTTACCGGTATCGCTCAAGAGGAAAGTATGCAACAGTTGTATCTTACTTGTACTCATCTAAGGGGCTGGAACGTGGAGGCTAACCATGAGGGTTCTACTTAATTTTAGAACAACCGAGAGGGCTATGGAACGAAAAATGGTAGGGACAGTAAGAGATAGGAAGCGTGCAGAGTGGATCAGAGAAATAACTCAAGTTACCGACATCCTAGCAGAAATTAAGAAGAAATGGACATGGGCAGGACATGTAGAGCGAAGAGAGGATAACTGATGGTCGCTTAGGGCAACGGACTGGATTCCAAGGGAAGGAAAGCGCAGAAGGGGGGGGGGGCGGCAGAAAGTTAGGTGGGCGGATGAGGTTAAGAAGTTCGCAGGGGTCAAGTGGATGCAGCTACCACAGATCCGGGTTAATTGGAGAAATAGTGGAGAGGCCTTCGCCCTGCAGTGGGTATAGTCAGGGTGATGATAATGATGCTGATTATGGTGGTGGTGGAGGTGGTGGTTATATAGGGCAAGGCAATGTCCCAAAGGTAATACCAAAATACGTGCAGCCATTACAAACGGTTTTAGTTTTACAATAAGTAAATATTCTAAATAGTGCATTGTTTTCAAGAGAGTGGGAGGGGGGCGGTGAAGGCTTCATTCTGAACATCCTAGCAGCGACATTATCGCCTTTTGTGCTTCGTTGGTTGTCTTTCTTAGTGCCATGATTTCGCAATCTGAAACAATGCGAAACTATTAATAAAACATTAATCCGTCCCCAGCCCCGACATTAATGTTCAAATATAAATCCATGTGCAGTGTCACGCACAGCGAACACTTGGGCCGACTCAATGGCCGCCCATTGCGCGGGAAGCAGCGCCTTCTGAAAAGCTTTTATCCGACCCCCATTCCTTGTTGAAAATGTAGAAAGGACCTCAAATTTTGAGTTGTTCCTGAATCGCAAGAAAATCAGGTGCAATCCCTACTTTATATCTTTGCCACATTTGAGAGTAGTTTGAGTAGTTTTTACTCCCCACAGTAGAAACAAGAGCCTTTTCTTAGATGATTGCGACGTAGAATCTGTTAGGTTTCGCAATATTTGTGAAACAGCGTTCAATATGAATTCGAGCACGTTGCCCTAATCGTTCGCGAAAGCATATATACGTGCACATTAATCCGTAACTGCGAAGAAAAACATGAGAACCCTGCAGAGAGGAGCTCATTTACTGGACGTGCTATTTACAGCTCTGTGCACCAGACATCTTTCCTTTTTTTAGTGGTCTGGAACAGCGTGGGGTCCGATCACGCTTCGATGTTGAGATCCGAAGCTGGACAGGACTGGGGAGCTTCCGGTTCACAGAAAGAGCTTGGGAGGTTCGCAGCTGGCTCGGGGCCGTGCTGACACCGAAGGCTCATAAGGAATCGCACTACCTACTGCACCATTTATATATAATGAAAATGTACTGAAAATCTGCTGGGACACTCTATTGCCGAGACAGGTGTCGCATGTAGTTCTACACTCTCGTTTAAAAGATATACCAGCAAGCGAAGGAAAGCTTGTTAGATGTATCATAGCGTTTTCCTCCTCTCCAGGAACGAGGGTGAGGAACGGATGTAGCTGTATTGCACAAAATAACATTCACATTTTTCCATGGCCGGGTTTAGACACCTGCTTCCTTACCTGCCTCAGCCCTACGAACTGCGCAGAAGCGTTTTATACCTATTGATGCCTTGGCCCGGCACAGGTACATATCAAGCATCGCAATAGGAGTGAAATGAAATCAGTGGCTTTTATAACTGTCATATACGGCTAAATATTTGCTCATTTACGATGTCTTCGGCTCACAGCAAGCGCATACTTGCTGCTATTTTAGAAACAGTTGGCGTTTGCACAGTATCAAGATTTTACAACCCCCTATACATTGCTTATTTCAGAAGCGCACATACAGTAAACTGTTAGGGTGACTGAATATTTTGGTAGCAAGGTCGAGGTCTTAGATGCTGGTTCATCGAAGCAAGGATTAGCATATCCCGTCTGGTATAGGTCAAACCTATATGCAGGAAAGAATCGGAGTGAACATTTTCGACGTTGGTACTTAGATGAGCGCGCAGTGAACTCCGTACGTCTTTCAACTAGGGTCCGATGTCAGCGCCGAAGAGTCTGGATGCCGGTGACTGCGCCATTTTCGGCGTGCTCATAACCCTGGGGTACGCTGTTGGACTGTACTTCTCCTTCTCTCTCCGACGCAAGAATGTAAGTTTGTTGCACTGTTTCTGCTGGCGTCTTTTCTTTAATGGCTGCATACATTTGTTAGCAGGATAAGCGAAAACTGCCTTTTAAATGGAAATCATGTAGGTTGGCCTTTTAAAAACGAGCTAAGAGTAGAAGTGTGAACTCAGAGTAGAAATACGCGTACAAGAAAGATAATAGATTTAGAGTGTTTCCGAAAGTTGACACCAAACTAAAGTAGGCATCTGGAGCACCTTTATGACTATTATGTCCTATTTATAAGCGGAATTCGTGTTTCGTGACTCATGAATGAACAGGGGTGCTAATATTATTCGGGTAGCAGGCTTTATAGCACTTTGAGATGCTTTCGTCAGGTGAAGAGGGCTAAGGCTTAGGCGGGAGATAACGATACTGACCATTCTTCATTTACGAAAACTTTTCGGCATGCTTAACAATCCTATAAATCACACTTCAGACAAAAGGAAACAGTGAGAATTTCATCCGCCTAAACGTTATTTACGACCACCAAACATATATATCCCAAATACCAGCTCTAGCTGCCTATGCTTTCACCGTAAGTGTTCATTAGACATTCTAGCATCCGCATTTTTGTTATACGACTAACTGAGAATTAATAACGTAAAACATTATTGTCCTATTGCCACCTCGCCGTGTCCTCACGTATCGTGCTTTGGTTTGCCCGTCTTCGCTGATTGCTATAAACTTCCAAAATTGAAAACCTTTTCGGAATGGGTATTCCAAGTGTGCTTCAAAATATTACGTACTTCGTCAATTACGGTGATCGCTAACACCGCATACCAGAATGTAATATCGTTGCTACCGCTACAAAGTTGCTTCCATTGTTTCTACGATTGCCATTATTGTAATTCAGGTCGTTTGTAGTTCTCAATGTAAAGATCGAGTGGCGAATTGCACATAGTAAAAGCTTCCTTTTTGCACAGCATGCCGAAATTAGAGTCCCGATTGCTATCTATACAATAGCGAATTACCATTACAACACATGGTCGTTACAAGTAATTATAGGTATATAAACATGTTTCACTGAACGTTAAATGCTACAATAATTTCGATACGACAAATAAGTGCTCATTAAAGCATATCTATCCTAAGAAATAGTCTTGTAGCTAAGCTCCGCTTTCTTTCAAGATACTGTTTAAATGTAAAGCTTCTTAATAATCATATTTATTACCTGATATGTTCATAAACATTTAAGAGTTATGAGCTGCGTTATACTTTTAAAATTATAGCTTGCCGGTTAATTCAAGCAGCCATCAAATTTGTAGCCTTTTTTATTTACTACTCCAAGTGCACTCTTAAAGCGCATACCATTTGCAACGGCACGCTTTGCCTGGCGATGTAAGCCAAAGTTCTTTGATGAGATATTCAGCAAACACATTTCACTTAGACAACCAATTTTATTTCGGAAGTACCTCCAAAATGATTCAATATCTTATTTAAAATAGTGGAAGCCTTTACGTGCCGTTATAAGATGGGAAACGGAAACGAAATACCGCCCCCCCCCCCCAATATAAACCTATGAAAATAAATACAAAAGAAAACAAATTACAATTGCTTCGTTGGTTTGTGGGGTTTAACGTCCCAAAGCAACTAAGGCTATGAGAGACGCCGTAGTGGAGGACTCCGGAAATTTCGACCACCTGGGGTTCTTTAACGTGCACTGACATCGCACAGCACACGGACGCCACTCCGTTTCGCCTCCATCGAAACGCAGCCACCGAGGTCGGGTTCGAACCCGGGTACTCCGGCACAGTAGTCGGGCGTCTTACCACTGCACCACCCTGGCGGGGAATTACAATTATTGAAGCGAGAAGTTCCCTCAGAATTATCGGGATCCTCCAGTATAACATGTCTCTAGACTGTGTCGGTCATGCAGGTTAAGCTCCATAAATCGACCCAAACGAAGTCTCCTTCGGCTAGTATATTGTGAGTTTCACTATTCCTGGCACCAATTGACGATACCCAAAGTATAAAATGAACAACTGTGGATGAATTCATAGGTGGAAAAACTGATTTGGACTTAGAAAAGACCACATTTGTTCATTGAATAATGAATAATACTGCAAAGGGATAATTTGGAAACATTTCTTTAGAGCGCTGCTTAAACAGGTTCGTCTATTTATTAATTTATGTTTGTTCCTCACAAATCAGCCCCAGAGCCCTGGTCCCGACACCTTATATATTTGTCCGCTGAAATAGACTACGGTCACTAATGTGGCTACTTACTAAAGTAAAACAAAATTTCGCAAAGAATAATGCTACAGTCCGCATACACTAAAAACATCACTAGTACAAACATCCAGAAAATAATAAAAATGTTAAAATGAAAAACCCTTCCGGCCCCTGAAAGGCTTCAGAAGAAATAAATTTTTGATGTGATGTTTTAGCGTACTGGCTGTTTAGCTGACATCTTTTCCATGATTCTTAAAATGAGAGTGTAGAAGTGTTCTTTCATAGCGTTGGAAAAAGCTACAACTAAGCTTTCGATTACTCTTTCATATACAGTGTCTTCAAGGGTTTGAAATATTCTATTGTGAGAGGATTAACGGCTTTGTTTGCATTATTGTGTTTCCTTATCAAGCCGCTATCTTAAACTCTAACACTATTTGGAAGTAGCTGAAGTTAAGACATGAAGTACTTCGCTTTTTTATATTCAAGAAGTGTACTTGGGCCAACAAGACTGACTATTAGACTTCATTACCAGAACTATTTATAACATTCTACGAGATAGCAACGAAACATCTATGTGTTGACTGTACCCCAAATTGTGTAATACGTAATGGCCATAATCGTTCCAGCAAGCAAGCTTCTTGCAAAACCTGGGTAAACCTGCAGAATCATGTCGCACCTTCCGCCACTTCCAATGCTGCCGTTTGAAATCACGTAGCTGCCACCTCGATGCTAGTGCGTTAAAAGCGCAAATTCAGATTGCCCGCTTCATATGAATAACTTGTGTCATATTCTAATAGAAATTACGTCAAACATTATGAAAAGGCAAATCTATGCAGCTCGGCGTTTACCAATCCACCATTAGTGAATGTCACAACCACTCTAATGAAACAGCTGCATGAGTACACTGCAGGTCTTGACCACGTCTAATATATATATATATATATACGAAGGAAAAAAGCCAACAGTCGGCGAGGCCGACGAAAGCGTTGGGGATGGTACTTTATGTTTTTTTAAATGTTTATTTGGATAATCACAGCAAATAGTAATGTAATCTCTTTAGGGGAAAGATAATTAAACACAAAGTAGAAGAAAAACTACGTGCTGATGGTGGGAACCGATCCCACGACCTCCGAATATCGCATCCGGTGCTCTTCCAAATGAGCTACATCGGCCGCTCTCCCCCCTGCTACTTGCTTGGGTATTTATGTTGTCTGTATACGAACCTTGAGAGTGTTCAACAGCGCCAACCGCAACCATAGCGGCGGACGTGGAACGTCCTTTATTACCGCCAGCGTCACGTAGAACGTGATCAAGAGCGAGGGCGACAGCTGTGCTAGAACCCTTTTACGCTACCTATGGCGGCAAGACTGCCAGACCCGAGACCCCCGTAAGCTACAAGCCGATTAATTTAGGGGAAATGAGGGTGCTCGTTATAATACATGAAGGAAAGAAGCCAACAGTCGGCGAGGCCAAGGAAAGCGTTGGGGATGGTACTTAATGTGTTTTTTTTTAATGTTTATTTGGATAATCACAGTAATTACTAATGTAATCTGTTTAGGGGAAAGATAATTAAACACGAAGTAGAAGAAAAAAACGTGCCGTTGGTGGGAACCAAACCCACGATCTCCGAGTTCCCGGGTTCGAACCCGACCACGGCGGCTGCGTTTCGATGGAGGCGAAACGACGAGGTGTCCGTGTGCTGTGCGATGTCAGCGCATGTTAAAGATCCCCAGGTGGTCGAAATTACTCCGTAGCCCTCCACTACGGCTCCCCTTTCTTCTTTCCGCTTTCAATCCCACCTTCATTCCTTCCCTTACGGCGCGGTTCAAGTGTCCACATAGCAAGTGTGACAGATACTGCGCCTTTCCCTTCCTGTGAACAAATTATTATTATTATTATTATTAATATCGCGCCCAGTGCTCTTCCAACCGAGCTACATCGGCCGCTGTCGCCCCTGCTACTTGCTTGGGTATTTATGTTGTCTGTATACGAACCTTGAGAGTGTTCACCAGCGCCACCCTCAACCATAGCGGCGGACGGGAACGTCCGTTATTACCGCCAGCGTCACGTAGAACGTGATCAAGAGCGAGGGCGACAGCTGTGCTAGAACCCTCTTACGCTATCTATGGCTTCAAGACTGCCAGAACCGAGACCCCCGTAAGCTACAAGCCGATCAATTTAGGGGAAATGAGGGTGCTCGTTATAATACATGAAGGGAAGAATCCAACAGTCGGCGAGGCCAAGGAAAGCGTTGGGGATGGTACTTTATGCTTTTTTAATGTTTATTTGGATAATCACAGCAATTAGTAATGTAATCTGTTTAGGGGAAAGATATATAAACACAAAGTAGAGGAAAAAACAACGTACCGATGGTGGGAACCGATCCAACGACCTCCGAATATCGCATCCGGTGCATTCCAACTGAGCTACATCGGCCGCTGTTCCCCCTTCTACTTGCTTTGGTATTTATGTTGTCTGTATACGAACCTTGAGAGTACCCCGCCGGGGTGGCGCAGTGGTTACGGCGCTCGACTACTGTTCCCAAGGACGCGGGATCGAATCCCGGCCTCGGCGGCCGCTTTTCAACGGAGGCGAAAAGCAAGGCGCCGGTGTGCTGTGCGATGTTAGTGCACGTTAAAGAACCCCAGGTGGTCGAAATTTCCGGAGGCCTCCACTACGGCGTCTCTCATAGCCTGAGTCGCTTTGGGACGTTAAACCCCGCAAACAAACAAACAAACCTTGAGAGTGTTCAGCAGCGCCACCCTCAACCATAACGGCGGGCGTGCAACGTCCTTTATTACCGCCAGCGTCACGTAGAACGTGAAGAGCGAGGGCGACAGCTGTGGTAGAACCCTCTGCTACCTATGGCTGCAAGAATGCCCGAACCGAGACCCCCGTAAGCTACAAGCCGATCAATTTAGGGGAAATGAGGGTGTCACGAAATCGGCGCACAATTTCGTGAAGCCGACACGGCGCGAGGCCCGCGCGGCGTCGCGTGGAAAGCATGTATAGAAAAACCCCCTTCCCCGCGCGGGAGATCGCGTAGCTTTGTACGCGTTGCCGTCACCCTCTTTTCCCTTGCCCGGGGAGGACGGGTTTTCATCGGCCTGGAATGTACCAGGCCTTTCGAGAGCTTTCTATGGGACCTGGCCAATGACGACGCGCGGTTCAACGGGAGAAGAGGGAGCTATAATCAGCGAAGCTATGTGTGTGTGCGCGCTAGCTTTGGCGCATGTTAACAAACAGACGCGGCGCGCCCTATTTAAAGCGACCGCCCCGCTTGTTGAGCCAGTCAGTCAGTCAGTTCGTCAGTGTTTTGCGACGTATTCGCCTGTGCTTGGACTGGACTCCCGGGGATCACCCGCTGCTGGCAAGCACACGGACTTTCCAGGGAGCGGCGCTCGTCTCGTATGGCGGCCACATCGTGACTCTTGAGGCGTCGGACTGCAACAGTGCCCGGTGAACAATTTGGTGTTTGTTTATGTACTCTCTCGTGTTTCATCTGTTGTAAAGCCTCTACGTTATTGGATACCTGTGTAATTGCATGCTTAGCGTTTGTATTCTGTGAACCTCTCCTCTGTGTATTTCAAGCGATCTGGTGTCTTCCTTTGTAACGTCTCTTGCTGTTCATAAATTGTGTTTTGTTTGTTACTTCTGACTCCGATCCTTACTCTGGTTTGAACAGGCGACCTCTGGGCACCAAACGACCACCCCCTTCTGTCACTATAAGGTATTTGAATTCCGGCTGAGCTTGCCACGCAAGTCGAGGGCATCTCCTTTGCGACCGGAACAGCTACCCCCACTCACTCAAAGGGTGTCTGGGAGTGTGCGCACCGTTAAGGGTGCATCGTTAATACCACCCCCATAATTATTAACGGGTGACAGAGGGTGCTCGTTATAATACATGAAGGAAACAAGCCAACAGTCATCGAGGCCAAGGAAAGCGTTGGGGATGGTACTTTATGTTTTTTTAATGTTTATTTGGATAATCACAGCAATTAGTAATGTAATCTGTTTAGGGGAAAGATAATTAAACACAAAGTTGAAGAAAAACAACGTGCCCATGGCGGGAACCAAACCCACGATCTCCGAGTTCCCGGGTTCGAACCCCACCACGGCGGCTGCGTTTCGATGGAGGCGAAACGAAGAGGTGTCCGTGTGCTGTGCGATGTCAGCGCACGTTGAAGATCCCCAGGTGGTCGAAATTACTCCGTAGCCCTCCACTACGTGTCCCCTTTCTCTCTTTCCGCTTTCAATCCCAACTTCATTCCTTCCCTTACGGCGCGGTTCAAGTGTCCACATAGCAAGTGTGACAGATACTGCGCCTTTCCTTTCCTGTGAACCAATTATCATTATTATTATTATTAATATCGCGTCCAGTGCTCTTCCAACTAAGCTACATCGGCCGCCGTCGCCCCTGCTACTTGCTAGGGTATTTATGTTGTCTGTATACGAAATTTGAGAGTGTTCACCAGCGCCACCCTCAACCATAGCGGCGGACGTGGAACGTCCTTTATTACCGCCAGCGTCACGTAGAACATGATCAAGAGCGAGGGCGACAGCTGTGCTAGAACCTTCTTACGCTACCTATGGCTTCAAGACTGCCATAACCGAGACCCCCGTAAGCTACAAGCCGATCAATTTAAGGGAAATGAGGGTGCTCGTTATAATACATGAAGGAAAGAAGCCAACAGTCGGCGAGGCCAAAGAAAGCGTTGGGGATGGTACTTTATGTTTTTTTTAATGTTTATTTGGATCATCACAGCAATTAGAAATGTAATCTGTTTAGGGGAAAGATAATTAAACACAAAGTAGAGGAAAAAACAACGTGCCGATGGTGGGAACCGAACCCACGATCTCCGAATATCGCGTCCGGTGCTCTTCCAACTGAGCTACATCGGCCGCTGTCGCCCCTGCTACTTGCTTGGGTATTTATGCTGTCTGTATACGAACCTTGAGAGTGTTCACCAGCGCCACCCTCAACCATAGCGGCTGACGTGGAACGTCCTTTATTACCGCCAGCGTCACGTAGAGCGTGATCAAGAACGAGGGCGACAGCTGTGCTAGAACCCTCTTATGCTACCTATGGCTTCAAGACTGCCAGAACCGAGACCCCCGTAAGCTGCAAGCCGATCAATTTAGGGGAAATGAGGGTGCTCGTTATAATACATGAAGGAAAGAAGCCAACCGTCGGCGAGGCCAAGGACAGCGTTGGGGATGGTACTTTATGTTTTTTTAATGTTTATTTGGACAGTCACAGCAATTAGTAATGTAATCTGTTTAGGGGAAAGATATATAAACACAAAGTAGAGGAAAAAATAATGTGCCGATGGTGGGAACCGATCCCACGACCTCTTAATATCGCATCCGGTGCTCTTCCAACTGAGCTACATCGGCCGCTGTTCCCCCTGCTACTTGCTTGGGTATTTATGTTGTCTGTATACGAACCTTGAGAGTGTTCACCAGCGCCACCCTCAACCATAACGGCGGGCGTGCAACGTCCTTTATTACCGCCAGCGTCACGTAGAACGTGATCAAGAGCGAGGGCGACAGCTGTGCTAGAACCCTCTTACGCTACCTATGGCTTCAAGACTGCCAGAACCGAGACCCCGTAAGCTACAAGCCGATCAATTTAGGGGAAATGAGGGTTCTCGTTATAATACATGAAGGAAAGAAGCCAACAGTCGGCGAGGACAAGGAAAACGTTGGGGATGGTGCTTTATATTTTTTTTTAATATTTATTTGAATAATCAGAGCAATTAGTAATGTAATCTGTTTAGGGGAAAGATAATTAAACACAAAGTAGAGGAAAAAACAACGTGCCGATGGTGGGAACCGAACCCACGACCTCCGAATATCGCGTCCGGTGCTCTTCCAACTGAACTACATCGGCCGCTGTTCCCCCTGCTACTTGCTTGGGTATTTATGTTGTCTGTATACGAACCTTGAGAGTGTTCACCAGCGCCACCCTCAACCATAACGGCAGGCGTGCAACGTCCTTTATTACCGCCAGCGTCACGTAGAACGTGATCAAGAGCGAGGGCGACAGCTGTGCTAGAACCCTCTTACGCTACCTATGGCTGCAAGACTGCCAGAACCGAGACCCCCGTAAGCTACAAGCCGATCAATTTAGGGGAAATGAGGGTGCTCGTTATAATACATGAAGGAAAGAAGCCAACAGTCAGCGATCCAAGGAAAACGTTTTGGATGGTACTTTATGTTTGTTTTGAAATGTTTATTTGGATAATCACAGCAATTAGTAATCTAATCTGTTTAGGGGAAAGATAATAAACACAAAGTAGAAGAAAAACAACGTGCCGATGGTGGGAACCAAACCCACGATCTCCGAGTTCCCGGGTTCGAACCCGACCATGGCGGCTGCGTTTCGATGGAGGCGAAACGAAGAGGTGTCCGTGTGCTGTGCGATGTCAGCGCACGTTAAAGATCCCCAGGTGGTCGAAATTACTCCGTAGCCCTCCAGTACGGCTCCCGTTTCTCCCTTTCCGCTTTCAATCCAACATTCATTCCTTCCCTTACGGCGCGTTTCAAGTGTCCACATAGCAAGTGCGACAGATACTGCGCCTTTCCCTTCCTGTGCACCAATTATTATTATTATTATTATTAATATTATTAATATCGCGTCCAGTGCTCTTCCCACTGAGCTACATCGGCCGCTGTCGCCCCTGCTACTTGCTTGGGTATTTATGTTGTCTGTATACGAACCTTGAGAGTGTTCACCAGCGCCACCCTCAACCATAGCGGCAGACGTGGAACGTCCTTTATTACCGCCAGCGTCACGTAGAACGTGATCAAGAGCGAGGGCATCAGCTGTGCTAGAACCTTCTTACGCTACCTATGGCTTCAAGACTGCCAGAACCGAGACCCCCGTAAGCTACAAGCCGATCAATATAAGGGAAATGAGGGTGCTCGTTATAATACATGAAGGAAAGAAGCCAACAGTCGGCGAGGCCAAAGAAAGCGTTGGGGATGGTACTTTATGTTTTTTTTTATGTTTATTTGGATAATCACAGCAATTAGTAATGTAATCTGTTTAGGGGAAAGATAATTAAACACAAAGTAGAGGAAAAAAGAACGTGCCGATGGTGGGAACCGAACCCACGACCTACGAATATCGCGTCCGGTGCTCTTCCAACTGAGCTACATCGGTCGCTGTTCCCCCTGCTACTTGCTTGGGTATTTATGTTGTCTGTATACGAACCTTGAGAGTGTTCACCAGCGCCCCCCTCAACCATAGCGGCTGACGTGGAACGTCCTTTATTACCGCCAGCGTCACGTAGAACGTGATCAAGAGCGAGGGCGACAGCTGTGCTAGAACCCTCTTACGCTACCTATGGCTTCAAGACTGCCAGAACCGAGACTCCCGTAAGCTACAAGCCGATCAATTTAGGGGAAATGAGGGTGCTCGTTATAATACATGAAGGAAAGAAGCCAACAGTCGGCGAGGCCAAGGAAAGCGTTGGGGATGGTGTTTTATGTTTTTTTTATGTTTATTTGGATAATCACAGTAATCAGTAATGTAATCTGTTTAGGGGAAAGATAAATAAATACAAAGTAGAGAAAAAAACAACGTGCCGATGGTGGGAACCGAACCCACGACCTCCGAATATCGCGTCCGGTGCTCTTCCAACTGAGCTCACCATCGGCATGTTGTTTTTTCGAACTACCACCGAAGGCATGTTCATCTTTTCCTATTTTAATTGTTTCTGCTTTTTTGTGCAACAAGCAGTTAGTCGTTCACATTATATAAACTACTTTCCGCTAAGGCGACGTCTAAACAGTACGGCTGTCAAAATGGTACTTAAAGAAGAACGTTTTACAGCAGACGTTACTGCCATCCTTTGAACTCGTTGTAGTACATTCCTTTACTCTATCCCCACAGTGCATCGACTTAGGAATACGCAAGTATTGGCGTCATGTCTGCTTACAATTTTTTCTTTATTGCCGCCCGGGCTCAAGGGCTCCAGGCCGTCGTGTAGGAAGATAGGCTGACGCCTATCCTGTATCTTTTGGAGATTGAAGTTTTACCACCACTATCCCTGCAGAGGCGAAACACTGATATAAAAATTGTGCCCCTCCCCCCCTCCCCCCTTCCCGGGCAGTGTTTTAAACTGCACTTGTCGATAATACTCAGTCCATTTTCAACTGAAGGCACAGGATGCAGGTGCAACAAATTAGCGTTTCGTCAGTTTAAGCTGAATGACTCTACAACAAATTTAGTTCCTCGCATAACGCTAGTAAAGAAGCATGAAAAATATCTTTTTAAACAAGGGATAGAACCCAAGCTCTACCTCATCAATTGTAAGACATACATTTATGCAGTAGTTCGCTCGCATCTGGAATTTCAGTTTGATACAGCAAACACATCAGGCAACTGTTGAAAGTTTACGGGTGACTTGAACGTCGCCTGCAGTCTGTACCATGCCTTGCCAAGCAGAAAAACATTACAAGCTGAAGTTTTCGCCTGACAAACCCCCTAGATCAAGTTTTGCCTGTCCGCGCAGAAGATAGCAACGTCGTGTGCCAAAGCTAGCATTTTTGTTCTACGTTATTCAGCTTAAAAATACGCTTGTTTTCATCTCGGATAGCTACCATACAAAATGGTTCGGAGTATACGGTAGAAAGCAAAGGAGACAAGGAACAGCGTTGCATTACTTACGAATAAACTGGCAATCACGAACTAAGGCATTTGCTGATATTTATATGCGCATCGTTCTCCCAATTCGCACTAATTCTCCCAACATTGCAGTCTTGCAGCACGAAGAAAATTACCTCATGTGAAACTCGCTCAGATGTCTTTGCAAGAGGAGCTGCGGCATGGAAACGAGATCCTTAAATGGCAACACAGCAGTCTAGTATGTTCCTTCCGATGTGTGTATTTGTAAATATTGTATGGCCTATAACACCCCATCTTTCTTGCTGGTGTACAGGCTCCTCAATAACGGTTTGAAATCTTGTAACTATGGCATTTTAAATGTTTTCCTGGCGGTACTGGTAAGGCTTATTGCTTTATATGAGCAAACTAGGAGCAGCTAAACCCCATCCTCAATTTTTGTTATCAAGACTGTGTGCGACGTGCGGAGTTACGTTGGTACATTCTTGATTATCTATGCCTCACTCAGTATCTGATGGAGTACGCAGGCAAGCTCGGGGCCGGATGTTTTGTAAAAAGCAGCACCTGTGCAGTCTGATCTTGACGACTCGCATGATGGCAGTTCTGTCGCCTTTTTAATGAAGTGTTCACTTATTGGTGTATCAATGCTCTTTTTGTCCCTGTCATGCAGCCTTGGCATTCCGTTAACGAAATGCGAAACCTAGACGCAAGTGTAAACACTACTGAAGAGCTCACGATAGGGCTAAACAAATGCACTCTCCATCAATGAAGCCTCTGATGTCACGTCCTTTCGAAAACGCATCTGCCTACTTTTGTTAGTGGAAACCTGGCAGTTTTAATCGCTAATTGCTCAGTGTTTTGGCATCACACCCATCCATACATATATAACCACTCACTTCTGGCAAATTTAAGCGCACCTTGCTATCTCTGAGTGTTAATTACTAATGTTCATTTCTTTCTATCCTTTCCATGTTGATAGATCAGGAACTATTTTTCCTTAGCGACGAAAGACTAGTTATCAAGCAGCACTCCAATGATTTGCTTTGAGTTCAAATTCAAACGTGCTTCTTTAATTTGGCTTCCAATGTTGAAGACAACCCCAATAAAATCTGAAAACTACAGAAGTGACGCATTGTAAATATTGCAAAGGCGATGATTTTAAGCGAAGCATACACTCAGTCCCTCCTTGCTCGGCTGAGGCGCTGAATGTACGTGTACTGCACAGTTATACCATTTGTACGAACTCGCACCACATGTTCTAAATTATGGCTATCAATAAGTGAGCTCAAAACAAGAAATAATTTTCGTAGACATATCCCTCTCTGATGCGGTAGTTAGCGTTTCAAATACAGCTAAAACCGCCAAGAAATATGATGAAGACGTAGCGCAAAAAAGACGGGGACAACTAACACAGATGTAGACAGGACAGGCGCTAACTGACAATTTTATTTTCAAGGAAAACCGCAGCACAATTTATGTCAAAAGTCACATGACAATCAAGGGGCCTTATACTACGACCAGATACAATTTAACAACGAAGGGCCGACAATATTGACCCGGAAAAACCATAAAAGAAACAAGGGGGGCCGGAAAGCATTATTAACAGGTTATATAAAACTCATTTTGAACTTAATAGAAAAGAAGGGGTGCGAACAACATCGTGGCCAAGGGACGGTGCCAAAGAACCCAACCACAGCAACGAGCGAGCCTTAAAGGGCCCAAAACAAGGGAAGTAAAAGCAGTCATAGGTCAAAACCAGAAAAAACGTGCGAGGCAAAAGCAGAGTCACAACTAAAAACAGATAAAGCGTGCGAAGCAAAAGCAGAGTCAATAACTAAAGACAGACGAAACGTGCGAAGCAAAAGCAGAGTCAAATCTAAAAGCAGAACAGTCTGTGCAAAGCAAAAGCAGAGTCATGAACTAAAAACAGACCAACCGCGCGAAGCAAAAGCAGAGTCAAAAACTGAAGACATATGAAACGTGCGAAGCAAATGCAGAGTCATAAGCTAAATCAGACGATACGTGGGAAGCAAAAGCAGAGTCAAAACCAAAAACAGACTCAGGAGTGTAGAAGGCTCCCCGCTAAAACATTTAAGTGCTAAGCAAGAATAATCAGGATGGGCGAGTGGAAGAACAATTATGAAGAATGAGAAAATCAAGGGAGTAAACACATCAGAAACCGGGAAGTAATAAAAGAAATTCCACAGACGATAACTCGCCTGTTAAAGCGCCTCTTATTTTTGATAGCGCACACTCCAAGTTTGTGAAGCGTGGCATCGTGTTTTCTTGTCTTCACAGTGCCACAACAAAATCCTGTACCCACCGCATGGCTACTAGCATGAATGAGCAATTCAAGCGTCTACAAGACGCAGGTTTCCCCCCTGACGTTATTGTAGCAGTGTGTAAAGGCCTTCTGCAAAACCTAAAAGCCTCAAACAGTTAACGTAGTAAGCAGGGAAACAAAGAAAGCAAGAGCAAGATGCCAGTCCAGGTGATTCCATACTTCCACAGGTTTTCACATAACTTCAAAAAGCTGGCAGCGCGTTATAACGTGAAAATTATTTTCTCTGCACCATGCAAACTATCGAAAGTATGCACTAGAAAGATGAAAAAGCAAGTAGTATGCACGAAGAAACATCAATCTAAGTTCACGGAATGCAAGGAAAATGTCGTGTACAGGACTCCAATCAGTTGCGGGCTCCAGTAAATCGGACAATGCAAGGAAAATGTCGTGTACAGGACTCCAATCAGTTGCGGGCTCCAGTAAATCGGACAAACTGGTAGATGTTTCAATGAAAGGGCGAGAGAACACAGACTAGGCGTACGCAACAAATCGGGCACTAACCTTGCCGAACATTGTAAAGCTCGTAAAACAGATCCAAATAACGCATGTAATCCGCTCTTAGAGAGCACAGATTTCTTAAGATCAGCCAAAGAAAAAACTTAGCGCGAAGTCATGGAGGCATGCTTCATTAGAAAGGCCGGTCAGGATTGCGTCAGCGTACCTTCTATCAATATTCTTGAAAGCGAATTTGAATTCCTTGATGGCCACATGTATGTGTTACAACCCTTTTTGCTTAATTACCACAAGCAACCGGTTGCTGACTGATATGAAACGAGTTATCGTCTGTGGAATTTCTTTTATTACTTCCCGGTTTCTGGTGTGTTTACTCCCTTGATTTTCTCATTCTTCATAATTGTTCTTCCACTCGCCCATCCTGATTATTCTTGCTTAGCACTTCAATGTTTTAGCGGAGAGCCTTCTACACAGTTTTGACTCTGCTTTTGTTTCCCACGTATCGTCTGATTTACCTTATGACTCTGCTTTTGCTTCGCACGTTTCATATGTCTTTAGTTTTTGACTCTGCTTTTGCTTCGCGCGGTTGGTCTGCTTTTAGTTCATGACTCTGCTTTTGCTTCGCACAGACTGCTCTGCTTTTAGATTTGACTCTGCGTTTGCTTCGCACGTTTCGTCTGTCTTTAGTTTTTCACTCTGCATTTGCTTCGCACGTTTTATCTGTTTTTAGTTGTGACTCTGCTTTTGCTTCGCATGCTTTATCTGTTTTTAGTTGAGACTCTGCTTTTGCCTCGCACGTTTTTTCTGGTTTTGACCTATGACTGCTTTTACTTCCCTTGTTTTGGGCCCTTTTAGGCTCGCTCGTTGCTGTGGTTGGGTTCTTTGGCACCGTCCCATGGCCACGATGTTGTTCGCACCCCTTCTTTTCTATTAAGTTCACAATGAGTTTTATATAATCTGTTGATAATGCTTTCCGGCCCCCCTTGTTTCTTTTATGGTTTTTCCGGGTCAAGATTGTCGGCCGCCCTTTGTTAAACTGTATCTGGTCATAGTATAAGGCCCCTTGATTGTCACGTGAGTTTTGACATAAACTGTGCTGCGGTTCTCATTGAAAATAAAGTTGTCAGTTAGCGCCTGTCCTGTCTACATCTGTGTTAGTTGCCCCCGTCTTTTTTGCGCTATGTCTTCAAGAAACTGCTACCAACTAGCCCAAACCAAACATCTGTTGCAAAATATGATGAAACAATCAAATTTTAGATATCGATCTAAACTTTTAGAGAGCATCAATATATCTTCAAAATTGTTGTATCCGCACGCACACATTATTCGCCATGCGTCGAATATTACAAGCAGTGACACTTTCCTCAATATATGGCCAGCACTATCCGGCTTTAGCAATGCAAATTCACCTATATGCCATTAGCACGGTATATACATACGTTAAAATGCACCGTACTATTCATGTGATTGGTTCAGATTTGAGTTTCGAGCGTAATTCCTTGAATAGCAACCATATCGAGTTCCGCCTTCACGCACCAACGGTTAAGTAGGTACTGTCGCCATCGTGCCTCAAGAGCCCGAAGATTCAAAACAGCAACCTTTAATGCTGTTCTGATTTAATCATCATTTCTCTGTTAGAGCAAGCCGATCATATAGTGCTGCTATAAACAATAGATCCAAACACCATGATAGTCCCCCCGCCGCCCCATTTGGTACAGCGCGGTGAAGCGAATGCTATGCTGTGCGCATTTTATATCTAATAACGCATGTTTTGAGCATTTGTTGCACTTTTCACAGCAACGAATGAAATATACAGCAGCTTTATTTCTAATAGGTAAAAGAGGGTGCATACAGAGGTACTAGCACTAGGTGCTGAAAGTGCGGTACCAACGCTGCCTGCTGTTGGCATTATTTTCCATCGCTTCCAGCTGACAAGATATGAAAAGACGTTGGAGTCGTCCATGATGCAATCATAGACGCTACATCCTTTCAGTATACAATCATGACGGCTCAATGCTCTTTTATTATCGTGAAGATAAAAACGTGACAAAAACAGGTGCTAATAGCAGAGAGCACAGGTGCTGCACTTTGCGCTGTTCTTTTTTTCGCCCCTGTATTGGCTGAACTATTGATATGCAGGCGAACAGACAGGAACCTAGCTTCAGAAATTGAAGATACGCGTACCATTTTATGGGGCTGATTTCATATAATTTCCACATATTTGTGTGTATATCAATGCTTCCAGGTCTGTGTTTTCGCTTCCCTCAGATTTTCTTCCATATTTCTTTAATCTTCGAAGGCGTGGGCGTGGTAGCAGTGAACCTCCGCCAATACTACTAGAAACAGTAAGGACAAAAGATATAATATATCGAAAGACTATAATATAATCAACGTTTATGACCTAAATATACCTGCAAAAATAAAGAAGTTTATTATTAAAATCTCCCGATGGAAGTAAGTATGTGCAATGAATAAAAATATTTTAGTTGGCACACACTTCAAGATAAAGGAGAAGGTTGAAATATATGTGAGTGAATTTTTTTGGAAACTTCAACTATAAAAAGCGAGGCCAAGATTGTAAAGCATAAGAACAATTATTATTGTCATTCTAGAAATAACACCAGAAGAAGCCCTTCTTTCGACGTTTTTTTCTCTACTCCACTGTAATATCTACTGGTTTCCATCACTGGTTACGCATTCTGGAAGTTGCTCCTCCTAAAGTATTCTCTCTTCGTGTTCGCCGCATATGCCAATAGAACATTTTTTCAGAGCACAAAAATTTCCCCTAGACATGTGCAACCTACGCTATATTCCTTTGCTCCTTGTCTTTTTTACACTTTATTTAATCCCTTTTCATTTACTGTCGCTCTGTTCACGCCCCAGAAAAACCTCCCTAAAATCACTTCAATGCATTTCCTACCCTGTTGTACACGAACGTCCTTCGGTTCTTTATCCCTACCCAACCCTTGTTGTCCTCTAAAGATAATATTCCAAGTTTCCTTAAACATTTATTTCGCCACGTCCAGAACTTCCCAGTAATTCACCTCCAACTGCATTTCTGATCCGGCAGGTTTGGAATCCTAAATATTTTACAATAACACATGCAAACAGCGAGCATACATTCGTCGTGAACGAGGTTTTTCTGCAAAAGTATGGGTGTGATTTGCGGTCCAACCCCGACGCCACCCTTGTTAGCTAGAAGGGAGCCTTTAAGTTGCAGCTCAAAAACCAAATTTTTTTGCAGAGAACATGGCAGTCACGAATTTTACGTGCATGCTACGTGATGGCTGCTACCAAGTGCGGGCTCACAAATATAGTGGCGTAATGGAAGGAGTACTGCGTAATGGAAGAAGTGCTACACAACGGTTTTGTTCTGTGACAGCCTTCTTTCTCTTACAAGCTTGAAATCAGTACTATGGACAACACACATGAATTCCTGCTGCGTGTGGCCCTGATTAGACCGCAAATGTTCTCTTCGCCTCCTGCTGTCTCCAGTTGGTACAATGATAATGCTTTGAAGTTTCAAAATTTCCAGCAAAGTTCGCAAAGGAACAAAGTGCATAACACAAGTCAGAATATCTTCAAGTGGCGTCCTCTGAAGCTTGTTTCTTGATATGTCATAAATTACTGCTTTGCAGGCGGTGCCTGGCCGAAGTGGCAAAGAAAGCGCGGAGCTAGATGCGTTCCTGGGCGGCCGCACCCTTCCACCCATGGCCCTGGCCGTCTCCATCCTAGCGTCAGCAGTCAATGGAATGCACATAGTGCCCATGGTTGGATACTTCTATGCCTACGGTTCCCCCATCTTCTTTATGAATGCGTGGAATATTGCGGGCGCAATATTTTCCGCATTCACCTTGGTGCCTCTTTTTTACCGACTGCGGATTTCGACTGTTTTCCAGGTATTAAATACTTAGCAGAGATACTAGCATGTGTATCGTAGTAACCGTCGGATGAGCATCTAGCTCATTTAGTTCTCTTAGTTTGCACGTTAGTATTTTCAAGACGAGAAAATATGCGTGGGACGTTTTATTCGCAGAGCTGAAAGCCATTGCGAAAACGTGCACGGAATCTTACGGCTCACCTCCTTTGTGTGTGACAGCCCGAGCGACATAAAAATCAATTGAAAGTGAATATTGTAATATGCAGACGTGTTTTAGAAACTTTCGGGTTCTTAGATTAATGAAGACATTATGAAACAGCACTCCCTGTCTGATACAACCTTTCGTATCAAATTATAATGGAACATTCTACACAATCCTAAATATCTAAAGCCCTGAGCAGGAAGACTCCTAATTTCTAGAAGCAGCAAATTTTATTATTACAGTAACTTGCAGATCATCAAAACGCCCATTTCAGCATCTTGAACTTGGACAGCGATGTATGTGGTATACTTTTGTAAAATTTTGTGTTTGGAACTTTTTTTATATTAGCATAAAAATTATGAGCTATGTTCATATAACTACGTTGTTCTTCTCAAATAATAAAGTGTTTCAAACTGTGATGGTGAATTCAGCAATATTTTTAGACTGTCAGCGCCTGCACTCCTGACAGTGCACTTTGTGGGGAGCTTTCTACGAATGTAGTATAAGAAGTGCTTAGAGAGCATTTTCAAGTTGGATGCCACCAAAACTAACATTTTCACAATCTTAATTAGGGACAATTTATTAAGACTGTCTCGGCTGCTAGCTTCAGCCATATTTTAATACATAGCCAGGCTTGTGTTCTTGCCGACCGGGTTGCATTCTTTGGCGCGGAAGGCGTTTCATGTGTTTGCTGTGTATTGTAGTCATTCACGAAGGGCAAACTAAGGCCGACCACGTGGCAGCAGTGTTTACATGACAGCATGATGTAAGTAATAATTTATGTGGCTCTCTGTCGGTTACTTTCAGTACCTCCGCCTTCGCTTCGACAACAAAGTCGGAATTACAGCTTGCGTCATTTACTTCATCCTCACTGTAAGTTATAAATATTTTGGTGACAATGGCGGCTGAATCAGCTTGACCACTACTTTTTCATGCCTTTGCTTGCTTGGGATGCTAATTTATGCAAAGCATATCGTTTCCTTATTTCCATCCACACTCTAAGAACGGATAGCCAATTGCAACGTTACAGGTACGTGTTTCGAAGAAGCATTAAATAGAAAAAAAATGCAATAATTTATTTCGCAAGGTGGCCAATGGGAGCTAGTCTATTACGTATGAAAGTATACTCGATCGCAGAGAACGGGGACCTGATAGGGAGCTCGACTACACCTGGGTAAGTTATAATGGAATGCTGTTCGTACTGCTGTATTAAACGTCCGCAACCCACATCTCAACATCCACTATGTTCTCAGGCATCCAAAACCTCTCAGTCTAGGTGTTTCCATTCAAATAGAGGGAATCTGCCTCACCAGTTATCCGCAACTAGTTTCGATATCGTGTGTGGCCTGTATTTCCTCTCTCTTCATTTGCTAGGTTACGAGTGAAAACATATACTTTTGAAGCATAAAACGAAACTCGTTTACACTAGTGGCAATATAAGTGGTATCAAAGGTCAAGGTAAGGGCTTCTTATCTTTCTGTTTTGTACAACAGCCATAATCTATAATGTACACAAGATGGCTTTACCTGACCTTCCCCGACTAGCAGGCAAAGCTGGCGACAAGGATACCTAAAGTCTGGACCAAACTTTATGTGAAGGCAATCATAAGGTTATTTGACTAAGTCCTTTCGGTGGTGCTCGGTCTCTGTCAGTGGGCGTCAGGCCACGATGACCAGTGCTTGGGGCGGTGGCAGGACAGCGGAGATTCGCACTAAGTTTGATAAAACAGGCACAAAACGGTGTCTAAAGGCCTAACAGAAGACAAAAATCCACCGGAGGTCTCAGCCGCGGTACGAAGGAGCCACCACTTCATTCAAGCTTATTAGCCCTCATTTTCTAAACATTGGCTGTCACACAGTGTTTTGGTTGTATGTACTTACTTTCTAAGCCTGGGTTCCCGCAATCTCGGTCGCGGTTTCAATCGGAGATATATGCTATTGTGATACTGAAACCCGGCGGCTAGTTGTTCCTGAAATTTCCCGAGCAATAAAGTTCGGGTAATGTAGCAAATCGGACAAAAACTTTTTAGCGGCCATGCTTTTCCAAGCCAACATGCATTAAGCATTAAGCAAGTGGTGCGACGTATCGGCAATAAAGCGCGTTTCATACGCTCTAGATTGCCCCGTCGTAGTGGGGAGATCATCACAACACCCATTTCAGCATCTTGAACTTGGACGGCGATATAGGTGGTATGCTCTTGCAAAATTTTGTGTTCGGAACTTTTTACATAATACAACTTATGTATTACAATTTTTATATATAATATAATATATAATATATAATACACCATACAATTTTACTACCAAAAAACATTGACGAAGCCAAGCTTCAACAAGTTACCGCTTAAAGACCAATATCCATGACGAACACATGAGATCTTCATAAAAATTCTAGCTAAAAGGCTTCAAATTATAATGAAAGAATTAGTAGGACCGCATCAGACCTGCGGCATTAAAGGCCGAACCATATTTATATATATATATATATATATATATATATATATATATATATATATATATATATATATATATATATATATATACACATATATATACAGCGCGTTGCACATTAGAGGCGCGATGTAGAATGCTTCTCCCAGCTAAACCGTGGAATCCTCACCGTTCAAATTTTGCACAGAAAGGGCATTTTGTAGCTACTATTTTTTAATACCAAATTTGTTCGGGGAACTTGCCTGATTCGATCAAAAGAAGTAAGATGTTTCCACCTTCTGCGGCGGCGAAGACGCCACACGAGCCGCTGCCCCAGCGATGGTACTGGTGGCGCCACCTCATGCTGCTTACAACAACTCTGGAGCAGAAAAAGAGCGGGCGAATGTTTTGGCAGAAGGTTTGAGTTGTATATATATATATATATATATATATATATATATATATATATATATATATATATATATATATACACACACATATATATATATATATTTGCTGGAGTGTTGCGACGAGCGTTGCCATGCTCCAGCTTGCCCTAGAGAAAGCCTTGCCGCATGATGTCCTGTTATTAGATTTAGAGCATGGAAATGTGGGCTCAGTTATTTGCAAAGGAGTCGCAATGGCGTACTGAGGGTGCACGACGCGCTTGATAGTAAATAAGAGGGTGGGTGAGCGCATACAAGTGCAACGCTCTGTACGTTAAGGCTCTTCCTTGTCGCCATTGCTTTCCTTCTTGTATATTGACCCATTTTATCTGAGCATTATCCAGAGCAGCTGTGTCCGAGGTTTTCGTTTGCATGAAGCAGAGGTCCGCATACTCGCGTATGCTGATGACATTGCCGTCTTCTGTACCGACTACGAAAGCACTCGCAGTGTTGTCGAATTGGTGAAGGACTTTTGTTCTTTGAGTGGTAGCGCTGTGAACTGGAATAAGTGTCTGGGTTTTTGTCATGGAACGTGGCTCACAACCCCTGCGAATTTCGTGAACATGCCTTGGGTAACAACCCCAGTGAAGTATTTAGGAGCGCCACTGGAAAACTACCGAGACAGTGAGTCATATTGGAACCAGCAGGTTTTACAAATACGTGAGAAGGCCGACAGCCTAAAAGAATTCAGTTGGTCTATGATTGCACGTTATACGATTTGCAATTTATGTTTTGTTACCAAGATATGGTACGTGTTACAAGTACTGCGTTGTCTCGTGTGAATGTGCAGATATTTCACTGTGTGTTCGGAATTTTTGTGTGGGGAAGTACTTGGGAGCACACCCACCGAACCAGCTTGTTTCGTCGCGTTTTCTCTGGAGGAGTTGGCTTGGCGCATTTGTATTTGTGCCAAGTTGGTAACCGTTTATGTTTTTCGTGATACTAAAGACCCATTTTTACGACCTGTGTGTCAGGTTAGATTGAACAAAGTACTTCCCAATTTTTTCGTAAGTTCAGCGAGCATGCAAGGGAGGATTTTCGAAATCCTTAAAGAAGTGTACAAGTCATGTCATGCATTGCAAGCCCGTTTTCGTTTGAATATTTATCAACTGTGACGAGAAAGAAACCTTACAAGTACTTGTGCGATGTCTTTGTCCCAATCCCATTGTACAGATCGTTGTACTGTGCAGGTCCATGGAAGCCAGTCGTTCAATGAGTAAAAATAATGGCTGTACCAGGGGGAGCAAGAACTTCAACGCTTCCCCCGTTCTTTACAGCATGCTCAATTTTCTCCATGTTATACTTCCTTATATCGGCCACCTTGCGCTTATTGAATAGCTTTGATATCTCGGCGAATTCTATCTGGTCTGTTGGATTGAAGCTTTAACACATTAGCGTTTCTTAATCATTTCTTTAATCTCCTTAGACAGCTTACGGGTATCCTCTCTAACTATCCTTCCGCCTACTTCTACAGTATACTCAGTAATGATATCTCTGAAATTATTGTTCATTGCTTCTAGGGTAATGTCGCCATCCCCGGTTATAGCTGAATATCTATTCTGCAGCGCGATCCTGAACTCTTCTGCCCTCCCCCTCACCGCTAATTCGTTGATGGATTTCTTTCTTACTAATCTCTTTCGTTCTTTCTTCAGATTTAGGTTAATTCGGGACCTCAGCATCCTGTGGGTACTGCATCGCAATCTGCCCGTTACCCCTACATCTTGCATAATGGCGGGGGTTGATCAGAGTATGAAGTCATTTCATTTTAGTCTCCCCGTTAGGACGTTTCCATGTCTATTTCCGGTTCTTCCGTTTGCTGAAGAAGGTATTCATGATCCTTAAGTTATTGCGCTCTGCAGACTCAACTAGTAACTCGCCCCTGCTATTCCTAGAACCAATGCCATAGTCACCTACTCCCTGGTCTCCAGTCTGCTTTTTCCCCACCTTGGCATTGAAGTCTCGCATTAGTACAGTATACTGCGTCTTTACTTTTCGCATTGCCGATTCTACATCTTCGTGGAAGCGTTCAGCTGCTTGGTCATCATAACTATATGTAGGTGCACAGGCCTGGACAACGTATAGTTTATACCACTTATTCAGCCTAATTACGATGCCTGCCACCCTGTCATTAATACTACAAAATTCATCTCTTTTACCCGCTATATACTTAATGACAAGGAAACCTACTCCTAGTTGTTGCCTCTCAGGTAAACCTCGACAACACAGTATATGCCCATCCTTAAGTACAGTATATGCCTCATTCGGCCTCCTAACCTCACTAAGCCCTATGACATCCTATTTCATACCCTCTAGTTCCTCTAACAGGCACTGCTAAACTGGCTTCACTAGCAAGCGTTCTAGCGGTAAACGTTGCCAGGGTCAGTTTCCAATGGCGGCCTGTCCAGCGGAGCCAGGAATTCTTAGCACCCCCTGCTGCGTCACAGGTCCGACCGCCGCCGTGGTCAGTTGTTCCGCAGCCGCTGGTGACTGAGGGCAGGAGTTTTATGGAACTAATCATAAAAATGCCTTATGATGAACCTAACATATTTGGAGGTAAAGGTGCAATCTTTCAACCTTCTGAAACGTGTACGATGTGAGTTTTTGTTCACGGTGTACGCACCATGTAAAAATATTCATGAGATAGTCTTGCGCTCTCTTAATTATTTTTGCCCGAGATTTCCTGTCTGCCCCTTAAGCCAGCATTTTATCTTGCGACTGCGTCGTCCACATGAAAGACAACGATCTGCTTTCTGATGCTGCCGAGCCTTAACATCACCTGCTTGCCAATGCTGATTAAGTTTTACCGCATAGATGCACCCCTATCGCGCTTCCTTCTACTGACATTGAAAAACGGCAGCGTTAGTCGCGTCTTCTGATCGCCATCTTAAGTTGTGAATCACCTTACCGCATAGTTGTGTTCTGTTTCAGCACAGAAGAGCACTTGTCGCTGCTTCAATACCTCCGCTGAACACATTGTACGGTCCATAGAGATCTGTTTTCCTTGTATGCTGCACATTCAGCCTGTCATCCTACCCATACTTACCACGCCCTCTTTCTCACTAGCACCTTCTACCGATGTCCACCTGTGTTCTCACCTGAACCGCCAATCTCGACATTCGTGCATCCCACTGCCATGCATTCCAGAAACTACTTCGTAAACAGCAAAACTCTTCTGATATGACTTCGACGGTCATGGGCCGAACCAGTGCTGCACAGCACCGCCTCATTACCGAAAGCACTTCTACTAATAATGTCAATCATAATTTCCGACGGGACGTTATTCGGCCCTCAGCTAGCACCTGATAATCCCAGATGGTATTGGTAAAAAAGTACGGCACCGTGCGATTCTATGTTTATTACCGTGCCCTCAGTAATATCGCTCGACTAGTCGTTTACCCTTTGTCACGCAATTATGCTTCCCTAGGCTGTCTTCAGGGAGCCGAATATTTCTCGGCCCTGGACCTGCGATCCGGTTACTGGTAGGCTCCGATGCATGAAGCCGACCAATAAAAAGCTGCATTCGTTACTCCCGGCGGGCTTTACGAATTCAGTGTCATCTATTTTGGACTCTGAAATGACAACGCGATATTTTAGAGAATCATTGACACTGGTTTAGAGGGCTTAAATGAAAAAACCTGCTTATGATACTTCAGCTACATAGATATCTGCTCTCCATCTTTTTCTGATCATTTATACCGCCTTAATCAAGTACTAACGTTCCTAGCCTCCACCGGGCTTGAACTGAAAAAGTGTAATTTTGCCAAGAAAACAGTCAAGGTTTTTGACCACCTCGTTAACCGCGACAGCATTAGAACCGATCCTGACCAGCTTACTGCAGTTTTGAATTTTGATCGCTCTCAGCGGAAAAAGTATCTCTACAGCTTCCTTCGCCTACTATACTCATACTTTCCTTCATCCGCAATTTCGCTATTATTGAAGCTCCACTTTACCGGCTTCTTACCGACCGTTCTGTTTTAATTTGGTCCAAAGACTGTGAAGAAAGCATTTCAAACACTCAAGAGTGCGCTCACTTCAGATATCGTCCTTGCTCACTTTGACAACACCCCTACCACATTTCCTCCTTGTACTGTCTGCGCCCTCGGTATTGGTGCTGTACCTATGCAGTGTGATACTGCTTCTCCGCTTAATGTAATTTGCTTGCCAGTTGTACCGTGGCACCTGCGGTACGAAATTGCATCATCACCGAGCAGGAGTACCTAGCCGTCATTCTGGCCGTTCAGAAATTCCACCCCTACCTCTAGGGCTGCCATTTCACGGTCGTTACCAATCACCCCGTTCTGTGCTGAATACCTACCGTCAAAAATGTGACTGGACGCCTCAGCCATTGTATTATGCGTTTAAAGGAATGCACCTTCCATGTAACCTACAGATTAGGTTGTAAACATTTTGACACTGATGCTCTTTCACATTGCCCGCTTCCGGAGTGGTCGAGTACTGATTCTAGGGGACTTACTTCGTGTACCACCGACACCGTACTGTAGTTATGAGTGTCGACATCACTGCTGCAGCTTCTGCCACTGCTCCAAATATGCACGCTCTTGTGTTAAATGAACGAGCTGCTCCATACTCTCATTCTGTAAATGACCGTCTTACCGGTGCTTGCAAATGCAAATTGCAAATTCCGTATTTCTGATAAATGTTCTGATAAATGCTGCAGCACTACCAAGTCCCCTTTGCTGATTCAATAATTTTTCGCGCTTTTTTTTTCAGCAAACCCTTGGGGCTGTTGGAATCTACAGCGCTGCTCTTGCAATTTCAACAAGTATGTATTCGCAGTATTAGTATCGACGAGTATTTCTTTACATATTTTTGCCCCTAGTGTCGATTGTGTGTCGAGATCTAAATGTGCACCGCAATGCGTTCGTTGAGGAACTCCATGTAGAATGGCATTAGTCATCCAAAACACTATCTTGAACACGCAGTAAACATAAACGCACCTACAGTGTATATATTTAGCTACTACAGTATCTAAAAAAACCACCATGATTACAAAGTCCTATTTTACCTAATCTTTACGAATAAGCTGCTAGGCCTAAGCATCCATGTCTGTTTTGGGTAACAAGTGTTAGATTTCTATCCGCCCTACTGTCTCAAAGCGACGCTTGAGTAGGCAGCATCTAGCCAGTTGACAATCTAATGCCGTAAGATCACACAACCACCGACAAATCAGTGCCCGGTCGTGTCATCTGTCATCTGCATGCACCACAAGCATCCTTTTCACTTTTCTACCACAACGCCTACACCAGAATATCAGTGTAACGTGGCCTTTGAAGGGCAACTCTAGCAGTTTTCCCATGTTCGAAGTTATCAATGAAATTTGTATCAAAAGTTCTCAATGTTAAGGTTGTGTGTGCCAAGCAGCCCAATTCAGTACGCTTTACTTTTCTGGCAAATTCATTTTTGAGAAAGCACTCTGGGACTCGAGAGTTGCGCTGCCAAATAGGAAATGCTTACGGCTAACACTGTTTGATGACGTCACAGTTTTGAAGGAGCGTCGAGCAGACGATGGCGACAGGCAGCTACCCTACTGGATGCGGCTCGGTTGGTCGTGGGGTCTCCTCTATAGAATTGTGTTCGCAGACTATCTAGGCGAACATGATCTTAAACAATCCCTCTGGGACGGGGCAGTGGGCGGCGTCGGCAGCGATGTTCAAAAGCGGCACTTTTCCATCCCCAAGCCACAACATGCAAGAGGGTGTCCCAGCCTCCCCCCCCCCCCCCCCCTCTGTGATTCAAAATGTGTGATCTCCCAGCCTTATCACGAAATCTCTGAAAACTTCGTATGTAATGCTTGCTGGGGATTTCAACCTGCCAGACGTAAAATGACCCTTATATGAGGCAGTGCTGTGCAACTCATCTTTGCGTACAACTTTTCTTGCAATGGTGAATACCCACTCACTGTTGCAATCTGCTGTAATGCCAACACGTGTTGGACCCACTAGTGCCAGTTTCCTGGATTTGATCTTGTTAAAACAGACGCTTGGGCAAGTTGGTAATCCATTGAGGGTAAACAGCGCAAAAAAGACGAGGACGAACGAAGTACACAAACGAGCGCTGACTTTAAACTCGCTTTATTGCTTCGTTCGTCCTCGTCTTTTTTTGCGCTGTTTACCCTCAATTTGATCTTGTGCAATTACAGTAGCAGCATACGAGGAATATCTCATCACGACTTGTTCTTGTTAACATATCTATAACTCCCACGCGCCACTATGTTAAGACTCCACAAAAAAAAAATATTTATGAAGAAGGGGATCATGTCTCCGCATCACACGAACTGAGCGTGTTTTACCCGATTACGGTCACTTAGCTTGTGCTTTGACGGGAATGCAATATAACGCGTACTAAAAACAAAATTACTATCGTTGATTGACGGCTACATTCCATCGCGGCTCATTACCGCCAAACGTCGAAATGATTAACACTCGATGACAAAACCCATTCGGGTACTAAAAGTAAAAGAAACTGTTTATTTCGTCGCCAATGTCAATCTCGCGATCGTGGCTTATACAGTAAAAATGGAAACAAATCAGCAAATGTATAACAAAAGATGGTCGTGAAGCTCAAAGTGCCTATTTGTTTATTCTAAAGAAAAACATATTAAGGGTAACTCAAAAGAATTCTGGAAGTACGTAAAAAGTAAGTTAAACAATAAGGGAGCCATTCCTGACAACTTGTATGGTGCCGACTACGCGGCTGATATTACAACGATGGCAGAAACATATCTTTATTTTTAGTCTGCCATTACGCAATCGGAAGCAGCAATTTCTGGTTTTGAGAGCACCAGCAGTCTACCGCAAATCATCATCATCGTCATTAGCCTGACTATACCCACTTCCGGGCGAAGGCCTCTCCTATATTTCTCCACTTTACCCGGTTCTGTGCTAGCTGCATCCACTTGATAGATATTTAATTTAAATGTATTGGTACATTTGAAAACTGCTGCAATGCCCCTTAAGGTCATTAATAAACACAAGAAAAAGAAGCGGGTTCAAATTGAACCTTGCGGGATGCCAGACAAAACATTTAGGTACGATGACGATACGCCATCTAGAACCACTCGCTGTCTTTTGCCTCGTAGATAAGCTTCAGTCTACCTCGTAAATTACCCAGGTGCGTTAAGTACAGAGAGCTTCTATAGCAACGACGTGTGTGTTACTGAATCAGCAGCCCTGCGGAAATCCAAAAATATACTCTACTTGCTTACCAACGTTAATTGAAGAAGGATTGTTGGGTGTAAATTCTATAGCAGCGTGTCACATAAAACCCCTGCTCTGAAACCATGTTGCCTTGTGGCGAAGAATGTAATAATATTAAGACGACTCAAAAGGTTGATGTAAATGATGTGCTCTAAAGTTTTGCGACACACGCTAGTCAGGAAAATCGCTCTATGGTTAGAAGTTATATTTTCATTGCTCTTGTTGATGGGTATAATATTTCCACACTTCCAATTAGAAGGAAGCGCATTTGTTGAAGGGATTCCATGGAAAGAACCGTTAAGTGGCAACAGAAGTGTAACAGTTCTTCAGGATGAAGTTGAAGACATGATCTAGACCAGAGGCAGAGCAAACTAATATCCTGTTCTGAAAATTAAATATCTATAGTTTGCGTTGTTGTTGTAGAAGCTATCTGTACTTAACGCACCTGGTTAATTTACGAGATAGACTGAAGCTTATCTACGAGGCAGAAGACAGCGAGTGGTTCTAGATGGCGTATCGTCATCACACCTAAATGTTTTGTCTGGCGTCCCGCAGGGTTCAATTTGAACCCACTCTTTTTCTTGTGTTTATTAAGACCTTAAGGGACACTGCAGCAGTTTTCAAATGTACCAGTACCATAGGTTTTTGAAGTAGAATATTTGTTGATCATGCCTGTAAACTTCCTTTTTCGATTATGCATAAAACACCTGCGCAATCGTCGACTGAAAGCGCACAATTCAAATTTCCCGCGCCCCGCGCGACTGCTACAGAGGAGAAAAGCGAAGGAAGAAACCTCGCTTCTCCGTATGTCGTGACGTCACCGTGAGGAGCCCGAGGCATTTAAAGCCAATGGAGGGGGTTTTCGGCGTGCGTTGTTCCTCGTTTTGCGTGCGTTGCGGACGTACAAAATACGTCAATTTGTGTTTGTGCACCTGATACAACACAGCTCGGCGTGTGTTCGGATGCACGAACAGCTTGGACGCGACGATGTATCTTCCATTCTATTAAAAGCTCGTGGTGCAATGCGGCGTTGCTGACAAGAGAGATAAATTCAAGCCGACCAAAGGAAAAATTACATTTTCGTAACTGACTACGTGCTGTTTGTTCCTAATGCGATTTCTATAGGGCTTGACAAAAAAAAAAAAAAAAAAAACATTACTGAACCATGAAGCGGTTCCTTCTGTTTTCTTGTAGAAAACAGTCGGGACAGTCATCTGCGATCTATTCATGGACTGCAGTTTCATGATGGGACGGTCAGACAGCATCGGCGCACGGTTGTATTTGCGTGTCTCGTTTTTTTTTTTTTTTTTTTTTTTTAACGCAAATACTTCGCGCAACGGCTTTTGAGCTAAAAATGAACAACTCATCAGTAGCACGCGCTGATGCTTTTTGCGAACTAGCGGGTTATTGAGAAGAGCCCACTGCTGTGTCGAAACTAGGTTGTGAAAGACTGCGAGATCTTTTCGAGTAGGGCACGTGCCTGATATGTCCGTGGAACCCTTACGGGAGCATTATTAGAAGATAAGGAGTGTACCCCTCTGCTGGGCATAGGCGCATTCAGGTAAGGAGTGCAAAGAGCGAGGTTTCCTTCGGTGCGTCCAAGCAATCAATCATCGAAGTTGTTCCTACTTGGCCTTTCAATTTTGCACCAGTTGCTGCCTCGTCATTTTACATAGTCCTGTCTTGTTTGTGGATGCACATTAAGTTGGAAATGAAAACGACGAAGCTCTTGTAAGAAAACACATTTCGGAACAAGGTTTTCTCATGAAGGTGTGGCTGGGGAGGAGCTGCAGCTTAGCTTTCAACATACGTCAGCCGTCAATTCACTAAACGTGTATTGTGACAATACGATAAAAAGGAAAATCTTTCAACGTCTGCTAAATGTCTTATCACTCAAGCAGCATTCTGCGCGTATTTGACCTGGTCTCCAGCATAATGGCCCCGTGAATGCCTCGTATGCATTGCAGAGCTCCGCAACCGCGCTTCGCTTATTGTTCATTTTTCTGGTGGCAGCTTTGTACTGCTTCACCCTTTCTATAAAATCCTCCGCTTCTCCAAGGTAACACGACTGGCATTCAAAGCTCGATTTGGTACACCAAGCTTTGGCCTCATTTTTCACAACAATGACCTTTCGGGCGGGGTGAGAGGCCTGAGATGGAGATAGTCGGCTAGGGCATTGTTCGCTGCCCTTCCATCCCAGGAATATGCGGGACGAGGTTTCGCTGAGGGCCATGCGGTTTCTGCTAATAATGACACACACTACTTTTCAAAGTGCCTCCCTGTAACCAAAGCAAGTTTCCATGCCAAATCTACGCTTCCCACAACGGAAGTGCTGCATCGTTTGTGGGCGTATCTGATACGGATACATGCGGTAAACATTCCGATGGTCATTCGTGTGGAATTGGCATGCCATAATGACATTCACGAAGCCGCAGAGAGCAGCAATCAGCACAGCGCAGCGAAGGAGCCGCATCGGCAGCTTCCCCGGTCCTCAGAATGTCGTCACGCGACGTCTTGGCCAATCACCGGCGGCGACGTGACCCGCGGTGAGCCCCGTCGCGCGGGCTGCGTATTTCTGCTGAAAAAAAAATGCTATTTCTGCGTTTTTCTGCCTAACTTTAATCTGATATTTGCGTTCGCAGCATGAAACACTATGTCTCTCTGCTGAAAACCCAATTTTATGCAAAAAGTGCTGCAGTGTGTCTTTAGGGAAATTGTTACTACCGGCGTCAGGTTATACGCTGAGCATTGCCGTATCTATCGTTACGTTGGCAGTGAAATTGATCAGAACTGCTTGCAGGACGATTTCAACTCTGTCTTATCGTGATGTAGGATGTGGAACGTGAAGCTTAATATATCGATGTGCAATATGCCAATGTTCGCAAATAAAAATCGGCCTTTATTTAAACATCTCAACAGAAATTAAAGAGCATTGCAGAATCTGCATTGGAGTAATCCGAAAGCACGGATTCTGCTGCTGGTTGCTTCTGGTTGGGTCTAGTTGCTAATTCACTACTTGTTTAGCCATGTACTTTCAAATTGCGCGTCAATCCTTTTTTTTTACTCTACTTTCGGTTGCGTGGCGTCACATCCTCTACGTCACATTATTCACTTCTTGTTTACCAATTTTAGTCCTTGGTACTTTCAAATTGTGCGCCAAATTCTTTCTTATGCTCTGTATCGGCTCTACTTCCGGTGCGTGATGACAAATCCTCTACGTCATATTATTTCACATTTTGTTTACCCATTTTAGTCTTTGGCACTTTCAAATTGCGGGAACCCCTCCCTATGCTCTTTTTCGGCTCGACTTCCGGTTGCGTGATATCACATCTTTGACGTCACCCTAACTGACTGCCTTAATTAACTACTTTAGTCTTTGCTACTTAATATTGTGCGTCAATCTCTTCCTAGGCCCTTTTTTGCTTCCAGTTCAGATTGCGCGACGTCACATCTTAACGTCACCTTAATTGACTGATTTAATTAACTACTTTATTATTTGATACATTCAAATGTAGCACCAAGCCATTGGCTAATCAGACAATTTTCGCCTTTGCTTTTTGATTTTACTCTAAATAATTACCTCATTACCTTTTTGGTCTAAATATCTTTTCCGACACATTTCGTCACCCTCTATCTATTGATACCATTCATTAACCTCTACCACTCATTTAATTACAACTGCTGCGGACACGTTTTTGCTGACGCGATCTTCGGACGCGTTCTGCGGGCGCCGTCTGAGGACGGAAATTTGAGAACATAGCGAAGTAATGCTTTCGAATTAATACCTTTTCCTTTGTCTGTTGTGCCCGAGCTCAAGTATCTAGCTATTTTTTTTCTTTTCGAGCAAGATGTCACGCAACGCTCAAGTAGAGTCCTGAAGGCTCCGCCTTCTAGAAAACGGGTCCGCGAGCGATGGTCTCGCCCGACGAGTGAAAAACGAAGTCTTTCTTAAAAACACCGGTTTATTTCGGAGCAACAGAAAAGTATAAAATAGAAAAGAAACAGCATTGGTCACAACTGCGCTGGAAACATGCCTTCGAAGTGCGCGACAATGGACTGTGCAGAATAAAACGGAACATGGGTCAGGGCTTCACCGCGACAACACAAAGCACACTGCGGCGCGGATAGGGCGAGTAATAGGGCCAAAGCGTTGATGACGGTACAAACGCATTGCTACTCGCGTGGCAGCACTCACGCTAAACTCCTAAGGCTTCTTGTAGGCACCGCTTTCGTCTTCGCCTCGCAGGACTCCGCTCCGTCGTCCGTGTACATCCCGCCGGCTTGGGACGCTGCCACGCCGCCCTTCTCTGGCCGGCCGCCCGGCGAAAAAGCCCCGAGCCATACTTCGGACGCGCTTATCTACCCTCTGTCTCGCGCCAATAACATGTCGACCCCGCTCCGGGCAGCTCGCTCATGCGTACTCGCGCTGCCCGGGCGGACACCAACACAAACAGAAAAAAGCGCGCGCGGTTTGAAACGCTAAAAGGAGCTGTGAGGCCCCACACTCCCCCCCTCTCGAGACGGGACACCTCCCGAGGTGTAAAACAAAAATAACGCGGGATAAGGACGGAACTGGTACTGCTGCTGGCAGGGCGCATGTTTGGAGGTATCCACCGGGCGTGCGTACCCGTAGTGCCTGGTAGGTCAAGTGGTTTTATGTGGCTAGTGGACGGCCGTGGTAAGCTCGGAGATCGGCCACGTTGACTGGTCCGGCTTCTCGACCACCCAGCACATGGTGAATAAAGTAGGAAAGCCGAGACGCGCGCTTTGTTATCGTGTAAGGGCCAGTCCATCGTGGAGCGAGAGAAGCAGCAAACCCTTTTGCTGCATCACTTAGTCGGTGCGTGCGGCGAAGAACTTTGTCGCCGACTGTAAACTCCAAAGGTCGCCTTCCCTTGTTGTACTGGTTACAGTGTTCCAGGCGGGCAAGGTCCAAGTTTTCCCTTGCCTCCTTCAGAGTCTCGGCCAAGCGGCTGGAAAGATCATGCGCAAATTTAGAATGGCTAAGACCCGGTAAATCAGAGCCATTCAGAGCATGCTCAATAGGGAACCTGAGCTCACGACCAAGGAGAATGGCCGCTGGCGTAAAACCTGTTGACCGGTTTACCGTGGTTCTTGTGGCGAAGGCCATCTCCTGGATACGAGCGTCCCAGTCCTTGTGCCGCTCCGTGAATGCCACCATCATAGTCTTGAGATTTTGATGCACTCGCTCTGTAATGTTTGCTTGAGGATGGTAGGGCGTAGTCTTTTTGTGCTGCACGCCAAGGACTTTGCAAGTGGCAGTGAATATCCTACCGGTGAAATACTTGGTATTATCAGTGATAAGCTGAGCTGGGAAACCAAAGCGAGTGAATGTTTCTTGTAGTGTATTCCAAATTATTTTCGAGTCTAGCCTACTCAGTGGATACAATTCTGCGCATTTCGAGAAATGATCAGTGATTACTAACATGTAGCGATTCCCTTTCACTGATCTGGGATAGGGACCCATAATGTCGCAAGCTACAATTTCCCATGGGTATCGGCTCTCTACAGGTTGCATAAGGCCCGGTAGTTTCCCTCCCCTCGGCTTCGCGGTCTGCCAGGTATGACAAGTGAGGACGAATGCGAGGACATCCCTTCTCACGCGCGGCCATGTTGCAACGCGACACAATTTGTCACATGTTTTCTTGCCATCGTTGTGACCTGTGAGGCGTGTATCGTGGACGCACTCTAGAATATGCTTACGTAGGCCCTTAGGAACGACCACACGAAATGCGGACTCACCACTCTCTATGTCCGCAGCAGGTATATACCGCAGGATCAAGCCATCTTCTGCTCCACGTAGCTGTCGTAGCTTCCGTTAAGCGCCCGGCTGCCTGCAGGGTTGGCGCTCTTCAGGCTTTGGCGTATCTGGTTGCATCTGGTCGTCTGAGAGCTGAGCGTCAAGGAGCTGTTGACGGGACACCAGTGTGACCCAGGTGTCGGCAGGGGCTGTCACAGTATGGACCGCGGGTGCTCACTCTCCCTCACCAGGGAGTGGAGCTCGTGACAGGGCATCGGCCACTTTGTTGAAAGTGCCTCTTCTGTATTCTGCCCTGTAATTACACTTTTGGAGAGCGAGTGACCAGCGGGCTAGACGGCCAGCTGGATTTTGCAACCTTGAAAGCCACGATAGGGTCTGGTGGTCGGTCTGAATAGTGAATTCTGCGCCATGCAAGTACATGTGAAATTTCTTGAGGGCAAACGCAATCGCAAGACACTCTTTCTCTGTCACAGTATAGTTCCTTTCCGGTCCCGTCAGTGTATGGCTAGCAAACGCCAATGGGTAAAGCTTTCCTTGATGTTCTTGAAGCTATGCCGCACCAATTCCGTACTCACTTGCATCCGTTTGTACTGTGAATGGCCGGTTAAGGTCTGGAAGCCGCAGGCGTGCAGTATCCGCGATGGCTGCAGACAGTGAACAGAATAATCCCTGCTCGGCTTCTGTCCATGACCAGCGGGCCCCATTCCGGAGGAGCTGATGGAGGGGTCGCGCCAGGTCAGCGCAGTTCGGGATGAAGGGGCGGTAGAATCCCTCCATGCCCAAGAAAGGCTGGAAGCTCTTTATGTTGGTTGGTGGTGGGAGCTGCAGAATGGCCTGAAGCTTCTCTTCATCCGGGCGAACTGCGCCCTGTTGCACAATGAAACCAAGAAGGTTGATTGTGCTTGTCACCAACTGAACCTTGCCGGGAATAATGGTGATGCCCGCATTCTGCAATCGTTGAAGGACATTCGTTAGATGAAGGAGGTGCTCTTCTAAGCTTTCTGAGAACACTACTACGTCATCCATGTAGGCCATAGCGTAGTTAAATTTAGCGTCTCCGAGCACAATATCTATTACCCGTTGAAAAGTAGCAGGTGAATTGCACAACCCGAAAGGCAATCGCACAAATTCGAACAGTCCCCGGCGGCTAGTGAAAGCCGTTTTCTCAATCGCAGCGATCAATCGGGATTTGCAGAAATCCCCTACTGCAGTCAAGAGTTCTAAAAAATTTTGCTGACCGAAGTGAGCACATGACAGAGTCAACAGACGGGAAAGGGTAAAAGTATCGCACTGTCACAGCATTCAGACGTCGATAATCGACACACAACCGTGCTGTTCCATCCTTCTTAGGCGCGAGAGCAACAGGAAACGCCCAGGGGCTTTTTGATAGTCTCACCGCACCGGTAGCCACCATTTCGTCGAGGGCCCCATCCAGCAGCGCTCGCTTGTGGACACTCAAGGGCCTTGGATTGAATCGGATAGGACGAGCATCGCCGGTGTCGATCCTGTGGGTTAGTACGTTGGCCTTCCCCGGAGCCTCCATGAACATTGCTGCAAAGGACCTGAGCATTGTCTCGATTCTGCTTTTTTCCGCTGGTGACCCCGTGAAGGAATTCAAAACGGTTATAATACCACTTCCTGTGATATTAGCCGAATGGCCGTTCGTGGCAAGCAACTGTGACTGTGGCTCAGCAGCCTTGGTCTTGAACTGAAATGCTTCAGTACCGGTGCCGTACCGATAGGTTCCCTTACTGAGATTCATCACGATTCCTGCCTTCACTATGAAGTTACGGCCTAGTATGACTGGCCAGGATAGTCCGGGGAGGTGTAAGAAACGCTGTCTAATCTTTCGACCATTTATAGTAACTGTTAGGCGGGCTGCTGAGGTTGCGGGTATTATGTGAGTCGACGCCATACGAAGGTTACTGTTTACACTCCGCAACCGGACACGTTTTGTCTCACAGGAATTATTCACCTGATCGCCGAAGACTGACACCATAGACCCTTTATCTAAAAGGGCTGGAAGTTCCAGTCCGGCATTTTGACCAAGACCAGCGGGGTCTTGTCTGGTTGGCTTTCCTCAAAAGAAGTTTACGGGACTGCACTCACCGAGTGATTGTAGGATTTCTCGGGGTCTGCCTTATGCACAGCAGGGGGTGATGATGGCACCTGCATCAATGGCACCTGGGTCGAAGGCTTATGGGTCCGTTCATGCCGGAAAGGTAGCGACTGGATCAGCTCTCCCGGTGGTTGGCCGCGTCTGTGCGGCCTGGCCGCTGGATGGTGTGATGACCAAATACCCTCCCCTGCGTTGTCTTGAATCTGCGAGTCGTAGGACAAGTTGTGCCCGGGGGCGCCACCCACTTCTCCCCTGATGGCGACACCGTTGCACCCGAAGGTGAATCCCACGCTGCACCCGGCGGTGACGTCCACGCTGCACCCGTAAGTGACGTCCACGCTGCGCCCGGTGGCGACGTCCACGCTGCGCCCGGTGGCGACGTCCACGCTGCGCCCGGTGGCGACGCCCACGCTGCGCCCGGTGGCGACACCCACGCTGCGCCCGGTAGCGACGCCCACGCTGCGCCCGGTAGCGACGCCCACGCTGCGCCCGGTAGCGACGCCCACGCTGCGCCCGGTGGCGACACCTACGCTGCGCCCGGTGGCGACACCCACGCTGCGCCCGGTAGCGACACCCACGCTGCGCCCGGTAGCGACGCCCACGCTGCGCCCATGGGTGACGTCCACGCTGCGCCCGGTGGCGACACCCACGCTGCATCCGTAGGTGACGTCCACGCTGCGCCCGGTGGCGACACCCACGATGCACCCATAGGCGACGTCCACGCTGCGCCCAGTGGCGACACCCACGCTGCGCCCGGTGACGACACCACGCTGCACCCATAGGTGACGTCCACGCTGCGCCCGGTGGCGACAACCGCGCTGCACCCGTAGGTGAATGACAGCCGGCAGCCGCTGCATGTGATGTCCGGGATTTGCGCTCTCCGACGTGGGGTGTCCCAACTGCTGCCACACAAGGGGTCCCAGCGCCTGCGTATGGCAAAAAGACACGGGACCCCGTCTGACCTGTCGCCCCATGAAATCGGCTCGTCACCTGAGTAGACGCATCAGGGCTTGCGACTCCGTGCCAGTCGCTAGCCCTCGAACGGCAGCCTGGCGTCTCCAGGCTGCGTGCTGCCGATGATCCAGGCCACGCACAGGACGGCTCAAGGCAAGTCTCTGCAGGGGGAGGTGGTTTATACTGGATCTCTGCCAGGAAAGATGCCTCGATGCAGGATGCTTATCCAGCCATGTCATCGAAGTCCTGGAACTGGCGACGCTGGAGATATGGCTGGTACCTTGGATGGCACCGATGTATAATATGAACCACCTTCTCTGGTTCCGGAACTGCAGGAATTGCCCGCTCATGCAGCTCCTAAAAACTTCGCAAAACCTCTAGCAAACCCTCGTTTTCGCCTTGCGTCCTGGTGCAAAGCTCGTCTTTCATACGGATGTCATAGTCAGGCGGCAAAAACTCTTCTCGAAAACGGTCTATAAAATCCTGCCTTGTGAACGGCCGTTGTCTACGCCTCCAGGTTGCTGCAGAACCTACCAAAGCTATGGGAAGCATACCCGTCACCAGAGCGCTGCCCGAATTTGCCATTGCCATCTGATAATCGTCGATTTCATAAAGAAAATCGCAAACAGATTTCTTGTCGGCGTATCCTTCAAACCTTGGCACGGCCGAATTCAGCCGCAGCTGATTATCGCGATACAAGGGAGTGGGCGTTAACGAATCTGCCTCGCTTCCTACCATTTCTCTGAAATGTGCCTTTGATTCAAGTAGCTCGAACAGGAGGCCAAGAATTCCGCTGCAAATGTCCGACGGTTCGCTTTTCCTGTCTTTTGATTGCTCATGCCCGGAACCCGCCTGTGTGGGAGGCCGAACTGTCTCCGTTAACTGGGCGCTTGCACCCGGTAAGTCCGACATGGCTACGCACGAAGCTGCATGAACATCAAATTGCTACACTCGCGGGGCAAGCCAAAGCTCGAGCAGAAATCACGTTGGGAGCCAAATGAAGGCTCCGCCTTCTAGAATACGGGTCCGCGAGCGATGGTCTCGCCGGACGAGTGAAAAACGGAGTCTTTCTTAAAAACACCGGTTTATTCCGGAGCAACAGAAAAGTATAAAATAGAAAAGAAACAGCATTGGTCAAAACTGCGCTGGAAACATGCCGTCGAAGTGCGCGACAATGGTCTATGCAGAATAAAACGAACATGGGTAAGGGCTTCACCGCGACAACACAAAACACACTGCGGCGCGGATAGGGCGAGTAATAGGGCCAAAGCGTTGATGATGGTACAAACGCATTGCTACTCGCAATGCGTTTGTACGCAGCACTCACGCTAGCACTCCTAAGGCTTCCTTGCAGGCGCCGCTTCCGTCTTCCCCTCGCAGGACTCCGCTCCGTCGTCCGTGTACATCCAGCCGGCTTGGGACGCTGCCATGCCGCCCTTCTCTGGCCGGCCGCCCGGCGAAAAAGCCCCGAGCCATGCTTCCGACGCGCTTATCCACCCTCTGTCTCGCGCTGCCCGGGCGGACACCAACACAAACAGAAAAAGCGCGCGCGGGTTGAAACGTTAAAAGGGGCTGTGGGGCCCCACAGTCCTTAACGCCAAAACCAGAAGAGTCTTGAATTGCTTAAGATGTAACTGCAGACATGCTCCACCAGAGCTAAAACAAACATTGTGCATGGAAAATATTCGCTCAATCCTCAAATACGCGTGTGTGGCATGGCACCTGGCAACAAAACGAGAATGGATATAGCTGAGCGAATACAGAAGAGCGCAGCTCGATTCTCGGTGGAAAACTATCGTTTCACGAACCGGTCTGCCGATATTGGGAAGCGTTTAGAGTGGTCGTTGCTTTCTGCCAGATGTACGTTTTTACGAATATCATTACTTTTTAATATTCTAAAATTAAAACCGTAGTTATCAGTGAAACGTACGTAAAGAAACCTACTTATGTGTGCGCCCGCATCGACAACTGCTTGAAAATACGCGAGTATAGCTGCAAAGTAAATGTTTTTCAATTTTCTTTTTTTTCCCCGAAGAATACACTATTGGCAGAGTTTGCCAGATGCCATTGTCACTCAGTCTCTCAGTCTTAATTGTTTTCATTAATAAATGGTCAAATATTTATCTGTGGACACAGTTGACAGTTTGAAGTGTTTCTTTTAAAAAGTTTTTAACAAAACTAATGCAGTCTTTCTTAATTTGTCTATTTTGCATAGTGTGTACTGTTCCTCATGTCGCTGCCATTGAAGTGTTGCAGTACTTTTGTCGCATTGTGTTTGTATTCTACACACACACACACACACACACACACACACACACACACACACACACACACACACACACACACACACACACACACACACACACACACACACACACACACACACACACACACACACACACACACACACACACACACACACACACACACACACACACACACACACACACACACACACACACACACACACACACACACACACACACACACACACACACACACACACACACACACACACACACACACACACACACACACACACACACACACACACACACACACACACACACACACACACACACACACACACACACACACACACACACACACACACACACACACACACACACACACACACACACACACACACACACACACACACACACACACACACACACACACACACACACACACACACACACACACACACACACACACACACACACACACACACACACACACACACACACACACACACACACACACACACACACACACACACACACACACACACACACACACACACACACACACACACACACACACACACACACACACACACACACACACACACACACACACACACACACACACACACACACACACACACACACACACACACACACACACACACACACACACACACACACACACACACACACACACACACACACACACACACACACACACACACACACACACACACACACACACACACACACACACACACACACACACACACACACACACACACACACACACACACACACACACACACACACACATATATATATATGGTTTGGTTTGGTTTGTGGGGTTTAACGTCCCAAAGCAACTCAGGCTATGAGAGACGCCGTAGTAGAGGATTCCGGAAATTTCGACCACCTGGGGTTCTTTAACGTGCACTGACATCGCACAGCACACGGACGCCTTGCTTTTCGCCTCCATCGAAAAGCGGCCACCGAGGCCGGGATTCGATCCCGCGTCCTTGGGAACAGTAGTCGAGCGCCGTAACCACTGCGCCACCCCGGCGGATACATATATATATATAGCGCCACAGCTCTACATTGCCCTTTTTATATCTTTGCCTTACACTAATACACTGATAGGCCTAGTATGAACCTGTATAAATAAATAAAAAAACTAAATACACCTGCCGATGGCCTTGGCCGGCAGCGCTGCTTAAACAGCCTGGTACACCACAGGTACCGTCGACTTCTTGTTGAAAATGACAATGATCGTGTAATAATGCATCATTGTGTAGTTTCAGCTGGCGGTAAACAACCCATGAAAAGCTATTTACGAAAACTTGAAAACGCACACGAGAAATAGGTATCCCATCAATCGTTACTGCAATGCAAATTTTTATAAACTACCTTTATTAGGAGTTGAAGATATGGGTGACTTGAAATGATGCTAACCCTCTCCGTTCTCATCTCAGCCAAATCCTACGCGAAAGAATAAATGAAGTAAACAAGTCGCGACAAATCACCTCCTGCCCGCGACAAGTGGGAGAAAACCGAGGTGAAGTCACATGTAAGCTTAGTGAGCGGTCCTTGTGGCGATGTGTTGCTCCAAAAGGTCGTGAGCAGTCGCCAAAAGCACAGCTTAAAATTATGTGCGAATTTGAGGCTCCTCGCAACGCTTCCAAGTTAGACTCCAATATTCATAGGGTACCGTCTCTATGGATTTCCTGAACAAGAACATTGAGCAAATAGCACCTCAGAGGCCCTTTAATGCATCACTTGCAGCAATGGGTTCTAACTAGCGCTGTGTTGCTCGATGCACGAATTACTGAACGAAAAACAACATAGTTATTTACCACCGATTTCCTAAGAAAAACGTGCTTTGCGGGAAAATGAATCTTGGGATCCCATCGCCCAAGCTGCGTCGCCAGATCTGAGAACGCATGTGGGCTCAGAACATTCCACGCGAAACTGCTACCAACACAGGATGCTTCTGATCGGGGAGTTAGGCCTCGCCCAAGCAATGGATTAAATCCGAAGCTTTGCAGATGATCTTAGCACACCACATAAGATATTTGCGCCTGGCTTCGGCGCCGCACTCAGTCTGTGCCGACAGGGTGGGTCCTTTGTGCTGCCTTCAGGAAAGCCTGCCAAAATCTGTTGATCTTTTATCGATATGCGATTGGATAAATGAATGTCAATTATAACACTCACCCTTCATCACTTATCTGCAACGAGCTTTTCGTATGAGTGATAACTGCGATACACCGAAATTTTCACTCGCAGCCCCATACAGCTGCTAATGCTCCGCAGCTCATCCGATGTTGTACACTAGCTCCCCCTGCTGACTTATCGCCCAAATTATATCTCTTTTTCATGTGAGACAATTGTGCTGACAGTAAAGCAGTTTCAAGAATAGAACGCTATAGAGAGCTAATCAATTCCAAAGCACCGTCCGCTGAGGCTTTGATGTGAAAACGCGGTTAGGCGTAGTGACGACTAGGGAGTAGAGCACTGCCAGAGAGCCATCTTTTGCAGCTCTCGCGGGTAGCACCATTGCGTACGCTGGCAGCATCCTCTGTGGAAACCATTACAAATATGTTGTCTACTTTATTAATGTGGCCGGGCTCGGGTATTTTTTGACGTGCCGCTAACAATACGCTGAGCAAACCATTCTGCGAAGACGGGACGCGTAGTCGGGGGTACTAAATGCTTGGGTCTAGGGACCCTCGGAGGACACAAATTATACACGTTGCTCTTGAAAGTGCTTTAGTGCGCAAAGTGTATTTGGTGAGACATTACGCTTTTCGCCCCAGGAAGTGGACGCGCAGCTTACGCGCATATTCCTTCGTAAACAAATGCCGACACAGCCGCTCAACTTCTTTAGTCGTGATCAACAGGTTGGTTACAACACATGCAGACATAAATATGAATATAAAGGCTGCTTTCGTTCACAGCGCAATGATTTCCACAACATATATTGAAGGAAATATGCGTAGGTTCTCATATTTGGCTATCGCAATTCTGACTACTTTCACATAAAAGCATTCTTTTTTGGTCGTGTATTGGTGCATAGAAAAAATACATTAAACCAAATAAATACCATTTGCTTGAAACTGCATTGAAATTACCATGCAACAAGGGTAATTTGGCTGTGGAAAAATCTCACTTGCATGCCCAGGCAGCCTTTGGGCCGGTATAGAGGTAAGAATGAAAATTTCGACTGCCAGTAACGATGGGTCTCCCATCCCGGCCACTTGCGTCAGTTTGTGTGCGTAAATGATTTTAAAAAAATGTAGCGAATGCTTCTTAAAGCAGTAATTTTAGCTGCATGCAAGGTGGCTCACTCCTTCTGCACTCATTGGCCATGCACGCTGATTACTGCTTTTTATTTTCAATCTTGTTTGATCTTGTTTGTCAATTGAAACTTAATGAAGAGTTCTCTCTGTCCCTGCTGATGACATCGAGGACGACTCACCGACCTGAAATAGTACGAATGTTGTGTTCTCCACATGGTGCCATGACAGCAATATACACTCGCACACCCCGGAAGGACGGCAGCGCACGCGTGTGGCTGAATGCACGCCTGTACCGCCATCATATGACGTTACTCAAACAATGCTATCAAAGCTTCGTGCGGCAGCCTCAATTTTGATTCAAGTTTTTATGGTAATTTTAAATTACTTATAGATTACTGAACAAAAATGAAATCCCGTGCGATGGCTTCAGAAATATAAATCAATCTTTAAGTCAGCATGGTCGGAAAATCGCCGCGTTTGCCCTTTAATGTGTCGCTGTAAAAGGGAAGCGGCATGTATTATTGAATCAAGGATCATATAAGGCAGGCATATTTTGTGCGCACTCTACTCATGCGAAAATATTTTGGGCGCTGTTTTTAGGCACCCGTTCTTGGCTTGTGTCGCATCGCCGTTGGCGCCGGTGTAAGCGGGGAGGCGCCATATAGGGATACCAAAGAGGTCACTTGGCACTGACCATTTTTGGCCGCAAAATTCTGTTCGGCCTCCTTCTACCCACTTTAGGCATCCGGAACATAGACGTCTCAGACAGTCTCGGAATGGTAGTGCTAGGATACAGGGACCCTTAACAAAAATCATGCCGGCACTTAGAAACGACGAATAAATTTAACTGCAGTAGGGTTTCCCGGTCGCCGTACATTAGGTTGCCGGTGGGAAGGGCCAAACTGAGGCAAAACATTCTCCCCTGCCTCAAACAACCTTCGATGATTATACGAAACATTTATGTCTCCGACAGTTTAGTGAACATCAGCATACGAATCCTGAGAGTCTCCTCATGCGCTATCGCGTGTTGGCTTTAGTCGCGTAGCTTACTTGCTGTTGTCCAAAGTTCACTTTCACATTCAGTAAAATATCTGCTGAAGCAACTAAAATGAAAATGAAAGAAAAAAACCACTACAAGTAGAGGCAAAATAACACCAATCTCTGAAAACCTCAGTTGGGATACACTGCGGTGCAGAACAGTTGACAAGTGGCGCACTCTCACTGTCACTCTTTCTCATAAATTTGCTCTTGATTACCTCTTGACATAGTAATTTTATTACGTGCATGTACCAAAAATAACAGACCAGCACAGATTTTCTCACAAATCTTTGAAGGGATATTAAAAACACGGACTAGATTTGTCAGCGCTCAGTGGCTGACAATATTTCTGCTTGGAATCAATGGAGGATACTACAAAAACTTGAAACCTTGAGCCTTGTATCGGACTTTTTGTACAAAAAATACACGCTCCAAAGTTCGCTTATATAAATATTGATGAAACACTTCTAAATAATCAAAAATATTTTTATTGCAGGAGAATAAACATAGCAACGGTCTCACATCAGCGGCAAATACTGCATTATAAACATTATAATGCAGCTAGCACAGAACCGGGTTAATGGGCGAAATATGGGAGAGGCCTTCGCCCTGCAGTGGGTATAGTCAGGCTAATGATGATGATGATGATGATGAACCCGTCTTATTCACACCAATTCACCTCATATACTTTGAAGTAAAGAATTCATACAGGTGGTACGAAGAAAGCATTATAGATATATCCAGGTCTATTCACTCTTTTCTCTAAACTTGTTTACCCCTTCGGTCATTCATGTGCATGTCGTTTCGCAAGTTTTGCATGTGATAACCGGACGAATTAGATTCTTATGCACTTAAAACATTGCTTTCGTTAACTGATATAATAGTTCATCCCTTTCAATATATTTCCAGTGCTTTCTCTGCCACTGGTGTACACAAGCATTGTAATTGGCCTGGCTGGCACAATCTACACGGCTCTGGTAAGTTTTTCCCCCTGTGCCAAACATATTCCAACAAATAATATTTCACCTCCCGCCAAAAAAAAGCATGTGTCTTGAATTATAGGATGATATATTTAGGAACGCTTCACGAGCTTCCTTTCTGGAGTACTACTCAGGGAATAACTAATGTTTCCTTAGAGAATATTTTACTGCCTCACCGCCGCTGTAGAGCTTGCGAACACACTCACCTGAACTGCATTTAAATATGAAGTTTTTCAGGGTTGCGCATGAAGTCATTAAAATTCATACTGTTTCATCTCACTACCTACAAATTGCCAGTCTTAAATACGGTTGATATAAGGTTATATGGACGCGGCTTAACTATTTTTCTTACATTTTGAATAATCCATAGTCAACCATGCGGTATAAATGTACAGTACGCAGGAGACGTAGGGGTGTCGTTTGTTCGTCACTTCGAGATCACTGGACATTCTTTGACCTTGACTTTCGGTGGGCGGTTGAGACAACACAACGAATATTACATTTTATATCAACGCTTCGTAATGATTTAAGAAAGTGGTTTTGATAATTTTATGTTGAGCCCAGTGACAGCGGCTGTGATACTAAATCACCAAGAAATCACACTTCAGCTCGAGACGAGAGCAATTGTAGGGTGATGATTGTTTCAAAAGAGCAGATAAGATTACCTGCAGAGGCCAAGATTTACTTTGAAAGTTTATCTTCCTATCCGTGGCAGGAGTTGCGGATCACTGCAGACATCTTGTCAGTTCTGTAATTTCTTGAAGATGTTGCAGTTTATTGCGGTGAGTGCAAAAAAAAAATATCTGTGTTAAACAAAACTGGATTTTCAGGAAAGCCCTTTGAAAGCACGTTCCTAATAATACCGCCCACTCATTGGCTTCTCGGGCATTAACAATACCTTGTAGCCCATGTGACAAAACAATTTGCGACATATATGTGTGCGCTGTTCTAGCAGTAATTTATTTTGGTATAGCCAAAGGCTTAATACCTGCGATGTCATTCATATATTGTTTCCTTTTTCTTTATAGGGAGGACTCCGCAGTGTGGTGTGGGCGGACTGCTTCCAAGCAGTCGTGATGCTGGCTTCGCCCATCACAATTTTTGGGAAGGTTCTTTACGACTCAAGTCGTGTGACGCCTCCCCTTAGGGCGATAACTGACTTCAACGCAAGCCAGTATTTTCTCGGGTAAGTACTTGAAATTAAAATATATATTGCTTTTTGCTCTGTAAGCTTTAAAACCTAAAAATTTACGGCTCCAATATACAGATAACTTTGGGCCTCTTGCCATATTCTTCATATATCGCACGTTTTAATGCAAAACGATATATTCTATGCACTTTCTTCGAAGAAATTGCTTACACTGAGACATTCTAACCTCCGAAGGTCTAGAAGAGAAGGTATGCCATAGTATGTTTTGTTATGATGTGCGGTTATGGTATTGAATGAGATGGTATAACATGGTATTGTATGGTGTCGCATGGTATAATATACGGAATTTAACCTCCCAAATCGGCATCAGCTATGGGGGACGCAGTAGTCTTAATTTTGTCCAGCCGTGGTGTTTTTTGTGGACTGTTATTACAATGCGGAAGGTTACCTAGGTTTTGACTTCATAGAAAGGCGACCGCTAGAAATGAGAATGAACTTGCGTGCTCGGGCTAAGTAGTGCGGAGCCCTAAATGCTGAACAGCGGCGGAGAGTGCAGAGAAAGAAAACAAAGTATTTGTATTGAAAATATTGTCACGCCACTAACGACGACGAAGGGTGTGATGGTCTGGGAGAAGAAGAGGAAAAAGCGTTGGTGCCTGGAGCTAGTAGGCTTCACCTTATCCCACTGCCATATCACTGTAAATAAACACCCCTTTGCTATTTCTTCGTAACAACTTGGTGGAAGGTGCTCCGTTCGATCCCTAAGTACGGTGCAGCAAGAAAAACTGGAGTTTCGACGATGTCGCCGCCTTGCTGGACTGCCACCGCTTCCAACCATCATGGACCACACCGATTCTAACCGTGCCAGCCGCGACGCTGCAAGCCAGGCTGGCCTGCCCCCTCCAGCTCTATTCCCTGCCAGCCTTACCGGGAACTACGACCGTTTGCAGGAGAGGAAGGTGAGGACGTTGAGAAGTGGCTACTTCATTATGAAAGAGTTAGTCGGTACAACCGGTGGGACCCTATCACCATGCTCACAAATGTCGTCTTCTTTCTAACTCACACGGCTATGACATGGTTCGAGAATAACGAGGACAATTTGACAACTTGGGAACGGTTTGCCACCGAGATCAAACAGCGTTTTGGTGACTCTGTACCGAGCAAAAAGCGGGCTGAGCAGACCCTTGCCCAAAGAGCTCAATTGCCGGATCAAACTTGTACCTCTTATACAGAAGAGATCCTCAGATTGTGCAGATGTGTCAATTCCAACATGCCCGAAGAAGACAGAGTCGGCCACATTTTGAAGGGTATCGCGGCTGACGTGTACAACTTTTTAATCGCCAAAAACAGCCTTGAAACCGTCTCCGATGTCATTAAGCACATCCGCGCTTTTCAAGCTCTGAAAACGCGTCGTATTGTGCCAAAATTTGGGCGGCTGGCCAACGTGCCTACCGTGGCCAGCCTTGATGACCACGCCCAACTAGATCTTCCGTCGACGATCCGGCAAATCGGGCGGGAAGAGCTCCTGCGGCTCAACCTACTTCCCCTGCACGAATCTGCTGAAGTCTCTGTCCAGAAGGTATCTAGACGGCCAGCTTCACCACCACAAGCGATTACCGTTTAGCCTTTCCCACAAGCTCCTAAAGTTGCAGCTTCCATTGACTACCCTCCTATGCATTTCGTCAACCGGAATGCGTCGGTGCCTGACGCCCCAAGGTATGTCGTCGCCTCAAGTGCACATAGATGTTCCATTTGATCTACCAGGATTCCTGAGCAGTAGCAGCATTCAGCCAGACCTACGACGCACCCAGCTGTTCCCTGCTCTTATTCGCAACAGCATTTTCTACCTTCCCCGCCGATATGCTACCGCTGCGGCGTCGAAGGTCACATCGCCAGATACTGCCGCAGTAGGATCCAACCTCGCTATAACCGTCCGGCGCTTCAAACAGTATCCAACAATCGGCAATACAATCCCGTTTTTCAACAATCAAATACTCAGCGTGGGAATTACCGCAACATCCATAACCAGAATATCCGCGACCACTCCCCTGCATCTGATAGAAGTGTTACTCCACCACCCGCCTTCCGTGCGAGTCGTTCTCCATCATCACGATGGCGCTCCATGTCGCCTCAGCATCCTCAGCAGGAAAACTAACCAGCGCGACCAATGGGGGTGAGGCCGCTGCAAATGTGCTGTGTGCCAACATCCCTCCAACTATAATGCTCAAAAACAAAATTCGTGTGTTTATTGATGGTGTGTATACATTAGCTTTGGTGGATATGGGTCCGACTGTGTCTGTGATGAGTAATCAGTTTAGACGCTTGTTGGGACGCAAAGTGATGTTTGAATATGACCGTGCTTCAACGTTTTGTGGTGTGAGTGCAGAGGCGTTGCGGCCACTGGGTGTGTGTAGTGCGCAAGTGTCTGTGTGTGGTGCAATTTTTCAAGCCGAATTCGTAGTCTTACCCCACTTTACGCATGACATCAATTTACGAATGGACTTCTTGAAAATTCAAGAGGTTCAATTTGACGGCTCGCATCTGCCGACTCTTTTTGAAAGTGGCCGCAATGAAGAAACAGTTTTTAGTATTACCGAAGGTACAGTAGTTCCACCTTCCGAGCCCGCAGTTTCACCAACGGGATTGAAGCTTGCCTCCTGTGAACCCGATGCGCCCCACATCGTTGCTTTGGTCACAGATGCTACGAGTGCCACTGTACCTCTGCCTACAGATGACACTTCGATTTTCCGCATGATCAGCGGCGATCTCAGCTCACCTCAACGCCGTACTCTTGTGGATATTCTTCTACCCTTTTCGCCTATGTTTGACTTTTCTCAAACAGATGGACCCACCTCTCGCCCTGCACATCGGACCCATCATACTATCGACACTGGTTCGGCTCGTCCCATTCGTTAAAAGCCATCTCGCGTGTCCCCATCTGAGCGCAAAGTCATTCATGAGCAAGTGGAGGACATGCTACGAAAGAAGGTGATACAGGAGTCATCTAGCCCCTGGGCTGCCCCTGTTATTCTTGTACGCAAGAAAGACGGTTCGTGGCGATTCTGCGTCGATTATCGGCGTCTAAATTTTGTTACGAAAAAGGACGTCTATCCTCTTCCTCGCATAGACGATGCCCTCGACTGCCTCTCTGGTGCGTCCTATTTTTCTTGTCTTGATCTCAGATCTGGCTACTGGCAAATTCCAACGGACCCTGCGGATAAACAAAAACAGCCTTCGTAACACCAGATGGCCTTTATGAGTTTAATGTTATGCCATTCGGGCTGTGTAATGCGCCAGCCACATTTGAACGCTTTATGGACACAGTTTTGCGCGGCTTAAAATGGGACATTTGTCTTTGCTATCTGGATGATGTCATATTTAGGAAATCCTTCCAAGAACACAATGACCGTCTAGTACGCGTCTTGAATTGTCTGCACTACGCCGCCCTAATTCTAACTCGAAAAAGTGCCGTTTTGGAGAGCGCCAAGCGCTGGTGCTAGGACACCTTGTCAATGGTGATGGTGTAATGCCTGATCCCCAGAAAACTGCCGCTGTTGAGTCTTTTAAAGCCCCGCAGACAATGAAGGAGTTGCGCAGTTTTCTATGGTTGTGTTCGTATTTTAGACGCTTTATACACCGCTTTGCTGACGTTGCTTACCCATTGACGTGCCTTCTCAACAAAAACTCCACTTTTGACTGGACACCAGAATGCGACGCGTCATTTCGTCAGCTGAAGTTTCTTTTAATATCGAAACCCATCCTACGTCACTTTGATCCTGCTGCAGTGACAAAAGTTCACACGGACGCTAGTGGAATTGGTCTCGGGGCAGTCCTTGTCCAACGGCACGATGAACGAGAGCATGTTATCGCGTACGCAAGTCGTACCCTGAGCAAGCCGGAGCGAAACTACACAGTCACCGAACAGGAATGCCTGGCTGTACATTCCGCTGTGCAGCGTTCCGTTCATATTTGTACGGACGGTCATTTACTATCGTAACTGACCATCATTCACTCTGTTGGCTGCGGAACCTTCGAGACCCATGTGGTCGCCTCGCATGCTGGGCCCTCCGGTTACAGGAATATGACTTTGCCGTGGTGTACAAAAGCGGGAGGCGTCATGCAGACGCAGATTGTCTTTCTAGGATGCCAATGGCCGCGACTGGACCTGACAGTGACGATTTCGACAATTATATATCGACCCTCGAGCCAGCGTTCCCCGACACGAGTGTTTTCAAAACGGAACAACAAAATGATAGCAGTCTGCAGCCTCTCTTTGCCGCCGCCGAAGCCAGCGTACCTACAAGCCGTTTTTGTGTGCGTGATGGCCTCCTATGGAAAAAGAGTTATTCGCCTGTCGGCCAGCGATACTTACTCGTAGTCCCCAAGACGCTGTGCACGGACGTATTGCTAGTTATGCATGATGATCCAACTTCTGGGCATTTGGGATCGGTTCGAACACTCCACCGTGCTCAAGAAAGATTTTACTGGCCCAGAATGCGCTCGACGATTGAACAATACGTTATCAGTTGCGAGCAATGTCAATGCCACAAACGTCCAACTGCAACTCCATCTGGCTTGCTGCACCCTGTGAAGACCCCGACAGCTCCGTTTGATCAAGTAGGCATTGACCTCGTAGGTCCGTTTCCAAGTCCGTGATGGAAATCGCTGGATTGTAATCTGCGTGGACTATCTCACACGTTACTGTGAAACCGCCGCTCTTACATCTGCTACGGCGCATCAGGTGTCGCTTTTCTTGCTGCACTCAGTCATCTTACGACACGGGCCGCCACGAATTGTCATCACTGATCGGGGCCGACAATTCACTGCTGATGTTATTGAAGAGCTCATGCGTTTATGCTCCGTAACTTTCCGACACTCGGCGCCATACCATCCCCAGACAAATGGCTCGACTGAGCGCGTCAACAGAACGCTTATCAACATGCTAGCCATGTATGTGGACGCAGGGCCTAAGAACTGGGTCACCATATTACCCTTCATCACGTATGCGTTTAATACCGCCACGCATGAGACAACTGGGTACTGTCCATTTTTCGTTCTCTATACCAGACCACCACGCTACCCCCTGGATACTATCCTGCCCTTCACAAGCCGTGAAGACCCCTGCCTGGCTGAGACCCTCTGTCTCGCCGAAGAAGCTCGGAGAATCGCCCGATTACGGTCTGGTGCTTCACAAGAACTTTCTAAAGTGCGATACGATGCCAGTCACCGGCGGGTCACGTACTCTGTAGGTGATCTAGTCTGGCTGTGGCACCCAATTCGGCGCCGTGGCCTGCATCAAAAACTCTTGGCCCACTATGACAGACCATATGTGGTTGTCAAACGCATCAGTGACTTAACTTATGCAATAACCCGCCTGACAGCATCGGGTCGTCGGTCTGCCAAAACCGAACTATGTCATGTTGCCCGCTTGAAGCCGTGTCAGCCTCGCACGACTCACGAACACGCCTATAGGGCTTAGGCTGAGTAGGGGGGAAATGTCACGCCACTGACGACGACGAAGGGTGTGATGGTCTAGGAGAAGAAGAGGAAAAAGCGTTGGTGCCTGGGGCTAGTAGGCTTCACCTTATCCCACTGCCATATCACTGTAAATAAACACCCCTTTGCTATTTCATCGTAACAATATATTCCCTAAAATATTACTAATAATTATTCACGTAAGGAGTAATGTTAGAAGGCAAGTAATGAAATCAATTTACTCTTTATATATTGCCCTTAAGGCGCACCATTAAAGGTTCCTAATGACAAAAAAAAAAGGTTTTTGAACCGTGGCAACACAAACTTGCCCAAGCAAAACCCGTGCGTTTTGAAGAGCACTGCAAACATAGCGTTACTTAGCTGTATTCGCTGTTCGTGATGAGGATGAAGAAGTGAAACAGACTCCGAGAAGACGACGACGCTGGGTGTTGTGAAACTGGTGCCCTCATCAACGTTAGTTGTGCGGACAGCTTTGGGACTGTAAATCTTTCACGTAACAATATGTTCATTTTTCATACTTATTCTCACATTTTCTTGCCACGTAATTTCATCATCCAAACTGTTTACCTAACGTTAGTTGGAATAGAAGACGTAATCATGTAACGTTCAAGTCAAAATATCAGTTTATAGAGAATGCGGGTTTTAAACAATCGGTTGACAGGAAGAAAGCGGCTAATAACAACGACGTCGAAGCATCTACTGCGAGAGGAGTTTTCATTATAGGCAGAAAATTCAGATTGCAATAATGTTGAGCAGTCAACAAACAAATATAAGGATATCGAGGGTTCATTACCAGGTACCTACTAAAAAAGAGGCATTAGCTTCTGGCCTCAAGAAAATCATACAGGATTTCTTTTTTTTGGTAGATCGAAGTTTATACTAATACGAATGTAGATAAAATTCATTGGAAAGTAGAAATTAATGACTATTTAGCACTCTTTACATACGGAAAATACCCCTCTGCTTTTCGTGCTATCAATGTCATTTGGCGCCCTTTGAAGATATATGGGCTGATAAGTGATCTGTCATTTTCTCTTTATTTCACTGTTGATCAGCCTAATGATATCCACGAATCAGGCTGCGTTGATGTCTTAGGTATCTTAGAAAAAAAAAGGTCGTGGCAGCCACTTATCCATGGAGGCTAAAAGCAAGGCACTCGTTTGCTGGGCGGAAATAGTAGCTGAGGGAATTGCGGCGGTTTCTGAATATCAAGTGAGATGGTCAACACAGACCGCTATCCACTGGTTACCGCTCGACAACCGCGAAAAAGGACCCAAAAGGTCGATTTCCACCTCCTAAAAGGGTGCGGTTAGGGTTTAGCAGTCCTGGCAGACGGGAAATAGGAAGCTTGTACTGCTGGCACTTGGCATAACTTTCTACATAGCGAATGATTAGACACATTTTCGGCCAGCAAACCTTTTCCTGTGCGCGGTGAAGGGTCCGGGCGACACCCAAGTGGCCAGACGTGGCACCGTCATGCATCATTTAGAGGGCGGGAATGCAGGGATTTTCCGGCACAACGAGACGAAATCACGCACCTCCGGAGCTGAGATTCTTGTGTAGTAGGCTTGCACGAATGCAGAAACGGGTATATCTTGAAGCATGAGCGGCAGCGAAGAGCGGCGCCAAAGTCATATCGTTGTGTTGTTCAATCTGTAACAGCTGAGGATCAGGAAACGTTGCTGAAATAGGCGCCAGTTAATCATCAGAGTTGTCACTGTCACTACCAGTTGATGAAAGCGGCAAGCGTGAGAAACAGCGTCGGCGGGTTGAGAGCCGCATTTGTATGCCACAGTGAAGTTATACTCTTGCAAACGCAACGACCATCGGGCAAGCCGGTCGTAAAGGTCACCTAAATTACGAGCCAACAGAGTGAATTATGGTCGGTGACGACGGTGCAAGCATTTCCATATCGGTAGCAGCGAAGTCGTTACACCGCGATAACGACTGCGAGGAACTCGTGTTCAGTAACGGTATAGTTACGCTCCGCCTTGCTCAACGAACGCCTAGCATAAGCTATCACATACTTATCGCGGCCATGGTGCTAGATGACCACAGTGAAAACACCCACACCACTAGCTCCGCTGTAAACTTCGATAGGGGCAGAAGTGGCATTGAATAGTTCCCGGCGTTACAAGAAATTTGAGGTGGTGGAAGGCAGAATCACAGTCAGCAACCTAAATGAACAGGAAACCTTTGTGCAAAAGACACGTGAGAGGTTAGGCGATGTCAGCAACTCTGGGCATAAAATGCCGAAAGTGGGAACTTGCTCCTAAAACCACTTAGGCACCTTGACATATTTTGACGCTGTAAAGCTCGTTACAGCCGCACTCTTCTGGGGATCCAGTCGGCACTATCCGTACCAAGCAAGTGACCAAGGATAATTGTCTAGCGTCCACCAAAGTGGCACATCTTAGAGTTAAGGACGAGGCCTGCTCTCTCAATGAAATCAAGAACGACGGCGAGACGGCTATTCTGCTCCTGAAAGGTCTTGCCGAAGACAACAATGTCGTCCAAATAACAACGACAAATTTTACACTTGGGTGCGCGCAGAATGGTGTCCATGAATCGTTCCAACGTGGCAGGCGCATTGCACAATCCAAAAGGCATCGGGTGTAACTCATAAAGACCGCCGAGTGTCACAAATTCTGTCTTTTTTGTCGCTCGGGTTTATCGGTATATGCCAGTACTTGACCTCAAGTCTACTGAGGAGAAGTGTGACGCTGAGTGAAGATAGTCGATTGTATCATCAATACGCGAAAGAGAATACGCATCTTTTATAATTACGTCATTAAGCCGACGATAGTCCACCCAGAAGTGCTATGTGTTGTCTATTTTTTAACGAGGATAACTGGAGCTGCCCAAGGACTTGAACATTTCTAGATATACGCCACATTGGATTGTGTCCTGAACTTGTTCGTTCGCTCGGCGACACAAGTACGGCTTCTGTCTGATCGGGCGAGAGGTTGGAGTATCAATCGAATGATGAGTGCGAGAAGCTGGAATTAATGGCGGATGATCCCTGGCGAAGTAAAAAAACGGAAACCTTCTTGGAAAGCAGGCTAGTCATAATTCGATGCTCCTATGTTCCCAAAGATCTGTTTTTTTATTGCCTGGATTTCAGACTCTGCAAATGGGTGTTTTTTTAATTCAAGAGTACGGTTACATAGTGCCGCCACGCAATTTGACACACCTTTCTCAAAATGAGCGAGTTTAATGCCACGAGGTAACACGAATTGCTAGTCTGAATTTTTCACAGTAAAAGCAAGGTGTGGCCTCTGGTCACTGAAACTATGCAAAGAGGCCCCACGACACTGTTCTTTGCTAGATAAGTGTTGTAGGTTCCACGGCAGCGTCGCCATCCTCGCACAAATTTGTAGATGAAATAACATGAATTAATTTTCTGGACATCGAAGGTGCAGCTGTATTTTCAGACAGAGAAAACACTCCCAAATCAGGCGACGAGGCTTTTACAAGCGCTGACATCAATGTGGTATTCACTGCGATCTGTCCACTACAGCAGTCTATCGTTGCACTGGAATGTTTCTAAAGGTCTATAACTAGAAATACTTCATGTGAGTAACGAAGCAACAATGAATTCGATTCAAAGCGCTAAGCCGCCAATCACAAAGTTGGTCAACTATAATCGTAGACATCCTCGTCGAATTTCTCACAAAAGGTTCGGGGCTCTGCGATAATGGTGCCAGTTGCTCACCGTAGGTGTTGCTCGGACGCCGCCACTGTCTTGAGCCTATTTTAATGGTGGAGGTGGTAAACCAGCGAGTCGGCGGCTTCGTCGAGGACAAAGGGGATCCGTGTAGATCTGCCCGCCAACCCCACCTCGAGAGGAACCGAAATCGACGCCCCACACCTTCTCTACAACTGTGACGTACGCATTATTTAACGGGGGTGTTTATTTTAGTCAAGAGCCTGAGAGTCCCCAAGGCAAGCCAGCTTCTGCTTCATCTTCATCACACTCCAGCTTCTCCCTTCTTGTGACCTCTCAAAGTACTTATTTTTACAGTTAACAATCCCGGGGTCTAATAATATAAGCCCTAGCGCTGAGTGGAAACGTCATATGGAGTACAGCGGACATCCACCTATAAAATAAAAGCATTACGCATGATATCACGTTACCTTCCTCTCCTGACGGTCTTCCTGTGTGCTATTCTTCAGTGCATTCTTTCATTTAGATTACTCCGAGAAGAAAACCTTCTAAAAATGCTGAACCCTTAAAGAATCATAGCGTAGAGGCTTCGTTAAGTGTCATTATGATGCGCAAAATCTCATATTTCACATCAGTGTTAAAAATATTACGAGCCTGAGATTTAGATCTAAAGCTGTCACTTTGCATCTATTGCTGAACTAGCAATTTTTCCACAATTTTACTGAATCTACATCTACTGTGTTGACATATATTCAAAATAGCTGCCGCTACATATTTCCAACACCTAGATATGAAGGTGTTGCATTGATGAAGTCAGGAAAGGAGGATCTATTTTACAGTGTCTATTTGCAGATGCGGTGCAAAGTTCCCCACGACAATCAAAATAAAAGTACAGAAGCCAAGGTTGAAATATTTCCAAATGAGCGGACAATACCTTTCAACATAGCAAAGGTGCAAATATTATAGATATATTAAACGTAAAAGCCTCCGTTTATAAATTACCTCTTGAATAGAATATATATGCAATATACTTAACTAACTCTCCTATCCAGTACAAATTCATGCCCATCGTCATTCACCTGGCTACGCCCACTGCAGGCGAAAGACACTTCCCGTACCCCTTCGATTAACCGCTCTCCATGCCAGCTTCCTCGGTGTAATCGCCGAAAGCTTCCTTATCGTATTCGCTCGCCTAACCCTCCCCCTCCCCACATTTCCGCTGCTATGCCTATGCTGATGCGTGGGAAAACAACGTGAGAGCAACAGCTTAATTTGATGCAGAATAGAGCTGCCGCCTCACTAAATAGTCTTCCTTGCGTTCTACAGGGGAGGCTTCGACGTGACCAATGATGATAACATCTGGACAGTGTTGGCAACCTGCGCACCATACGCGTTGGTGCGTGTAGCATTTGACCAGATGGCAGTGCAGAGGTTCATGGCTGCCAGAACGCTCCGCGAGGCGAAATGGTGAATCTTCGTTTCATTGTCTTGCAATCTTTTCAAGTGAAACCCATTGCGCTGCCAACGTTTAACTTTGTTTTAGGATCGCCATCGCAGGCGCAGTCTTTCTTTTGGCTTTCTTTGTGTTGATGCTCGCCGCTTCATTTGCGGTAATCTTCTGGTACAGAGACTGCGACCCGCTCCTCTACGGTGCCATCACGACGTATGACCAGGTAAACGGTTTCCTTCATATTTTCACTGGCTCACCGATTCAAACGTCATGCGTGCTTTTAAAGCTCGTCCTGCGGACGCGTTGAAACGTTAATGGTGTCTTCTTAAATAATGGGACCGATTATAGATACTAAACAAATGGAGAGCAAATGCCCCCCCCCCCTCCCCCGTGGGAAAATCTACGGTTATGTTGAGATGTATGCCACGATTAACGATCCCCAAAAATATGTCGTTCGTATTATTTTTCCGCTAAAATCAGATGTTTACAATTTATCGGCGTGTATCCAACAAGTATAGTATCGTTCCGATAAATATTTGTCAAAATACTTCACTTAAGGCAAATTTTGAGCCTCTGACCTGCTATTTCGACTATCGAAACGCCAACAGACGTAAATAACCTGAGCAGCCATATGTGATACGGTATTACGCAGGTGGGAAGATTTAAGAGAGATATCCAGCGCTTTTTGTCACAGATATCGCTACGTTTCAATCGTTTGTTTTTTATACGAACAACCATTTTTTCCCGCTACTAGGTGTGCCATCCGTTAAACTGATTTGTCGCCTAACAGAATGTGGCATTAAATATTTTTCATTATTTTAACCTTTTAGCGAACGAGATAGTGATTCGCAATTAAAAAAATTTACACTAAAAATAAAGGAAAGGCTTAATACGGCGAGACCTAAGTATACAAAGTTAAAGGGCACGACTCCTCCATGAATTTCAGAGGGCCTCAAAGGCACCACAGCCGGGTCTAGAGGATTCGATATTGCCGAGGAAATTTTAAAGGCAGAGGTCGTGGTGGCGCTGGAGGGAACGTGTAAGGAAACTGAAAGGCTGTGTCAAATTTCTTATAGCTTGTTTTCACTCATCATAGTCTATGCGCATTCTGTCTCCCCTATACTTCTTCCCGGTCCTCATGTTTGTGTCTCTCTCTCTGTATTTTTTAATTTCTTCAACCAATTTTTTACTAGTCAGACACATAGTTTCAGGCTCGACAAATGTCACCTTCCTCAGTTTCAGCTGTGTTTCATTGATTAATTTCGTTTCGTACCATACTAAATTTCCGTTCAAATTACTATTCGGCTTCGACATACGAAAATGAATTCAAAATATTTCTTTTCAGTTATTCAAGCAAATTTAGACCACTGCAAACACGCAACGCCGATATTAGTAGACAGCATTAGAAAAAGCAATTTTGATTTTGCCTTAGTCTAAGATCGGTGCACGAGGGGTGTCACCTTCCAAGATTACCACCAGATTGGATCAAGTCCAAGGCACCGTCTAATCCTAGATCTGCCATTTTCATACGTACCACTCGCTTTGATTTTTTCCATTGGTCTCCACCAGTCGAGTCATTGCAATATCTTGTTCGTACAAAGCGGCATCAATCGTCCTCATTTCCGCATACGCGCAACCTATTACCATGACACTGACAGTAGACAATTTTTGTTATTTATTAAAATTGGTTTTCAGGCAGTATTGTATATTTGAGGAGGTATGCACTGGTATCAGTTATGTTTGCCAGTTGTGTGAAAAAGAAGCAAGTGTGCCAGGCAGCATAAGAAGCGAAGCAACAGAAGAAGAATCAATCGATCGCCGCCAGCCACTGCACTGCACGTGAGAAGAAGAAGCGGCCGGAGCTGGCCACGCGCCGCTAGTCACGCAACTCAAGGTCATTTTATTTTTTATCTAATGCTAGGCTTTAGAATACATCAAAATATATCGCAGCAATGAAAATGAAACCCACCAACTCCTAGGAGTGCGCCTTAGACACACTAAGATTCTCCAAGCACCACCAAGTACTCTAACTTTGGTAACCACTCTAGGGCACAGGTTTGATAGTTTGATATTTAAAAACCTCAATGAACTTCTGGATATTTTTACGAACGTATATGCGTGCCGGTCGGACATCAATATCTCAGTGATACCCGGCCATTCGGGAGCTCCATACTCAATGGAGGCTCACAAACATAACTAAACAGAAGGCAACCATCTTCATTATCTTTAGGAAAAAAATCTATGTTATACGAAGTGAGTGGTAACTCTTTTTTTAACAGACCTTTGTAGCACGTCCCAGAAATAAGTCCCTTCGCCACAGTGCTAAAATTCGTGAGCTATTTTACAGATGAGGCAGTTAGATTCCCATTGTAGGAAAAAGCCACTTTTTTCTTGGAAACGCTTATAGGCTATATTCCAATATGGAGTTTGAAAATAAATCTTTTTGTTCTCGGTGGAACCTGGATCTTCTTAACCTTCTTCGAAACAATACTGCCTTGGCCTCCAGGATATACGGCCCTGTACATGGGCTCCGGAAACAGTGTCACATAAGTCTCTGTACAGTGTCTGTCGCTTAACATTGCTTAGGTAATTCATTGAAAACCTGGAAGTTATAAATCTTACATTGGAAATCACTTCTTTAAAGAAACCGCAAATCCCTCTTGTCATATACACCATTCCAATAACAAAATTGGGCAGGCATGTCCAAGAACTACTTGGTACACGTTACACAAAAAAGTATTTGACGGAAAAACATGAACCTATTTTTTGTCCGCCGCACGACCAAATGCGCAATCCCCAGCTGCCTACTTTGACGTACGTACCTCCGAAAATTCGCCAGAATAGAGAGCTTCCTTGCGGAGACGAAAATAAAAAATGCTCATCTTTCCGCGATCAGTGCAGCACTTGCAGTACGTACCAGAGCTTGCTTACAAAAAAGGTACAGACTTTTGCTCTAGCAAACAAATACAGATCCGCGGTTTTGCATTGCTCAGCTTATTTTTTTTATTGGACCTGCGTTTACTAATAGCGTTCTGTATCATGGTAGAATGCCAGAGGGACACATGAGTATTTACAGGGGTTGTAACCTATTTAAGAATGGCAAAACATTGGGGTGGATGGCCATTCCCGGCTTTCGTTTACAGGCTACAGAAGTAAAGCTGGTGGTTTATAAGACGACGTGGCAGTTTTCTGTACAAATCAAAAGAGCATTTGCAGGACAGAAGACGATATAAGAGCTTAAGTGAGATTACTGAAAGCTTGGTTAACTGGGGAAACTGCCGGGGGTTTGGGTTGAAGACCAAATTGCAGATTACGTGAAACGCGCCGCAACCAGCCCAGTGCCGCTTTCGCTTCAACATCTAGACGATTGTAGATCTTAAGCCAATTTTGAGTTGCATTAAATGCCACTTTATGTTAAATATATTCCCTTAGATGAAGACACGATTGGAATGAACGTTGCGGTGTGTTTGAAATTGCCATCTAGGTCATGTGGCTGTGACTTCATGACCCTCTCGACCAATCCGCGTTTACCACTAATTCCCAGCTAGACAACACCTGCCTTTCAGCGAAATAGGATTGTTAGGCTATTAACTAAATCCACGCAATGTCATTGCGCTAGCAATGAAATCAGAAACAACACTCGTGATTGCCTCTAACGTTTAAAGTCTGTAAAAGAGTGACAGCGCTGTTGTAATTTTGAGACTTTTTATAGGAACCACTTTTCAAAATTCTTCCAACATTATTGAACATACAAAAGAGCACATAGCAAACGAAATACTGTAAGCATGCTTAAGCTTGACCTTAAGAATAGGCGTGATGGGGCCTTGAACACTGTCTTCTCTCCCATTCCGCGAATTATTATTAAACATTCGTACACCTCCCAAACACACATTAGAAATATATAAGCACTAAAATTGTTTTGCTAGGTGCATCTCCAACACTCTAGTACCAGCGAGCCTCCGTAAACTGTGCTTCTTGCGCATGGCATGCATACGGTCAAAGCTGTAATCCCAAAAAAAGACGAGTTTATTATAATGATTGCTTCTAAAATACTCCCATTAGAAAACCTCATGATTTTGCGCTTCAATGGTACCCTTCCAAAATTTGTTGGTTTTGTTTAAATGTGAGCTATTGAAATACCCGTGCGATGTAATCTGGTTGTGGCACGATCGCCTTGTCCCCCAATCGAAAATTTTCTGGCAGGTTTGGGTGAGCCGCCGTAGCAAAGGTCTGCGGTAAGCTCGGCGGTATCTTCTGCCGGAAAGAGCTGTATACTTTATCGAGCAATATTCGCATTCATGAATATTATCACTTTTTTTTTCTAGATGGGCTCTATACATGCGCATTTTCTGTTCCGGTGAATTACTCAAATTAGTGCTGGAAAATGTATCACAGAGATAAGTTTTGCCTATGGGCTTAGTTTACTCATGATTGCGTCAAAATGATAGAGCAGCATAACGGCAGCCAAATTATATTCCTTTTTATGAAAAACAACAATGTTTGACGCTTTGTATTTTCTGTTTCAGATCCTTCCTTATTATCTGAGGGAGAGCTTCTCTGACGTCACCATGTTGAGGGGACTGTTCTTGGCTGGAATTGTCTGTGCTTCTACAAGGTACAGTGTTGCTGGTCATCCGTAGCTAATAAACCTTTGGATATCTATTTTATCTAATGGTACACGACCTACCATTTCGATAAAGAGAAACAAACAGAAAAAAACATGCGACTATTTTAAGAGACGTACATTACCACGATTTGAACAAAAATGATATTGTGTACAGTCACCGCGATGTGGCCAATGTCTTGCCATTCACATATTACCACTGTCCTCGGCAAACAAAGCATGCTTTTGTGCTTACGAAATGGTCATATAAGCTCACTTTATGATGCTAGTAATGACTTTAAAATGATACAATACTTCTTTCCGCCTACTCGCAGCACGGTTTCTTCTGTCGTCAACTTCCAAGCAGCGATGATCTATACAGATATTGTCACACCTTTTGTCAAGATCAGCGAGCGCAAAGCAGTTATTCTCATTCGTATTCTGGGTAAGATATATGGCATGTTTACTTAACATTTTGGTTTTCTCAGCTATAAATGGCTGTAACATGTATCGAGACCACAACTTGTTGGTTCTAGCATACATTTCTGATATAATAAAGGGAGGTTTCTGTAGGAAAAATTATTTGAAAGTCTCTCAGCCACTGTATGGTAAATAAAATTTTCTAATGATCTTCACACCTACAGTGATGAGAGCAGCTTTAGTTAAGATTAAAAGCATTTTCTAAACCTTAAAAGCGGCACATTAGTAGAAAGCCAGACAATTTTTATCAAATTTGTCATAGTCAGGTATCAGCAGAAGGAAAGATACCAAACAGAGACACGCGAATGGCTCAAGAATGCGCTTCGCTAAGCTCTTTCAGAAACAACTAAATCTTTTTCTACTTACATCGCCCAAGTTTTATTTTGTTTTGTTCTCAAACGTTGTTTGTATGTTTGAATAAATGTGATTGTTGAATGTGACCACTGTCGCTAGTACATATTGCTTTCATGTAATTTTCGTAGTTTTGTTAAACGGACAGAAAAAAATGTTTAGTTTGTATTTGTTGGGTCCCTTAGACACATAAATTTGGTCGCCGAAGTTTTAATTTTATATACTCGTTTTTATTATAATAAAGAACTTTCAAACTTCAAAAAACAGGAAGAGGCGATAAAGCGAAATTTATATCTTTTGCAAAATGCTATGCAAACAAAAGCATCCTGCATGCATTGAGATGAACTAGAGTGCAAGTGAAATATGTAAAAAGGCACCTTCCACTATCCCACTCAAAAGGTAGATTTGAGGTCCCATGCTGCGCGAAGATACCTTCTTGCTTATAACGAGATTCACAAGGACAATTGGGCCAATGAAATATAGTTGTTGTTTTTTGTCTAATCTCAATTGCCACAGGTAGTCGCGGTGCAACACTTATTATTTATTGACCCCTGTAACCTATGTAACACCGGAGTGCATGCGGATTGCTTTCAAAACCGCGATTCTTGATTCTAGTTGTAACTCATGTGTCAGCAATGGCGCAATTCATTATAGCACACGACGTTTCGTTTCAGCTTTTGCGAGCGGCACCTTAATGACCATCTTTGCACTATTTGTTCCATTCCTTGGGAGCGCCATGCGGGTATGTTCGCAGTGTTTTGAACACTAAGTCTTCTATATTGCAGCTATGTCTCCTCTTATGCCTTCACTATTTTCAATATGGCGCAGCTGTTCGTGTCCCTGTACTCTTCGGGGTCTGGTCCATTTGCGGGTCTCGTGCTGCTGGCGATATCATCTCCATGGGTGAATGCGAAGGTTTGTTTTTGTTTTCTCATTACAGACTACCTCCTCCCACGGTCTTTGATATTTATCACCATACATAAATGTCTTGAATTTTGTCTGAAACGTTTCGACGTGTTGACTAAATCAAATTTAGTCTAAGCTGATGTCACTTAAAGGCAGCTTGGTAGATATTTCGGGCCCAGTGTTTTTTGTTTTTTTTTTAAATATGCGTGCGGCCGCGAAGTGGCACTAGAATCAAAACTGAGGTGGTGGCCATGCCTGGGCATTGAAAAACACAAATTGTAATTTTTGGGTATCAACTCTATTATCAGACTGCCATCACCAAATGTTCATGCTAGTTTATTAGTTTCAAATACTTTGCCCTTTTTGATTTAGCAACATGTCACTAGCTCCCGCATCTTATCGTACTGAGTGTTCGAGCACTCAAATAGTTTTTATCTCACATTTTATATTGCCCACTAATTCTCCAAGATATATTTGCAAAGAAGCATTTCTGGGATTATTCCAGTATACTTACTGTCGTTTTTTTGCTTTAAGTGGCCATAGCATTTAATCGCTTAGTTCACTCCTATTCAATTCGTCGAAGCCAAATGTACCAGCGAAAAACGACCACAAAATATCGCACTTAATAAAATAATTTGCATTTCGCCAAAGCAGAGACGTACGTATTAACACTACTGTAATATTTTTCTACCTGTGCATTTGTGTATTCGTTTTCTCTAGTTATGCTGCTTTGACTAAAATGCGCAGTAGTATGAAGGCTTTTGTTGCAGTGAAAATATTTGTATTATGGCGAAAAATGCTACAGTCATCTGTAGTACTTTACCACACTGTGGCAAAATCTACTATACTATGTATTACTGTAGTGTTCAATGCAGAATTACAGTATTACTATATTTTAGTACGCTCATTTTTATAATAACTAGAATTTTGCCGCAGACGCAAAAGGGAACGATTAGCAAAATCCGGACAACCCTCACTCGAACTATCCTCCGGTGCAGGTTGCAACAAGCCAATGCCTCGTCGCATCGATGATCGCTGACGATACTTATTCTTTGTGACATATTTTATGAGCCAAGCGCACGCTTTCAACCTAACCTTATTGCACTGTCACTGTGGTACAACTTCCCTTACACAAGCATTCCTCATTAACTCGCTGCAGTCGTCTGAGCATGGTCTGAGCACAGCTCGAGAGGGGAATAGCGGTCGTAAAAAAATAACGCCGCAAAAACGCTTATCTAAGTCTAATGCGCCAAGCATGACGAATAACATTCCATTCAGACATAGTACTTTATTAGGTACACCACTAAATAGTACTAGTGCCTAAGTTGCTTAGGCGCCACTAAACCCTACACAACAACAAAGCTGAACATGGGCTAGTGCAAAAAGCGCTATCCTTCATCCGGGCTGCTGATGAAGCTAAAACCAGAAGTGTCAAGCTGAACATCCGGGGAAACCACAAGAACTCAGGCTATACACTTGTGCATCCGTTTGCATGCGCGCCGCAAAACGATATTTTGTTTCTTCTTGTGCTCCATTTCGTTTTGGGTGTACTAGTACTCGAGAGCCTCAGTCACATAAGCAGCACAGCCATGTGCACGTGCTGACGTATACCGTGTCATCGCTCTCCATCTCGAAACAAATCGCCAGTATTTCGTCCGGAGAACGTTTGGGCCTGTCAATCTAATGTATAACATGGACATTATAATCATCATCATCAGTCGAACTATACGCACTGCAGGGCGAAAACCTCTCCCATTTTCCTCAAATTAGACCGACTATTTGCAAGCTGTATCCACTTGACTGCTGCGAGCTTCTTAACCTCATCCACACACGTAATGTTTATGTCCCCTGCTACGCTTTCTTTCCTTGAAATCTACTTGATTACTCTTAGAGACTATCAGTTATCTTCTCCGCATTACATGTCCAGCCCATGCCCGTTTCTTCATCTTGGTTTCCACAAGAATGTCAGTAACTTGACTTATTGCTCTGGCCCAATCTGCATGCTTCCTATATCCTAACGTTACCCTATCATCTTTCCACAGCCCTGTGCGTTGTCCTCAACCTAAGTAGAAACCTTTTCGTTATGTTCGATGCTTCAGCCCCATAGATGAGTACTGGTAGGATGTTACTGTTATACACTTACCTCGAGTGAAGCCGGAAAGCTGCTAGTCATAATGTGTGAGTATACCTTCAAAATTCACTCCATCCCAATCTTATTTTATCAGTTATTTCCGTTTCGTGGTCTGGATTTGCGATTTTTCCCGGTCATAAATAGACATGTCCGCTCACCACTTCCAGCGCTTCGCTACCTAGTGTAAACTGCAGTTCCTCCTTTCACAGGCTGTTCAAGAATACCTTACCGTCCTGCATATTGATTTTCAAGCCTATACCTTTCTGCTATTCATGTCCAGATTATCAATGACTATTTGCAGTTCATCTCCGGAGTCACTTAGCAAGGTAATGTCATCAGCTACTCGCAGATTACTGCGGTATTCTCCAAAAACCCTTACGCCTAACTTCTCCTATTCCATGTCTCTGAATACTTCCTCTAAGCAAGCTATGAACAGTACTGGGGATGTCGTGTCTCCTTTCTGTAGGGGAATTTTTTAATTTATTTATGCAACACCATAGTTTCGATGCAGCCACTATGTGTATCTTCCAATGCTTTCAAATGTGAATCTACACCCTGAGTTTTCAATGTGTACATACCCTTCATGGTTTTTACTTATTCAAGTACTTTTTTGTAATCAATGAATGCTATATAAGGGCTGGTTATATTTCGAGTATTTTGCTATCACCTGATTAATAGTGTGGATATGATCGATGGTAAGTATCCTTTCCGAATTCTTGCTTGATTTTATGGTTGATTGAAGCCGAAGGTTGTCATGATCCTATTAACGATTACCTTAGTAAATACGTTGTACATAAAGGATAGTGAGCTGACTGGTCTCTAATTTTTCAAGTCCTTAGCGTCCCCTTTCGTATGAATTAAAATAATACTGCACTATCATCCACAACTGCGCTTTTTTCGATGTCATCAGGCGTTTCGTATACAGGGTGGCTAGTTTTTCTAGTACGATATCCCTTTCATCCTTCAAGAAACCTGTAGTTACCTGATCCTTCCCAGCTTCTGTCGCCCTTCATAGCTTCTAAGGTTTCTTCAAATTTCAGAGCACCTTATGTCATCATCATGATCGTCATCAGCTTGTGTATAGACCGTTTTACCGAGAGCAAGCAGAAACGGAGTAAAATACTCTCTAACCAGATTCCTTGCGCCGGCCCATTGTTGCCAGTACCGAGTGGGCTGTGCATTCGCACGCTTCATGCATAGCAGAGTGGCCTTGCACCTCGGTATATTGTCGTTTGGGAGACTTAAATACTTTTATTAGCGCCCCTTTTCGTGGTAATGTCATTGGGCCAGCAATGCGTAATAGCGGAGAGCACAAACAATCAAAGAAATCGCAAGGCGATTGCCGAGAGCGTATTCGAGAAGCATGCAACAACAGTCCGAGTTGGGCTGTTTCTGCTTCACCGCTTTCCAGTCTATGCTGATTTCATTCGCCTATGAACGTTTTGAGTGCGTCAGATGGACTTGGTACCGATGACGGCTCCATTTTACTTACTCCGCCGTTCTAAACACACACGCCGGGCAGGCCATGCCTCCCGCAAGTCCTCCGCACCAACGATGCGGTGGATCTCCACAGCGAGCGCAAGAAGAGTGTGCTAAAATCGGTTCTTCATTGAAAGAATACGCTGACAGCAAAAGAAAAAATCTTTCTCGCGGATGTTTGGCCCTCCCCATACCGATTTTATAATAACTGCAATAAAAAAAAGTTTCGCAACACATTGCCGCTAGTGCGGCACGCGGCTCATCGTCTGCACGCTGGCTCCGCTGGCGTCGCCGAAATTTACATCTTTCTTTTACTGATACAATGGGGTCGGCAGTAAGGCAGTAGTTCCATGAGAGACCATTTACTCTAGAGCTGAGCAATTACAAAGCGCCGTCGGATGCTCCTTCGACACGAAACAACTAAGGCCTAGCGACGACTAGGGAGTAGCACTCGGCAAGAGTGCCGTCGTCCATCACGATAGCGGTCGGCGCCGCTTTCGTAAGCGCTGCTGTATGTGCTGCAAATTTGTCGTCTTCGTTCATGGTGCAAGTGAAAGCGCACGTTTTACGACGTTTTGCTCAATAATACGCCGTGCAAACGATGGTGCTACGACGTACGGGACGGGGATATATGATGTCGTTACGCCGCAAGACGAACACCAAGGCTGCATAGAAACGTCGATGGATGGTACTTTAAACACTACTTCTTTTACGTACTGTTCTTGAACCGTGCTTTAACTTGTAAGTATACGTTGTTCAAGAAGAACAGCTCGATCGTACATTGAAACGGATTGAACTTCACGTTAAATCAATGCGGCAATGACTGGAAAGCATCTCTCGTAGTGTCAGTATTCCGCGTTCAGTAGCAGCCAGTACGGTTCATTCGCTGTGTGTTTCTGATTGCGGTTGTAAAATATAATCGAAAATACATGTATTGGGAAAGATGCAACAGATGTCAGCTGACGAGTTCGGCCTGCGGAAGCGGAGCGCAGTTCTTCGCAGTTACTTCAGCTGCTATTGCTGTTTTCAAAAGCAGCTGCCATTCGAAACGGAGGGTATATGGCTGGCCGGCGCGCTCAAACAAAGCACAAAATAGCACCAAGATGTCGGATACCTTTCACGAGCATCGCGAAACAGCACATTTACAGTGCCGCATCGCAGCATCAGCATGCACAGCATAGCCCGAGAGAGCGACAAGAGGAGCCGGAGCGGACTTGCCCAGTTTGGCTCATACGGGGCGCCACCATCAAACTAAGATGGCTGCGCCCAGGCATCGAAGCTAAACTGATCTATACCCACTGCAGGGCAAAGGCCTCTTCTATAATCCTCCAATAGCTCCAGTCCTGTGATAGCTGCATCCACTTGACCCCTGCAAACCTCTTAAACTCATCCGCCCACCTAACTCTATGCCGCCCCCGGCTACGCTTTCCAATTCCATTGCAATCCAGTTTGTTACTCTAAACAACCATCGGTTGTCCTCTCTTCGCACTATATCTCCTGGCCATCCTCATTTCTTCTTCTTGATTTACACTAGAATGTCAGTTACTTGAGCTATATCTCTGACCCACACTGCATGTTTCCTATCTCTTAATGTTACGCCTCCCCTTCATGGATCACTGCCTTGTCGTGGCGAAGGGGCTTGCGAAACTCGATGAAGTCGTGAGCTCTGCTGCGTAGGGCCACCCAAGATAGACAGGTCACGGCAGAGAGTTCTGACAAAATGTGATTCACTGGAGAAGGTAATGGCAACCCACTCCAGTATTTCCTGCCAAGAAAACCCTATGGCCAGTCACAATATCATTAATGATATGGCGCCGGAAGATGAGCCCCCCCAGGTTGGAAGGCGTCCCACATGTTACTGGGGATGAACAAAGGGCGATTCCTATTAGCTCCAGGACGAATGAAGCGGCTGGGCTAAAGCCAAAAGGACGCTCAGTTGTGGGTGTGTCGGGAAGCGACCGGAAAGTCCGATGTTGCAAGGAGATGTATCACATAGCAACATGGAATGTAAGATCTATGACGCAAGGTAAACTGGATGACGTCAAGCGAGAAATGGACAGATTGAACATTGATATCTTGGGTATCAGCGAGCTCAAGTGGACCGGAATGGGAGAATTTAACTCCGGCGACCATTATGTCTTTTATTGTGGGCACGAATCCAAGAGAAGGAATGGGGTCGCTCTCATAGTAAACAGAAGAATGGGCAAAGCAGTGCTAGGGTACAACCCCAAAAACGACCGAATGATTTCACTTCGGATCCAAGGTCACCCTTTCAACATAACAGTTATCCAAGTCTATGCACCGACCACTACTGCTGAAGAAGCTGACGTTGAGAGATTTTATGCGGACCTACAATGCCTTTTAGACCGCACCCCATCATCAGACGTCGTTTTTCTCATAGGAGACTGGAATGCTAAGGTAGGGAGTGAAGAAATATCCGGAATTACAGGCAAGTTCGGTCTTGGTGAGCCAAATGAAGCTGGGCAGAGGCTAGTAGAGTTTTGTGAAGAAAACAACCTGACCATAGCGAATACTCATTTTCAACAGCACAAGAGGCGCCTGTACACACGGACTTCACCGGACGGTCTGTACAGGAATCAGATCGATTATATTATTCGCCGGCAGAGATAGAGAAGCGCTATACAAGCAGTAAAAAGAAGGCCTGGGGCCGATTGTGGCACCGATCATCAGCTTCTTGTTTCCAAGATTAAGCTTCGATTGAGGAAAACGCAGAAAACTAGAAGGCCTTTCAGGTATAATCTGGATCAAGTTCTATTAGAATATGCTGTGGAAGTGAGGAATCGATTTCAAGAATTAGATCTAGAAGACAAAGAGCCAGAAGAGATGTGGACTGATGTTCGTGATATAATACAAGAAGTTGCTACTAAGGTAGTTCCAAAGCAAAAGAAATACAAGAAAGCAAACTGGTTTTCTGAAGAGGCTTTGCAAATAGCTGAGGAAAGGAGGATGGCAAAAGTTATGGGGGAAAGAGAAAGATTCAAGGTTCTCAATGCGGATTTTCAGAAAGTAGTAAGGAGAGATAAGAATGCCTTCCTGAACATACAGTGCCAAGCAGTTGAGGACAACAGCCAATTAAGGAACACAAGAGCTCTGTATAAGACAATCAAATATATCAAAGGAAGCTTCTGTGCTAAGATGGGCGTGATAAAGGACAAACGAGGCAAGGACCTCACTGAAGCCGCAGAGATAAAGAAGAGGTGGCAGGAATACAAAGAAGAACTGTACAAGAAGGACCCGAATGTGCAAACCCAACATAAGACGGTTGTGATCACTGATCTCGAGCCGGGCATCCTGAAGAGTGAAGTTGAATGGGCCTTAGCCAGCCTTGCTAAGAACAAAGCTAGCGGAATTGATAGCATTCCAGCTGGGTTGCTTAAAAACCTCAACCATGACGCTGTTAACATTCTGCATACATTATGTCAGAAGATTTGGACAACCCTGCAGTGGCCACAGGATTGGAGGAGGTCAGTTTACATCCCCATTCCAAAGAAAGGCAGTGCCAAAGATTGTTCCAAATACCGCACGATCGCGCTTATTTCGCATGCTAGCAAGGTGATGTTGAAAATCCTCCAAAGTAGGCTGCAGCAGTATGTGGATCGGGAGCTTCCGGACGTGCAAGCAGGGTTTCGCAAGGGCAGAGGAACTAGAGACCAAGTTGCCAACCTTCGCTGGATCATGGAAAAAGCAAGAGAGTTTCATAAACCCATCTAATTCTACTTTATTGATTATGCGAAAGCGTTTGACTGCGTAGATCACAGCAGATTGTGGCAAGCTCTCCAAGAGATGGGAGTTCCAATTCACCTCATCTGTCTCCTCAGGAACCTGTATGAAGGGCAAGAGGCCACAGTCAAAACTGGGCATGGTCTTACTGATTGGTTTCCGATTGAGAAAGGAGTGAGGCAAGGCTGCATACTGTCGCCCTGCCTATTTAACCTATATGCAGAGTGCATCATGAGGAAGGCCGGTCTGGACGAGTCTTCAGCTGGAGTGAAGATTGCTGGAAAACGTATCAACAACCTTAGATATGCGGATGATACCACTTTAATGGCAGAAAGTGAAGCGGAACTCAAGAGACTTCTGATGCGCGTACAAGAAAAAAGTGAGAAGTTTGGGCTTAAACTGAACATTAAAAAGACAAAGATCATGGCGTCTTGCCCTATCAAGTCCTGGAGCATCAAGGGACAAGAAGTGGAAGCTGTGACAGATTTTCTCTTCTTGGGCTCCAAGATAACCTCGGAAGGAGACTACAGCCATGAAATTAGGAGACGCCTGCTTCTGGGAAAGAGAGCAATGGTTAGCGTTGACCGCCTAGTAAAGAGCAGAGACATTAGTCTGCCAACCAAGATCCGTATAACTCGTGCTATGGTCTTTCCAGTTGTGATGTATGGATGCGAGAGTTGGACTGTGAAAAAGGCTGACCGCCGAAGAATTGACGCGTTTGAATTGTGGTGCTGGCGAAGACTCTTGAGAGTTCCTTGGACTGCCAGAAGATCAAATCAGTCAATATTGCCGACCATAAACCCTGACTGCTCATTGGAGGGTCAAATTCTAAAGTTAAAGCTCAGCTACTTTGGTCATCTGATGAGAAGAGAGGAGTCGCTGGAGAAAGTTTTGATGTGGGGAAAGGTTGAGGGTCGCCGGAGAAGGGGTAGGCAGCGAACGCGATGGTTAGATGGCATCCTCGAGGCACTGCAGATGAAGTTATGTGATGTTAGGAAGATAGTGAGAGACCGGAAAGCGTGGCGTGACATGGTCAATAGGGTCACGAAGAGTCGGACACGACTGAACGAATGAACTGAACTGAATTGAACTGAATGTTACGCCTACCATTTTACGTTCCATAGCTGTCTGCGTTGTCCTAAGCCTACGTAGAACCCTCTTTGTTAGCCTCCACGTTTCAGTCCCATAGGCCAGTACAGATAAGATGGAACTGTTGTATACTTTCCTCTTCAGTGATACCGGTAAGCTGCTAGTCATAGTCTACGAGTGCTTGCCAAATGCGCTCCATCTCAATCTTATTATCCTTGTTTTTTCCCTTATATACTTTCAGTAAAATGCCGCACAAACACATGACATTAGGTGAGAAAACATTTATACGCTCACAGACCAATAGTCTTGTCCAATCTTTCTTTCCCCTTGCTCTGATTGGCAGAGCTTTTTCGTGGGTCAGAACCTCATGGCCTAGCGAGAGCAATTCAAACTCAGTTCAGTACATCTGCTGCAACGCGCATTTTCTCCAGCGGATCTTTCAAGTACACCAACCAGCAGAGTGAGTGATGGAGCCTATGTTGCTAACTAGTGACTGACAATAGTTTCCTCTAGTGCTTTCAAAATTAAAAAAAAAGGAACACATGCATACTTTTCAGACCAGTCGGGCTCGATCTTTTTACTAGGGTTCAAGTATAAACCGGTGACCTTCCGCGGAATGTTTTCAACGAGGTATTTATTGCACCGAAGAAATATTATACATACATGAACTATGTGCAAACTACTGAGAAAGCGGCATCAAATAAACACAATGCGCAATAGTGTGGCTCACTTAGTCCACAAAGCTCTTGGCAAGAGGAAATCCAAAGAGCAGACTCACAGTCCGGTTCTAAATGCGCCTGTGCATACAATTCCCTTAGATGAGATAAATGTACGTGTGCTTCCCTCGCTATAGAATCAGCTTATATAAGGTCAACATCTGGCACTTGAGGTGGTGGCTCCCAGATTCGGCCACAAGTGTACTTGAACTCGTGGTCTCCAGCGCCTGGTAAATTACAAGCTATTGTGCAGGCGAAAATACAGTTCTTACGAAGCACACATTTACCAGCAATGCAGATATTCATAAACATGCAGCTGCAGCTGATGCATCCGCAGCCAATGGCATTCTTGTAAAATCTCTGGAAGTAAGCAAGCACCACAAGAAGAGAGAATTTTGCTAAAATGAACACCACAGCTGCATGAAAAGTTGCAGTTAATGCAACCCCACTTGCCTGCTGCGTCGTGTGAGGAGAACGCGTGACCAGAAAACGTGACTGGAAAACGTTTTTCGAACTAAACAAAAGCGTCTGTCACCCCAGAAAATGAACAACCTTCCATCTTTTTCCAGCGAGTGCGCTAACGTTTAATCTACTTCATTCTTTCTTCAAGCATAATATTTCCTACAGTGAAAACGGGCTATATATAAAGGAAATATTTACTAAGATTTTATGAAGCGCCGCAAAAACAGCACGCTGAAAATTTAGAGGATTAGAGCACTAGAGAACTTTCAGGGCAAAACAATTTACTAAGCGAGACTAACACTGCTATTCAGTCGGTCTGTTGATACACGTCCCTCTATTGAACAATCATTTGACAGAATATAAGTTTTATCGAAAAAACTGATCCACAGTGCCAGTCCATATTCTAGTTTTCATTAAGATCTAGCTGTGGTCTATTACAAAAAAAAAACATCAATGCATACATCAACACATTGCTTTGCAGTGATGTTTTGAATGGAACTTGAAGTGAATAAAATAATTTATTAAGGACCGTTCCATTGCTGCTCATAATTACGATTTCGTAATTCTCCTTGTTCTTCGTGATGGCGCCGTGGAGCGCTGAGGAAAGTACAACAGCGCTATTAGAAAAAGTTTACAATGAAAAAAATATTCAAAAAGCTGCTGCCGCGTGCAGGCTTTCAAGACAGGCGAATGCGTCTCTAAATCTGGCATGCAAACTTCAAAACCAACCAAAGGCAATGAAGCTTCTGTTACGCAGACGCGTGGCGCCATCTAGCAAGGTTGACAAACAACAGAACAGACATCTCGGGTGGTTATCCTCAGGTAGCAGCACGTGAGGCGCAAAATGCGTTACAAAAAGCAGTTACAAACGAACACGCAGCAATATAAACGGATGCAGTAAGAGATATGCTTTCTAATTACTGCACCTGTGCAGAGTGAAGTGCTGTTGTGAAATGTTTTTCTCCGATTAATATATAACACTAAATGTTCTGCCCCGGCATTCTGCGGACCCCTTACAACCTGCAGAACACATCAGCGCTTCACGACCGAAACAAAACAGTACCTAAGCAATAGTTTGCATAGTCATTGTACATGGTGTCTCAGCGAATCTAGCAGTGAGCCGAGCTAGAAGCAGCGAGTAGACCCCCGATCAAGCTTGTTCTTCGAGTCGTCGCCAGAAAAAAACACTAAATATGGCTGAAAATATCGCTTCATCCTCTCATTTTTTTTTCTTAATACTCTGGCCTACATCATAATAAGTAGACGTCAGGCGAGGAACAAGGTAGCGAAATTTTAAAGTTTATGGCTGGAATTAGATGCAGGATTTACCCTATAGCCGCGAGTTTCACATAAACAATGTATTTCGATGCACTTCATTTTCTCTGCCAAATGTTTGGGCTTGACCAAGTAGTTGTAAATGCTTTTCTGCTTTCGTTCATTGTGTCATTCGATCATGGTGGTTTTTATATTTTTATAGATTTGTATTTTAAAATATACAAGAATGCCTCCGAGTGCTTTAAGCAGATGAGCATTTCAAAGCTGACACTTTATGCATCATCATCGATCTTGTTATTGTATGATTCATTAACTAGAATAAATATAAACATCATTTTGTTTACCATTTCTAACGGCAATGTTAATATGCTTAATGTAAACCCGACAAAACCGAAGGTAAGACCCCGAAAATTTTAAATTTCTTAATTTTTACTAACGTTTATTGCTGCCATACCTCAAAATATTTTACGTCAAAATAAACCATCTGAGATATTTCTGAGTTTCCATCCGCGCCTTTCATATTTATAAAATGACGTTACTGAACATAATACTGTCGTCACTACCATAATAGCTTTACACTGTCAAATACGCAAGCGGCTTTCATGTTCGACGGTAAAAAAAATGTAATTAACGCCATTTGATACATGAGATATGCGTGCAGTCAACTGAACACGATTTAGATGCGCTTTTTTGGCATTCGATATTTCGAGCCGAATTGCTGGTTCTTGTGCTTAAACTGGGTGCCAACCTTGCATGTTGGTGTTCTTTAATTTCACCATTTATTATTGCCCCCAAAATCAAAAATATAAATATTGATTGAATAATTTCAGATAATAAATGGTCTATCCATTATTTTCTCTAAACGCACGATTTACGCCTTGCTGTACTGCACTCCTACATTGACCGCACCCAGGCATCTGTCATAGCTTTTGAATTGCAATTGGCTAATAGTCTAAATAGCACACAAGACATTTCCTTTAACATAAAACATCAAATGCCACTCGCCACCCATGATATGGTTCCTGACACCTGGTTTATTCCTGAATATTCTGGTTGCATATTCCTTGCGCATTCTACCATATACAAGTGTGATAATTAATTTCGTGTCCCCTTAGTTATTTCTTTTTACTACCGCACCATTGGTTGTTTTATTTGACTCAGCGATATTAGTTTCAGTGCGAGAGCTGTAGTCGCTTACACTCCCCTTTAAGTATACCACTGCGTCGAATAGAGCTGCGTTAATCAGAAATAAATACATAATAATAGTCCGAGTGCGCCCTTTCAAAAGTACTTATTTGCATTGCAGGGTGCAGCATGGGCCAGCCTGCTGGTGTGCGCTCTCCAACTGTGGCACGCGCTAGGCAGGAGTATCTCCGGCTTTGCACCGTCGCCAGTGCTTTATGGAACACTCGACCGTTGCCCACAGCCTGCACGTACTGATAATACCAGCAACATTTCCAGTATACTCTCGCCAACTTCGGTAGCAAGGTTAGTGCTTTCATAAGCAAAATATATAGAACACTGCATTTGTATTAATCCCGAGTTATAATGAGATATCAGGAGCTGTCAAGGCACTTCTACATGAAGTCATCGCTCGAAAGAAAGAAAGCATATATAGAAGACGTAGCACAGTAATCGCAAACTTTGTGCCTTACATGAAGGATGCTCAAGGACTTGTCTGTAAGCCTTTTGAGCTGCATGTTAGGGTCTCGGTAACTGCATCTGATGTACAGAACGAACATGAACTTAAATCTGACGCTTTAGAATGAAATTGTGTAAAGAACTTTTTATTCCAATCTATGCTGCAAGCATGTTCCTTCAAGAATGCTGCGAAACTTACCTCCAATACTAAAATAAAGATCGAGTCTTCGCTCTTGGAGCTCAGTAATTTAGCAGTTCAACACGGACAGCCAATGCACCTCCTTATGTATTTAAAATTACGCACGATAGCGCATATAATAATGCTGCGAACCATTTTAACCTTTTTTTTTTTTTTTCGTAAATCCCCGGCACGCGGCCTCATATTCCTGAATCTAGCGCAGGGATCAATCTTGTACTCTGTATATGCGCGTTGTCGCGCGAAGCAAATTTATCATTTTCGTTGGCGTGCAAGATTCACCGAAATGCGTCTCGAAGATTTCGGCCACTCGCATGTGTTTCTGCAATGCTCGAGGTAATGCTAGTCACCGTGTTTGGCTTTATCTAGATGCTTCTTCGCCGCAATTAAATTGAGCGTTGACGGATGCGACGGGAATTGTCAGCTCATTGAACAGAGAGCACCTTTGTTGCTATCGCCGCGCTGAGTTGTTTAGTTCTTTGGCGGGCGCAAGTCAGCCTAATAAAAAGTTGATTTCAGAGGAAAAATTTCTCTCTTCGCTTTTAGTGCCTACGGTCTTGTCATCAGCTCCTAACAATGTAGTTAGAGTCATTTCGAAACTGTTGCTTAACCATCTCATGAACGCTAGTGCAATAATATTACAGTAACCTCAAGCGAACTACACACTGGTTCGCAAATAATATGATAATCAATAGTTAACAACCACTAGTATCACTTTCTGCGAGAAGTCATTGTGAAAAAAAAACATACATAAATGGTAGGTTTCTAATCTATTATATAAGATAATGTACGAACCTTTCATCAGTTCGAAGTCATGCTTGATAACTACTCCTCGCAGAGCTTACACATTGGTTTTTGGACTCTATCTAAGTGTTCATGAATGCGGGATGGAATCCCGGCTGCGTGGACAGCTTTTTGATGGAGGCGAAATTCAAGGCGTCCGTGTGTTGTCCGATTTCAGAACACGCTAAAGAACCCCAAGTGGTCGAAATTTCCGCATCCCTCCACTACGGAGACGGTAAACCACATAAACGAAACCAAATAATTTGGGACATACCTAACCAGCCAAAGGACGAGACACAGGAAAGAAGAGGACAGGACAAGGCTGGACTAGCAAGTGAATGTTTATTGATCAGAAGAAAACAACGAAGACTCCTTCCGAAAAGCACGTGCACAACCCAACCGGTGGATTGGCAGGAAATTGGGAAGAAGATGAAGAAGCCAATTCAAAGTCAAGGCATAACTAACGACTTTTCTAATAGATCAAATTCCTTACAATGAAGGCTAACAGACGCCTTAGCCACACACTTGTCCTCGGCTTTAGCAAAGTAAAATGCTTCAACCAGCTCTCTGCAGAGTTGATTACCATTGCTGTAAACTGCACCCGTATTATTGAAATCAGGCGCACAAAGGGACGGGTCATGCTTCGACTTACACTCTCGGGATTGCACATGTAGCGCAAGATTGGAACTCGCCTTCCCTCCCAGAGAATTAGAGTGTTCCGTCAGGCGCACATTTAGACATCTGCCTGTCTGCCCGTAGTAGCACCGGCCACAATTCAGCGGAACGTGGTAGACCACATTCTTTCTGCAGGTGGTGAACATTTTCTTATGTGACACTGCGCAACGAAAACTACCACGAGCTACACTGTCGAGCCCCTTTCTAACTCTGGCGCACAAGCCTCCTATCTTGTTTCTCACTGTAAATACAACGTCAACGTCGTACCTTGCCGCCAGTTCCTTGAGTCGGTGCGAAACGCCATGGAGGTAAGGTATGGCAGCCACACGGTCGAGGAAGAGCAAAACGGGGCAGGGTGATGTTGGTGTGGCGACGCAGCGAAAGAAGGTGGCTGCCATACCTTACCTCCATGACGTTTAGTTAATATAGTGTACTATTTTAACGGTAGTGTGCCGAAAGAAGGCCCGCGCCAGCGGACCGCATGAAGCAGGTAGTGCAGAAATCTCGGGCGTCCGCGCGGCGGCGCCTTTCCCTTTCCGCTGGCAGCCCTTGACCGCGCTCTGCCTTGGAGTAAATGCACTGTCGAGGGCGTTCTCTAATTCAAAGATTAAGGTAGCTGTTCTGTGAAGGATGGATTAAGAGGGAATTATGACCCATCAGGACCTTATCACTTTTTTATTGTAGCCGCGTGGTTACGGCGGCTGTACAGAGCCCACCCGTCGTTCTCACACCGCCGCCCTCACGCTCACGGTCACTCCAACGCCACACACAAAAACTGCTCTCAGTCAGCACCGGAAAAAGAGAGCAAGTCAAAATCGCCTGGAATTCACAGGCTTGAAGGGTCTTGCATAAGGCACGGTGCCTGTCATTCTATACGCGAGCGCCGCAGAGCTGTCCGAACAGAGTTAGGAGGTCGAAAGAGTTGCGACTCACGATAATAAAGACAGAATGCAATCGCTAACAGTGCCATATTGATTGTATGCGAAGTTTTCCACGCGGCACCGCGTCGACTGAAGAAGGCCTTCTTAATGCCGTGGCGATCTTGTTGGGCGCTGTTTGCAAAAAGATCATCCGGGCGCGTTCCCTCGTTGACCTCTCGGGACATGTGTTTTGATTTCATGTTTGTTCACTCTGCAATCCACAAAAAACTAAATAAGCAAACCTTGCTAGAGGAATGATTGTTTTGGCCCTAGCTGTAGTACCGGGCACTGCAGCCGGCGGATCCGTGATTGTGACGCTCTAGACTTATCGTTATATTTAGGGTTTCCGAAGTAATTGGTACTATGTCCTGCGGTACTACGTACTACGTCCTACGTCTACATTGTACGCGCACTTCCTGGCGGTTGATGATTACTTACGTAGTATTTTATTATTTAGTTTTCGCAAACGGCACCTGTTTATTCCAGAGGGTTACAGTGCAATTTGCAGCTCTATATACGCGCACTCCTTTCGTATGTTGCGCTACCACACTGGTAATTAATTTAATACGTTGCGATTTCGCGTTTGAGCGCAGACCCTACGAAGCACTTGTTTGGAATCATCCGGAAGTCCGGAAGTTCAGTGAATATTCGCTTCCTCTCTAGAGAGGTTCCTCACGACTGTATACGCATGAAACTGCCTATCATTTTATAACCTTGCTTGAAGCATTATTCCCCCTTCATGAATCACTGCCTTGTCATGGCGGACGGGTTGCGAAACTCGATAAAGTCGTGAGCTCTGCTGTGTAGGGCCACCCAAGATAGACAGGTCACGGCAGAGAGTTCTCACAAAATGTGATTCACTGGGGAAGGTAATGGCAACCCACCCCAGTATTTCCTGCCAAGAAAACCCTATGGCCACTCACAATAGCATTAATGATATGGCACCGGAAGATGAGCCCCCTAGGTTGGAAGGCGTCCCACATGTTACTGGTGAATCTGTGACAGATTTTCTCTTTTTGGGCTCCAAGATTACCCCGGAAAAAGACTGCAGCCATGAAATTAGGAGACGCCTGCTTCTGGGAAAGAGAGCCATGGCTAGCCTTGACCTGCCTAGTAAAGAGCAGAGACATTACACTGCCAACCAAGATCCGTATAACTCGTGCTATAGTCTTTACAGTTGTGATGTATGGATGCGAGAGTTGGACTGTGAAGAAGGCTGACCGCCGAAGAATTGATGCGTTTGAATTGTGGTGCTGGCGGAGACTTTTGAGAGTTCCTTGGACGGCCAGAAGATCAAATCAGTCGATATTGTCGATCATAAACCCTGACTGTTCATTGGAGGGCCAAATTCTAAACTTAAGGGTGAGCTACTTAGGTCATCTGACGAGAAGAGAGAAGTAGTTTGAGACAGATTTGATGTTGGGAAAGGTTGAGGGTCACCGGAGAAGGGGTAGGCAGCGAACGCGATTGTTTGATGGCATCCTCGAGGCGCTGCAGATGAAGTTATGTGATTTTAGGAAGATAGCGAGAGACTGGAAAGCGTGGCGTGATATGGTCCATAGGGTCACAAAGAGTCGGACACGACTGAACGACTGAACTGAACTGAACTGAAGCATTACTTATACGGTCGGCGCCGACAACCCTTCAGAAGCAATAAACACACTGCTCAATGTGAGTGACAAGGGCAAAACTATGACCTCGAAGCCTATTAATAAGCTTTAATTGTTCTAATTAAAAATTAGATGAAGCTGAATCTTCTCTTATTAATGTAGGAACAGCAAGCCTCCAACCCGCGTGTTTGGGGGTCGAAAAGTGATTTAATAATTATTAATTATTTGGCAGTATACGTGGACAGAAGGTCGTTAGGAAACTTAACTGTCCCTCTTTAGAACATGCTCATCGTGGATCCAGATGAGGCAGCAGCGTACCAGCCATTTCCCATACGAGTACACAAAAACTGCGGCCGGGGCGGGAATGAACAAATTTCTCAAAACATTTTTATAATGCGTCATCGGTGCGATAGAAAATTTATTCACAGAACGTTTCAGCATTGGAGAACTATGTACCAACAGCATCTGTGGCGTGGCAACGCTTGCGGAGCAAAATTTGATTTCAGTGCTGTTGGGTGCAGTGTACACAACGAAGATATTAGAATGAAGCTGTCCACTGCTTGCATGCTTATACACGCGTCTTTTCTTTTCGAAGGACGAAATGTAAAAACGGAGCAAGGCTCAACAGATCAAAACCTGTATTGCTGAGCAGGACAGTACAAAGCCCGCAGAAGTCCGTCTGAGAAAGATTATTCCCGTGCCTATATATGAGATGTAGCGAACGTATTCAAACGTCAGCAGCACCTCACACAAAACATTTTAGCTTCACAACAGGTCAGAAACTATTTGCCTTTCTTCCGTAAATATGTTTTGTATCAGCAAGCTCAAATAGATTCAAGAGCATACCTGCCTGATTCACCTGTAATGGTTGAGCTGCTACGAGCGAGCACGCGCGTGCTAGGTGAAGGCTGCGGCAGCACCATCTGTCGGCGTCGGCGCAAACAGCCTCAGCACCGCCTTCCCCCGACTCACAACTTCTGACCTGTTTCACTATATTTGCTGCGGCAGCGGGGTTCACCCTCCTTGGGTTCACCATGGCAACGTCGCCGAGGCGACGACACCGCATACCTGCTTAATTTATGATTTTCCTTGCTCATCTTCGTCCTCTTTTTCCCTAATTGTGTTTTATTGTAATTAATTGGCACGATTTAATCATTCTTCGATCCGATCACAGAGCTCAAGAACTGCGCATGTGCATCTACGCTTTTGAACGAGGAAAGGGGCGCCCGTGCATAGGCGGCCACCTATAAAAGGCGGATTTAAGAAAAACTCCTCACACTGCACTCGCTGTGGCACTCATGCAAAAAAAAAATTATGACGTCTATGGACGTGTTGTCAGTGCATGATACTCAGAATTAACAATGTTCTTGTTTCTTCGATTTTGTTTTACAAAGAATTGTGTACTGACTTATCTCCGCCTACTATGCCCCCAGCGGGCCTTCAGAGCATCCGAATTAACAAAAACGTATAAACAAAGTGTACAGAAGACAAAGAACGGAAAACGCTGCGGCATCGCCATGACCATCGCTTGCTTCCGGCGCCCATCGATCGCGCTGAAGCTGCGCCCTGCGGCTGGCAATTCGACCCTGCTGTGCCCGAAATACTGGCAGCGCTATAGACGTTCAAACCATCTATTAAATCCACATTTCACTTAGTGGAGATGCGGGGTACATATCACGACGAGTAATTTTGTTGAGGCGGCGATAATCGACACAAAATCGTATGGAGCCATCCTTCTTTTAAACTAGGACCACAGGAGAAGACCATGGGCTACAGGATTCTCTAATTACTACGCGTTGCAGCATGTCATCGACTTGTTGGGCAATACCACGGCGCTCAGTCGGGGACACACGATATGGCCGCTGATGGAGAGGTGGGTGAGCGCCAGTGTCGAGGAGGTGGGAAATGGTCGTCGTGCGACCCAAGGAAGATTGCGGGATGTCGAAGGAGGAGCGGAATTGGTGCAAAAGGTCAAGAAGTTGCTCGCGGTGGCGCGGCTCTAGAGGGCTGTCCACAGAATGGTCAAAAAGGTCCCGCTGTAGCGGATCGGAAGCCACACGAGTTGGGGTCAAGGCGTCAACTTGGCAAACAGAGAATGACTCATCATCAAAGGCGAACAGAAGGTCCACGGGCTCGATGCGGCTAAGACACTCCCCTTCGATCAAAATACCGGGAGACGCAAGAAGATTGGCTACCAGAAGTGTGCTAGCGCCGTTGTTCATGTCAAGGACGGCAAACGGCAGCGGTAAGTGGCGGCGGCGGCAGACAACGTTAGAGGGCACAAAGAGGACTGTCGCGGCGGTAGTAAAAGAGGCAGTGAAGGGAACCAGAACAGCGCTAACGGGTGGGATGGTTGTGTCATGAGCTACGAGGAGTCTGGCCGCAAAACGAGGACGCGGCTCGGCTCGTGGAGCAGGGCATCAGACGGTGCATCACTCGATTCAATGAGCTCTACTTGGGGACTGGCGCAGTCAATGATAGCATGATGCTGGGACAGGAAATCCCAGCCGAGAATGACGTCATGAAAACATGTGGGGAGAACGACGAATTCGATGATGTACAAGGCTGCAGCAATGACGACGCGAGCAGTGCAGATAGCTGTCGGCTGTATACTTTGAGCGGATGCGGTACGAAGCGATAGTCCCTCGAGGGGCGTAGTCACCGTTCGGATGGAGCGGCAGAGTTTTTGGCTGAGAACTGATACAGCGGCACCGGTGTCGACGAGCGCAAGAGTATGAACACCTTCAACGATGAGAGGAATAACATTTGCAGGATTAAGACGAGGACTTTGAAATTCTGTCGAATACGCAGTTCTTGCCTCGCGAACTGCGGCGTTTAGTTTTCCGGCTGGGTAGCGGGTCGTCGGCGCATTAGCGAAATGGCGCGGCGACGTAGTGATGGCGAACGACGAGGGAGAACGTCCGGAGGATCAGGGGATGCTGTTGGAGGACCCGATGGGACTGGGAACTGGGGGGCCAAATAAGGTGGCGCTGGCCGTGCAGCAAAGGCCATATTTATTCGGCACCGGCAGTAGCGTGTAGTGTGCCCAGGGATGCCGCAGTGGTAGCAAATAGGCCTGTTGTTTGAAGTGCGCCATGGAGATCGTGTCTGAAGCCAGGGGGGAGCAAAAGCTGTTGGTGCCGACCGCATAGGGGGCGAAGCATAGGCATATGCTGGCTCAGGAGGTGGACTTGAAGTGACCTCGGCATACGTGCGACGCAATACTTGAGGAGGAGCCGGCGCGAATGCTGGAGCGTAGTTCAGTGGCGCAACGCCGGACGGTGAAATTGTGGGCGTGGGGAACGGCATTGAGGGTGCGACCGGAGCTGATTGGGAAACAAGATTAGGGACGACTTCAGACACATGCTGCTGGATTGCACGGCGAAGCTCCGGAACAAGGCCAGTTGGTGACGACTCTTTAACATATGGCGGCAGGGAGAGTTGTCGCGCGACCTCCTGGCGTACAAAAATGCCTTCAGAGAGGCTAGATGACTCGCTCTCCGCGGCTAGTCCAGCGAGGGATGCATGAGGCTGCCGAATCAAAACACGCTCCTTCCGGAGCTCGTCGTAGCTTTGACAGAGGTCGTAGATTTCCTTGACCGTAGTGAGGCCTTTCGCTATGAGCATGTTGAAAGCGCCGTCATCAATTCCTGTGAGCACATGACGTATCTTAACGGCCTCGGTCATGGTCAGGTCAACACGACGACACAGATCAACAATGCCCTCAATGTAAGTGGTGAATGTTTCACCGGGCTGCTGCAGTCGCGACCGAAGACGCTGTTCCGCGCGTAGTTTTCGGACGGCGGGGCGGCCAAAGACATTAGAAAATTTGGTCTTGAAATTCGCCCAGGTGGTAAAGTCCGACTCGTGGTTTCGAAACCGCAGATTAGCGACGCCGCTCAAGTAAAAGATGACATTATTGAGCTTACGATTGTCGTCCCAGTTATTGTGACGGATGACCCGTTCGTAAGTGGTCAGCCAATCGTCGACGTCGTCATCGCTGCTTCCACTGAAGTTAGTGGGGTCCCGTTGACGAAGCGCACCTGTGCAGGTGACGGGCGGAGGTAGGTGCAATGAAGTCGGCTCCGTCATCGAGGTAGTCAATGTTCTGCTGCGATACTCAAGGGCGAGATGGGTACAGGGAACCTCAGATTGACCTCCACCAATCCACATTTCAAAATGAACATTAGAAATCGCATAAAGTAGGTTTCTCATTTTAGAAACCATGATTCATGCAGTAATTATGTGAAAGGCAGAACAAGAAATAGAAGGCTGCATGTGGTGAGTGAGTTAACGTCCCATCTTATTCTGTATTTCACAGTACAAAATTCATTTTGCATATGTTGTTCATTGTTCTTTAAGGTATGTGTCAATAATAAGATTCCATAAAATATGCATTTCAATAAAGAGCCGCCAATAAAACAAAGCTTCCTGCAATGAGCCAAACTAATTATTTCTGGTCTTCGCCTAAACTATACAAATGGAAATGTTCGAATCGATTACGTTCCATATAATCCGAAAACACACATCCGGTATGGCAAAGTAGTTATGTGAAGCGTTTTTCTATTTACATTAGCCCGTTAGTTCCACTTTTACTGCTATAGAGCCTTTCAAACTCACCCATTTATTCTTAACTATGTGAAGAGAGAGTTGAAATCCATGCTGCATAGTACAAGCTATATTCTTCACATATCACGTATAATATCTGATAATTGGTTTTTCCTAAACTGAACAAGGAGTTGTGGAACCTCTAAAGTAAATCGTTACCAATGCTTTAGGTTATTTCTTCAACAATATGAAGTGACCAACACTGCCAATGCTTCCTAGATATCGAAGAGAGCGACAATTATTGAATTTTCGTACATGACAAAATATTGCATACTGAAAAGACACTACATTTGGAAGTGGTCACCTATTTGCGAAAAGGAAGTTCTCATCTGCAATAACTATAAGGTGCTCAAGAAATTCCACTTAAGAAATTCAACCCGCTATGCGCTTTATTTGCAATAAACAATGGTAATACACTAAGCACAGATATAGCCCTGTAGATCCTGTTTAATTCTACCTTCTTTTTTTTTATCTAGAAAGCACTTACATTAACGTGAAGCTGCGTTAAACTGCTTAGTCGACAGCTTTCTTGCTTCTAACCATGAGTCCCCAGAGACGATATAAAGTCAAATTCAGCGCCAACTTCCTAGTGCTCAGAGGGTTATAGAGGCAATTCTAATGTGAAACAATTAGTAATTTTAAAATGAAAGGAAGTGAAATCATCAATCGTTGCACGAAATATGCTGGAGGAAACCTTTAGGGGCGATGTGCCTTTTGCAATTTCATCCGAGAGCATTCCCGTCTCTCTTCATGTTACCCTCGTTTTGTATCAGTATTTTGTAACATATGTTTTTGCGACTTTCCAGATATGCCAGTAGGTTGTTCCCGCTCTATTTATTTGGCCGCGGAGAGAATCATTTGCTTTGTTATACTTCCATGCATACTGAATAAATTTTTCACTTTCATTACATCAGGTGATATTAGCAATATGCATTAGTATGCAAGATTTTCACAGTTATGCCTGACGTATCCAAAAGTTGAGTTCGTTTTTTGTTCATAATTTAAAAAACAAACACAAAATCTCCGTAATGTTTCAATACGCAGACCTTCGAATCACTGCACTCCGGCAAGTATCTAATCGATGTAATGAAAATGCAACGATCCATATGCGCTTGATTGGTTACACGATAACAGACACATGATCCGGCCCAGAAGCCATATTTGCTCCGGTGTTCTGCAGTATGTAAAATTTTGCTTGTTAAGGTATAAAAACATTTCGCTCTTAGGAGCTGGTGAAATTTCTGTGTGAAGCTGAAAAAGAAGGGCATAATAACTGATCTGCCAAGAAATCATACTTCAAGTTATCACATATAATGCTGGCAACATTTAGGTGCACAGATATTCTAACCTAATATACAATTAGAAGACATTCTTTGAATTTGAAAATTGCAGGCTGTGAAATAAAATCAATCACAGGGCCGCACTGAGCCGTAAAAATAAAGCTACTCAATTTGCATCCCTATGGTTATTTAGCATATGAAATTCAATGGATCCATCCAGCTTAGAAAAAAAAAACACCTTTTAATACAGCAATACTGAATTTGTACCTTTTATCTTTTTCAATGTCAGTAAGGTCGAGATTTGTTCTCTGGTGTACTATACGCAGGTCAAATGTCTTCCCGCTGTACCAGCTGTCTTTCTTCTGGATCTGCTTTCTTGGTGCTCTGCTAACTATCCTGCTCGGCAATGTGCTGAGTTTCGTGACAAGTGAGTATCGTAGGTTCGTGCTTTTTCGGCATTGTTATGCAATTTTACCACAAGCAATAATACAAAACCAAAGGAACGAGTAAATGTTTATAATTTTCGTTTAACGTGCCTCACATATATAAAAAGGTTGAGAACAAAAGCAATTATGTAACATCTGTTTGTTGGTCCCAATATATTTTTGAGGCGCTAAATTCTTCCTCAGAGCGAAAAGTATATGTATGAAACAGGCTGCAGAGAAGAACTACGAATAAACATATTGTTTATCTTAATAGTGATTCTCCTTGCGGATCATTAAAGATTTAGCCTAGTTTTGTTTTGTCGAAGGTATAAACAAGTATATTTTCTTACTTCTAGATTTTATACCATAGCTTTTTCTTGCCCGATAAAATTACGCGGTCAGTAGAGTTAGTGAACAATATCTCGGTTGGACACAAAAATTTATCAGAACCGATGCAAAATTACCTACTGGGAACGTGAATGTTTGCTCAAATTAAATACGCCGGATATAATTTTCTCGTGTGTTTAGGGCCAACAAAATTGGCTGTTGGCCAATGGAAAACTCAGATAGTGGTCGGAAGGGGTGCTCTCCTTAAGTAGTTACCGGCCAGCGTTTGAAGCGGGATTTCAAACTGATATGAAGTACAGTATGAAAACAGCAGTCACTTGCTATACTCTGCGTCGATGTGCGCGTAGATACCTTAATTGTACGTGCTCACATAACTTTGCTTCACATTCAAGAGGTGAACAATATTTATGTAGTGCCACGCAAGGCGAACTACCAGAAGAATAACTCCAGCAATAATGCCATCGGTCCCTTAAAACCTCTACAGATATGCATTTGAAAAAAAAAAAAACGTCTCTACGTTGTGTGGAATGTTTACCAAAATATTAGTGCTCGCACTTCTGTACAATTCTGTGAATCTAGATTAGTCCACGTAATCAATGTTTAATGAACTGATCTGCTCTTCATTTTTTTACACACAGGAACTCCTAAGACATCAAGAAACAATTCACATCTCACCAGCAACGTTTTTTTGAACGTTTGGAAAAAGTGTGGATTTCTTCATCTGGAACTTCAGGTAAGTCTTCAAGAACAGCATTAACCTTGTTTTGACAAGACGTAATGATTTCGCCACGCTGATTCCTGGTCCCATAAAGGTGTATATTTAATCACCTTCTGCCATTATTTTATTGTCACACATCCAGCTTTGCTATCTTATGGTTAGACTACAAGATATTCATTGCTATAAGCGAACGTAATAATTCTGACAGAGGAGCGTAATAATAAAAAGGCATTTCCATAATTTTTTTCATGAAACCATCAGATGATAAACATTAATATACAAAATCGGCTGCGGTGGGGTATTTTTTTTTTTTTTTGCCTTTCTGCATCTGTTCTATGGCTTGGTTTAGCCCGGAATGCTCGTCGTTTATTTCTCACCCAGTGTAGCCGGTAAAAAGCTATGTGTGCTTTCACTTTGCACACAAGTGCGTGGCATCATTTTGTCACCTTGCTCATTAAGGTTATTTTATAGTAAACTCGCGTACTAAGACGCCTTTTTGCATCTCAACAGAGTCTTGCCTTAAGTCGCGAATAAAATGAGGAGAAATCCCCATATTTGCGAACACACTCGCAAATACACCACCTTTCGACGGGGCTTCACTAAAGAAAAAAAAATAAAGGACACTTTAGCCGACTAAAGTGGTGAAAGGCGAAAGCCTGAGTGCAGCATTCTGCTACGCGACTGTTGCGCATGTAGCGATGAATGCTGCTACGAGTAAAGTGAGCGGCTACTCTTTCACATTGTGCGAATGCATTTATAAGAAAATCCTGCTTGGCAGCGACGAGATCGCGCTCCTTGTATCTTCGAAGTTGTTCTAAGTTTACTGTTGTGTTGTTGATTTTACAGAGTGCGCGAAATTAGTCAGTAATTAAGCAATTATTTAGAAACTGTCACTATAGACCCCTTTCATAAATGTTAAGTCGGCTTCACCTCTATGCTGCATTCCCCACTAATGGCAGAACTGCAATGTATTGAAACATTGTATTATGGCCATAATTCATATGATTTAGGCATCAGAACATATTCGCATAACTGCCCTATTACCACTAAATGCATCTGTGTAGAAGCAATATGCGATTTCAGGTCTATATCGCCGTTTTTCTGGCAGCCAGTGACGCCAAGTTTGGGGAAAGAAGCAGCGTGGGAAAGCCTACTTAACGATTTTTGCAAGGGGTCCATTGAGTGAGTAATAATTATTCATTCACTAATTGGCAAATAACAATATAAATAATAATTAGTAATTGATTACTAAATATTCATTAGGCAGAAATTAATTATGATTAGCTTTAATAATCAGTAATTATTTATTTAATATTAAAATGTGATTAACTGGAGAAGGTAATGGCAACCCATTTCAGTATTTCCTGCCAAGAAAACCCTATAGACCGGAAAGCGGTGATATGGTCTACAGGGTCACGAAGAGTCGGACACGACTGAACGACTGAACTAACTGAATTCTTCGTTGATGCGTGATCAGCAATTAATTAGTTATTCAGTCATTCTTTATTGAAAATTAACTATCATATGGTAATATAACTCACGCATTCGCACATACTGTGGTGGTGTTCTAAGTATGATTGGTCGAGACCTCTATGACGTTATCCCGTCTCGATCAATCAGAGTTGGCGCAAAAGCGCGACACTTTTGCTGAGGACAACGATGAAGCAATAAAGGATTTCGCCTTAACAACCGCTAAAAAATGAAAGTTCAGCAGTTACGTTTGGCTATGTTGCAGTCCTCGTATGATAGGTGCCATTCGAAACGTTTTGTCTGGCTCATTAGCCTTAGGTGGTTGCTTAAAAGACGCTGCATTTAGCAGAACTATGCCGTTAGTTATGCATAATATACGAATACATTTCTCGCTAGCAGCGGTGTATTTGGTCTACAGTGCACTAGTTCACGCATATTATCGTAGATCAATCATGAAATCGGTTACGGCATAGCGATGTCATTTTACGACTCAGCAGGTTTTTCTTCTTCAGCGTCTTTGGCGACGAACCAATATTTATTGTCACAAGTGGACTGTAGCGTAATTTCTCTATGAGATCAAGCAGATATTTGCGCGCTACAAGGACTGGGTGTTTTAATGCTGAACGACATAACATGTAAATTTAATAACTTTTATGTAAAGGTTACCATCTGACCTTAAATTTCCATGCACCACTTTTATCCGTTGCTATATGTACAAAATTGCAGATTGGATGCAAAACGTAGGTGATAAGAATTTTACTTTACAATTACCACAAAGGAATGCAATGCCCTCAGCTGCCTATTGCGTTCGCCAGACAATGGATCACTGCCAATTCGCTCCAGCATGACTATTTTTTTCATTCCACTTAAACAGCTTGAAGAAGCAAGTCGCAAAACCTTCGCTACCAATGCTTCGGAAGACGAAGTTGAAGAAAACGCATCCTTTGGAACAGAGTTGCATACAAATTTGAAAACGCAAAGCGAAGCAAAATATCTTGTTTCCTGAAGTCATGAAGGAAAAGAATGTGTAGCATATCGAGTATTTCGACGTAATAAAGTTTCTGTCGACATAACACCATACATCTTCTATTTTACAAAAGATAAGGCAAAGGTTTGCCATTCATACGATGTGTACATCGTATGAATGGCAAAACTTCCTAACCTTTGTACAAGTGCTGGTGCCATAAAAACATGCATTAAATGAAGTATATCTCAAGCAAAACTAAAACTCGATTTGTCCCCACGTAACTCACCCGTCGGCCTCCGGACGTTAATTTTGGCCAAAACCCGATGTGTATACTCCAACAACACGGCGTGACGGGCATAACAAGCGCGATCCGATGCAACACCGCGTCGCTGACGCGCAAATAGCTCCTCGCTTATTTCTCGTCTACCGCGCTGGCCTCGCATCCCAGCATTGCTCACGTGCAGAGAAGCATACCGGCCTGTGGTGTAAAAAACGACCCTGAGAATTTGAGATTATTGCAGAATACCACTAGAAAGCATTCGAGCGTATCTCTGCATCTATGATAGCTAACGGATTCACTACACAGAGGAAAAGAAAAAACTGTTCCTGTGATTCAATCAGTAAGCAGTGCGACCTAGATGCAGCCGTGAGCACTTCGCTGCAGTACGTATACATATGTAATGTGCCGTGAGCGTTTTAATGCACTGCTCAAGTAGGTGTAACTCTGTAACAAAAATTTTGTTTCCCTTATCCGCATTCTTTTCAGTTGAAGAATTCCAGAAACGGGGGGTGGTGGTGCTAAACATTTATTAGTTATTTATTTAAGGAGGTGTCTAGACCAGTGTCCTATAAGCCCTGGGTCTCACAAATCTAGGTTGAGCTCCTATTCTGGAGGATCAGTGCGTCTAACGCCGCTCGCTCCCTGTGGACTAACGTCCGTTGGAACTGTAAGTCATGCCAGCTGAGCAGTGCCGCCTCCCAGCCCTTCATAGGGGATGGGTGTTGAAGGATTGGGAATGGAGGACATTAGAAGGACAGCTCAGACCACTTGGTAAACATCAGAGAAGGTCGCCTCACACAGGCTACAGCCTCCATTCTCGGTTGAAGTGTTTCAACACTTTCGAGCACATTTTACTGGTAAATATTCCGAGAAGCAGCCTTTTGTCCACTTTCTGGAAACAATTACAGGGTCCGGCGAAGGGAAACACGTCATTACCGGCTCGTATAGGCTTTTCAGGATTATTAGCTGAGGTGAATGCCTCCACTCCCCTCGCATACCCAGTAAAATCGCTCTCGGTTTAGCGACCCTAAAACTGCTACCTCAACAGGGCTCTCGTCCGTCAGGGACTACTGGGCAATGAGTTAGCTGACCAGTCGACGCAATTTTAAAACTGCCGCCGACCGGGAAAGTGTTCCTCATGGTTGTGTAATCTCTAGCTCTTCTTCAATGACATAGACCCTTAACGAAACACTTCCAACAAAGCACGCGCACACAGTAATTATCGGGCGTCCGTATCGGACGCCCAAACAGTTGCTGAGCTGGACATCCTGACGGCCATCGGCAAATGCTTTACTTCTTTGAACAGTCGCAGGAACCACATCTCATCGTTGACTTGATCACGACAAGCTTACGGGCCTCGGTAGGCGACTTCGCCAGTTCCCCCAAGAGACCAGTTCTTTCGTCGAAAATGTCCTCCAAAACCTAACAGCGGTCGGTCTCGAGGGCAGCCTGTGTGCATGCGCGGTGCGGTATTGTACACGCTAGGTGCAAAAGGTGGCAGTTTTTTTTAAGCCCGTCGTAGCCTATTTAACGTGGTCGACGTCGCCGGATCTGACAGGCGTGCCGAAAACGATAGATTATATCGAACGCTTAAGTCAAGGCTGACCAAAATGCGCCTTCAGGAGCTTCAATTGCGACATTTTTACCTAGAAAATCCTTCGAAGATAAGTCTGCGAAAGCACAAACACTGCAGACATCTGTCAGGAATACTGGTAACTGCAACTGCTAAAGAGAACGTTCCCAATCAGTTGCAAAAAATGTAATCCAGATTTACAACAACGGTAATGCTTTCATCATTTCTTTATGCTACAAGAAAAACTTTGCAGAATTGCGAACGCAAAGAAATAAACTCATTGACAGCTATAGCAAGACAAGCTCTGCAGTTTTTGCAAAAACGTGTGGCTTTTTATCGACAGTAACACATCTGTGGTCAAGTGAAAAACTTTCAAAGTGTAACATCCCGCCTGGCATAAAATTCCACAAATTGCTGAACTGACTTGCGTAGTCTTGGCAGTGGCGAAGCGCAGTCATGTGCGTAGCGCATTTGCCGCATTTAAACTGGCTTATGTATGCGGTAAAAAGGCACTACTGTTTGGCTCTTCAGCATCTATATTCTTTGCGCTTTTCCGAAATTAGGGTTGATGCTGTTCTGCGAAAGTAATATAGTAAAGCATGCTTATCGGTGACGCCACCGAGACATTAATACGAAAGCAGTACTAGGACAGCCAAAGCGCGACTTCGGGTGGCCGAAGCTACGCTGTGAAGAAGCGTAGCTGTGGTCTCCTCATAAGAAGATCAGCCTGCCATGATATTTGAATTCACGTTAACCCTATGCCACGGGCAGGAGCTGCCAACCCAGGTCGCCCCTTTCATATGGGAGGGTGATACCACAATTAGCCTGCCAGAACCGTTTGCATTCTCATTATCCCTAGGATACGCAGGTACAGTCTTTGTCACAAGTGTAGAGCCTGGGTGGTCTGCTTCTGAGCCGTGTAGTAGCGCTGATTTAACATTAGTGGTGTTCCTTCCTACTGGAGAAAGTAGAACAAAAAAAAATGGCTGTGGCTTAGCTTGGTCAAGCCTGGTGATTTCGAAGCAATACGTGGTACTACTACTGTACCGCTTGTGGTGATGCTTGGCTGTGCTATATTCACCATGGTGATGCTCCGGTTATGTTTGCTGTTATGGCTATGGTGACGCTTGACTGTACTGTATTTAGCTATGGTTTTACATACGTCTGGAAGAAAGGCGCAGTATCTGGCACACTTTCCCCGACAAGTGTGTGTTTGGATTGTACGCCATCACTCCTGTCGCGTGGCGTTCCTTCGCGCGCGTTGGGATTGGCAGGAACGATAGACAAGGTGAGACTTTTCAGGCTTTCGCCTTTCACTACTTTAGTCGCCGAACTGGTAGTGCTGCTAGTATATGCACGTCCCTAAACTATCGGGAAAATTCGTACCTTCCTCTCCTGCTTCCGTCGTCGATTCTGCTACCGAAGACATTGACCGCCTTTTCCGCCTAGCTGCTTCTTGCGCTCGTCGTTTGGAAAGCCGTTCTTCTCGCTCTTCTTCTGTCTCTGTGGCTCGCTCGCTTTTGTTTCCTCTTTGCAGCCTGCCTAAGCTCTTTGACTGTAGGCGGCATCTCATGGCTTGATGAGAGAAGCGGAGTCAGGCCCTAACTGCCACCGCGCAAGGCGACGGTGAGCCCCCGCTCTTACACAGATAGTATGACGTCACGCAGCGCGCAGCGCCACTTGTGAGAGGAGCAGAAGTCAGGCGGTAACTGCCTCCGCGCAAGGCGACGGCGAGAGTTGAGCCCCGCTCTTACACAGATGTTATGATGTCACGCAGCGCGCAGGGCCACTGGTGAGAGGAACGGAGTCAGGCCGTAACTGCCACCGCGCGAGGCGACGGCGCGAGTTGCGCCCCCCTCTTACACAGATGGTATGACGTCACACAGCCAGGTCACGCTAAAGGTCAAGCGTGGCTGCCACCGCCGCGCCTTTTGACGGGCTGAGGTGGTAGCTAAAGTAGTATTGTTTCGCAATAAAAATCTTACCATCAAGAGATGTGGAACCCCGGAAATGCATTACAAGCTGCACGAAGTGGCTCAAAAGCCGACCCCTTGGGCTCTACACTTTTGACAAAGACTGTACGTCCATGCGACTTGGCTGAAGCGTGACTTTATATGTGGGCTAGTAGCTTACGCCCTTAAAGTATGAGTTAAGTGTCCCCAATATTGTTGCCCTTTACATTGATAGGATTTGATAGGGGAATAATGTAGCAGGCAAAAGAAGCTTCCGCCTTTGGTTTCGCAATTGAACTAGGGCTAACCAGGGCTAAATCACAACTATTTTTTATTTTCAGATGCACATCAGCCTAATAAAAGAGTTGTTTTGAAAGTATTTAGCTGCCGTCCTATCTAGATGATGGTTTATCGCAAGAGAACGTAACATTGCTATTAGACGCCAAACAGAAGGATTAGCCGCGTTGATATTTCGCTGTGCTATAGTAGCGGAAATTCCCATTTTATGGCGGGCAATCCAAAGTAGGCAATTATCAGTGCCTAACCAACTACGGACGGGCGAGCCGGTAAAATTTGTGAGATTCGAATTTGAAACAAGCACACGTAATATACTTTATGCACGAACTGAGCTAATTTGTTTAGAAAATCTTTTGGATTCACTGACCAGCTGGTATCGATTGTTTCACTGAGAGAACGACGAAGCGCTTGGGCGACGCTTCTGTGAACAAATTGGCTGTGGCTTAGCTAAGCTTAATCCTGGATATAAGGAGCGAAAAGCGAGGTGAAATCGAACATTCCGCCATATCGTTTAGCACTGGTAAACCGGGAGGCATGGGTGGATAGTGATAGCCATTGGTAACACTATAAAGAGGAATTGCCTGTTTCACTAGAGATCCCTTACACGTCGCACACAGCCTACTCACGGTTCCACTCAAATCGACAGATGCAAAACTCAACGTCTCGCGCATACTGTCACTTACCGGAGTCAAGTCTCTCAAGTGCCATAGTCTCTCACACACATCACAGACATGGCCAAACGGGGTGTTCACAAAGTCCGACGTAAACACTCTGGACGCACTCGCGCTTGCATTCAGTCTTAACACGTGCTCGTTGTAGCGGTGAGTCTTGGAGTCTTCTTGCATGTTTTCGTCCTTCTGCTGCTGCTCCTCCTCACTTTGTTGACTAGCACTGGCCACAGCGGTGGCCACTGCGCGTCGTTCGACTTCTTGGCGACGTATGTTCGCGAGACATTTCTCGCTTTGTTTCGGCGTTTCATATGCACGTTTCGCCTTAGCTCGATCTTTCCCCCATTGTTCGGCGGCCAGCTCCTAGGCGACTACTTCTGGATTGGAAGAACTCAATTTCTCCGTTCTTCTGCGTCGTTTAGCAGCAGCCGCACTCTCCTTGACTACTATGTCACACGCGACCGCCAGTTCTCCATCAAGCGCACTCCATACAAGCGGTTGGTTGGTTGGTTGGTTGTACAACTTTTATTTCCATCGGAAACGGGGAGTCGTGCGCCCGCGGATTAGAGGCTGGCAGGTAGCCCTTGGCTTCTTGCGGCCTCTTCCGCCAGATGGACGGTGCGGTGCTGGATCGCAGGGTCCGCGCTTCGCAGCAGGGTATCCCAGGCTTCTCTACTTGTAATATTTTGCCCTATCCCTGGAGATTGTGGGCACTCCCAAATTATGTGGTCGAGGGTCCCTCTCGCCCCACAGTGTTTGCAGAGATCATTGTCCCTAAAGTCTGGTAGCGCGTGAAACGCCCAGACCGGGTTCATGAACGTATTAGTTTGTAGCCGCCTCCACGCGACAGCTTCTCTATTATTTAGTCTAACATCTGGCGGGGGCACCAGTCTACGTCCCAATTTATAATGGTCGATGATTTCCCCATAATTTTGCAGACGCTCGTCGTATGCCCAGTGTTCGGGGGGCTCGACGGCTACCCGGAAGTAGAGAGCTCGGGCTAGCTCGTGAGCCGCCTCGTTACCAGGGACGGCAGCGTGAGCGGGTGTCCAAATTAACTGAATTTTCCTATTTATTGTTCTTTGGGTGAGGATTTTGGCCGCCTCCGGCGATATCCTCCCCTTCCCAAAATTTTGAATGGCAGTTTTGCTGTCGCTAATTATGAACTTGGCTTCTGTTCCTACGCAAGCTAGCGCTATCGCAACTTCCTCCGCAGTCTCTATGTTGCGGCCTCTGATGGCTGCCGCGGATACCGGTGCCCCTCGGCCATCGACTACCGAAGCTACCGCCGCACCTGTTCTGCCACTTGCCGCATCAACATAGACTACTTCCTTTGTTCCCATGTTCTTGAACCGTCGCTCTAGAGCTTCAGCTCGTTTGGCCCTTCTTTCGACATTAAATTCTGGATGCATATTCCTAGGGAAGGGGGGGGGACTACCAAGGCATTCCTGATTTCTCTATTAATTGTGACTTTTTTTTTTAACTCCCCTGTCTGGGTTGAGGCCTACTTTTGCAAGGATTACCCTGCCCGTCTCGGTCATGCTTAGTCTCTCTAATTGGGAGACTCGCACTGCCTCCGCCAATTCTGCCCACGTGTTATGCACCCCGAGTTCGAGCAGTCGTTCGCTCGAGGTACCCATGGGCAGTCCTAGCGCCTTCTTAACGCATCTTCGAATCAGGCAGTCTAACTTCTCTTTTTCGCCGGCCTTGATGTCCAGGTAGGGCGTGGCGTAACTGATTCTGCTTATTACATATGCCTGGATTAGTTTTAGCAAATTTCTCTCCTTGAGGCCTCTTCCTTTAGTGGCGACCCTCCTCAAGAGCCCGAGGGTTTGCATCGCGTAACTTTCTAATTTTTTCAGGACCTCTCCGTTGTGACCGTGGGATTGAATGACCATCCCCAAAATCCTGATCTGATCTACTTTTGGCACCGGTTTGCCCTCCACCTGAATATGAAACTCTCCGCTATTCTTGCAGCGGAGGTACGGCGCACCATTCTCGCGCAATAGCAGTGGCACGCGGCACATCTGTCGTAAAAACGCGGCCCGGTGAACAGGCGGCGGTGGCAAGGAGGCGGCGCACCTGCGCCTCTCGTGACATCATTTGGATTTCGCGCATGCACAGAACTAACGGCTACCGCACATGCGAATCTCGGCTCTGACCAGCGTAGTGTAGCTTTTCGCTAAGTATGCAGATAAAATGCGGATTCTTGAAGTACGAGCACGTGGCGAAATATGCACTGCATATAATAAGGACATTACGAAGCAGTTGAAAATAGTAAACGCGGGCGGATGTCTGCAGACGACAGTATTGCAACATGGCTGCTGGAGACACGTACCCATTTCTTACTAAGATACCACTGACGTTCGTATCGGCCCTCAATTTGGGCTACTGGCCAACGTCACTTCCGTTACCGGTGTTCTTTGTGGTGCTTTGGAGCCGATGGCTCATGTGATACGCCGGGTCGTACGGGAAAAACTCCCTAACCCTACTTCTGTGCGCCGGGATGCAAACCCATTACTATGGTTGCGCGCTGCAGGTAGAACCCGGTTCTCATTGACTTACGCAAGAATTGCACCCACTGACACCTGCACTGACTTAAAATACCCCCCCCCCCCCCCCCCCGGCACAATTTTGAAATGCCTCGCCATCTTGCGACCATCACCACAATGACAGCGACGCTCATCTCCTCGGCGCAGTCCTTCGCCTCCGGGTAAGTATTGGAGCCGAGACATATGGAGACGAGGTCGCTGTAGAGATAGCGTTGGAAACAAGTCTGCCTGTGTGTATGATACAAGAACGAAAATAAACTTGAACTTGAAATAATAACTGATGATATACGCACTTTGGCGTTAATCTGCTAACGCCTTAGTGCGGATACAAGTGTCTATAGACACTTCCACGACTGTTTGCTATGACTTCGGCACCAAAGATTCGTTCGCCCAAGACAATATTCAGCGTGAATTTATTGGTGTCTGTAGTGGATCAATAGTGCCACTTGATGTGTGTTGGGCGAACGTTGTGACTGGTGGTCAAGCGTTTGGAACAGAATGCACAATCTTGCCTCGTTCTAGAAATGACATAATTCTTGGTATGGGCTCAGAGTTGGACTGCCGCTTTCAACACCACTGAACGTTACGTTAATGTCTTAACTCTTATGGAAGCATCGCCTCCTGATTTGGGAGCGTTGTCGGTGTACGAAGTTGCAGTAGTCTGTGTCGTTCGAGAAATTCATACAAATTGGTTCATCTAAAAATTCGTACGAGTATTTTGACATCGTAGTGGACGCTCAAGCGCTTACCTGTACAAATAAGGCTGCCTCGGTGTCCCATTAAATACTTTCAGTGACCAGGTGCCACAGATGGCTGCGGACAATGAACTATTCAGAAGTGCCAGTCCTGTTGCCTCGTTGCATGACATTCACGAATTTCGTGGAAGGTGTATAGATTTCCGTGCCTGCACTAAGTAAACAGTTTTGTTTAAGAGAAAGTACAGTCTTTGCCAAAAGCGTAGAGCCCAGGGGGTCAACTACTGAGCCACTTTGTGTGGCTTGTAATGCATTTCCAGTTTTCCGAATCTCTTAGTGGTAAGGATAATTTTATCCCTACCCTCTTCAGTAGGAAGAACCTCTACTAATGCAAAATCAGCACCACTACACGGCTCAGAAGCAGACCCTCCGGGGTCTACACTTTTGACAAAGGCTGTACATTCTTATGAATTCTTAAACTCTAGACCAGTAGTAACACAGTTACCTTTACCTGTCTATAGGAACGCAAATGCCTCTAAACCAACAGAATGCAAGCTATATAAGACGGATGAACGGACTTGTTGTTCATTCATCGTGATAAAGCAGCGAATCATAGTCACGAACAATGAAGCAAATAGGCACAAGCGCTGACTTTCAACAAGATTTATTGGAAGGCACGTCAATATATACATGCGGCGCGAAAAAAAAACAACCAAAGTACACCATGTCACAGTGACATTACATATTTTGAAAAAAAAACAATAAAATTTATAACCAAGCGTTCAAGAGCACGAACCTCTTTATTAGTGAGTTATGCAAGGGGTGTGCTAATAAAATGATTGTAGTTTCTTTTACGATTTCAGTGGCCTCGATTGTCTCGCGCGCCAACTTTTCTCTGTGTCGGGCTAGAACAGTGCAGCGCGTGAATTCTGGCTAGCAACGTTCAGGATCTTGCAATCGCTTCCAATCACGATAGTAAATCATCATATTCCCCCTAACAGCTTCGTAGACATTTTCATTTCGTTTATTTTCATTGCATGTTTATTTCCTTAATGACCCCCTTTTGGGGAGTATTACAGAAGGGGTTGAGGTAACAGAAGTGCAAAAACCATTTTTATGATGACAAGTGCGATGTGGCTTTGTATAGGAAGGTGGATGGGCAGGTGATGGCAAGTAATTTAGTGGGTAAGGTAGTTTCAGTAACTTGCTGCTAAGAGGAAGAATAACTTCTAAAAAGTGGTCGTACGAGCACGTTGGCTTGAAAGTTCAAACGGATGACCGATGCGATGAGACGTGCGTCATGGAGGCAGATGCACGACTCCTGCTTCACATAGAAAAATAAAATTTGTGGTACAAGCATAGGCTAGAAATGTAGCTTGCCTGTTTGCCCAACGTACGCGTAGCAACATTTCAGTAGATCGAGTAGACTATTCCTTCTGTGCAGTCAACAAAGCGATTTTGATGGTTAATGGGGCAAGCTTCGTTGCCTTGCCTGTTGTGGTTGGCACGCTTACTCAGGTACTGAAGCTTTTGAGGACACAGTTAGTGAAGCCCTACAACCAAAATTTATCCCACCTGCTAGAGAAAATGGGCAGCCGTGTTGGCGTGAATGCTCTTTTCTCGGCAAAACTTCTATAGAAACGTCTGCCAAAGTTTTGCCAATTATCTATAGCCGGCCATAAAAAAAAAAAACGTATTGCTTACCATATATTTGAAGAGATTGTAATTTTTATTCGTGATTCTAAATAAATATGTCTATGAGTTCGTTTTCACATTCATTTAATCGGTAACAGTAGCATTTGCACCTTTAGGCACAGGTTACGCGCGGCAGAGAAATGTCCCTGCGCCACAGCAACACGCGCTTGTATTTCAGATGCTCTGTTCAGATCAAGGTGCTTCATTCCTTACACTTTAGTCACATCATACAAAATATGCGATTATTGTCCGCAGCTCATCACCCTGAAATGCAAATAGACTAAGCATTTCAACTACACTACAGGATTGAGCGCTGTATGCTGGCAAAAACGATCGTACCAGATATGATGCGTGAAATAAAAATAAATGCCTAAGAAATTGCTAAAATTGCATTAGGAAACACGTTGAGTATTAATTTCCAGCTGTAGACGTAACAATGGGGAAAAGCAAGGAATCGAAACACGCGAAGTTTTACTCGCACTGCATAGGCGTGAACTGTTGGTCGAATGCCACTTGTCCCATTTCACATTAGAAACCTCAGGAATGTTATTTTTGGATCTCTAGGGAATGAAAGCATCCTACAGCCGTTTCGGATAAGAGTCATGCCTGCACATGTGCATGTAGAAATGCAAAACTCCGCCATGTACGAACGGGAAAAATAACGCCGTACATGCATCCAACGGAGGCGAAACGGAGAGAGCGCCAATATGGTGTGCGTCATCGCGAAGGAGGCACCCACCCGTTCAAAGGATGTACTCACCCTCTACGCAAGGCCGGAGGGGGGCGTGCGCATCGATGCATCTTGTAGCAAATGCACACAGGTTATCCTTACACAAGAGAATTTGAAGATAAACCGTGACTAAACGTAAAGTCGTTAAAGCTGAGGAGTTACATAATGAAAAAACATAAAGAAGCGTAAACAATGCTGATGACTATCACCACCACGCTTCAAAGTGGACGCTCTTAAAATCCATCCGTCCATCCTAGACACTATAGCCATTGCGTTATCTATTGACAGTGCTACAAAATAAATTGCGGAGAACACGGCTACCCGAAGGAAAGCTGAGACAGTTTGGCCTGAAGCAATTTCTAGGCTATAATGAATCTCCGTAAGAATGTACAATTCTCCGAATCAGCGGCCCTGATATGCGTTTATGAACTAGCGTAAAACACTACCTAACAGAGGTTATCACCCACCACGGGACCTAATGAGAGCCAACAAGTTTACTCTAGACGTATGCTGCACACAAAAACCGTCTACAGAATCATAAAATCAATTGAAAAGTCAAAATCTTTAAAAAAAGGAAACCCTGACTAAACACAAACAGAAACCTAAAGAAAAAAAGCAGTTTAAAAAAGGGTAAATTTTCGACCTCTGATATGCGGTTAGGGAGGAATATAATTTCCTGGATTTTTTTTCTTCCCCCATTCTTTTTTTTATTTTCTAATACTTCATTTTGTTTTCTTTTGTTTATCGTAACTGATCTACCGGTTTTGTTGGTCGTGTTATAAATTTGTTTTCTCGGTGAGAGTGCACAGAGATTGCCCTGTCTTAGCTTTCGGTAATGTTCATTTTTGTCGCAGCGCAGAGGGTCAAAAACAGAGAAACAACTTACACAAGCTTTGCCAAAAAGAATTACATACAATCCCTATGCTCAATTCATACAGGTGTTCACACACATTGCTGGCATTGTTTATTATTCTATGTTTCAGATTTATTGCGCGGATAGAAGACACGCTGCAGCGTTTAGCCAGTGTTTAGTCATTCTTATTGATTAGAGGGACTGTTCTTGGCCAGTTTCTTAAGCTCTCGGTAAATGAATGGAAAACTGTGATGTAGCTTACAAAGTCATATTTGGCCAGTCTGAAACAGGAATTGTCCAAAACTTTGACCATCGGACATGCAGCGCCTGTTAGCACCCAGCTTTTGACGTTCGACTCCTGCATAGCCTCAGCAATCTTTGTGGCCGCCGAAGTGTCAGAATGACTCAGGCCCTTCTTGCAAGCTCATGCTTGACCTCATATGAACTCAGATATCCAGAAATGGTTTTCTTCCGCGTTCGTTATTTAGAAATTCAGGTACCTATTGTAATGTAGGAGAACTAACAAATGCACCCTGTAAAATGAAACATGGCTAATGCCCTAAACTCCAAATAAGGAAGGAGGATAAACTAGTTTCTTATTCGTCAGTGTGGTGATGGAAACTTTAGATAGAAACTAGCAGGCACATTTTTCTTTATCTCTGACTTACCACAGGCACGAAGTTGTTTCTCCGTGTTGGCAGTGTACAAAATTGGTGGGACCACAATTTACTCTCGTCTTCATATCACCTCACTGGTCAGTGAAAGAGGTGCTCTGTGTTGGTTATATTTTAGTTGTAGACGACGGGGTACTTTGAACGCAGTTACAGCCAATCCTGTTATGATTGTAATGTCCGCCAGTGCAACCTGTAGTTTTAACCAAACAGTTGAGGTTGCTGGACGGAGAATCTTTCGGCCGCCAACGGACAGCGAAAAATGGCAAGAGCTCGATTATAATCGAAAGGTAAGCGATTGGTTTCAGAAATATAACGTACCTGCCTACGCACATTGTTTCAGTGAACTCGGCGCAGGGAACAGATCACGCGCTTAGCACTTCATATGAAGCATTCGTTTGCGAGCAGCATTGAAACATTCAAGATGTGTTTCGTCCATCCATCCGTCCGTCCGTCCGTCCATCCGTCCGTCCGTCCATCCATCCATCCTTCCGTCCATCCGTCCGTCCGTCCGTCCATCCATCCGTCCGTCCATCCATCCACCCATCTGTGTGTGGATGGCTGTATAACTGCACGAAAATCGATGGATTGAGAAGTGCGGTTGTAGGCTTTTCGTTTCCCGGCGGTCTCATTGGCGCTGAGTCAAAATATCCGTATTATATTGTTGCCGTTAAGCGTAGCGTTCTGTGAACAATTTCGTCACCTGGTTGTATGCTGAGTGGCCGCTACAGTTTTAGTAACAATGATGGAAAGCTGGCTTTCTTGTTTTCCTGTTTTCATGTCGACAGAAATGGAGATGTGCAATCCTCCGAACAAAAGTGTTGGAACACTGATTTAACTCCGCAAACTCGCGTGTACGTTAGAAATAGTTTGGCACCATGGACATCAATCGGTACTGTAAGCTCACAGCGTATCGAAAAAAAGCCTGCCTTTTGAACGCTGGCACAACTGAAGCCTGCAGCTGTTGCGAAGGTATTCCAATGGCTCGCAGAGTGAATGATAACAAGCCACGTACTCGGCCATCTCAAAAGTAGTGCCATATTTCATTCTTTCTGAAATCTCGCCAAATATACATATATATATTGTCACGTGGTGGTGACCAGGGTCGATGACACAAATGAAGACACAGGCTTGATGGTACGGAGATTAACTCTTTATTGGGCTTACTTACGCCCGCAAAAAAACTAAGCAACTCGGCGGTGGCGATAGCAGCAAACGTGTTGGTCGATCGTCGAACAAAGAATGCGCGTCACACTCGTCAACGCTGAATTTAAAGGCTGCACAGAACAATCTAGATAACGTCGCAAACAGCTACCAGCACGGGCTGGAACATTGTGGAAAGACACAGGAGTGGCCGGAATCTTCGAGAGAGATCTCGGTGCATCTTGCGCCACAACGAAACTGATAAAGGTGTGATTCGCGGCATCGAGCATTAACAAACAAAGATTACGGAACTGATACGCGATCCAGAATCAGAGTGATAAGCCTGTATGCCGGGGACTGTTGGAAAACAACAAATACAGTTTTGAAGGTTTTGCGGCATTACTCCCCGCTTAAAAAAACTTCGCCTCGATGTTGCAAAACAAAGCAATTTAAACATAAACACTGCAAAGTTTAAACACCACAGATTCTTTAAAGCGCGTAATATGGCTTCAGTCGTACAACATGTACAATTTCTGGGCGTGCGCGTCGCCGTTGTGATGCTGATGTTCCGTCTGGAATGACTTCATAGTCCAGTGGTCCGACACGGCGAATGATTTTGTCTTGGAAAGCAAAATAGCGCACTTCAGAACACAGACACAGGAAGGGAACGACAACACAGCGCTGGTTTTGTACCAAAGTATCAACGCAACAACGTTTCACTAAGTCCGCGACGACGAATTGGTGTCCAAACGCACACTTGGTCTCCTGGATTGTACTCTGCGTAGCGCCGTCGTAAGTTGTATCGTCGGTGTCGGTGCGCTGTTGCTCTTTAATACGCAGCCGTGCGAGCCGTCGGGCTTCCTCTGCACGCTGCATGTAGGCGGCGACGTCGAGGTTGTCCTCGTTGGTTACGTATGGTAGCATTGTGTCGAGCGTCGTCGTGTGCTCCCTACCGTACACAAGCTTGAACGGGGTCGTTCTGGTCGTCTCCTGGACTGCCATGTTATACACGAAGATCACGTACGGCAAGATGGCGTCCCAGGTCTTGTGTTCAGCGTGGACGTACATAGCGATGATGTCCGTGATCGTTTTGTTCAGGCGCTCCGTAAGGCCATTGGCCTGGGTATGGTACGCAGAGGTTCGTCGATGGCTTGTCTGACTGTACTCCAGGATGGCTTGCGTCAACTCTGCAGTAAACGCCGTTCCCCATTCCGTGATGAGCCCTTCTGGGGCGCCGTGTCGCAAGAGAATTTGTTCGACAAAAAATTTGGCGACTTCTGCCGCGGTACCATTGGGTAGTGCTTTTGCTTCGGCGTAACGGGTAAGGTAGTCAGTAGCCACGATGATCCCCTTGTTACCCATAGACGAAGATGGAAAGGGGCGAAGGAGATCCATTCCAATTTGTTGAAAGGGCATGATTGGGGGCGGAATTGGGTTTAGTAGTCCTGCTCGTGTGATCGGCGGCGTCTTGCGTCGTTGGCACTCACGACACGTCTTCACGTAGTGGGCAACTTCGGCAGTCGCGGCCAGTAGTACTTCTCCTGGATTCGATGCAACGTGCGCGCAAATCCGAGGTGGCCTGCTGTGGGCTCATCCCAGGTAGCACAGAATGTGGGGCCCCAGTAGGTCCGATGTAGGCAAGTGGGGCTGGGGCAACCATCATAAAACCTGCATCGGTCCCCGATGGGGCAAAAGTGGGCAAGCCCCATTTGGGCTTGCCCCTGCTCCTCCTACATGGGTCCCATAGCGGCGTTTCTTGGGCTAATGCAGAGCACATTCCTGCATCCAGACCACAAGGGTCCCTTGCCGGATATTTGAGGGCAATCCAACCTAAATGTGGGCTTTTTATGGGAAAGCCCTCATAGATCCAAAATGAGGCCGCCCCCATTAAATCTTTGTGGGACCAACATTGGGCGTAGTGGGGCAAGAAAACGGACATACCCACATGCTGCCCCAATCGGCCCCTTGTAGGTTACTTGAGGGCAGGTGAAATATGAATAATGGCTCAATTTGGGCAAGTCCTCGTGAAGCCCAAATGAGGCAGCCTTAGCTAAACCGCTTTAGGTCCCACATAGGCTGTGATGGGGATGAAAGGCGGGCGTGCCCGTGTGGTACCAAAATCGGTCCTTTGTGGGGACTTTGAAGGCCCGTGCAACAGCAGGTGGGCTCTAGGTTCAAAAACAACGTCCAGACCAATTGGGGCTGCCCACATAAAACTGCTTTATATCCCACATGGGCCGTAATGGGGCTGGAAGGCGGGAGGGCCCGCATGATACCAAAATTCGTCCCATGTGGGGAATTTGAAGGCACGTGCAACAGCAAGTGGGCTTTAGGTTCAAAACCAACACCCAGCCCAATTGGGGCTGCCCACAGAAAACCGCTGTAGGTCCCACATCGGCCGCAATGGGGCTAGAAGGCGTGCGTGCAATTGCGTAATCATTGTTTCCAACCTTTATTTGCATTAGATGTTGCCCTAAATTACTATTATAGATGATTTGTATAACAGTTGTTGCCATGTTTAGTCGATTAGAAATTTAAATGGCTTTAGTTCTCGCGCTCATGCAAATTGCGTTACAAATACAAAAACAAACTGATTGCTAACTGTTGCCTCTTATGTGGTTGCTTTGGACAGCCTGCAACTCCCAGCACAATATTACTGTTCAGAACACGCATATCCATAGTCTGAACAAGATGTACATGAAGTCATTTCGGCTAGATGAATGTTAGGAATTGTTGTAAAATTTAATAATTAATAATTAAAATTTAATATGTAATTGAAAGTGCAGACATGTATAAAATATTTACTTATGTGCATAAATATTGATTGGGAAAACTTGGACTAGGGCTTTCCATCAATGTCCTGCGTCGGACCCCTATGAGAATAATGTGGCAAGCCCAAGTGCGGCTAGCGCTATAGCACCCGCATTGGTCCTATGTCATTATCTGAGGGGCTAACAGAAATAAAAAAAAATGTTCCTCCAGAGCGGCTGCCCAAATCGGTCCAAGGTAGGACCATCGCGTGGAGTTGGCGGGATGTGCCCTTTTAACAATGCCGGAAAAATGTGGGCAGCCCCGCAAGGGCTGCCTGCATCGGCCCCTAGTGGGGCCCATTGGGGCTTTGTCGACAGCCCCCTTCGGGCCTACGCCGGCCCCTCTTGCAGCACCCACATTGAGCCCACCGGCGCTGTCCTACATAGCCTACATCGTGCCCACCGGGGCCCATTCTTCATTGCCCACTTTGTGCTACCTGGGATTGTGCAATGCCTGCAGAATTTCTTGCCGAAGGGGTTTAGGCACTACGAGAAGCTGCGCGGTCTTGTTGGGTGCGAAGTTCTTCACGAGGAGGCCATTGCTTAACGTGAACGATGATAAATGTCGCCTGAACACACCAGGAGGAGAAGCGGTCTTTCCTTCCAAGTAATCGGCTAGCGCTTTCAGCTCAGGGTCTGATCGCTGTTGTTATGCGAAACTGCTGGCGCTTAAAGGCCCCAAAAAGGCGTCGTCGTCATCGTCCTTCGGGGGAGCGTCGACGGGAGCGCGGGATAAGCAGTCTGCGTCGCAATGCTTCCGGCCCAACTTATAGACTACAGTCATGTCAAATTCTTAAAGTCATAGGCTCCATCTGGCGAGGCGGCCGGAAGGATCTTTCAAATTAGCCAGCTAGCAGAGCGCGTGATGGTCCCTTACCACCTTGAATGGTCGGCCGTATATGTATGGACGAAACTTAGAAGTGGCCCAGATGATTGCAAGGTACTCCTTCTCGGGCGGCGATAGCAGCAAACGTGTTGGTCGATCGCCGAACAAAGAATGCTCGTCACACTCGTCAACGCTCAATTTAAAGGCCGCACAGAACAATCTAGATAACGTCGCAAACAGCTACCAGCACGGGCTGGAACATTGTGGAAAGACACACGAGTGGCCGGAATATTCGAGATAGATCTCGGTGCATCTTGAGCTGCAACGAAACTGATAAAGGTGTGACTCGCGACATCGAGCATTAACAAACAAAGATTACGGAACTGATACGCGACCCAGAATCAGAGTGATAAGCCTATATGCCGGGGACTGTTGAAAAACAATAAATACAGATTTGAAGGTTTCGCGGCAATATATATATATATAATGTGTATATATAGCTTGCGAGAACATAACATACTAGACTGCTAAAAGAGTATATAGCGAAGTATACGCTTCATTAAAGGAAACATTTTTGAATTTTCATTTCACTCGATGTTTCGATCGGAGACCTATATCGGTCTCTGATCGAAACATCGAGTGAAATGAAAAATAAAAAATGTTTCCTTTAATGAAGCGTGTACTTCGATATATATATATATATATATATATATATATATATATATATATATATATATATATATATATATGGTACAATTAAAGGCCTTGTAACTGACTGTGCATATTAAATGGTTACCCATCGGAGGCAGAACGTTGCGAGCTTGTGTTTATTTATTTATATAAGCTCCGCGCCCAAAGGGATTTCAGATGAAAGTGAATGGAAATATATTGCATAACACGGAAGATTCCATCGCCACCAAGAGTGGCAGGCATTCAGTTCTTAAACGACCGCCAAGCATTTTGTTCCTATTAGCGTCACCGCATGCGCTTACTTTGTGGGTGCTAGGCCTCCCAAATAAAGAGTCTATTTTCGAAACAATTCGCCATTTTCCTCGTTTCTGATCAGCCCTTACCACAAGGTGACAGTATGTTGATACAGTGTTCATTCTTTACGCGTTGCTTTGATCTTTTAGTTTGCGAATATATATACAGCCGATGACCGCCGCAGCTAAGTAGAAAAATATTTACAATCCATGGAGTAGACCTCAGTACGATTCAGTAAAGTGTGCACAAGCATGTCGAAAATCTGAACGGCGTTATTGGATGGAGATGTGAGAAATCGGCTGTACCATGTCCTACAGCATTTTTTCTTTCCATATGTTCAAACCATGAGCCCAAAGTGGTAGAGCTATGTCCACTAAAATGCCCAATAACAACCCTAAAAAATTAAGAAGTGATAATTCTATTTGCAGTTCAAGTATCGTTAACAAGATCGAATATATTGTGTTTGCTGAAGGTCAGCGGAGCAATCAAGCAGAGCAATCAACCAGTAGGAATATTTTGCGCTTTCGTAGCCTACAGCCTCAGACAGTTAGTTATGAACCATCCAGTAACATCCCAATTCACCCAATGGTCAGCGTGCTGCAAGACGAAGCCCCTAACTGTTAATGCTCTGCTGAGGTAGGTCGGCCACACGGGCAAGCTTAGTGAACAAACCAGGCCCAGTACGAATCCTGTGAGTGTTATCTGCTAAACCGACCTTTGCTTTAGCATTCACTGCATTGAGGGGACTCGTATGTGTTGGTTGGTCAGCACACCACACCTTTCAGCAACTTTTCAGTGTCCCATTATTAACGGGAAATATCTCTTCCTAGCAGCCCGATGAGCAAATGATAAGGGGAAGCTGTGAATATGCCGGCAGCGCCTGCTTCATGTAAGCGTCGAGTTGACTTAGATTACTTATGTACAGCGAATACATGAGCTCGGCTTAAATTTCTAGGAAAATAATAAAATAGAATATAACAGCAGGAGCCTGAATGCAGAAATTCAGGGAGCAACCCCGCCATATGCCCCTGGGATGGACGACTGCTTGCAGCCCCTCGATCTGCGCCAGGGCCCCTCACGGCCGCTTTTCTCTATGAACCAAACTTCGGCAAGAATTTAATGACAATTAGGAGTACTGAAGGTCTCTGATATTAGTATTGTAGTTGGGAGCGACGAAGTAGTGTTACCAAGCCTGCCAAAATAGCCAGTCTACCATCATGAGCATTTCTGTTGTTTCGTCAGCATTCCCTAATTCACGCTTTGTAATTAAGTCCAAACAGAGACCAAATACATAAGGGGTAATTTATGTTCCGCCGGTAAACGTATGACCCGATAGGGTTTGACACACACCGACTATAGCTATGTTTTTTTCATACACTTATGCCAAGCATTAGGAAACATTGGGGATCCATTCTTAGCACTTTGACACTTTTGAAAGCATTTCTCCTTTTTCAATTCTTTTGGTGAAAGATTGATCAAGGTTACATTTGAATTTTCTTCATTAGCATAATAAAGAAGTGGCTTTCCATATAGAGTAGTTGAAAACCTTCGAACGCATTTTTCATATATCCAGTGATTCCAATGACTAAGTTGATCAATTTACGCTACAGTGTCCTAGCTTTTCATGCATTGGGTTTTTATTATGAGGAATGTGACAACCTTTGAACCGCTTTTTAAATGTTTCATTTCTTTAATTCATCAATAAACAATTATTTACAAAGAGTTCAATAGCTGCTATTCCCCTTTCAAACTCAACTCATTCATCGGTCACTAGAATCACAACTAACCGTAACACGTTTTTTTTTTTTTTTTTTTTTTTACGTAGCACTAAATCATTTCTTATACACGGTACCGACGCCGCTGACGGCTTTTCAGCCGAAGGACCTGTATCAATATTATCTTGATGCGAAACTCAGATCTAAAAACTTCAAAGAATCATTCAAAGGCAAAATAAATTGGCTGTGGTTTGAACAATTGCCACTCCGAGTACAATTAAGGAAGCAACATCTGCGGCCAACGCGGCGGCCCCTCTAAGTTACCGCGCAGCGGAGGAGTCAGCGGTGGTCCCGGCGTGCCAGCTGTGCACATGTGATTTCACTCGCTCCTCGCGCATGCGCAGATTGGCTTATCGGGGGATCCGGGAAATGGCTCAGCGACTAGCGTAGTGTTGCTTGCGCAACAAAAAGAACCAAGTATAGTTATGAGTACACAAAAATAAAACGTAGCTTCCTTGTGTTTTCATGAAACGACCCGTAGTGTTTGGCGATGCATATCTTCTTATTTATTTTTCTTTTGCGGACAATATTAGGTCGGCGCACTACCTGCCAACTTTGAAGCGGAAAACATTAACCACGTGGCTTATCAGTTTCGCATCGCAGTTATGTGCGCAAATAAAAGCTTATTATTCATAGCAAACGCTTAATTGACTTATCAGCGGCAGCTCTTAATCACATTAAAAGATGATATCTTTGCGTAATCTGTTGATCCCGACTAACCCTGAATTCACGCAACGAGGGGAACAGAAATAAATTAGAACAATCCACACAGTGTTAGCGAACGCTTTTTATAGACGCAGAGATATTTATTTTTTGGACTGTATCAGCGGACGCTTCCCGATATCAGACTTCGCGCCTCGTTAACGACGTGAAGATTCCATCTTAAAAACCACAAAATATAACCAAATTACCTTTATCTTATTTGTACTGTTCTCGGGGAAAATTCCGATAGCTTCTATCCCCAGCTGATGCCGATGCCACCCACAGTCGACCCCCGCCTTCACGATCCTGTAAAATGGCCTTGCATATAGGCAGCCACGTCACGTGATTGCTTGTACTGTGCCATTTCCCAACGCGTTGCATCAAGGGCGACGATTGGTGCAGTATCTCTCTGGGCGGCAGTCGGTCCTTTCCATGGCGGAAATGTAGCCGCCAGCACGAGCAGACATACTCAGCACGACATCTGCTTTTCCGTGCTGTAGTTCATATATTTCAATCGCATTCGGCGCCAGCTTTTAAGCTAACAGGAAATATTTTGCTTTTGAATGTTTCCGTCCGGTCATCAACATCTGTCCTTCCTAACAGGAAATATTTTGCTTTTGAATGTTTCCGTCCGGTCATCAACATCTGTCCTTCATGTGAAATATATTTAATTACCCTCCATTCTTAAGGCAAAATTGCTGCTTGAAAGTGAAAAGCGTTTCCCAATATGTGCAATTAGTAAGCTTTTTTTTTTCTCGAGATAGTATTGCGTTTTTGTAGCGAGAGCTACATTGGCCACTGTTTTGCCGTTTCGCGTACCTGCAACAAGGGTAGTTCTGCGCATGCGCGAGCAGCTGAATGATGTGGCAGCGCGATACTGGCGCGCGCCTCCCCACTGTCCCGACCGCTTCTCTTCGCCAGCTATGCGCATGCGCGAGGAGCCAGGTGACGTCAGTAGGCAGGCCGCTGCCTCGCCAGCAAGAACGCCAGGGTGTGCCTACGTGAAAGAAGGAATCCCCGCCACACAGTTGCCTACCGTAGCAGTATCGAAAGGTGAGATTTGTTCCGTCCAGCTGATTGAAAGTGGTGTGGTCGCTGAGGCGGTACACGTGTCTCCAAACTCCGTCAAGGCAACCCTTGACGTGGTTGTCACCTTCGTTCATAGATGTGTTGTGAAACTGCGCATTATGGCAGAGGATTTTAAGCGGACTCCAGACTCTCTTATCGTTCTCCTGAAAGAGAAATTCGACCGCGACCTGACCGGCTACCTTCGCACGAAGACAATGTAGTGGGGATCCACGATCGACCTGCTCTACCAGAGACAAACCTTCAAATCAAAGTACTACTGCCTTGGAGCCATCGAGACTGCTGCCTGCTACTTTACCGATCATGGGGCCGTCGTTCCAGCAATTGAGAAACAACAAGAAGAGCTGTACATAATAAATGCTTCACAATTTGCTGCATAACAAAATGTCTCATGTTTAATTTAGCCACAATTATTCGTGAGAGGGCGGAGAAACCAAAGCTCAACCATTCGACGTAACCGGGAGGAAGAAACTAAATGTAAACGACAAGGTGTAACCAAGCTAAACGTGTACATACCTCTCGCTACGTATATCCTGGCATAGCTGAGGTAATACGCTGCTTAAGTTTGTTCAACTTGTTTGATGAAGTGTTGCTATGCGAGGTGGTTATTGTTCGGCCATAAAGGCTACTTTTATAAACCACATACTACACCTTTTTAACGTGGGTCAGTAAAATGGCAATGGAAAAAGTTAGCTTGTTTTTAAGCCTGTCTTTGGATCTTGGTTCTTCTATCAGAAGACGAGACCGAACAAGAAGAAATTGTATATCTTTTATAATTGAAACTAGCGACAAGTGTGCCATCATGCCATTCATTTCGCGTTTGCTGGAATAAATTACTATACTTGCGAGCCGTTAATTCACGGTGTTCAAACCAGTTTTAGCCAAGGGTTGACTGATTGAACATTATTTATTGAATAGGAAGGCTCATGACTGTGAATGGGGGTAAAAGGCAGTAGACAGAATCTTCATTGTTTGCACAGGTGGTCACTCAAATCATATTGCTCTGACTAGGCCACTAAGGGAGCCATACTTAAGAAATATCGTTTGTGTGCTAGCATCAGTTTCTAAGGGAAGCTGCACCGGTTTTAGAATTTGATGCGCTTCAGAGAGTCGAATCTGCAGGGTTTGTATGTTAAGTATACGAAATATTTTGGCTTTAGCTTTTGAAATAGTGACGTAATCATCGATTAAAGTTGCTGCCCCGTTCAGGCTTCTCCGCAGTGCACAGCGCTGGAGGGGGGATGTCAGTAGCAGACGACAGGAGTACGACAGGCGGTAGTGACGTCAAGGACGACGTCTACCTCTCTTCCGCTTCTATTGCCCGAGCAGGCCGTGCACCACCTGTCGCTTGCAGGCTACGCAGTGCAACCTTTTTCTTGTCTCGCGCTTGTTTTCTTCTTGCGAACGTTACCGCAAGCTTTTTCAGTGCATCTTGCACCGTTCTTCACGAAAAGAATGACCATGCCATGGTTCTGCGCAGCCTATGGCTGCACGAACACTGGCGGCCGAGAGGATGTCGCGTTTCATAAATTCCCAAAGGAGCGCAAGCTATCGTCGCTTTGGGTTGCCGCGGTCAAGAGGAAGGATTTCAAGCCAACAAAATCGTCGGTGATCTGCTCAGATCATTTTCGCGACAGTGACTATCACCAAAGCTTGTCGGTGATGCGATCTTTTGGGATACCGATCAAATCTGCGCGATTGAAAACCGGTGCTTTGCCTTTCGTCTTCGCACACAAGAGCACCTCTCCGCCGCCAAGAGCTGCTTTCGCAAAAAGAAGAAAACTCGAGGTAAGAGGTCCAATACATCATATTGCTCTTCTGTTCTGTTTACGTTTTTGTTCTGTGGGGCAGATGGGTGGCCGGGCAGATGAAGGAACAGGTGAAAGTAAAACTATTCAGCATTGGCGCCCGCTGACGCGGCTGAAAAACTGCGAGAAAGTAGGACTTTTTTTTTCATGATTAGGCTATCGGTGCGATGCGTAAAGTCATCACACTGCTGAATCGACGAATGGAAAGGCAGCCCTTATTTGCCTATGAAAAGTTTTGTTCCGGAAAACGAGCAGTTTTGGACCTCTATACGTTTTGCACTTGACGATTCGATTCTGCTTGCACATGCCAAGTATGAACTTTTTTTAAATGGAAGTCAGAAACCTATGTCATAAAGGAGAGCGCACATCCTAAACTCGCCTCTGCTTTGTTAAATTAAGTTTCTTATGTCATGTTTATATCTTATGGTCAATATCTTATTTTCAGATTCTTGGAGAGCTCCTGGGAAATTCAACTATCCCAATTAAGAAAAGAAATCAGGGCAGCATGATGTCTGTGGTCGAAGTCGCGACTTTAAGCGCAGCTAAATGAAGTGTGCTAAACTCGCGACATGGCAGCGCGTGACTGCCGATAGCTGTCCTAGCGTTTCGGTATTTTTACCGGTGTTCTAAATGGGATTACGCGCGCGCAGCAAGGTAGCGGCCTGGCTTCTCGTCGATACCACGCTCCCGCATTAATTTGCTAAATCCCGCCAGATTAAAATGTATACGTACTCGAGGTTGCGGGAGCTGAGAGCATGACTTTTGCTGCTCTTGCTGACATATAAACGACTAATTTCACGCAACAAAACTGGGGCGACAGCTCGTCTGGATGAGTTCATTTGTTTACAATCGTCACATCAAGCGCATTGACGTGACACTGCTTCGTTCGAGTCTGGCAGAAGATTTAGGGCACGAATAACGCAGATATGTTCAATTGAGAGCGGATCACAGGCGCATACAACAGTGCAGCGGTACGTACCAGTGTAAATTTCCAAAAGGTTAACGCTGTCTCCTCTGTCGTCATGTCGCCTCTGCCGCCAGTGTCACCGTGTTCCGAAGCCGCCGCTGGTTCGAACAAGTACGGCTCAGTATCATATTCCCCTGAGCAGCGTGGTAGTTGCATGTTCAGCAGCATACATCCACAGAAAAGCACGTGCGTGCATGTACAATCGCTTGGACCGCCCATACCACTGAATGGCACGCCGTCATTGACGTCACGGCGCGCTTGACCAATCACAGGCAAGAGCGCCACTTTCAAAACGCCCCACGGCGTTGGTGCACGTTTTTCTGAATTAAAAGTAGTTTGCGGTCACTTATGACTACATGTAACGTCGTATTCGTGTTCAGGAGGTCGTAAACTGTATATCTGTATTCCGAACTCTTTCTTTTTAAAAAGTGATGCAGCTGCCCTTTAAGGAACGGTAGTTCAGGCGGTAGGGTTCTATCTCGGAGCGTGGTTAAAACATAAAACATTTGAGGTAGCCCAGGCAAAACAGTTTAATAGCTATGCCAGCTGACTTCTGCGCTACAAGAATTTTTTTCTTTGCGAACGATTATTTAGTATTTGTGATACTTTTCCTCAGTTACTAAATATTGACTTTAGCAAATACATCTGAGCTGTAGAGTTGGACAGCACCTCCAGAAAACCCCTTCCATTCAGTCGCCATATATAAAATTTCACATGTAACTTTTTACCGAGCTCCAAAGGAAGCCCGCAAACTACAAAAGTAAGTCACGTGACTTTCGCATTAGCGCAAAACGATTGTGCCGCTCTCAACCGCAGTTTGAGTGAAGGAAATCATTTTTGGCTTGGCTTCAGCGGCAGGCTGATATGTCGGCGATAGTTTCTTCACCCGCGTCAGCCAGCTGGCAAATGTGGCGGAGCAAGTTCGAGCGAGCTCGCCGCGTTCGGTGCAACCATCACCAATACACAAGCTTACAGCAAAATTGGGCTGTTGAGTCAGGGCCGCCGCTAATTTCGTTACCTCAAAGCAAGACTGGGAGCACCCCAATCGTCGTGCGCGAGAGCGCGTCATGTGATAGTATTTGCACTTCACGGGTTTTCTTTGCAGCTCAGAAAAAAAATACACGCGAGGCTTTCTGTATCGGGTATAAATGAAATGCGGTTTCCGGAGCTGCTCTCAGACTTCCCAAAACTATAATATACTGAGTAATTATGTCTGAAACACAAAATCATCTGGGGTGCTTCAGATAGCTAGAAGCTGTATGAAAAAAGGTAAAAAAATTCAAATGTTTTATTTTTAACTCTTAGTTATTTAGAAACCCTGTATATATTAGGAAATTTCCAAATTTTGCTTTTTATTTGAGTTTTAAGCTCTTTTGTCCCGCATTCTTATTTTTTCCCTGCATCTTTAACAGCTTACACACGCGCTACGTGAGTTTTCTCTTCCCTCAACGAGTTTTTTTTTTTCACATACGATATCAGGTTTGACTCCCGTTTTTAGCCTGTAATTTAGCACTGTTGATTCTTGGCTTTTTTATATTTCGCAGGCTGCGCTTTGGTGGGAGGGTGATTTTTGTTTTGCACCGTAGACATTAAACTTGACTTTTTTTGTTTTGTCTTCTGGAAGGTCATTCCGAATATTACCCGTTAACAATTCCTCTTTACTTTCGCCCATTATATTATTTGACATATTGTCATATATGTACTTGTAAACTTGAATATGTTTTAATATAATTAATTCTTTGATTTACAGCTTCCAGTGTTCATTCTTTAGATAATCACAAATCTGCTTTGATTTATTTCATGTGATGTTAGCCTTTTGTATTTGCACTTCAGAGTTTTGCGCGCTCTCGGACAAGCATTTCTGAAAGAATAAAAGAAAAGGTCGCGCTAGTCGGTTCCTATGTTTTCTAGGCCACACCTTTGTTTGATAATGACCCCCCCCCCTCCCCCTCCCCCCCAAGGTGATTTCCAGTAATAACAACAGAAAAGCCCTGATGAAAAAAACTACGGACAGTACAGCTGTCTCTAGATAAGGTTAAGCCTGAGAAACAGTGAAATAGCCGGTTCTTCTTGTATAACTGATAACAAGGATGGTTATTACAGATTATGTCGCTGAACAACATCTGCGCTGTAGGGTTTCACACCTCCTCCTCGCCCTTTGACGATGATATGTACTGGTCCTGCTCTTCGAAAACATTTCCTTTCAAGATCAAGACGTTGGGACGAAATACGAAATCCGGAAAAAAAAGTCGTGCAACTGAGTCATTTCGGCTCCCTAGTTCCTTTCCTACCGAAGGAAAAGCAAAGCAACCCTTGATATGCATTGCCGTTTAGAAGGCGAGGTCATATTGCTGGGTTTCTTTAATTTGTTCATGGACCTATCTTAACTTAGTTTCCTAACACATGTATGACCTATTTAAATGGTTGATTTTTTTTTTCAACGTATTAGATAATGCAAGATGAAAACAAAAGTGGTTTTGCATGCCTAGAAGTATAGCGATACTGCAAATTTAGAACAAAAGCTTATTGGCATTGGACCAAAAACTGATAGTTTTTTCTTTAATTCTTCTAAACCTCCACTTTTTCTCTAAAAGGAAGTATGATTGAAACAAACGTGGTAAGGCTGGATATGGCAAAAAAAAAAAGCAATTCTGTGCTTTGCTTTCGTCACCTGAATAAAATAAATTATGGCAGACACCGTTCTTAACTGTAATCCAATTTGTCATCGATAATTTTCTATTTACGTACAATAGCAGCTCAGAAGGTTCAAGACAGGTGAATACAAAATCCCCTTTGCTAAGTGTGTCCGGTAGCTTTCTAATAGCGCTCTAGTAACAGTAGTGTCTTCAAGGCGCTCAGAAAGCGAATTCTGACACTAAAATAGAGAGGAAATGAAAAAGAAAGTGTTGCAAAATTTCAGGACAATATAGCAGTATATCCCATGCGGTGCCTTTATAAAACGCAGAGTGCTTTTTGAAAGATAAGATAGTTCTGCTAATACTCTTCGTGGTGTCAGTTTATGCCGGATGTGCATTACAACCTAAAAACAGTTATTAGACTAGTAGATATTGCTGGAATTCAGCAGAGCCTTGTATCAGGTACACTCAATAGGAACAAGTATTCTGCTGTGTACGACATCATGTTTTATTATTAAATCTTTGATTCAAGCGTGAAAATAAATACGAAGAATATTGAAAGCAATGTAGTCGGTGCTAGATAAATATACATACTTAAACTACTCAAGATAATAACACCGAAGGGGCTCGAAAATCGTTTCGCCGATGCAAAAATTGATAAAGTGTGCAAGAAAAGAATGATTTTCAAAGTGAGTCTGAATCTCATAAAGAATATGGAACACAAAGAGATCGACTGGAAAAAAAAAATTTAAACAATGAAATTTTCTGCGGTTCAGTTTTAGCTGATAATAAATTGTGTATATCTAGCAGACGCCGCGAGGCATCGCGTTTGAGATATTATTTACATTGAAGTTTGGTAGATTAGGTTTGTTTGGCGTTCATAGGAGAAGCTTAGCGTTCTTAGTTCTTCTTCAAAGTGTTGCATTAGATTGGCATACTTTTTTTTCGATTACAGTAAAGGATGGCAGTAATTTTTTTGCGACCAGCATATGATAATGTCGTTAGAGTTAACACAACATGTTTTTCAAATAGAATCAAAATGTTGTTAGCGACGAGTGGCGCCGTATTATTGCGATAGCAATACTGCGCCAGGTTTCAGGCGGTCGCGAGGTCCTGGCGGAAGCTGCACTTGACATTGAACAGCCGAGGAGGAGGAGGAGGATGAGCAGAAGAAGAAGACTGTTTACTTACGCTCTCGCGTCATACGCTTAAAAAGTGAGCTTAAGTGTCCCCAATAATTCAGCACTTTACACTGAGAGCGCGGGATAGGGGAATAATGTAGCAGAGAAAAAAAACTTCCGCCGTTGCTATCGTAATTCAACCATTGTTAACCAGAGTTAAACCGCAACTAATTTTTTCTATTGGTTTCACGAAGGCCAATCAAGCGTGTTTGGCGTGCGTAGGTTTATAATTGCCTATTCGCTCTTTTACTTTATTTGCTCGCTGCTGAACCAGATTCTAATGCTCTCGTTAGCGGTTTCTGATCTTTCTGCACAAATAAATATGAGGTTTCGCACATCCCGGCGGGTTAGACGTCGCAGATCTGCACATCAAATTTTCTCATCAACAGTACTAATCCACAACAATTGCAGCATTACACTGGTCTGGGTACAGATAAGGCACGAGTGGTCATTATTAACGCGATATCAACTGTCGCGAAAGTACTGTTTAAAGGAATTCTCTCCATACCTCCGTTCTCTGGCTAAAACAACCTTTCGTGCACAGAAGTGGGTTGCATTATTTATTTTGCCGACGAGATGCTCAGCCAAGCTGCTCAGGTATGATAAAAGCACTACCCTAATGTAAAATTTATTTTTCAGTCAATGTCGTTGTTTCAATTTCTTAATTTCCTTAATGGCAACGCTTTAGATATGTTACATATGTTACAAAAAGATTCCACAAATACATTTTTAAAAATAATAAACTAAACGAGCACGAGTATGTAGGCTAACCTCTGGCGATGGGACACAATCTGAAGGCGTTCCAGAAATTAGCAATCACCTGGCCTGTTATTGACTCTGAAAACAACGCAGCACACAGCTCGTCTACTCTCCTTTGTACAAATAGCGCAGAGTGAAGTTTTTACATCCATTACTGAGGGTTGTGCATGAGAGATATTGGCGAGCGTATTATAAGCAAAGCTATGTAACAAAATACTAGAGATGTGCGTGCTGTCTACGAATTCCAGGATTTCAGAGATTAACTAGCAGATCTTTTAGTTTATTACGGCAGGCTCGTAGGGCGATGTTTTATTTCATGGAAGCTCCGGCCTTTTAAATAAGTCCTTGCAGATAGGTATCCATTCGTTTCCTTTTGATATAGGCTGAAGTATTGTATTTGGCAGCGCAGTATTTGCACACAGATAACAGCAAGCTGTACGGGCGTTTACTATATAGTCAAAGATTAGACAGAATTCTCTCTGCCAAGGAGCAAGCATAATTGTTGAGGAAAACATACACTCGCTATCTACAGAACAAATGTTTTAAAACATTACATTGGGAATAAAATTCTAATCATGAACCTGGTAGGGGTTCCGAATGTCATGCTTTAAAACATTTTCTCAATAATCGCCGAGTGCATGTTTCTATCATCCACTGTGTTTTCAAAATACCTAATCTAGACCTGCGTTGTAAAACTAGCCTGTGTATGGCTGGAATCCAAACAAGTTTCAAGGGGGAGCTGCAGTCTTCACGCTGAGGTTTCGACAAGTAGACCTCTCACCACTAAAGTATAAGTCCAGCCGTCGAAATGCTGCCTTTCCGACTGAGGCTCATGGGCAACACTTGTTTTTTGTTAACATTGACTTCTTGCAGCTATCCTCTCCAACTTGGTCTACCTCGCCAGTATATAAGGACCCCGCAGCGATGGCGCAGTGCTAGTGAGCTCGACTACTGTGCCCAAGGATGTGGAATTCAATCCGCAGCGGCCGGTTATTATCCGAAGGGAAAAGCAAGGTGCCTGTGTGCTGTGCGAAGTCAGTGCACGCTAAAAACTCCCAGGTGGTCGCAATTTCCGTAGTCCTCCTCTCTCACAGCCTTAGTTCTTTTTTTTACGTAAACCCCCTTACACCAAGCTAATCCAAACTCGCCTTAATGTAGTTGGAAATACTCTTCAGAGCAGTACGAAACGATTCGCACCGCGTTTTATGCCAATAATAGCAAAAAAATAGGCCCGGCAAGTAACAATTTATCAGCCGACTGTTAGGCAGGTTACGTAAAAGAAATAGGTACATTGATGTAGTTCATATTGTATACTGAGGCACAGCGATTCTTGCAAAACGTTGGAAACAAATATATGCTACAGGTGAAGTAAATTCTTAGAAGGCCGCAACCACTTATCCGTACCACGCTGGCTGTATGCGTATTGTCATTTCGCACACGAAGTTAGCATCTACATTGCCGATCCTGCTCCACGGTCAGTCTACGAGAAACTGTTAGTAAACAAATCGTTCTAATACAAGGCATGCGCAAAAAACTTTGCAGCGGCTAGGAAAAGAGAGATGAAAAGTGTAACAAAACAATAAAGTTTTTCGCCATGTGTATTTAGTATAGATCCCATCCACACTCAGATTTATCTGCTGTGACAGTGGTAGAATGCTGAGCCCCCGGTTTTGGAAGCACCAGACTGAGTCACAACATGCTACTGAGCTCGGGCAAGGCTCATCAGTTGCTTCTGTTCATGACCCTACATCCAACCTTTTATAAGGTTTAATGAACACGAGCTCCAAAGGAGAGCACTGTATTATATTGAGGTCAATAACACTCATGAAAGAAAATTGGAGGGAGGGGTTGTTAGCCAGCACCTCTAAACTGCAAAGAGTAGGGTCGATTCCTTATCTCCCTCTCCTAACGCAGACCGGAAGTTCATTGTGCATGTAAGGAGATGACTATTGGTCAGGCAGCCATTTTCTACTGTCAACCAGTCCTCGTCCCCCTCTCCCCTGCATACTACACTATCTTGATAGCCCCACTTGAGGTGTGGAAGCCGAGAAAAGTTGTCACAGCCAGTCCAGTAGTACATTTCGTGCTGACGCCTCTCTCAAGATGGAGCCTGGCATCCGGAACTACCTAATGAATTCGCTTCTATTCCAAAAGTGGACATGGACGGCCAGGCGCAAATTCGGCGGCAGTCCGGAGAGCAGCGACGGAGAAAACGCTGGTGCCAAAGGAGAGGACGCCAACGTTGCGGCTCACCAAAAGTCCGTGGCAATGGAAAGGAGCATCAAGCGAGTGCGAGAAGATCTCGAATGTAAGTTGTGCTCTTTTATCTCTTCAATTTTTCTCACTATTTCGGATAGGCTAAACGAACGGTGCTGCTAGTCTTTGACGGTGCTGAGTATTTTCTTTTGCGACCACGCGTGACACATGAGTTCCCCTTGATGTTTTAGGCAGTGAGTGTATTTCCTAATTGGATACACCCAGGTTCTTTCGACTGGTGCCGATAATTTCAATTCATCTCGCGAAATTTGTTTACCTCTTTTATGGCTCGAATATTCCTTCCCGGCTAATCACTGTTTTCATATGATCTTTCATTAACCTAAAAATGACAACGCTCTCTTTGGTATGTTCTGATGCACTGGAAATTGTACAGCGGAGAGGCCCCATAGGGGTCTGCTAACGTGGTGGCCCAGGCTTGTTTCCTAGGCTTAAATTTCACTATCATAGAGCGGAGTTCCTTTCGGTACCCATTTTGCTCAAGCCACTGATGTGGGACGGCGCGCAATTCCAGGATTGCCATTTAGGGAGCAACACATTTTTACCAATACTTTGTTCCCTTTTCGCATTTCCCAAACATTGTGGCCATTTTGAAACTGCGATATCTTCACTTTAGTAAAAAGTTTGCCACTTTTTACAAGCGGCCTTGCTGAACCGTACTCCACGAATTTAAGAAAGCGAATAAATATATATGGTGGAACCAAATAAATATCGATACCCCTCACTCGGGCTGTATCGCAAGGTTTATTTTCAAGTTCAAATAATTCGTTCAGAACCTGATAATATTAATGAATATTTCTATTTTTGATGTTTGTTTCGTGGAATTGCGGAGCTGTTTAGAGGCAATCGTACCTATATTTCTACTGGACTATTGCCATCGTATTCCGTTTTAGAGCTATATGGGTGACAGAAATACGCGACGTAATTTCGATCATGTTTAATCCTATATCAATCCAGCCAAATCATTATTCAATGAATAAGTACACAGTGACTACATCCAAATTTGCAGCTGCCTCTCCGTTGTACGGACTGCACGACGATAGAAAAGATGTCAATTTCCTTTTAACACGGCTTCAATGTTATCCCTCGGCTTTGTAGCTCCATTTCGCGAAATCCTTTTGGCATTGCTGTCATTATATTGCTGGCGGTTACTGCCTTTGTAAACAAAAGGTGGTGCCCATAAAGGTGGCCACTGCGTAAGGCATCATCACGGACCTTTATTTTGTGCCATAATTTCCCTTTTATATAAACTGTGACGCAGTTCCTTTTCCCGCATAGTCCTGAGTTGTGTCATAAATTTTGCTTCACATTTTGGAAGCATCTTCCGGTCAAGATAGAGGCTAGTTTTCTAAAGGTATTCGAACCGAGGGTACTTGTGTCTCCCACTGTATGCAGTGATCACCACAGAAACCACGTTATCGGGGGCCACTGGTGCCGCCAGAGAAGGAGGAATGGTGGTGGCCACCATACAGAAACACAATGGCATCGCGATACCGTTCATTCGGTGGCGCTAGCTGCAGGAAAAACCATGAGGAGCGCCACTCGCTGTAACAAATCTTGTCGGCCAGTATTGTTTAAATAGGCAGTCCATGATGCGTCAGCATATTTTTGGCTCTTTTTTATAAGTAAAGGCACGGAGTAATGAAGAAGGGCGCGCTCATTCCGCCTTCGGGAAGGGCGAAATTCTACTACATCAGAAAACGTTTCGTGGCTGATTCTATAGATGGCGCTAGGAGTTATTACCGACGCTGTCGAAGCGCGCCACAGCTGCGGTACCGCTCCGGCGGTCCCGTGCCGCCGCCGTGTTTGCAGTCTGCTTCCTGCCGCTGAACTTACGTATCGCTCACATTGCCGCGGGAATATATGATTCGAAATCGGTTGCCTGTTATTCAAGATGCAATGGGGAGTCATCTATTGCCTGGCTGATAGCTGGCATATATCTCTTTCAGAAGCGTGGCCTTCGCATGCTTCATACAGCTCATATCCCGCGTCCCACTGACTCCTTACTATATGCATAAATACCCATGCAGACAGCGCGTTTCACGTTTTTATGCCTTCTCTTGCGTCCTGCAATGTTCAGTTTCCGGTATCTGCACACAGGTGAACAGAGGCCGTAATGAATGTTGTAGGATTATTTTGGCCTCCTAGGCCTCTTAAATATGTGCTGACATCGCACGAGCGCGAATAATATGCGTATTTGTTAAATATCCGCCACTGAACATTGTAGGTGCAGCAACGGTGACAGAAGTGCGTTCACCGCGCTGCTATGAACTTGGTACGGTCGTAAATGCATGCGTAGATGGTTTGCAACATAAATATGAGCCATGTTTGCCAGGGCCATGTAAACACCCAACGGCAAAAAAATACTTTAAACCAGAGCCATAGCTGAAAGCTACCAATATATTTTAGAAGATTATTTAGTCCAAGTAGAAAAAAGAATCAGACCAATGCATTGTGCACTTACTTTCACAATAAATGCAAGAACAGTGAGTAGCTAGACCACTCTAATAGGCTGACATTGTTCTGCGCTGTGCAAGAGCGATTTCAAGTTTTCCCCCTATCCTGAGCGCACGACAGCTTTGAGTTCTTGATATTGTTGACATACGATGGGGAATGCGCTCCTGACCTAGGTGATCGCGGTTTTCTTCATCAGAGATTATATTTTTATAGCTGCTCTAATATTTTAGGGAAAGAAGTTCATACTTTAACTGCAGCGTACAGATGCCCTTCGATTTTTGGATATTTCTTTTCCAATGCTTGAAAAGCTTCGAATCAAATCGCGGCATAAACAACGTTTCTTTTGACGTACTCTGAATTACAGCCCCCGACAGAAAATATCATCGCCCACCCTGACATCAACCTAGAAAAAATGAACAGTGCACAGTATGCGCTTCTCACACGTCTGCCGTGCTGTGTGCCATACCGTCTGTGTACTGGTGATTTCGCTGCGTGGTTTGTTACCTACATGGTCCTATCGACTCATTCTTACAAGCACACGCCGACGACAAAATAAAAACAATACTGGTGTAGTTTTATATTTGAAACAATTGCCGATGATTACGTTACTTCCTAATTTGAAATGTGAGCCAGCTCTTCAGCTTTTCGATAGATTGAGGCATGCGTCTCGGTGCAGGCAGTGCAGATGTCGAGATCCGTCAACATCGAACCGGCGCTCTGATTGCCGCGCACTGGGGTGGCTGGAGGTGGAGCGCAGAGAGCAATCAAGTTATCGGGAGGTGGTGAGAGGCAGCGCGTGGGCCCATAGGAACGTTGCAATGTGAAGAGATCGCAAACGACTGACTGATGCAGCTGACGCCGCTAGCGAGTCGTGTCGACGTTGCTCTGCGTTTCGGCTTGGAATGAACGCACCGTGACCACTGATGCCGAGCCGGTGCTTCGCCAGCCGCCCAACTCCGTCGCCGCCACGCAGAAAGAGCAGCGGGAGGGGGGGGGGGGTACACTAGCTGCGAACGGTAGCGGCAAGAGCGCGCGCAGCAATAGGGGAACACGCGCGTTCGCCGCCACGCAGAGGAGAGGGGTAGAGGCACGGCCGGTCTCACGGGAGAGCGCGCGAAGAGACCAGCTGTGGTAGAGGGTGCACGCAGCGGCGAACGGAGGCGGTAGGAGGGTGCCCTGCTCCGGCGGCGGAACTGACTATAACGGCGACGCCGGAGGACCGGCGAGAAACGCAAGGACAAGCCCCAAAGAGCTGCGCTCACAAAGATACAGGTTTGCTTACGCGCAATGACCGCGATTTCACTTGTGCGCTTCCCGGCTAAAGCAGAAGAGGTGCAAACCTACCACTCTGTGCGCTCTCCGCCCGTTGTTCACGACGCTCGCACTGTCGCCTAGATCGAGCGAAGGGGTTTTGCAAAATTGTCTAGAGGTGGCGTACCATCTTATATTGAGGCGCAAGACTTAGGCGCCTAATACATCGATGCCCTGCTGGACGAGCAGGCGCTGCTTTTCTTCATCCTCAGCACCAAGCCAGTCCACCCAGGTCCAAATAGTATGGGAGGAGGTGGGAAAAAATCCCAATTGCAAAGCAACCGGACATGAACATAGTCAGTGAAAGGTTGACATAAGGGGAAGGCCAGTTGGGACATGATGGATCACGACGGAATTTGTAGAGATATAGCCGTGCAGGGGTTATGAGTGTTTGCCATAGGATATAATCCTCCCTAACGGAAAAATTAGGATGAAGGTCGGGGTAGAGCCTCAATATATTATTTTGCTACTACTACTACTCTTTCTTCAAGGAGGATAAGAAGAGGAGGAAAACGTGACCAAAGCCGCATCGGCAAGGAATGGGAAGTGGAGGGAGAGTGTACAGTTTGCGTCTGAGCTCCGGATGCAAGCTCGGCGTTCACATAACCAGAAATCGGCCTCCGCCAAATGTATTCCAGGGCGCCAGAGTCGGCGCTTGTGTCTTGCCTTACTTCGTGGTAACAAGATAATGAAGCGACTGGGCTGTCGTTGTCCCGATCATTACTTATCGCAGAAATAAGCGCAAGGTTTCTAATATCGCGTAGACAGCTGTGCCTCTTTTCGTTCTGGAGCGCAAGCTCATGTATGTTTATTTATACATAGCGGATTGCGTTTAGGAACGGGAAAAAAAATAACGCATAAGTGAAACGCTAGTATGAAAAATATCGTTGGTTTTTCTGAGCAAACTATACACCCTAATAGAACGCTTTCTAGCTTAATCTGAAAATATCTGTAGTTCAATGAACGTTTATTTTTGTCGTTGGCGTCCGCCAGCAGAAGGTTCTAGATTTGATATTACACTTCTTGGTTCAAGTTACGTCCAGCTTTTCATGCGGGCCTTCACATAACAATGTTCATAGAACAATCCAGTCACTTATAGGTAGAAGGATAAAATCAGGAACAGGTATTTTTTTGCGCCTGACTTGGGTCTGAAATTATTATTTGTGTTGCATAATATAATTTTGAATTTAGGCATTCTTTTGTTCTTATTGGTGGCCTCTTCCTCTTCACAGGTGGCCCCCGTCCCAACAAGCTTCGAAAGAAACATCACAACAACGCAAGAATGCAAGAGGCGGGTAGCTCAGATGTGTGGACCTGTATTTCTGGCCCCGACCCCCTGAAGGTCACGCTGAGGAAGATTAGGCCAGATAATTCGAAGAACGCGGAGGACCATGCGAACAAAGAAAACGACGAGCCTCTAGGTTGGGACTGGCTGTCCGAGCAAATTTCTGAGTTGCCCCTTGGCGCCCCGTTTCCGGAGCTTGCCCTTGAAAAGTGAACCGAGGTTATGCAAATCTGGACAAGACGAATGCATATTTGCATGATAATTGGAACTTGACAAACGACTACGTGCTTATTTGATTTTTTTTATTGCGAAAGCAATACTGCTTGCACTTTCTGCCATTGATGGTCGTGGCGCCTCCTCACACAGCTGCGCCACGTGACCGTGTGACGTCACGACAGACCGAGCGACGGGGCCCCGGCTTGCGCCATTGATGGCGGAGGTGAGGCTACACAAGAACCGGAGCCGTGACGTCACGCCGTTGTCACATGACGTCACGACAGACCGAGAGACGGGGACCCAGCTAGCGCTATCGATGGCGGAGGTGAGGCTTCACAGGGCGGCTGCGCTGCTGCCGAGAGAAAGCGCTCGCTAGAGCGGGATAAAACGGGGCGCTGCAGCTGCGCACCTCTCAAGCGAGGCTGGAATGATGGGCTGCGGCCAAGCGAAGGCGCCGTGCCGAAGAAACAGAGGAAGAGCGGAAAAAATGGCGAGCTAAACACCGCGCATATGTATCAGCCTGGCGAGCAAGCCGGTCAAGATCGCTTGATACGCAACGGCCAAGTGAAACTTTGGAGACAAGTTTCATGGACGCTCTTAATGCCGAAGATGTTGGTAAAGAATCTACACATAGGATGGAGCGACACAATGTCAAGAGAAGAAAACGCCGTGCTGAAGAAACGCTGGAACAGAGAGAAGAGCGGCTTGCTAAAAGAAGAGTGCAGTATGCAGCCAAGAAGGGAGAATGCAAATAAGGATCCTACAAGAGACCCTCAATTCATGCAAGCACTTGACGAGAAGTACAGTCTCCAGTTATGCCCATTGTCCCAACGAGTACCACCCAATGGAGTAGCAGTCTAGATTTAGTAATGTACAGGCATTCCGACAACTATGTCATCACCGATGCACAGACCAAAAGCCAATTCTTCACGGATCACCAAAGCATATTCATCGGATTAAATAAAGCAAAATTACAGTAGAGCCATGTTGGGTTCAGAGTGAATCCAAGCATAAGCCATACCGCGCAACCATGTCCAAACTACCAGCTGAACTGAGGCGTTGCTTTCGCAATCTTCCAGGCTTAACCAAGCTAAGCCACAGCCAATTTTTGTTTTGTAGCGAGAGCTAAATTGGCCACAGTCTCGCCGTTTGGCGTACCCCCGACAGGTGCAGTTCTGCGCATGCCCGATACTTCCTTGCCAAGCGGAGACGCCAAGACAAAAAACGCAATAATATTAATTTTAGTTTGGTATAATAATATTAGTCAATTTGTTCACAGGAAAGGAAAGACGCAGTGTCGGTCACACTTGCTCTGTAGACATATGACCCAGGCTGAAGAGAAGGGAGCAAAGTTGAAGAGAAAGAGGATTCGTAGTAAAGGGCGACGGAGTAATTTCGGCCACCTGGGGTTCTTTAACGTGCACTGACATCGCACAGCACACGAACGTCTCTCCTTTTCGCCTCAATCTAAACGCAGCCGGTTGCAGATGGTAAAAAGCGGCGCGTAGCAGCAGAAAATACAGATTAAGCGTAAGGAGTGGAAGAGACAAGCAGAGGCGCCCGAAGAAAGTGGGGAACGACTTGTGAAACTATGATGTCCGACTCCCGAGCGTAGTATACGGAGCATAACTGCCGAGATGGGGACTATGGAAGAGTTCAATCAACCGGATCCAACAGAAGAGGATCTGAACTCATGTCGTCTGACAGATCTCTCCATTCGAGTTTCCGAAAGTTGATTGCGACCCGGACATTTGAAGCAGACTTTGTGAACAATCCATTTTGACACACAGTTTGTGCGAAAAACACTGGCATCGTATAGACTTGACTTCAGTGACTAATTCAGTGTACGAGACTGTGTTTTGAGACTACCAAACTGTGATACTGTATAGACGATAGTGAGACTACTACATGCTACTTCATAAATTATCGGGCAGTCTTTGCGTATCGGTCAAGCAAAATGAATAAAAGATGTGTATTTCCAATGTTTCTTATTACTAAACATACATTATCACAACAAGCTCTGCCAGGCAAACGTACATCTCGCTACTTATATTGTGATCTAATCCACAGCCATTTTTGAGCGACCTTGCTTGTGCCCCCCTTATACTGTGATTTAAACCACAGCCGTTTTTGAGCGACCGGGTGCCGAACTCAGGGGGTGCATCTTGGCCTTGAGAGGGAGGCAAGGGGGGGGGGCGAAATTATTTATTGTGTAAAGGCGCGCATTGGTGCCGCTGAGAAACTGACTGGCAAGTGTGCACTCGTACAGTGAATTATTCTATTGTGATGAGTGCTTGAAAATACATTCCTTAGTTTAAGCCAAAGACTCCATGTCAATTTAACATTGGACAGGGCCTGTGTATGTGCGTGTGTCTTGGAAAAATCTGCATTAATTCGATCCCATTGGAAATGCCTGCGCAGTAGCATGTTAAACGACACCAGCCGGAGGCCTCATCGCCTCTTTTTTTGTATGTGCAGTTCACTCTCCTTTCCCAAGCGAGGCCCGCTGCAATATCTGTACGGTAGTCTTGTTTTCTTCAATTACCTCCTGTGCCTTTCTCGCTCCTCGGCGCAGTCATACATTCACCTCACTCATTCAAAATGCCAAAAAGTACGGAATGCCTGTTGCTCAGTGGAATTTCAAGTCTGATCGCTATACACGCTTACTAGAAAAAAAAAACAAGAATAAAGAGACCAGGGGCCTTAAAAGTGGAATTGACAATGAATGTATCCAAGGCATTGTATCCAAGGCATGTACATAGCATTCATTGATTACGAAAAAGCATTTGACTCAGTTGAAACCTCGGCGGTGATGCAGGCATTGCGAAATCAGGGGGTAGACGAGCCGTACGTGAAAGTGCTGGAAGATATATATAGTGGCTGCACAGCAACCATAGTTCTGCATAAAGAAAGTAACAAAATTCCCATAAAGAAAGGTGTTAGGCAAGGAGACACAATCTCCCCAGTACTATTCACAGCTTGTTTAGAGGAAGTATTCAGAGACTTGGAATGGGAGCAGTTAGGGATAAGGGTAGATGGAGAATACCTCAGTAATCTGCGATTTGCTGATGACATTGCCTTGCTAAGCAACTCGGGGGATGAACTGCAAATAATGATTGATGACCTAGATAGAAAAAGTAGAAAGGTAGGTTTGAAAATCAATATGCAGAAGACTAAGGTAATGTTCAACAGCCTCGGGAAGGAACAGCAGTTTACATTAGGTAGCGAAATACTGGAAGTAGTAGGCGAATATGTCTACTTAGGACAGGTAGTAACCGCAGATCCGGACCATGAAAAGGAAATAACAAGAAGAATAAGATTGGGATGGTGCGCATTTGGCAAGCACTCGCAGATTATGACTAGCAGCTTACCGGTATCGCTCAAGAGGAAAGTATACAACAGTTGCATCTTGCCTGTACTCACCTATGGGGCTGAAACGTGGAGGCTAACCAAGAGAGTTCTACTTAAGTTGAGGACAACCCAGAGGGCTATGGAACGAAAAATGGTAGGGGTAACATTAAGAGATAGAAAGCGTGCAGAGTGGGTCAGAGAAATAACTCAAGTTACCGACATTCTAGTGGAAATTAAGAAGAAGAAATGGACATGGGCAGGACATGTAGGGCGAAGAGAGGATAACCGATGGTCGCTGAGGGTAACAAACTGGATTCCAAGGGAAGGAAAGCGTAGCAGGGGGCGGCAGAAAGTTAGGTGGGCGGATGAGATTAAGAAGTTCGCAGGGGTCAAGTGGATGCAGCTAGCACAGAACCGGGTTAAGTGGAGAAATATGGGAGAGGCCTTCGCCCTGCAGTGGGTATAATCAGGCTGATGATGATGATGATGATGGTATCCAAGGCTCCTCACGTAGTGCATTGTGCTGGTGTTGCTTTTTTTGTCTGAAAAAGGCAAATATAAAGGCTGTTTCACACTTAATATTTTCTTTTGGTATGACATCAATGCATGTGTAACATTATGCGCAAGCCAACTTGAGCTTCTGGCCCTTTTGTTTTCATGGTCTATTACTGGGAAATCACAAGCTGTCTCAAGCCGCTTGCTCAGTGAATTTCCTCGCAACTTAGACGTGCTAGTGTCTGCTTTTTCGGAAATATGAGCTTTTGTTGTGATGTTGTGCTGAATTAACAGTCGTCGAGCACAATCCCTGCGTCTAAGTGTTGAAAAAAAAAAAAGCCACTTCACTCGCACTGTGTGTTTGGGGCGGAGCGAACTTGACTTCAAAGTAAACCGGCGACAAAGGAGGTAGAAAGGAGGATGGAAGCCAAGGACATTCATGATCAACCGAATCGGCGGGTATGCTCTGAGCATTTCCGTTCAGCACGACCTCGAGGCTCTTTCAAAGGTTCACCAAAATTTCGGCGCTTCCTGGCTACTAGAAACGGTGGCTACTATGCAACGCAGTTCTGGCGGAGGCAGGCGCTTGCGCAAAACATATATTGAAAAAAGCATGATCATTAGCCAAATATACTCACTGAAAGGCGAAGGCCGTGAAAAACATGAGGTACACGTAGTCTCATGTTATTGAACGACGCGAGAGTGTCGATTATTTCCGCCCAATCTTATTTTGCAGATTTGCTTTCGCACACTTACATTTTGCAACACGTTTTCTTCCCCACTTCCTTATTATCTCAATTCATTCATAATTTCAAATCTACTCGTTATCTGGCCGCCCTATGCTACGAAACAGTTCGAAACACCATTGCGACGTAGACGTGAATCCCTTCTTAACTAAAAAGCACCGAACTTCCTAGATGATCTAAGCCTAACGTGTGTCACTACGGATCTAAGCGAACCGGAGGATTGGATCCTCATCTCATCCTCCTATCTCAAACTAGCTGCCTGAGTTGTTGCAGCTGGATCTCTCCCTTCTGCTCTCTCGTAAAGCCACACTTCCTGCCTACTAGTCAATCAGTACCAGGCGATGTCAAATACCAACTACCTCTCAGGTATCATATCATGGCGATTATCTGCTTTAAAGGAACCCTGATACAATATTTAGCCGATTTTTTTCCTATTAGTTATGTACAATGAGTTATACTGAAACTATTACCGGTGGTCGCTTTGTGTATTATTGACTAAATATTTTATTTTGCTCCTGAAAATGACTTCGGGCAATTGACGAAGCCAGAACATGGTGGCTTTTTTGGCAGCGCTTGTGACATCATTTGGCTCTGGTTTTGTGGCTTGGACGAACAGTAACTTTACGGCTAAAAGGGTTCATAAGTATATGTAACTTCTGTCATATTGTTGCGTTTTGCTTTATATCTACAAAATCAACATGTTTTTTTTTTTCGTTAAAACACTACACAGTATTAAAAAAACTGCTAGAGGCTCTGGCTACTCAACTACCTCCGGGACATTTTGCGTCTTACTACATAAATGGCTTTGCACGAATAGCTACCCTATATTCTCGTACAAAATCCTGTCTAAAAGGCTGGTTTCTCGCTGGTGATTCCTCGTTGAATTATTGCGCTGCCATGAGAAGAAAACTACACTGTACCTGTAGTGAAAACTCCCGTATCGTGCCAAACGGGTTTGAACCGGTCCTGTACTATCCCGTATAACTTTCATACCGGTATGACCAGTTCTGTATGAAGCCAAACAGGTTTATATCGGATAGGTTATGTCCGATATGAATCTCATCCGTACGGTTCGGTCCGGTATGGAGCTAATACAGGACAGAAGATTTCCTGTATGCATCTCAAACAGGACATCCCTAACCAAAAAAGATTAAATATGGCGGAGAAGACCTCTTTTGAGCTCATATACAGGACAGGTCATGTTCTGCTTAACTGAAACCGGACAAACCCGTCATGAATGGAACTGATACGGGACAGAGTATTTCCGCTTCTCAAAAGCAATTCGGGTGGATCGTGAAGCTCAACCAGAATGACCACATTGGAACATGCCTGCGCGCTAAATAAGCTTTAAACCATATATACTATACTGTCACGTGGTGGTGACCAGGGTCGATGACAGAAATGAAGACACAGGCTTGATGGTACAGAAATTAACTCTTTATTGGGCTGACTTGCGCCCGCAAAAGAACTAAGCAACTTGGCGGCGGCGCTAGCAGCAAAAGTGTTGGTCGATCGTCCAACGAAAAATGCTCGTCACACTCGTCAACGCTCAATTTAAAGGCTGCACAGAACAATCTAAATAACGTCGCAAACAGCTATCAGCACGGGCTGGAACATTGGGAAAGACAAACGAGTGGCCGGAATCTTCGAGATAGATCTCTTTGCATCTTGGCCTACAACGAAACTGATAAAGGTGTGACTCGCGACATCGAGCATTAACAAAGAAAGATTACAGAACTGATACGTAATCCAGAATCAGAGTGATAAGCCTGTATGCCGGTGGCTGTTAAAAAACAACAAATACTATTTTGAAGGTTTCGCGGCATTACTCCCCCCTTAAAAAAAGATCGCCTCGATGTTCCAAAACAAAGCAACTTAAACATAAACACTGCAAAGTTTAAACTCCACATTCTTTAACGCGCGTATTATGGCTTCAGTCGTACAACATGTACAATTTCTGGGCGTGCGCGTCACCGTTGTGATGCTGACGTTCCGTCGGGATTGACTTCATAGTCCAGTGGTCCGACGCGGCGAATGATTTTGTACGGCCCAAAGTAGCGACGCAACAACTTTTCACTAAACCCGCGACGGCGAATTGGTGTCCAAACCCTGGATTGCACTCTGCGTGGCGTCGTCGTAAGTTGTATCGTCGGCTGGCGGTGCGCTGTTGGTCTTAATACGCAGCCGGGCGAGTCGTCGGGCTTCCTCTGCACGCTACAGGTAGGCGGCGACGTCAAGGTTGTCTTCGTTGGTTACGTGCAGCAGCACTGCGTCGAGCGTCGTCGTGGGCTCCCTGCCGTACACAAGCTTAAGCGGGGTCGCTCTGGTCGTCTCCTGGACTGCCGTGTTATACGCGAAGATCACGTACGGCAAGATGGCGTCCCAGGTCTTGTGTTCAGCTTCGACGTACATGGCGATCATGAACGCGATCGTTTTATTCAGGCGCTCCGTAAGGCCATTGGTCTGGGGATGGTACGCAGTTGTTCGTCGATGGCTTGTATGACTGCATTCCAGGATGGCTTGCGTCAACTCTGCCGTAACCGCCGTTCCCCTGTCCGTGATGACCACTTCTGGGGCGCCATGTCGCAGGAGAATTTGTTCGACAAAAAAGTTGGCGATTTCTGCCGGGGTACCATTTGGTAGTGCTTTTGCTTCGGCGTAACGGGTAAGGTAGTCAGTGGCCATGATGATCTGCTTGTTACCCATAGACGAAGCTGGAAAGGGGCCGAGGAGATCCATTCCAATTTGTTGAAAGGGCAGGTCTGGGTGCGGAATCGGGTTTATTAGTCCTTCTGGTCTGATCGGCAGCGTCTTGCATCGTTGGCACTCACGACAGGTCTTCACGTAGGGAGCAACTTCGACAGGCAGTCGCGGCCAGTAGTACTTCACCTGGATTCGATGCAACGTGCACTCAAATCCGAGGTGGCCTGCTGTGGGCCCATCGTGCAACGCCTGCAGAATTTCTTGCCGAAGGGTTTTAGGCACTACGAGAAGCTGTGCGGTCTTGTTGGGTGCGAAGTTCTTCACGAGGAGGCCATTGATTACGTGAAGGATGATAAATGTCGCCTGAACACACCAGGAGGGGTAGCGGTCTTTCCTTCCAAGTAATCGGCGAGCGCTTTCAGCTCAGGGTCTGATCGCTGTTGTTCTGCGAAACTGCTGGCGCTTACCGGTCCCAAAAAGGCGTCACCGTCATCGTCCTTCGGGGGAGCGTCGACGGGAGCGCGGGATAAGCAGTCTGCCTCGGAATGCTTCCGGCCCGACTTATAGACTACAGTCATGTCAAATTCTTGAAGTCGTAGGCTCCATCTGGCAAGGCAGCCGGAAGGATCTTTCAAATCAGCCAGCCAGCAGAGCGCGTGATGGTCGCTTACCACCTTGAATGGCCGGCCGTATAGGTATGGACGAAACTTAGAAGTGGCCCAGATGATTGCAAGGCTCTGGGTCGTCCAGTAATTGACTTAGGATTTTGTGAGGGACCTGCTAGCGTAGGCGATTACTTTCTATTGTCCGGCACTCTTCTGGACGAGAACGGCTCCTAGGCCCACACTGCTCGCGTCGGTGTGAATTTCGGTCTCGGCGTTTTCATCAAAGTGGCCAAGTACAGGAGGGCATTGCAGGCGGCGCTTAAGTTCGTCGAAGGCTTCTCGCGGCGCTCCCCATTCAAAAGGTACGCCAGCCTTTGTAAGCTGCGTCCACGGTTTGGTGATCCGCGAAAAGTTTCAAATCGTCGATAATAAGCGCACATCCCAAGGAATCGGCGCACAGCTTCCTTGTCGGCAGGCGATGCGAGTTGTGCGATTACAGCTGTTTTCTCCGGGTCTGGGCGAATACCGTCCTTGCTAACGATGTGACTTAGAAACCGGAGTTTTTCGTTGGCGAAGTGACACATCTCTTCTTTTAGCGTTAGTCCCGATGACTTGATGGCTTCCAGCACTGTCTGTAGTCGGTTTAAGTGGTCTTAAAAGTTTGATGAGAAGACAACAACGTCGTCCAAATATACCAAACAACTTTGCCGCTTCAAGCCTTCCAAAACTGTGTCCATTACTCGTTGAAATGTGGCTGGTGCGGAGCAGAGGCCAAATCGCATCACCTTGAACTCAAAAAGACCGTCCGGTGTGATCAATGCTGTCTTCTCGCGATCTCTTTCGTCGACCTCAATTTGCCAATATCCGCTCTTCAGGTCCATCGATGAGAAGTACCTTGCATTGCAGAGCCGGTAGAGAGTGTCGTCGATGCGGGGAAGCGGGTAGACATCCTTCTTAGTAATGCTATTCAAGCGGCGGTAATCAACGCAGAAGCGAAGTGTGCCGCCTTTCTTCTTCACCAAAACGACTGGTGCCGCCCAGGGGCTCTTCGATTGCTGGATTACGTCATCAGGCAGCATTTCCTCTACTTGATCGCGTATGGTCTGGCGTTCTCGCGGCAATACACGATAGGGGCTTTGGCGCAGAGGTCAAGCGTGTTCGCTTGTTATAATGCGGTGCTTGCCAGTGGTGTTTGTCGTAGTTTCGATGATGACGAGAAAGACTCCCCGTAGCTTCGACGAAGACTGAGAATCTGGTCTTTCCTGCTGTTGGTCAATGCTTGGTTGATGTCAGATGTGGGCGGACGGAATTGGTCCGGTGCGCCTTCCAGCGTTTGGCCGTGGAGGGTGAATACATCTTTGAGGTCCGCTAATTCGTCGCGAAAAGCGACCGTCGTGCCCTTTTTGAGATGCCGGTATTCTTCGGTGAAGTTTGTTACCAGCACCCGAGCTTGACCTTTCCGGAATTTCGCGATGCCTCTTGCGATGCCGACACCTCGTTCTAAGAGCAATTGGTTATTTCCTTGACGATACCTTCAGCGGTTTCGATATTTGCGCTACCTACGCAGACTGCGACGCTTGATCGGGGCGGCATGGTCAATTCTTCATCGAGGACGTTTAGAGCGATATGTTGCGTCGACGTCGTCGTAGCAGGAATGGCTTTGTCTGCAGAGAGCTTGATGGGCTTGGATCGTAGGTCGATGATAGCCCTATGTTCATTTAGGAAGTCCATGCCTAAAATCCCGTCGTGGGTGCACTGCTGCAAGACCACAAAGCTGGTGGGGTAAGTACGCCCATTTACGGTTATTCTTGCAGTGCATCGTCCCGATGGAGTAATCCGGTTGCCACATGCGGTGCGAATCAGCGGGCCATCCCAAGCGGTGGTAACTTTTCTGAGCTGAGAGGCTAACGGTCCACTAATGACTGAATAGTCTGCTCCGGTGTCTACTAGGGCAGTGACTCTGCGACCGGCGATATCAACTTCAAGGTCACTTGTTCGCGTCCTCGCATTGCACGTGGGCCTTAGTGTCCGATCTCGGCTCCGTCGTTTGTTCAGGTCATGGCCGAGGCATACCGTTGTTACTTCGCTGGGCGGCGGTGTCTGCTTGCACTCTGGTCGTGTTGTCGTCGATGTCGTCGTGTGGAGTCGCGGTGAAATGGCTGCGTCGTCGTTAGTGGCCGTCTGCGGCGAAGGATGTTCGTCTTTTCGCAGTTGAGCAACCTTACCTCCAAAGGTTCCTCTGTTTAGTTTCCCATGCGCGGGCTTGGGGACCTTCCGCGCATACTCTCATCATAGGTACGGCCTGGCGACGCAAAGCGGGCCTTTTACGGCGATGGAGATCTGAACCGACGGCTTGGTGGCGCAATCTCACCGCTACGCAGATAGTTGTCAATTTCTTGTGGTCGTTCACCTTGGCGTGGTCGTGGAGCGTCGTCTGCAAATCCGCGGAGACCGATTCGTCGGTACGGGCAGTGCCGCAGAATGTGGCCGGCCTCACCGCAGTGGAAGCATAATGGCCGGTTATTCGCTGTCCTCTATGCGTCGCACTTCCTGGGCTTGTTGGTCGTTGGTAGGCTTGGCAGGCGGGGGCCAAGGGGCGGCTTTCAGGAACAGGACGGTAGCGGCGAGGGCTCGGAAAGTCATCACGTCGGGGAGGAGGGCGACGTAATGCAGCAGCTTGTTTCATCGCTGTTGCCTCTTGTGCTGCAACAGTCTCAGCCGTCGCTTGAGGAACGCCCAGCGCCTGCTGGACGTACTTCTTCACGGACGACGTCCGCGAGCGCCGCCACCTGCGGTTGTTGCGATGATGGCATCAGTCGGCGGAGCTCCTCTCGCACGATCTCCCGGATGAGGTCCCGAAGGTTCTCTCAGCTTGTAGATGCGCTGGGGTAGTGGCTTCAGTAGTCAGGTTGAAGTGGTCGCTCGTAATGGCGCATCCGGTTGTCCATCGTCTTCTCGATGGTAGACGCTTCTGTTTCAAATTCCGCCACAGTTCTTGGCGGATTTCGCACAAGACCGGCAATGAGCGACTCTTTAACGCCTCGCAATAAAGGTTTGACTCGCTCACCTTCGGTGATATCAAGCTCGGCGCGGCGAAAGAGGCGCTTCATCTCCTCAGCGTACGCCAGGTCAGGCTCGTTAGAGAGTTCGTCTTGACTAAAGGAGGGCCTGGGCTCTTTCCTTTCGGACGACGCTTGAAAAGGCAGTCAGAAACGCATCCTTGAAAGTCTCCCAATCCTTAATAGTTGCCTCATGATTTCCGAACCAAACTCGGGCATGTCCTTGAAGAACGAAGTACACTTGCCTAAGTTTCGCGGCGTCGTTCCAGACGTTGAATTCTGCCACACGATCGAAAGGGTCCATCCAGTCTCCCGCATCTTAATCCGGTCGTCCATGGAAGCAGGGGGGCTCACGGGGCTGGACGAAAACAACCGGTGCTGTAGGCTGGGCCATTGTCAGCGACGATGCCTTCCGAGATCGAATGGGGTCAGGCAGCAGATCGTGTTCGGGTTGTAGGCCTTGGGTTTTCGCTTGAAGGATCAAAGGCAGCACCTCCACCACATGTCACGTGATGACAGAAATGAAGACACAGGATTGATGGTACAGAAATTAACTCTTTATTGGACTGACTTGCGCCCGCAAAAGAACTAAGCAAATCGGCGGCGGCGATAGCAGCAAACGTGTTGGTCGATCGTCGAACAAAGAATTCTCGTCACACTAGTCAACGCTCAATTCAAAGGCTGCACAGAACAATCTAGATAACGTCGCAAACAGCTACCAGCATGGGCTGGAACATTGTGGAAAGACACACGAGTGGCCGGAATCTTCGAGATAGATCTCGGTGCATCTTGCGCTACAATGAAGCTGATAAAGGTGTGGCTCGCGACATCGAGCATTAACAAACAAAGATTACGGAACTGATACGCGATCCAGAATCAGAGTGATAAGCCTGTATGCCGGCGGCAGTTGAAAAACACCAAATACAGTTTTGAAGGTTTCGCGGCAATACGTTACAACTTTTCTTTATATGTTCCACAATTACCTAGAAAATATGAAGCCGTGGATGCGTGCGCTAGCATGTACATACGCGCATCGCGTTTCTCTTGCGTGTGCAACAGTCGATGCAGCTTGTACGATCTTGCGATGCATCTTCATATCTGCGACTGATGATCTGCCACCTTCAACGCGAAAGTGGAAGCAAGAACGTAGCATTTATTTAGCGAGGATAAAATACGCTCGAGAATAAATCAAACACATCGCTGACCATCGAAATATGCACAAGAGCCGGGCATCGGCAGTCGATTCCTCGAGTGTTTACGAATGCAAAACACTTGGTCGGAAGTAAATTCATTGCCTTCGCTGCTCCGCTGGCAGCAGGCGAAGCTAAAACAAGCATTATAACAAGTGTTATGTGCGCGGCATATCTCTGTCTGTAGAAGGATTTCATGCGTTCGAAGACGATGACAAAAACATCAGCACTAGTAAATTGCGACACGCTGAGGCTTGTCTGCAATAAAGGGATGCATTGTAAAGATGCTGGACACGGATAACCCTTCATGATAGCCTGGAAAAGGATTCACCGTGTTTAAAGGGCGATCGGTCAATTACGACCACAAATTCTACACCCTACAAAAATACACGAAGTACGAAAGAGCAACGTCGACTACACAAACAGAAAAACGATATCCCGCCGTGGTGTTAGGGCGTGTGCTTTTTGACCGTGAGGACCGAAGTTCGAATCACGGCATGTGAATTCTTTTTGTTTCTTTTCTGTTTCAAATGTAGTCATGTTAGTTTATAGTTCTGTATGCTTTTTCCAGCCTGCCGTCGTTTTTTTTTTTCTGGAACAAGGGCCACGGACCATACAGGAGTTTTAGGAATGGAAGCTCCGCGCGGGTTCATTTCGGTTCAGCCTGCATCAAATAACCAGAAACCGCACGAACCCTTCATTTCTAGAACTGATACCGGGCAGAGTATTTCCGCTTCTGAACAGAAGCCGGGCCGATCGATTAAGCTCAATCAGAATGACAATGCCATGCAGACACGCCGGCGCACTAAATAAGCAGGATACCAAACATATTGCCACGTGCCTAGCGCCGCGCGACAGCCGTGTTTGGTGCCGACGACGACGAAGCGGTGGTTTGCACGAGCGGCGCGCTGGGGCTGGACTCTGTGTTCGGAACTACAAGCCGACCTTATTATCGGGTCCTCGGCTACGTGTACCTTCACGGCTCCCTCTGACTTCAGTCGTGACAATATTATAAAACTATTCTGTATATAAAGAGCATGCTTCTTTTGATAAATACCCTGAAAATACGACGCCGTTGAAGGGTGCGCTTGCAAGCATATACGCGCATCTCGTCGCTTTTGCGCGTGCAACTGTCGCTGCAGCTAGTACGACCTTGCGGTGCGTCTTCATATCTGCGACTGAAGATCTGCCGCCTTAAACGAAGCACGAACGTATCATTTCGCTAGCGGTGACTGAAATATGCTCGAGAAAAAATAAAGAACCATCACTGACCATCGAAAGATGCACAGATAGCCGCACACCGGGCGATGATTTCTCGAATGCTTACATATATAAACCACTCAGTCGGAAGTGTATTCATTGACGTGGCTGCTCCGCTGGTAGAACGGGAAGTTAAAACACACAGTATTACAAGTATTAGTGCATCGGATATCTCTGTATGTAGCAAAACTTAAAAGCGTTCGTAGACGATGGAAAACACATCAGCACTAGTAAATATGATAACTTGAAGTTTGCCTGCAAATAAGTGACGCATTATAAAGATACGAGGCATTTGTGAACCGTCATGATAGCCCGGAAAAAGGTTCAGCGTGTTTAAAGGGCAATCGGTCAATTACGGCCACAAACTCTGCAGCCAAGGAAAATATACAAACTATGAAAGAGCAAAAATAGCTACATATACTGATTCATAACCCCTGGGCCCGTAACCTGCCGTGGAGTATGGGTTAAAGCGCTATCTCAAGACCATGCAGACAGAAGATCGATTCCATAATTGGCAATAAATGTTTTTTATTTTATTGTTTTTTTTTCTGTTTTAAATGTACTCGTGTTATTTTATATTGTTGCATGCTTTTTCCAGTCTGGCGACGCATTTCTTTCCGGAAACAAGTGCTATCAATCATACAGGACATTCCGGTGTCAGGATTCCGCGCGTTTCATTCCGGACTGTACAGGAATTGTCTGAAATAGCTTACAATCCTGTATCGCAGATCCTGTACAGTAAACCTGTACACGATTTCCTGTGTGAATTTTATACAGGGGTTTTCAGTTGAGACCCCACTGCTAGAGCAGCGAAGGCGCTAGATGCAGTGGCTGTCGCGAAGGGCTGGTGCGGTCTCCATAAGGTGCCGCACTCGGGGGGTGCATCTTGGCCGTGAGAGGGGGGCAAGGGTGAGGGGCGAATTTACGTATTGTGTAAGGGCGCGCATTGGAGCCGCTAAGACACTGATTGGCAAGGGTGATCTCGTAAAGCAAATTATTTTATTGAGAGGAGTGCTTAAAAATACATTCCAGACTTCACGTCATTTTAACATTGGACAGGGCCTGTGTATGCGCGTGTGCCTTGGAAAAATTTGTATTAATTCGATCCCATTAAAAATCCGTGCGCAGAAGCATGTCAGACGACACCTGTCGGAGGCCTCGCTGCTTCATCGCCTTTTTTTTTGTATGTGCAGTTCACTCTCCTTTCCCAAGCGAGGCCCGCTTGCAATATCTCTACGGTGATCTTTTGTTTTCTTCATTTATCTCCAGTGCCTTTCTCGCTCCTCGGCGCAGGTATATATCCGATTCACACTTACAAAATGCCGAAAGGTACAAAATGCCTGTTGCTCAATGAAGGTTCAAGTCTGATTACTATACGCGCTTACTGGAAAACAAAATGAGAAACCGGGCACATTTAGCAAGGCCAGGGGCTTTAAAAGGGGAATTTATAGTGAATGTATCCAAGGCTGCTCTCGTAGTGCAATAAGCGGTTTTTGAATTTTTTCTCTGAAAAAGGCAAATGTAATGTGAAAATGAGGAATGCAACTCAAAGCGTTCAAGAAAAGAGCCTGGAGACGACCGCCCTCTCCCAGCTCCAAAAGGCTGTTTCGCGCTTAAATTTTTTTTTTTTGGTATGACATCAACTGCTGGCCCTTTTGTTCTCGTGGTCTATTACTCGGAAATCACAAGCTGTCTCAAGACACTTTCTCAGTGAATTTCCTCGCATTTTACACGTTGTAGGGTCTCTGCGTTTTTCAGAAATATGAGCTTTTGTTGTGATGTGCTAAATTATTAGTCGTCGAGCACGATCCCTGTGTCAAGTGTTAAAAAGAAACAAAAAGCCACTTCACTTTCACTGCGTGGTTGGGGAAGAGCGAACTTGACTTCAAAGTGAACCATGGGGACAAAGGAATTAGACAGGAAGATGCGATTCAGCGCTTAAAATGCGAAGATGGGGGATGGAGGGGGGAGCGCTCCGTGCCTCCGCACCAAGTGCTGGTGACCCTAGCGATGCCACTGGCTAGACGAATGCCCTTTCATATATTCCCCTCTCGACATAACTAAAAAGATACGGATGGAAGCCTTAGACCTCCACGAGCAACCGAATCTGCAGGTGCGCTCTGCGCGTTTCGCTCGAGCATGACTTTGACACTCCTTCGAAGATTCACCAAAAATTCCGCATTTCCTGGCTACGAGAAACGGTGGTTACGATGCAAGGCAGTGCTGATGGAGGCCGGCGCTTGCGCAAAACATTGATTGAAAAAGGTATCACGACGCATTGGCTGTGCAGTGAAAGCTCGTGCCCATCGGATCCTATCGAAGTTAATACATAATCAAGGGTAAAGCACGTTTACTCCTACTCTTTTCTAAGGGACTCAACATCACGAGCAATGGCCCTGGCATCAGCTCACTAGTCTCTCGCCTGTCGTCTGACAGTGATCAATCAGATTAACGCGCATGAACACATTCGTTGAAAGCTAGAATCGTTTGGATTATTTAAAATATCGCGCGTGGAGGAAATCAACATTCGGTAAACACGGTGCGACAACGCGAAGTCTGCGAACCAAAAGCCAGCCTGCGATATATTATCTTAATGGGCAAGGCGCAGTCCCTCATCTGTACTCTTTTTTCCGGGGTCTCGGAATGTTAAGTGGAAGGAGAGGGAGGACAGGCGCCATTTTTCATTGTCAATATCTTCGTTGTTAATGCAGCTAGCTTAAAAACTCTTGCTGAGGAATGGAGTTGCAAGTGAAGGACTACCTTTCTTTCGTCATCATTGCTTAACCTGTTTGTGAGTCATTTCTTGGGCCTTTTATATGGACGTAAGCGTTTAATGCCTGTCTATCGGAACCTTGCAATTTTTATATGCAAAAAACTATGAGCAGGTAACCGATCGTCAATAACGACACAAGCTTTATTGAGCTTTCGAAGATAGTTAATTCTAACTGTTCGACTTAGCTCGTTTTGCTTTCTGTGTATCTTATTCTCCGTACGATTGAACAGAGCTGTCAATACTAATATTGCCTAATTATTTTCCATGGAAGGAGTATCAAATATTTGGTATATATTTGCAACAAAAAAAATTAGAAAACTTTTTAAAGTGCTCAGAACTTTACAATGTTGCCATAAAGAATCGGTAACTGGTCATATCCTGGAAAAAGAACTACTTAGGATTATATCTAATACAAACTGTCACTGCTTTTTATATTGTTTTGAAATTATAGTTTTTCTAATTTGACAAACGTAATAGCTCATTAATAGAACAACAAATATTTTTGTTCGCCCTTATGTGACGAAACAGACTACATTTAAATAAGAGGATAATGAGCCATCTCTGATTACTTATCGAAATTGGAGCAACAGCTCAAAAGCCGACCCTTTAGCCCAGCATCCCCTTTACGTTCCTTTTTTTCTTCAAAACACTATTTGAAGGACTAAATATGGTAAATGTTTGCAGTAATTGAACCAAGTTAGGCGGGCAAAAGCGTCTGTGCGAAGGATGAAAGTGATTGACGTTCAGTGCACAGCTTGAGAATGTGTAGCAATCTGCACGCCTTCCAATCACCTGCGGCCCTTATTATTTGGTGTAATGAAAGAGGTTTGCACTGCGTTTTGTGGAAGTTCGCTTTCCTTATGAGTACTTATTCCCTGTTTCAAGAAACATATTCTGTTCAAAATGTATCGGGCACAAAGCGTTAAAACGGGTACGCAAAATGCCGGTCTCGCCTGTTACTAAAACGTTTTTTTTTTTAAACTTCATACCTAAGGTCTGCCTGTTAAAGTGTACTTCACGAAAAAAAAAAACATTTTCGTTTCTTATGTTAATATGTCGGCTATGTCATACACCTGAAACCATCGCACACTGTTTTGTTGCCTGCAAAGATGCTATAATATTTTAGGACGTTCTGCAAAAACACTCAAGAAAGATTATTTGAATTCCCATAATGGTGAGTTGTTTATTGACCACCGAACAAGACCATGAACCCCTTGACATGATTTTCCTCCTTGGACTGCACAGCCTGTGGAAAACGTGTGTTCGATCGGAATGTTGAGCCTCTCGCTTCCCCCAGTACTCGTTTCGGCCAGACAATGCACCAGGTTAGACACTTACAAAGATAGTGACTATCAACCACTGGCTGCCATTGTTGATGTGTTGTCTTTCCTTGCCACCGTGTTAGTGAAGTTGTGCTAAGTTTTATTCTTGTTGTGCGGTCTTGCTTTATATGCTTCAAATGGACTTTTCGCCTTCAGGCTGGTTACTTTTTAAATAATGAATGTAATTGTTTCCTGCATTTAAAGGCATATAATAAATACCGTGCTGAAAAAAAAAAAGCAGAGATAGCTACGACAAGCGATACGCACATTCTGAGATATAACCCAGGAATTAAATTTGATGCTGGCGACTGTATTGTTTTCACGTCTCTTCTGAGCTTAGAATATGTAATTCGCAAAATTATTCACTGTGTTTAAAATGTTATTTCGCACCAAAATTTATACGGGGCGCAACTGGTTAGACAGATCATACTGTGCGAAAGCACTGCATTAAATATTCTTGCCAGGACAATTCGACTGTTAAGTCCTGTTCACATGCAAGCGATCAAGCGAACTCTTCAAGAGCGGCAACGACAGAGGAAAAAATTTTCAACTTGTTGGAACTGCGTAGCTTTCGCCGCCGCGACTGTTCAAAACAGGTTTTTGCGTAGGCGCTGTAGAAATTCGAGTGCTTTTCTTTGCATTGAAACAGTCTTTACGTCACGATCTGGCGTGCAATGGCAAATCAGCACAACGATTTTTGACAAGAGTTTCGCTCAGCTGTGGTTTTCGCATGAGTGTTTGACAATAACAGGAAGCCTACAATGGACAGGCGGTGCCTAAAGTTTTCCTGTTGACGTTTAAAAACTGCTGCCTTCAGTCGCTTGGGCCGCTAGAGGTGCGGAACTGTATGCTGTACATTGCATGTCCACGCGAATGATTGATGGCATATCTCAACTATCTCTAGACTGCAACAGACTCTTCCTTCTCCCACCATCTTTCTTTTACATTTACTGCCTTGCTGTAATACTACATGTTTCAGTTTAAGCATGTTTACCCCACAGTGACCACTACACGTTTCAGTTTAAGCATGCTTACCCCACAGGGACCACAGCCAACTGTACCAGGTTGCGAGACGGTAGCAGAGAAGGGACAGCGAACTAGGACTGGGATGGCTTGGCACCGGTGTAATCAGCCATGACTTCAGTGGGTTTGCCATCTCATGCATAACCAAAATATGACATCCACTTAGGCCTGCCTTTGCTGATCTCTACAGCGTTGAGGAAGCTTTATCATGCAATTGAATATCAATACCAAGTAGCCCACAGCCAGAATCGTAAACATTCGCAGGTATGCTGACAAAGTGTGCCAATGCTGTTTAGGCAAGCATCATTGTAAGGACAGCCTTGCAACTTGGTAATGATAGAAATAACGAGCGACGATTAACTGCATAACACAAGCACCCCGATTTCTTAGGCAGCAAATAAATTTAAACTCTGTAAATATTTGTCTCCTGTATCTTCTACCATGACAACCAAAATTTCACTGCAACGTGCATTCTTTGGCATAACTAGCCCGCCTGATTCGTGCAGCTTCAGCATAATTAGGAAATGGATATTTTGCCGAAATCTAAGTCAGACTCTCCCTGCAGGGCTTGTTTTCTAAAAAAAAAAGGTCTTGTTATCAGAAAACACTCTCGGTCTTTGCTGAAATGAAAAGAAGCAGGCGGTTTTACACCGAATTCAATTTAAAGCCGCAAATGTGTCGCACCCAAGGAGCGTGACGAATGGCCCGTAACAGTCATCTAGGAGCAAGGCGCGCTGGACAATCATTAGTCGCTTCATCCGGTAATTTACATATAAAGGACAGGCATACAGCTATTGAACCCTTTCGACAGCTCTCTCTAGGTCATCTTGAAGACAACTGTTGAAACGAAAACAGAACTTGCCCCTGTGCGTTTCTTCAAACAATGTACGAGTGGTAACGAGACCATTTGGTGGGAAACAAAAGCCTCGCAGAAACGCCCACTTACAAGTTGTCAATTGCACACATCAATGCATATAATCAAGATCGTTCGATGATAACCAACACTGTGTTTTTTTAGATCTTACCCAGAAAAAAGACGCAGGTGTTCAGCAGACCTTCGTTCACATCTCTCTGCACAGTGTTAGAAATGGTTTGCGCCTCGGTATCGCACCGCCGCCAGCAGTTGTTACATGCTGCTTGGGGGCCCATCGGTAGCGTTGGTCCGGTGGTTCGGTGGACGGCATCAACGGTCCAAGCAAAGAAGAGGCGTCTACCAACAAAAAACGCTTAATATATCACGAAGGAATGGGCAGAGAAGCTGGCCCGGAGAGAAAACTGACACGCTCACAAAGCTGGTGTCTGGCGTCGTCTCTACGACGTCTCTATGTAGACTCCCAAAAGTCTCTCCCATCCGCCCACCCACCTATTCGCCCATCCATCCGTCCATCCATCCATCCATCCATCCATCCATCCATCCATCCATCCATCCATCCATCCATCCATCCATCCATCCATCCATCCTACATACATACATACATACATACATACATACATACATACATACATACATACATACATACATACATACATACATACATACATACATACATACATACATACATACATACATACATACATACATACATACATACATACATACATACATACATACATACATACATACATACATACATACATACATACATACATAACCCCGCCGGGGTGGCGCAGTGGTTACGGCGTTCGACTACTGTTCCCAAGGACGCGGGATCGAATCCCGGCCTCAGCGGCAGCTTTTCGATGGAGGCGATAAGCAAGGCGCCCGTGTGCTGTGCGATGTCAGTGCACGTTAAAGAACCCCAGGTGGTCGAAATCTCCGGAGCCCTCCACTACGGCGTCTCTCATAGCCTGAGTTGCTTTGGGACGTTAAACCCCACCTACCACCACATACATACATACATACATACATACATACATACATACATACATACATACATACATACATACATACATACATACATACATACATACATACATACACCCCGCCGGGGTGGCGCAGTGGTTACGGCGCTCGACTACTGTTCCCAAGGACGCGGGATCGAATCCCGGCCTCGGCGGCAGCTTTTCGATGGAGGCGAAAAGCAAGGCGCCCGTGTGCTGTGCGATGTCAGTGCACGTTAAAGAACCCCAGGTGGTCGAAATTACCGGAGTCCTCCACTACGGCGTCTCTCATAGCCTGAGTTGCTTTGGGACGTTAAACCCCACAAACCAACCAACCAACCAACATACATACATACATACATACATACATACATACATACATGTGTTTGCGGACGGCTATATAACTGCGCGGAAAGCGATGTATTGAGTAGTGCGGTTGTAGGCAGTTCGTTTCCCGGCGGTCTCATTGGCGCTGTGTCCAAATATCCGTATTATCTTGTTGCCGTAAAGCCTAGCGTTCTGTGAACAATTTTGTCACCTGGTTGTATGCTGAGTTCCCGCTACGGTTCTAGTAACAACGACGGAAAGGTGGCTTTCTTGTTTCCCGTTCGATGTCGACAGAAGTGGAGATGTGCATTCCTCCGAACACAAGTGTTCGAACTCTGATTTACCTCCCCAAACTTGCGTGTACGTGAGAAACATTTTGGCACTATGTACATCAATCGGTACTGTAAGTTCGCAGCGTATTGAAAAAAATGCCTGCCTTTCAAAAGCTGGCACAACTGAAGCCTGCAGCTATTGCGAAGGTATTCCAATGGCTCGCAGAGTGAATTATAACAAAGCCACGTCCTCGGCCATCTGCAAAGTGGGGCCATATCTCATTCTTTATGAAATATCGCTATATATTTCTTTCACTCTGGTAAGACTAGAGGCTTTGCAAACGTCTGCGCATATTGTGTTTGTTTATTTAGCATGTGTTTATTTATTTATTTATATAGGCTCAGCGCCCAAAGAAATTGCAAATGAAATTAGACGGAGATACATTGCATAACACAGAATATTCCGCCGCCACCGTGAGTAGCAGGCATTCAGTTCTTAAACAACCGCCATGCTTTTTGTTCCTATCAGCGTCCCCGCATGCGCTTTCTTTGTGGGTGCTAGGCCTCCCAAATAAAGTGTCTCTTTTCAAAAGAATGCGCAGTTTTCCTCGTTTCTGATCAGCCTTTACCACGACGTGAGAGTATGTTGATGCACTGTTAATTCTGTACGCGGTGCTCGATCTTTTATTTTGCGAATATACACAGCCAATGACCACCACAGCTAAGTAGAAAAAGTAATTTACAATCCATCGTGAAGACCGAAGTACGATGCTGAGCCGTGTGGATAAGCACGTCGAAGATCTGAACTGCGTTATTCGATGGAAATCTGAGAAATCGGCGATACCATGTCCTATAGCATTTTCTCTTTTCATAAAGTCAAACAATGCTGCCAAAGTGGTAAAGCAATGTCCACTAAAATGCAGAATAATAACCCTAAAAAGTTAAGTGAATATTATATCTGCAGTTCAAGTATCGCTAACAAGCTTGAATGTGCTGTGTTTCCTAAATGTCAGCGCCATGATTATGCGTGGTGCAATCAAGCACTAGGATATTTTACGCTTTCGTAGCCTACAGTCTCAGACGCTTAGTTATGAACCATCCAGAAAAATCCCAAATCAGCCAATGGTCAGCATGCTGCAAGATGAAACCCGGTACTGTTAAAACTCTGCCGAGGTAGGTCAACCACATGGGCAGTTGAGTGAGCAAACCAAGCTCAGTACGTATCCTGTGAGTGTTATCTGCTAACACGGCCTGTGCCTTAGCATTCACTGCATTGAGTTGCCTCGTATGTGTTGTTTGGTCAGCACACCATGCGTTTCAGCAATTTTTCCGTGCTCCATTATTAAAGCTAAATATCTCGTCCTAGCAGCTCGATGAGCAAATGTAAGGGGAAGCTGTGAATATGCCGGCGGCGCCTACTTCATGTAAGCGTCGAGTTGACTACGATTACTTATGTGCAGCGGATATATGACCTCGGCTTAAACTTCTAGGAAAAAATAGAAATAGAATATAACAGCAGGAACGTGAATGTAGAACTTCAGGGAGTAACCCCGCCATATGCCCCTGGGGTGGACGACTGCTTGCGGCCCCTCGATCGGCGCCAGCGCCCCTCACGGCTGCTTTTCTCTACTAAACAAACTTCGGCAAGAATTTAATAACCATTAGGAGTAATGAAGGTCTCTGATATTAGTACTGTAGTGAGGAGCGATGAATAAGTATTACCAAGCCCGCCAAAAAAGCCAGTCTACCATCATGAGCATTTCTCTCGTTTTCCGAGTATTCCCTTATTCACGGTTTGTAACTCGGTCAAAACAGAAACCAAAGACATAAGAGGCAATTTAGGTTCCGTCGATAAACGTACGACTCGATAGGGCTTCACACACACCGATTATAGCTTTGTTTTTTCATACGCTTACGCCAAGCATTAGGAAACATTGGCTTTCCATTCTGAGCTCTGACACTTTTGAGGGCATTTTCCTTTTTTCAACTGTTTTGGTTAGAAATTGATCGAGGTTACATTTAAAGTTTTTTCGTTAGCATAATAAAGCAGTGGCTTTCCATTGTGAGCAGTTCAACACCATCAAAACCATTTTTCACATATCCAGTGATTCCAATGACTAAGTTGATCAACTTACGCTGCATTTTCTTAGCCTTTCATGCAGTGGGTTTTTATTATGCGGAATTTGACAACCTATGAACCGCCTTTTTAAACTTTTCATACCTTTATTCACCAATAAACAATTATTTACAAAGATTTCAAAAACTCCTCTTCGCCTTTTAAACACAAGTCACTCATCAATGACTAGAATAACAAATCACCATAATATGTTTTTTTTTTACATAGCACCAAATGATTTCCTACACAGTGTACCGACGCCGCTGACGGCTTTTCAGCTGAAGGATCTACATTATTATTATCTTGATGTAAAATTTAGGTCTAAAAACTTCAGAAAATCATTCACAGGCAAAATAAATTGCAATTGGTTTGAAGAATGGCCACCCTAAGTGCAATTACGCTAGCAATATCTGCGACGAACGCGGCGGCGACGACACCTCTGAGTCACCGCGCCGCGGAGGAGTCGGCGGTTATCCAGGCGCGCTAGCTGAGAATCGAGGTGACGTCACTGCCCCCCGGCGCATGCGCAGCGGGCGCGGCGTCGGTGGCACCTCTGAGTCACCCGAGCAGGGGAGGAGTCGGCGGCGGCTAGAACTCGACTTTTCAGCTGTGCTCCGTGCGATGTGACTCACTCCCCGCGCATGCGCAGATTGGCTTATCGGGGGATCTGCAAAATGGCTCAGCCACTAAGGTAGTCTTGCTTACGCAACAACAAGAACAAAATATAATATAGTACACAAAACTAAAACGTAATTATTTTTAGGCTTTTCTGAAACGACCCGTCGTGTTCGGCGATGCTCATGCTCTCCTTACTTATTTCTCTACTGTGGACAATATTAGGTTGGCGCACTACCTGCCAACTTTGGAGCGAAAAACATTATCCGCGTAGCTAATGAGTTTCGCACCGCAGTTATGTGGGCAAATAAATGTTTTACATTTATAGCAAACACTCTACTGACTTATCAGCGGAAGCTCTTAATCACATTAAAAATGATATCTATGGATAATCTGTTGATCCCGACTTACACTGAATTCACGCAACGCAGAGAACAGAAATAATTCAGAACAGTCCACATAGCGTCAGCGAACGCTTTTCTTAAACGCAGGTGTATAGATTTTTCGGACTGTATCAGCGGACGCTTTCCGATGCCAGATTTCACGTCTCGTTAACGACCTGAGGATTTCGTCTAAATTAAGAACCACGCCTTGGGATTTGAGGAGCCCATGGGTTTGAAGCTATATTTAAGAGCACTTCAAGAACATACGCGGTACTAAAACACCTTTTATTGATTTTCTGCGCAGTAAATAGAAGAACACTCGATTTTAAAATCTAATGTGCGTGCTCGAACAATCAGTGAAGCAGCGCCCGACCGGCCCAAGTGAAAAGGAAACGGCATATCCGTTAATGAAATTCGCCGTCGTGTGTCGCTGACATCGGTGCCAAAACACTAATTATAAAACCGGATTAATATATTACGCGCTACGATTTCGCCGTTATGATTGGGCGTTGGGGCATCAGGGAGGTGTAAAGAACCTAGAGGTCGGTTGGACTTTAGCGGCCTAGCGAACGTCACGGCGCCCCTTTGAGGCAAAATTGCAACTTGAAAGTGTAAAGCGTTTCCCAAAAAGTGCAATTATTAAGCGTTTTTTTAGAAGTACTGCGTTTTTGCAACGAGAGCTACAATGGCCTGCAACTGCAGAGGTGTAGTTCTGCGCATTTGCGAGCAGCCGAGAGATGTCGCAGCGCGAAACTGGCGCGCGCCTCGCCGCTGCCACGACAGCATCGCTTTGTCAGCTTTGCACATGCGCGCGGAGACGTGTGACATCAGTAGGCGCGCCACCGCCTTGTCATCAAGAACGCCTGAGTGTTTCTACGTGAAAGAAGCAATCGCCGCCACACAGTTCCCAACCGTACCATTATCGAAAGGTGAGACTTGTTCCGTCCAGCTGATTGAAAGTGATGTAGTCGCTGAAGCGGCATACGTGTCGCCAAACTCCGTCAAGGCAACCCTTGACGTGGTTGCCACCTTCGTTCTTAGTTGTGCTGTAGAACTGTGTCTCATGGCAGAGGATATTATAGGATCCCTGCCTCTGTTATCGTTCCCCTGAAAGACAAGTTCAACCTTGAGCTCACCAGCTACCTTTGCACGAAGACCATGCAGTGGGATCAACGATCAGCCTGATCTACCAGAGAAAACCCTTCCAGTCAAGGTACTGCCTTGGAGCCATCGAGACGGCTTCCTGCTACTCTACCGATCATCGGGCAGTCTTGGTGGCATTTGAGAAGCAAGATGAGCAAGAACAAGAGCTGTAAATAATAAGTGCTTAACGCTTTGCTGCATAACAGAATGTCTCGTCTTTTTTGTAGCCACAGTTAGTCGTTAGACGGGGGAGACACCAAAGCAAACAATTCTACGTAACCGGGGCAGAAACTAAAGGTAAACGACAAGGTGTAACCAAGCTAAAAGTGTACGTACCTCTCGCCACGTATATCCTGGCATAGCTGAGCTACGCCACTGCCAATGATGTTTCACTTGTTTGATGAAGTGTTGCTATGCGAGGCGATCATTGTTCGGAAATAAAGGCTGCTTTATTCAGTTAATATTACACCTTGGAAAATGTTAGCTTGTTTTCAAGCCTGTCTTTGAATCTTGGTGCTATGAAATGACGAGACCGAACAAGAAGAATTTGTATTCCTTGTATAATTGAAACTAGCGACAAGTATGCCATCATGCCATTCATTTCGCTTTTGCTGTATAAATTACTATACTTGCGAGCCGTCCATGCACGGTGTTCAAACCAATTTTAGCCAAGGGTTGATTGAGCTTCCTTTATTGAATAGGAAGGGTCGTGACCATAGATGGGGGTAAATGGTAGTAGCCAGAATCTTCATTCTTTGCACAGGTCCTCCCTTAAAATATATTGCTCTGACCAATCCACTTAGGCAGCCATACTTCAGAAATATCGTTTGTGTGTTAGCATCAGTTTGTAGAAGGGAACGGTAGTTCAGGCGGTAGGGTGGCCAAAACATAAAACATTTGAGGTAGTCCAGGGAAAACTGTTTATTAGATATGCCAGCTGACTTCTGCGCCACATGATATTTTTTGTTTGCAAATGATTACTTGTTAATTATGATAATTGTTCTCAATTACTAAATATTGATTTTAGCAAATACATCTGAGCTTTAGAGTTGGACAGCATCTCCAGAAAAGCCCTTCCGTTCATTTACGATATTAAAAACCTCACATGTAAACTTCTTACCGAGCTCCAAAAGAAGCTCACAAAATGCAAAAGTAAATCACGTGACTGGCGCACTGGTGCATTCGTGCGAAACGATTCCGCAGCTCTGAACCGTAGTTTGACTGAAAGAAATCAGCTTTGGCTTGGCTGCAGCGGCAGGCCGATATGTCGGCGAAGTTTCTTCGCCCCCGTCAGCCAGCTGGCGCATGTGACGGAGCAAGTTGGAGCGAACTCGCCGCTCGCGGTGCAACCATCGCCAATACACAAGCCTACGGCAAAATTGGGCCGTTGAGTCAGGGCTGCTGCTAATTTCGTTAACTCAAAGCAAGAATGGGAGCACCACAATGGTCACGCGCGAGATCGCGTCACGTGATAGTATTTGCACTTCACGGGTTTTCTTTGCCGCTCAGAAATAAGACGCGAGGCTTTCGTTATCGAATATAAATGGAATGGGGTTTCCGGAGGTTCTCTCAGACTTCACAAATCATATTTATTGTCTAAAGTCAGTAACCTTAGAAAAGTAACTATAATCGACTGAGTAATTATTCCTGAACCAGAAAATCATCTGGGGTGCTTCAGATAGCTAGAGGCTGTGTGCAAATTGTTACCCTAAAACCTCAAATGTATTTAACGCTTAGTTATCTTATACGTCCTGTATATATAAAGAATGATCCAAATGTTCCCTTTTATTTTTGTTTTGAGCTCTTTTGTCCCGCATTCTTATTTTCCCCCTGTATTTTTAACAGCTTATACACGCGCTACAGGCGTTTTCTCTTCCCTCAACGCGTTTTTTTTTTAGTTTTCCTCATACCACTGTTGACTATTCTTTTCTATATTTCGCACGCTGCGCATTGGTAGGAGGGTGATTTCTGTTTTACACCGTAGACATTAAATTGGCCTTTTTTTGTTTTGTCTTCTGGAATGTAGGAGGTCATTCCGGATATGGCCCGCAAACAATTCCTCCTTCTTTCGCCCATTATTATTTGACATATTCTCATATATGTACTTGTAAACTTGAACATGTTTTAATGGAAATTGTTGTTTGATTTCCAGCTTCTACTCTTCATTCTTTAGACCATCCCGAATCTGCCTTATTTTATTTCATGTAATATTAGCCTTTTGTATTCGCACTTTAAAATTCTGCCCGCTCTCGAATAAGTGTTTCTGAGAGAGTTAAAAAAGAGGCCGCGTTAGTCGGTTCCTCTGTTTTCTAGGCCACACCTTTGTTTGATAATGATCCCCCCCCCAGGTGATTTCCAGTAATAACAACAGAAATTCCCCGAGGAAAAGAACTGCGGGCAGTACAACTGTCTCTAGATAAGTTTACGCCGAAGAAACAGCGAAATAGCCGGTTCTTCTTGGAGAACTGATAACAAGGATGGTGGTTACAGATGATGACGCTGAAAAACATATGCGCTGTAGGGTAGCACACCTCCCCCTCGCCCTCTGACGATGATATGCACTGGTCCTGCTCTTCGAAAACATTTCCTTTCAAGATCAAGCCGTTGGAACGAAATACGCAATCCGTAAAAAAGAGTCGCGCAACTGAGTCATTTCGGCTTCCTAGCTCCTTTCCTACCGAAGAAAAAGCAAAGCGACCCTCATAATATATCGCCGTTTAAAAGCAGAGGTCATATTCTGCGCTTTCTTTTATTTATTTTATTTTATGGGTTGTAATGATGTGTTCTAACACATCATTACAACCCATTTAAATGGTGGATTCCCTTTTCCACGTATTAGATAATGCATCGTGAAAACAAAAGATGTATTGCATGCCTAGAAGTATAGTGATACTGCAAATTTAGAACAAATGCTTATTGGACCAAAATCTGATAGTTGTTTTCTGTGATTCTTCTAAACCTCCACATTTGCTCTAAAAGGATCTATGATTGAAAGAAAAGTGCTAAGGCTGGCTATGGCAAAAAAAAAAAAAAAACATTCCCGTGCTTTGCTTTGGGCACATGATAAACTAAATTATGGCAGTTACCGTTTTTAGCTGTAATCCAATTTGTGATCGATAATTTTCTATTTACGTACAATAGAAGCTCAGAAGGTTCAAGACTGGTGAATGCAAGGTCGCTTTTGCTAACTGTGTCCGGTATCTTTCTAAATAGACCTCTAGTAAAGGTAGTGCCTTCAAGGCGCTCAAAAAAAGCGAATTCTTAAAATAAAACAAAGAAGAAATGAAAAAGAAACTGTTGCAAAAATTCAGGACAATCTAGCAGTATATCCCATGCGGGGCCTTCAGAGTACTTTCTAAAAGATAAGATAGTTCTGCTAATAGTCTTCGTGGTGTCAGTTTTACTATTAAACTTTGGTTCAAGCGAGAAAATAGATATGAAGAATATGGGAAGCAAACTAGTCGGTGCTAGATAAATATACAAACTTAAACTACTCATGATAAGACAGAACAGGCTCGAAAATGGGTTCGCAGATTCAAACATTATTAAAGTGTGTAAAAGAAGAATGCTTTTCAAAGTGAGCCTGATTCTCATAAAGAATGTGGGACACAAAGAGATCGATTGAAAAAAAAAAATTAAAACAATGAAGTTTTCTTCGGTTCAGTTTTAACCGATAATAAATTATATATATCTAGCAGACGCCGCGAGGCATCGCTCTTAAGATATTATTTACATTGAAGTTCGGTAGAATAGGTTTCTTTGGCGTTCATAGGAGAACCTTAGCCTTCTTCAAAGTGTTGCATTAGATTGGGATATTTTTTTTCAATTACAGTAAAAGATGGTTGCATTTTTTCGCGACCAGCATATGATAATGTAGTCGGTTAACACACCATGCTTTTCAAACAATATCAAAAAGTTGTTAGCGACGAGTGGCGCCATTTTATTGCGATAGCAATGCTGCGCCAGGTTTCGAGCCGTCGAGTAGTCCCGGCGGAAGCCACACTTGACCTTGAACAGCCGAGGAGGAGGAGGAGGATGAGCAGAAGAAGAAGACTGTTAACTTACGCTCTCTCGTCATACGCTTAAAACGTTAGCTTAAGTGTCCTCAATAATTCAGCACCTTACACTGAAAGCGCGGTATAGGGGAATAATGTAGCAGGCAAAAAAAGCTTCCGCCGTTGCTATCGCAATTCAACCATTGTTAACCAGAGTTAAACCGCAACTAATTTTTTTCTGTGGGTTTCACGAGGACCACTAAAGCATGTTTGTCGTTCGTAGATTTATAATTGCCTTTTCACTCTTTCACTTTATTTGCTCGCTGCTGAAACAAATTTTAATGCTCTCGTGAGCAATTTCTGATTTTTCGGCAGAAATAAATGTGAGGTTTCGCACATTCTGGCAGGTTAGACGTCGCAGAACTGCACACCAAGTTTTCTCATCAACAGCACTAATGCACAAGAATTGCAGCAATACATTGGATTGCATACAGAACAGGCGCGAGTGGTAAATATTAACGCGATATCAACTGTTGCGAAAGCACTATTTAAAGGAATTTTGTCCATAGCTCTGTTCTCTGGCTAACACAACCTTTCGCGGACAAAAGTGCGTTGCATTATTTATTTTGTCGTCAAGAGGCTCAGCGAAGCTTCTCAGGTAAGATAAAAGCCCTAGCCTTATGTAAAATATATTTTTCAGTCAATGTCGTTGTTTCGATTTCTTAATGTCAACGGATTAGCTATGTTTCAAATATTACGAAAACATTCAATAAATACATTTTTAAAATAATAAACTAAACGAGCTCGAGCATGGTAGTTAACCTCTGATTTTGGGACTCATCTTGAAGGGGTCCAGAGACCAGCAATCATCTGGCCTGCCATTGAACTCTGAAAAACAACGCAGCACACAGCTCCTCTACTCTCCTATGTACAAACAGTATAGGGGGAAGCTTTTACATCCATTACTGAGGGTTGTGCATGAGAGATATTGGCGAGCGTATTATAAGCAAAGCTATGTAACAAAATACTACGGATGCGCGTGCTGTCTACGAATTAGAGGATTTCAGAGAATAACTAGCAAATCTTTTAGTCAATAAATGTGGCAGGCTCATAGGGCGATGTTTTTATTTCATGGAAGCTCCGGCATTTTAAATACGTCCTTGCAGATAGGTATCCATTCGTTTACTTTTGATATATGCTGAAGTATTGTATGCGGCAGCGCAGTATTTGCCCACTGATAACAGCAGGTTTACGGGCGTTTACTATATAGTCAAAGGTTAGACAGAATGCTCTCTGCCGAGGAGCTAACATATTTGTTGAAGAAAACAAACACTCGCTATCTACAGAACAAATGTTTTAAAACATGACGTTTCTGGACCGTACTGGTTCTTGATTACATTGGCAATGAAATTCTGATCATGAACATGGTAGGGGTTCCAAATGTTATGCTTTAAAACATTTTTTCAATAATCAACGAGTGATGTTCTTTCATCCAGTGTGTTAAAGATACCTAATCTATACCTGCATTGTAAAACTAGCCTGTGTTTGACTGGAATCCAAACAAGTCTCAAGGGGTAGCTGCAGTCTTCTCGCCGAGGTTTCGGTAAGTAGACTTCTCACCACTAAAGTATAAGTCCGGCCGTCGAAATGCTGGCTTTCCAACTGAGGCTCATCGGCAAACACTTGTGCTTTGTTAACATTGACTTTTTACAGCTATCTTCTACAACTTGGTTTACCTCGCCGTTATATAGGTAACCCGACGGGGTGGCGCAGTGCTAGTGCGCACCGACTACTGTGCCCAAAGATGCGGAATTCAATTCCGGCCTCAGCTGCCGGTTATTAATCGAAGGGAGGAGCAAGGTGCCCGTGTGCTGTGCTAAGTCAGTGCACGCTAAAAACCCCCCGGTGGTCGCAATTTCCGTAGCTCTCCTCTCTCACAGCCTTAGTCACTTTTTTTTACGTACCCCATAAACCAAGCACACCCAAACTAGCCTTAATGTAGTTGGAAATACTCTTCAGAGCAGTAGGAAAACGATTCGCACTGCGTTTTATGCCAATAGTACAAAGAGGGCACTGCAGGTAACAATTTATCAGCCGACGTAGGCAGGTTACGTTAAGAGCAATAGGTACATTGATATAGTTCATAATAGTATACTGAGGCACAGCGAATCTTGCAAAACGTTGGAAACAAATAAACGCTACAGGTGAAGTAAATCCTTAAAAGGCCGCAACCACCTATGCGTAGCACGCTGGCTGTATACGTATTGTAATTTGGCACACGGAGTTAGCATCTAGACTGCCGATCCTGCCCCACGGTCAGTCTACGAGAAACTGTTATTAAACAAATCGTTCTTCTACAAGGCATGCGCCAAAAACTTTGCAGCGGCTGCTAAAAGAGAGATGGAAAGTGGAACATAATAATAAAATTTGGCGCCATGTGTATCTAGTATAGAACCCATCCACATTCAGCCTTATATATTCCTCTGGTGTGCCAGTGGCAGAATGCTGTACGCCCTCGTTTTGGAAGCACAGAGTGAGTCACACCATGGTACTGAGCCAGGGTTATCAGTTGCTTCTATTCATGACCATACACCCAACCTTTCAGCAACCAGGCAGAAGGTTTAGTGAACAGGAGCTCGAAAAGAGAGCACTGTATTATATTGAGGTCAATAACACTCATGAAAGAAAAGGGGGGAGAGGGGTTGTTAGCGAGCACCTCTAAACTGCAAAGGGTAGGGTCGATTCCTTATCTCCCTCTCTTAATGCAGACCGGAAGTTCATTGTGCTTGTACGGAGATGACTATTGGTCAGGCAGCCATTTTCTACAGTCAACCAGTTCTCGTCCCTCTCGCCCCTGCACACCACCATGTCTTGATAGCGCCACTTGAGGTGTGGAAGCCAGAAAAGTTGTCACAGCCAGTCCAGTAGTACATTTCGTGCTGACGCCGATCGCAAGATGGAGCCTGGCATCCGGAACTACCTAATGAATTCGCTCCTCTTCCAAAAGTGGACATGGACGGCCAGGTGCAAATTCGGTGGCAACCCAGAGTGCAGCGACGGCGGAAAAGCTGGCGCAAAAAGAGAGGACGCCAACGTCGAGGCTCACCAAAAGTCCGTGGCAAAGGAAAGGATTACCAAGCGAGTGCGAGACGAACTCGAAGGTAAGTTGCGCGCTTTTATCTCTTAAGTTTTTCTCACTAGTTTGGATAGGAAAGCTTAGCGAACGGGTGTGCGCTAGTCTCTGACGGTGCTGAGTATTTTATTTTGCGACCACGCGTGACACATGAGTTCCTCTTGATGTTTCAGGCAGTGAGTGTATTTCCAACGTGGATAAATCTAGGTTCTATCGACTGGTGCCGATAATCTCAATTCATCTCGCGAAATTTTTTTACACCTTTTATGGCTCGGATATTCCTTCCCGGTTAATCGCTGTTTCATTAACCTAAAAAAACCATGCCCGCTTTGGTGTTTTTTGAAGCACTGGAAAGTGAATAGCGGAGAGGCCCTATGGAGCTCTGCAAACGTGGTGGTCAAGGCTCGTTTCCCTGGCCTAAATTTCCCCATCATGGAGCGGAGTTCCTTTCGGAACCCATTTTGTTCTAGAAACTGATGCACAATTTTCAGGATTGCCATTTAGACAGCAGCGCATTTTTACCAATGCTTTGTTTCCTTTTCGCATTTCCCCAAACATTGCGTCATCATGAAACTCTGATAGCATCAGTTTAGTAAAACTTTTGCCACTTTTTATACACGGCCTTTCCTGAGCCGTCCTCCACGGATTTAAGAGAGCGAAACAAAAAATACATTTTTCCGCAATAACATAAATATCGATAACACTCACTAGAGAAGCACTGGAAGGTATTTTTTCAAGTTCATATAATTCGTTCAGTACCTGATAATATTGATTAATATTTCTATTTTCAATCTTTGTTTCGTAGACTTACGGAGCTGTTCAGAAGCAATCGCACAAAAATTTCTACCAGCTTATTGTCGGCATACTCCGTTTTAGAAGCTATATGGGGGACGGAAATACCTGCCGTAATTTCGCTTATGTTTGATCCTATATCAAACCCTGCACAAATCATTATTCAATAAATGATAAGTACACATGGACTACGTCCATGTTTGCACCCGCCTCTCGGATGGATGCGCTGCAGAAATAAAGAACAAGTGTCAGTCTCCTTTTAACACGACTTCAATGTTATCCCTCGCATTTCCAGCCCCATGTCGCGAAATCCATCTGGCATTGCTGTCGCTATATTTCTAGCGGTTACTGCCTTTACCAACAAAAGGTGGTGCCCATAAAGATGGCAACGGCGTAATAAGGCATCATCACGGACCTCTATTTGGTGCCATAATTTCCCTTTCATAGAAACTGTGACGCAGTTCCTTTTCCTCCAGAGTCCTGAGTTGTGTCATGTATTTGTGATTCACATTTTGCAAGCATCTTCCGGTCAAGATGGAGGCTGGTTTTCTAAAGGTATTCGATCCGAGGGTACTTGTGTCCCCCACTGTATGCAGTTATCACCACAACAACCCACGTTATCTGGTGCCACGGACGCCGCCAGAGAAGCAGAAATTGTGGTGGCTACCATACAGAAACAGTTCAGATGGCATCGCGATACCGTTCATTCGGTGGCGCTAGCCGCAGGAAAAAGCATGAGGAGCGCCTCTCGCTGTAACAGATCTTGTCGGCCAGTATTATTCAGATAGGCTGTCCATGATGCGTGAGCTTATTTTTGGTTCTTTTTTCTAAGTAAAATCCACGGAGTAAGGCAGATAGGAGCGCTCATTCCGCTTTTGGGAAGGGCAAAATTCTGTTCCATCTGAAATAGTTTGGTGGGTGATATTATAGATGGCACGAGGATTTATTGCCGAAGCTGTCCAAGCGCGCCACCGCCGCGGTACCGCTCCGCCGGTTCCGGGCTGCCGCCACGTCTGTAGTCCGCTTCCTATCGCTGAACATGCGTATCGCTCTCATTGCCGCGGGAATATATCCTTTGAAATCGGTTGTCTGTTATTCAAGCTGTACGGGAGTGTCATCTGTTGCCTGGCTCATAGCTGGCATATATCTCTTTCAGACGCGCTGCGCTCGCCTGCTTCATACGGATCATATGCCGCGTCCCGCTGACTCCTTACTATGAGCACATATCCCCATGCAGACAGCGCGTTTCACGCCTTTATGCCTTCTCTTGCGCCCTGCAATGTCCGGTGTATGCACACAGGCGAACAGAAGCCGTATTGTATGGTGTTGGATTATTTTGGCCTCCTAGGCCTCTTAAATGTGTGCTGACATCGCGCGCTCGCGCATAACGTGTGTTTAACATGTTCGCCAGTGAACGTTGTAGGTGCAGCAACGGTGACCGAAGTTCGTTCACAGTGCAGCTATGCACTTGGCACGGCTGTAAATGTACGGGGATATGTCTTGCAACATAAAAGAGAGCTGTTTTTGCGAAATCAATTTAAACACACACCGGAGAAAAAATACTTTAACGCAGAGCCATAGCTGACAGCTACTGCAGAAATTTTAGATGTTTATTTATTCCCAAGAAAAAAAAGAAACCGACCAATGCATTGTGCACTTACGTTCCCTATAGATTCAAGAACAGCGAGTAGCTAGAACATTCTAATAGGCTGCTATTGTTCTGCGCTCTGCAAGTGTCATTTCAAGTTTTCCCCCATGCTGAGTGCACGAAAGCTTTGGGTTCCTGATATCGTTGACATAAGATGGGGAACGCGCTCCTGACCTAGGTGATCGAGGTTTTCTTCATCAAGGAATACATTTTTCATAGCTGCTGTCATATTTTAGGGAAAGTAGTTCATACTTTAACTGCCGCGTACACATGCCCTTCGAGTTTGGGATGTTTCTTTTCCAATGCTCGAAAAGCTTCGAAACAAATAGCAGCATCAACAACGTTTCTTTCGACGTACTCTGAATTTCAGCCCGAGACAAAAAATATCATCGGCCACCCTACCATCAACCTAGAAAAAAATATTTACAAGGGTTCAGCGGTGCTGAACCAAATATTGAGCGAAAGCATTAACTGCCGGTTACCGGGCGTTCTTCTTATCTTTTTCTTCTTCCTCAGCTCACATATAAAGCCCCGCTTTAACCAATCCATATGAACGGGCCTTAGTAGCCTATAGGGGGAACGTGAATGCCGGGGTCCTAGCAGGCTGATTCTGATATAGCAGTCCCATGTGAAACGAGAGGCCCAAGTTGGGAGCTCCTGCCAACAGCTTGAGTTGGTAGCCCAGCTTTCACCCTAGTGTCACGTGGGGTGTGACGTCACAGCGTCACGTGGGTAAGACGTGGCTACCGGCCGCGCTACGCTGAAGGCTCGATACCTAGAGTAGTATTGCTTTCGGAATAAAAGAACTGCACAGTATGCGCTTCTCACACATCTGCCGTGCTGCGTGCCGTACCTTCTGTGTACTGGTGATTTCGCTGCGGGGTTTGTCACCTACATGGTCCTGTCGGATAAATATCACAAGCACACGCGAACGACAAAATAAAAACAATACTGGTGTAGTTTTATTTTAGAAACAATTGTCGATGATTACGTTACTTCCTAATTAAAAATGTGAGCCAGCTCATCAGCTGTTTCAGCTTTTCGAGAGATTGAGGTATGTGTCTCGGCGCAGGCAGTGCAGTTGCCGAGATCCGTCAACACCGAGACGGCGCTCTGATTGCCGCGCACAGGGGTGGGTGGCATTGGAGGTGGAGCGCAGAGAGCAATCAAGTTATCGGGAGGTCGTGGGAGGCAGCGCGTGGGCCCATAGGAAAGTTGCGATGTGAAGAGATAGCAAACGACTGACTGGTGCCACTGAGTCCGCTAGCGAGTCACGTTGACGTGGCTCTACGTTTCGGCTTGCAATGCACGCACCGTGATCCACTGATGCCGAGCCGGCGCTTCGCCAGCTGGACAGCACTGTCGCAGCCACGCAGAAAGTGGGAGGGGGGAGAGCGCAACACTTACGCGCCTAATACATCGATGGTCTGCTGGGAGAACAGGGGCTGTTCTTCACCCTCAGCACCAAGCCAGTCCACCCAGGTCCAGATAGTATGGGAGGAGGTGGGAAAGAATTCCTACTGCAATACAACTGGACATGAAAATAATCAGTGTGAAAGGTTGGCATAAGGGAAGGGCAGCTGGGGCATAATGGATCGCGATGGAATTTGTAGAGATATAGCAGTGCAGGGGTTATGAACGTTCTGAGCTATATTTGCCGAAGGATATAAGCCTCCCGAACGGAAAGATTAGGATGAGGGTCAGGGTAGAGCTTCAATAAAGTATTTTACTACTACTACTCTTTCTGCAAGGAGGATAAGGAGAGGAGGAAAACATGATCAAAGCTGCATCGGGCGGAATAGGAAGCGGAGGGAGAGCGTACAGTTGAAATCTGAGCTCCGTACGCAAGCCTGGCGTTCACATAGCCAAAATCTGCCTCCGCCAAATGTATTCCTGCGCGCCAGAGTCGGCGCTTGTGTCTTGTCTTACCTCTTGGTAACAACTTAATGAAGCGGCTGGGCTGTCGTTGTTCCAACCATTACTTATCGCAGAAATGAGCACTAGGTTTCCAATATGACGTCGACAGCTGTGCCTCTTTTAGTTAGGGAGCCGAAGGTCATGTATGGTTTTATAATATAGCGGAATGCGTTTAGGAACGGGAAAAAACATATCACATAAGTGAAACGCTAGTATGAAAAATTCCGTGTGTTTTTTCTGAGCAAACTCTACACCCTAACAGAACGCTTTTCTAACTTATTTTCGAAATATCGGTAGTTCAATAAATGTTTATTCTTTATCGTTGCCGTCCGCCAGCAGAAGTTTCGTGATTTTATATTGCACTGCTTGGTTCAAGTTACGTCCAGCTTTTCATGCTGAACTTCATATGACTCTGTTCATAGAATAATTCAGTGACTTATAGGTAGACGGACGAAATCAGGAACAGGTATTTGCGCATGACTAGAGTCTTAAAGTATTATTTTGTGTGGCATAATATAATTTTGAATCTAGGCATTCTGTTTTTCTTACTGGTGGCATCTTCGTCTTCACAGGTGGCTCTCGTCCCAACAAGCGTCGAAAGAAATTTCACAACGCAAGCAAGCAAGAGGCGGACAGCTCAGATGTGTGGACGTGTATTGCTGGCCCCAACCCCTTGAAGCTAACGCTGAGGAAGATTAGGTCGGATAATTCGAAGAACGCGGAGGACCATGCGACCAAAGAAAATGATGAGCCTCTAGGTTGGGATTGGCTGTCGGAACAAATTTCTGAGTTGCCCCTTGGCGCCCCGTTTCCGAAGCTTGCCCTTGAAAAGTGACACCAAGCTTATGCAAATCTGGACTAGACGAATGCATATTTGCATGATAATTGGCACTTGACAATCGACTACGAGCTTATTTGATTTTTTTATTGCAAAAGCAATACTACTTGCACTTTCTGCCATTGACGGTCGTGGCGCCTCCTCACACAGCTGTGCGCCACGTGACCGTGTGACGTCACGACAGACCGAGAGACGGGGCCCCGGCTCACGCCATCGTTGGCGGAGGTGAGGCTTCACAAGAGCCGGAGCGGTGACGTCACGCTGTTGCCACGTGACCAAATGACATCACGACAGACCGAGAGACGGGGACCCAGCTAGCGCCATCGATGGCGGAGGTGAGGCTTCACAGGCCGGCTGCGCCGCTGCTGAGAGAAAGCACTCGCTAGAGCGGGATAAAACGGGGCGCTGCAGATGTGCTCCTCTCAGTGCGCTATGTCGGATGATGTGTACAAGGCGAGGCTGGAATGATCTGCTGCGGCCAAGCGACGGCGCCGTGTCGAAGAAACAGACGAAGAGAGGAAAAAACGGCGAGCTAAACACCGTGCGTATTTATCAGCCTTATGAGCAAGCCGGTCAAGATCGCTTGATACGCAACGGCCAAGTGAAACTTCGGAGACAAGTTTCATGGACGCTCTTAATGCCGAAGATGTTGGTGAAGAATCTATGAATAGTATGGAGCCACACAATGTCACGAGAAGAAACCGCCGTGCTGAAGTAACGCCGGAAGAAAGAAAAGAACAAGCCGAGACAGGATTCATGGATGCTCTTAATGCCGAAGATGTTGGTGAAGAATCTATGAATATTATGGAGCCACACAATGTCACGAGAATAAAACGCCGTGCTGAAGTAACGCCGGAAGAAAGCAAAGAGCAAGCCGAGACAGGATTCATGGATGCTCTTAATGCCGAAGATGTTGTTGAAGAATCTATGAATAGTATGGAGCCACACAATGTCACGGGAAGAAAAACGCCGTGCTGAAGTAACGCCGGAAGAAAGAAAAGAGCAAGCCGAGACAGGATTCATGGATGCTCTTAATGCCGAAGATGTTGGTGAAGAATCTATGAATAGTATGGAGCCACACAATGTCACGACAAGAAAACGCCGGAAGAGAGAGAAGAGCAAGCCGAGACAAGATTCATGGATGCTCTTAATGCCGAAGATGTTGGTGAAGAATCTATGAATAGTATGGAGCCACACAATGTCACGAGAAGAAACCGCCGTGCTGAAGTAACGCCGGAAGAAAGAAAAGAGCAAGCCGAGACAGGATTCATGGATGCTCTTAATGCCGAAGATGTTGGTGAAGAATCTATGAATAGTATGGAGCCACACAATGTCACAAGAAGAAAACGCCGGAAGAGAGAGAAGAGCAAGCCGAGACAAAATTCATGGATGCTCTTAATGCCGAAGATGTTGGTGAAGAATCTATGAATAGTATGGAGCCACACAAAGTAACGCCGGAAGAAAGCAAAGAGCAAGCCGAGGCAGGATTCATGGATGCTCTTAATGCCGAAGATGTTGGTGAAGAATCTATGAATCGTATGGAGCCACACAATGTCACGAGAAGAAAACGCCGGAAGAGAGGGAAGAGCAAGCCGAGACAAGATTCATGGATGCTCTTAATGCCGAAGGTGTTGGTGAAGAATCTATGAATAGTATGGAGCCACACAATGTCACGAGAAGAAAACGCCGTGCTGAAGTAACGCCGGAAGAGAGAGAAGAGCAAGCCGAGACAAGTTTCATGGATGCTTTTAATGCCGAATATGTTGGTGAAGAGTCTATGATTAGTATGGAGCCACACAATGTCACGAGAAGAAAACGCCGTGCTGAAGTAACGCCGCAAGAGAGAGAAGAGCAAGCCGAGACAAGTTTCATGGATGCTCTTAATGCCGAAGATGTTGGTGAAGAATCTATGAATAATATGGAGCCACACAATGTCACGAGAAGAAAACGCCGTGCTGAAGTAACGCCGGAAGAGAGAGAAGAGCAAGCCGAGACAAGTTTCATGGATGCTCTTAATGCTGAAGATGTTAGTGAAGAATCTATAAATAGTATGGAGCCACACAATGTCACGAGAAGAAAACGCCGTGCTGAAGTAACGCTGGAAGAGAGAGAAGAGCAAGCCGAGACAAGTTTCATGGACGCTCTTAATGCCGAAGATGTTGGTGAAGAATCTATGAATAGTATGGAGCCACACAATGTTACGAGAAGAAAACGCCGTGCTGAAGTAACGCCGGAAGAGCGAGAAGAGCAAGCCGAGACAAGTTTCATGGATGCTCTTAATGCCGAAGATGTTGTTGAAGAATCTATGAATAGTATGGAGCCACACAATGTCACGAGAAAAAAACGCCGGAAGAGAGAGAAGAGCAAGCCGAGACAAGATTCATGGATGCTCTTAATGCCGAAGATGTTGGTGAAGAATCTATGAATAGTATGGAGCCACACAATGTCACGAGAAGAAAACGCCGTGCTGAAGTAACGCCGGAAGAGAGAGAAGAGCAAGCGGAGACAAGTTTCATGGATGCTCTTAATGCCGAAGATGTTGGTGAAGAATCTATGAATAGTATGGAGCCACACGATGTCACGAGAAGAAAACGCCGTGCTGAAGTAACGCCGGAAGAGAGAGAAGAGCAAGCCGAGACAAGTTTCATGGATTCTCTTAATGCCGAAGATGTTGTTGAAGAATCTATGAATAGTATGGAGCCACACAATGTCGCGAGAAGAAAACGCCGTGCTGAAGTAACGCTGGAAGAGGGAGAAGAGCAAGCCGAGACAAGTTTAATGGACGCTCTTAATGCCGAAGATGTTTTTGAAGAATCTATGAATAGTATGGAGCCACACAATGTTACGAGAAGAAAACGCCGTGCTGAAGTAATGCCGGAAGAGAGAGAAGAGCAAGCCGAGACAAGTTTCATGGATGCTCTTAATGCCGAAGATGTTGGTGAAGAATCTATGAATAGTATGGAGCCACACAATGTCACGAGAAGAAAACGCCGTGCTGAAGTAACGCCGGGAGAGAGAGAAGAGCAAGCCGAGACAAGTTTCATGGATTCTCTTAATGCCGAAGATGTTGGTGGAGAATCTATGAATAGTATGGAGCCACACAATGTTACGAGAAGAAAACGCCGTGCTGAAGTAACACCGGAGGAGAGAGAAGAGCAAGCCGAGAAAAGTTTCATGGATTCTCTTAATGCCGAAGATGTTGGTGAAGAATCTATGAATAGTATGGAGCCACACAATGTTACGAGAAGAAAACGCCATGCTGAAGTAACGCCGGAAGAGAGAGAAGAGCAAGCCGAGAAAAGTTTCATGGATGCTCTTAATGCCGAAGATGTTGGTGAAGAATCTATGAATAGTATGGAGCCACACAATGTCACGAGAAGAAAACGCCGTGCTGAAGTAACGCTGGAAGAGGGAGAAAAGCAAGCCGAGACAAGTTTAATGGACGCTCTTAATGCCGAAGATGTTTTTGAAGAATCTATGAATAGTATGGAGCCACACAATGCTACGAGAAGAAAACGCCGTGCTGAAGTAACGCCGGGAGAGAGAGAAGAGCAAGCCGAGACAAGTTTCATGGATTCTCTTAATGCCGAAGATGTTGGTGGAGAATCTATGAATAGTATGGAGCCACACAATGTTACGAGAAGAAAACGCCGTGCTGAAGTAACGCCGGAGGAGAGAGAAGAGCAAGCCGAGACAAGTTTCATGGATGCTCTTAATGCCGAAGATGTTGGTGAAGAATCTATGAATAGTATGGAGCCACACAATGTCACGAGAAGAAAACGCCGTGCTGAAGTAACGCCGGGAGAGAGAGAAGAGCAAGCCGAGACAAGTTTCATGGATTCTCTTAATGCCGAAGACGTTGGTGAAGAATCTATGAATAGTATGGAGCCACACAATGTTACGAGAAGAAAACGCCGTGATGAAGTAACGCCGGAAGAGAGAGAAGAGCAAGCCGAGAAAAGTTTCATGGATTCTCTTAATGCCGAAGATGTTGGTGAAGAATCTATGAATAGTATGGAGCCACACAATGTTACGAGAAGAAAACGCCGTGCTGAAGTAACGCCGGAAGAGAGAGAAGAGCAAGCCGAGAAAAGTTTCATGGATGCTCTTAATGCCGAAGATGTTGGTGAAGAATCTATGAATAGTATGGAGCCACACAATGTCACGAGAAGAAAACGCCGTGCTGAAGTAACGCTGGAAGAGAGAGAAGAGCAAGCCGAGACAAGTTTAATGGACGCTCTTAATGCCGAAGATGTTTTTGAAGAATCTATGAATAGTATGGAGCCACACAATGTTACGAGAAGAAAACGCCGTGCTGAAGTAACGCCGGAAGAGAGAGAAGAGCAAGCCGAGACAAGTTTCATGGATGCTCTTAATGCCGAAGATGTTGGTGAAGAATCTATGAATAGTATGGAACCACACAATGTAACGGGAAGAAAACGCCGTGCTGAAGTAACGCCGGAAGAGAGAGAAGAGCAAGCGGAGACAAGTTTCATGGATTCTCTTAATGCCGAAGATGTTGGTGAAGAATCTATGAATAGTATGGAGCCACACAATGTTACGAGAAGAAAACGCCGTGCTGAAGTAACGCCGGAAGAGAGAGAAGAGCAAGCCGAGAAATGTTTCATGGATTCTCTTAATGCCGAAGATGTTGGTGAAGAATCTATGAATAGTATGGAGCCACACAATGTTACGAGAAGAAAACGCCGTGCTGAAGTAACGCCGGAAGAGAGAGAAGAGCAAGCCGAGAAAAGTTTCATGGATTCTCTTAATGCCGAAGATGTTGGTGAAGAATCTATGAATAGTATGGAGCCACACAATGTTACGAGAAGAAAACGCCGTGCTGAAGTAACGCCGGAAGAGGGAGAAGAGCAAGCCGAGAAAAGTTTCATCGATGCTCTTAATGCCGAAGATGTTGTTGAAGAATCTATGAATAATATGGAGCCACACAATGTCACGAGAAGAAAACGCCGTACTGAAGTAACGCTGGAAGAGAGAGAAGAGCAAGCCGAGACAAGTTTAATGGCTGCTCTTAATGCCGAAGATGTTTTTGAAGAATATATGAATAGTATGGAGCCACACAATGTTACGAGAAGAAAACGCCGTGCTGAAGTAACGCCGGAAGAGAGAGAAGAGCAAGCCGAGACAAGTTTCATGGATGCTCTTAATGCCGAAGATGTTGGTGAAGAATTTATGAATAGTATGGAGCCACACAATGTCACGAGAAGAAAACGCCGTGCTGAAGTAACGCCGGGAGAGAGAGAAGAGCAAGCCGAAACAAGTTTCATGGATTCTCTTAATGCCGAAGATTTTGGTGAAGAATCTATGAATAGTATGGAGCCACACAATGTTACGAGAAGAAAACGCCGTGCTGAAGTAACGCCGGAAGAGAGAGAAGAGCAAGCCGAGAAAAGTTTCATGGATTCTATTAATGCCGAAGATGTTGGTGAAGAATCTATGAATAGTATGGAGCCACACAATGTCACGAGAAGAAAACGCCGTGCTGAAGTAACGCTGGAAGAGAGAGAAGAGCAAGCCGAGACAAGTTTAATGGACGCTCTAAATGCCGAAGATGTTTTTGAATAATCTATGAATAGTATGGAGCCACACAATGTTACGAGAAGAAAACGCCGTGCTGAAGTAACGCCGGAAGAGAGAGAAGAGCAAGCCGAGACAAGTTTCATGGATGCTCTTAATGCCGAAGATGTTGGTGAAGAATTTATGAATAGTATGGAGCCACACAATGTCACGAGAAGAAAACGCCGTGCTGAAGTAACGCCGGGAGAGAGAGAAGAGCAAGCCGAGACAAGTTTCATGGATTCTCTTAATGCCGAAGATTTTGGTGAAGAATCTATGAATAGTATGGAGCCACACAATGTTACGAGAAGAAAACGCCGTGCTGAAGTAACGCCGGAAGAGAGAGAAGAGCAAGCCGAGAAAAGTTTCATGGATTCTATTAATGCCGAAGATGTTGGTGAAGAATCTATGAATAGTATGGAGCCACACAATGTTACGAGAAGAAAACGCCATGCTGAAGTAACGCCGGAAGAGAGAGAAGAGCAAGCCGAGAAAAGTTTCATGGATGCTCTTAATGCCGAAGATGTTGGTGAAGAATCTATGAATAGTATGGAGCCACACAATGTCACGAGAAGAAAACGCCGTGCTGAAGTAACGCTGGAAGAGGGAGAAAAGCAAGCCGAGACAAGTTTAATGGACGCTCTTAATGCCGAAGATGTTTTTGAAGAATCTATGAATAGTATGGAGCCACACAATGCTACGAGAAGAAAACGCCGTGCTGAAGTAACGCCGGGAGAGAGAGAAGAGCAAGCCGAGACAAGTTTCATGGATTCTCTTAATGCCGAAGATGTTGGTGGAGAATCTATGAATAGTATGGAGCCACACAATGTTACGAGAAGAAAACGCCGTGCTGAAGTAACGCCGGAGGAGAGAGAAGAGCAAGCCGAGACAAGTTTCATGGATGCTCTTAATGCCGAAGATGTTGGTGAAGAATCTATGAATAGTATGGAGCCACACAATGTCACGAGAAGAAAACGCCGTGCTGAAGTAACGCCGGGAGAGAGAGAAGAGCAAGCCGAGACAAGTTTCATGGATTCTCTTAATGCCGAAGACGTTGGTGAAGAATCTATGAATAGTATGGAGCCACACAATGTTACGAGAAGAAAACGCCGTGATGAAGTAACGCCGGAAGAGAGAGAAGAGCAAGCCGAGAAAAGTTTCATGGATTCTCTTAATGCCGAAGATGTTGGTGAAGAATCTATGAATAGTATGGAGCCACACAATGTTACGAGAAGAAAACGCCGTGCTGAAGTAACGCCGGAAGAGAGAGAAGAGCAAGCCGAGAAAAGTTTCATGGATGCTCTTAATGCCGAAGATGTTGGTGAAGAATCTATGAATAGTATGGAGCCACACAATGTCACGAGAAGAAAACGCCGTGCTGAAGTAACGCTGGAAGAGAGAGAAGAGCAAGCCGAGACAAGTTTAATGGACGCTCTTAATGCCGAAGATGTTTTTGAAGAATCTATGAATAGTATGGAGCCACACAATGTTACGAGAAGAAAACGCCGTGCTGAAGTAACGCCGGAAGAGAGAGAAGAGCAAGCCGAGACAAGTTTCATGGATGCTCTTAATGCCGAAGATGTTGGTGAAGAATCTATGAATAGTATGGAACCACACAATGTAACGGGAAGAAAACGCCGTGCTGAAGTAACGCCGGAAGAGAGAGAAGAGCAAGCGGAGACAAGTTTCATGGATTCTCTTAATGCCGAAGATGTTGGTGAAGAATCTATGAATAGTATGGAGCCACACAATGTTACGAGAAGAAAACGCCGTGCTGAAGTAACGCCGGAAGAGAGAGAAGAGCAAGCCGAGAAATGTTTCATGGATTCTCTTAATGCCGAAGATGTTGGTGAAGAATCTATGAATAGTATGGAGCCACACAATGTTACGAGAAGAAAACGCCGTGCTGAAGTAACGCCGGAAGAGAGAGAAGAGCAAGCCGAGAAAAGTTTCATGGATTCTCTTAATGCCGAAGATGTTGGTGAAGAATCTATGAATAGTATGGAGCCACACAATGTTACGAGAAGAAAACGCCGTGCTGAAGTAACGCCGGAAGAGGGAGAAGAGCAAGCCGAGAAAAGTTTCATCGATGCTCTTAATGCCGAAGATGTTGTTGAAGAATCTATGAATAATATGGAGCCACACAATGTCACGAGAAGAAAACGCCGTACTGAAGTAACGCTGGAAGAGAGAGAAGAGCAAGCCGAGACAAGTTTAATGGCTGCTCTTAATGCCGAAGATGTTTTTGAAGAATATATGAATAGTATGGAGCCACACAATGTTACGAGAAGAAAACGCCGTGCTGAAGTAACGCCGGAAGAGAGAGAAGAGCAAGCCGAGACAAGTTTCATGGATGCTCTTAATGCCGAAGATGTTGGTGAAGAATTTATGAATAGTATGGAGCCACACAATGTCACGAGAAGAAAACGCCGTGCTGAAGTAACGCCGGGAGAGAGAGAAGAGCAAGCCGAGACAAGTTTCATGGATTCTCTTAATGCCGAAGATTTTGGTGAAGAATCTATGAATAGTATGGAGCCACACAATGTTACGAGAAGAAAACGCCGTGCTGAAGTAACGCCGGAAGAGAGAGAAGAGCAAGCCGAGAAAAGTTTCATGGATTCTATTAATGCCGAAGATGTTGGTGAAGAATCTATGAATAGTATGGAGCCACACAATGTCACGAGAAGAAAACGCCGTGCTGAAGTAACGCTGGAAGAGAGAGAAGAGCAAGCCGAGACAAGTTTAATGGACGCTCTAAATGCCGAAGATGTTTTTGAATAATCTATGAATAGTATGGAGCCACACAATGTTACGAGAAGAAAACGCCGTGCTGAAGTAACGCCGGAAGAGAGAGAAGAGCAAGCCGAGACAAGTTTCATGGATGCTCTTAATGCCGAAGATGTTGGTGAAGAATTTATGAATAGTATGGAGCCACACAATGTCACGAGAAGAAAACGCCGTGCTGAAGTAACGCCGGGAGAGAGAGAAGAGCAAGCCGAGACAAGTTTCATGGATTCTCTTAATGCCGAAGATTTTGGTGAAGAATCTATGAATAGTATGGAGCCACACAATGTTACGAGAAGAAAACGCCGTGCTGAAGTAACGCCGGAAGAGAGAGAAGAGCAAGCCGAGAAAAGTTTCATGGATTCTATTAATGCCGAAGATGTTGGTGAAGAATCTATGAATAGTATGGAGCCACACAATGTCACGAGAAGAAAACGCCGTGCTGAAGTAACGCTGGAAGAGAGAGAAGAGCAAGCCGAGACAAGTTTCATGGATGCTCTTAATGCCGAAGATGTTGGTGAAGAATCTATGAATAGTATGGAGCCACACAATGTCACGAGAAGAAAACGCCGTGCTGAAGTAACGCCGGAAGAGAGAGAAGAGCAAGCGGAGACAAGTTTCATGTATGCTCTTAATGCCGAAGATGTTGGTGAAGAATCTATGAATAGTATGGAGCCACACAATGTCACGAGAAGAAAACGCCGTGCTGAAGTAACGCTGGAAGAGAGAGAAGAGCAAGCCGAGACAAGTTTAATGGACGCTCTTAATGCCGAAGATGTTTTTGAAGAATCTATGAATAGTATGGAGCCACACAATGTTACGAGAAGAAAACGCCGTGCCGAAGTAACGCCGGAAGAGAGAGAAGAGCAAGCCGAGACAAGTTTCATGGATGCTCTTAATGCCGAAGATGTTGGTGAAGAATCTATGAATAGTATGGAGCCACACAATGTCACGAGAAGAAAACGCCGTGCTGAAGTAACGCCGGGAGAGAGAAGAGCAAGCCGAGACAAGTTTCATGGATTCTCTTAATGCCGAAGATGTTGGTGAAGAATCTATGAATAGTATGGAGCCACACAATGTTACGAGAAGAAAACGCCGTGCTGAAGTAACGCCGGGAGAGAGAGAAGAGCAAGCCGAGACAAGTTTCATGGATTCTCTTAATGCCGAAGATGTTGGTGAAGAATCTATGAATAGCATGGAGCCACACAATGTTACGAGAAGAAAACGCCGTGCTGAAGTAACGCCGGAAGTGAGAGAAGAGCAAGCCGAGAAAAGTTTCATGGATGCTCTTAATGCCGAAGATGTTGGTGAAGAATCTATGAATAGTATGGAGCGACAGAATGTCAAGAAAAGAAAACTACGTGCTGAAGATTCGCTGTAAAAGAGAGAAGAGCGGCTTGCTAAAAGAATAATGCAGGACGCAGCCAAGAAGGGAGAAAGCAATAAGGATCCTACAGGAGAACCTCAATTCATCCAAGCACTTGACAAGAAGTACAGTCACCTGTCTCCCTTGCAGCCATAGAGTACCACCCAATGGAGTAGCAGTCTAGATTTAGTAATGTTGTCACGAAATCGGCGCTCATTTTTATCAAGCCGGCACGGTGCGTGGCCCGCGCGGCGTCGCATGGAAAGCTCGAGAAAAGCCTCCTTCCCCGCGCAAGAGAGCGCGGAACTTAGTGCGCGTCGCCGCCGCCCTCTTTCCCATCACCCGGCGATCACGCGGACTCATCAAGCTGGAATATGCCAGAAAAATCGAGAACCTTCTATGGGACCTAGCCAGTGACGACGGGCGGCTCGACGGGAGGAAGAGAGAGCGCTCTAACAAGCGAAGCTAAATGTGTGTGCGCGCTAGCTTTGGCGCGTGTTAACAGACAGACAGGGGTCAAGTGGATGCAGCCAGCACAGGACCGGCTTAAGTGGAGAAATATGGGAGAGGACTTCGCCCTGCAGCGGGTATAATCAGGCTGATGATGACGATGATGATGATCAACAGACAGACGCGGCTTGCCCTATTTAAAGAGACCGCGCCGCTTGTGCAGTCAGTCAGTGGTTGCGGCGTGTTCGCTAGTGCTTCGGCTGGACTCCCGGGTATCACCCGCTGCTGGCAAGCCCACGTACCTGCAAGGGAGCGGCGCTCGTCTTGTATGGCGGCCACATCGTGACTCTTGAGGCGTCGGACTGCAACAGTGCCCGGTGAACAATTTGGTGTTTGTTTATGTGTCTCTATCGAGTTTAATCTGTGTTGTAAAGCCTCTATGTTATTGAATACTTCTGTAATTGCATGCTTAGCGTTTGTATTTTGTGAACCTCTCTTCTGTGCAATTTTAGTGTTTGTGTATTCCTTTGTATCGTCTCTTGCTGTGCATAAATTGTGTTTTGTTTGTTACTTCTGACTGGGAACCTTACTCAGGCTTGAACCGGCGACAGCTGGGCACCAGCTGGGCACCAAACGGCCACCCCCTTCTGTCACTACAAGGTAGTTGAATTCCGGCTGAGCTTGCCACGCAGGTCGAGGGTATCTCCTTTGCGACCGGAACAGCTACCCCCTCCTCACTCTAAGGGTGTCTGGGAGTGTGCGCACCGTTAAGGGCGCATCGTTAATATCCTCCTAATTATAACGGGTGAAAAATGTATAGGCATTCCGACAACTATGTCATCACCGATGCACAGACCAAAAGCCAATTCTTCACGGATCACCAAAGCATATTCATCGGATTAAATAAAGCAAAATTATAATAGAGCAATGTTGTATCCAGAGTGAATCCATGCATAAGCCATACGAGGCAACCATGTCCGAACTACCAGCTGAACCGAGGCGTTGCTTTCGCAATCTTCCAGGCTTAACCAAGCTAAGCCACAGCCATATTTTCTTTTTTGTAGCGAAAGCTACATTGGACACAGTCTCGCCGTTTGGCGTACCCCCGACAGGTGCAGTTCTGCGCATGCCCGAGACTTCCTTGCCAAGCGGGGACGCCAAGATACAAAGCGCAATAATATTAATTTTAGTTTGGTATAATATTAATAATCAATTTGTTCACAGGAAAGTAAAGACGCAGTTTCGGTCACACTTGCTCTGTAGACATATGACCCAGGCTGAAGAGAAGAGAGTAAAGTTGGAGAGAAAGAGGAGTCGTAAGTAGAGGGTGACGGAGTAATTTGGACCGCCTGGGGTGCTTTAACGTGCACTGACATCGCAAAGCACGCGGTCGTCTCTATTTTCGCCTCCATCTAAATGCAGCCGGTGGCAGATGGTAAAAAGCGGCGCGTAGCAGCAGCAAATAGAGAATGAGCGTAAGGAGTGGAAGAGAGAAGCAGAGGCGCCCGAAGAAACTGAGGAACGACTTGCCAAACTGTGATGTCCGACTCCCGAGCATAGTATACGGAGCATAACCGCCGAGATGGGGACTATGGTAGAGTTCAATCAACCGGAGCCAATAGAAGAGGATCTGAACTCATGTTGAACTGACTGATCTCTCCATTCGAGTTTCCGAAAGTTGATTGCGTCCCGGACATTAGCAGCAGATTTTGTGAACAATCCGTTCGGACACATAAATAGTGTGTGCGAGAGACTGTGGCATCGATTGGACTTGACTTCAGTGAATATTTCAGTGTAGGAGACTACGTTTTGAGACTACCAAACGGTGATACTGTATACACAAAAGTGAGACTACTACATGCTACTTCATAAATTATTGGCCAGTCTTTGCGTATCTGTCAAGCAAAATGAATAAAAGATATGTATTTAAAATACATGACCACGACAAGCTCAGCCAGGGAAACGTACATTCGCTACTTATATTGTGATCTAATTCACAGCCATTTTTGAGCGACCTGGTGCCTCACTAAGGGGGTGCATCTTGGCCTTGGGAGGGAGAAAGGCTGGGGGGCGAAATTATTTATTGTGTAAAGGCGCGCATTGGTGGCGCTAAGAAACTGGCTGGCAAGTGTGCACTCGTAGGGTCAATTATTTTATTGTGAGAAGTGCTTGACAATACATTCTTTGGTTTATGCCAAAGACTCCACGTCAATTTAACATTGGACAGGGCCTGTGTATGTGCGTGTGCCTTGGAAAAATCTGTATTAATTCGATCCCATTCTTAATCTCATCCGTCCGCCTAACTTTCTGCCGCCCCCTGCTGCGCTTTCCTTCCCTTGGAATCCAGTTTGTTACCCTATGCGACCATTGAAAAAAGTGTCGTGACTCATTTACTGTGCAGTGAAAGCTCGTGGCGATCGGAGCCGATTGAAGTTAATACATAATTGAGGTTGCAATATCTTTAATGCTGCACTTTTCTCAGGGACTCACCATGACTTGTAATTACCATGGCAGGAGCTCACTATGCTCTCGACTGTCATCTGACAGTAATTAATCAGATTAACGCACATGAACACACTCGTTGAGAGCCAGAATCGTTTGGATTATTTAAAATATCGCGCAAGGAGCAAATCCACGTTCCGGGGTGCGACAACCCGAAGTCTACAAACTAAAAGCCAGCCTGCAATGTATTATTTCATGGGCAAGGCGTAGTCCCTCATCAGTACTCTTATTTTTTCCGGGGTCACGGAATGTTAAGTGGAAAGAGAGAGAGGACAGGCGCCATTTTTCATCGCCAATATTTTCGTTGTTAATGTAACTCGCTGAAAAATTCTTACTGAGGAATCGAATTGCAAGTCAGGGACTACCTATATTTCGTCATCTTTGCTTAACCTGTTTGTGAGTCATTCTTTGGGTCTTTTATATGTACAGAGGTAGTCAAAAATTCCCAGGCCGCTCCAAAGGGCCGGGGAGCGGTTGCTCTCTGCTATCAGATGCGCGTGGCGCCGCGCGCCGGTGGCGGCGGTATGCGTTTAAAGAGGGTGCGGCACCTTTCGTTCTCGCTCTCCTAGATGACAAAGCATTGAAAAAGATAGTGCGGCGCGCGCGTTCGCGATTCCTTCTTCGATTCAGCCAGCGCTGCAGCCCGTGGCTGGGCAGACGACCGTTCGCCGGAGTGCAGTATGAAGCTGGCCTCAATATATAATTGTACTTTTCGTCATTTTGGCGTACGATAACATACGTTTACCTTGACATCGGCTATTTCACAGCATGCGGGGCCGTCACCGTGCCTTCTCTATTCGTGTAATATTGTCACGGTGTGAAGTCTCTGATCAGAAGTCACCGCGGGACACAGGAGTAACAGAAGTCACAGTGCGGCAGGAAACTAGCAGGCCCGCTTCGACAGAAGAAATTCAGTTTTTTTTTCGCCTCGAGGAGGCACACGCTCGCGATCAGCACAGAGGGAAGATAAAGAATGCAGCGTGTCAATATGATGGCGATTTCATGAACACGAGTCGGGGTAAAGAGCGTATCGTTTAATTGTGCTTCTGAATTGCTTCTTTCTTCCGTTATATCCAGCTCCTCATCTCAAATCCTTGTATGTGGTGAGTGTCCTCATGCGCGTGATAAACCCGCTAATGTTGTTGATTCAGCACGTGTTACTGATATTTCTTCATAGAGTTTACGCAGTACGAACTGTCACGGTTGTGTTTTGAGCGCCTGCGCTCGTCTTCTTGCTTTCAAGAAAAAGGAAATAGTACTTTTCCCAGCTGGCAGAAAACAAGCGGGCAGCAAGTGCGTGCTTATAGCGGACCGGGTTGAAGAGCACGTTGCGTAATCTAAAAGAATTAATAATTTAACCGCGTTTCAAGAGACACCTGCTTTGTCCGCTTGTTTTCTGAATATATGAGAAAGTGTGCCTTTCATTCTCGCAAGAGCAGAACAACATGCGCAATGCAATTATAACGTAACCTTGACACTTCTTACTGGGTGAAGAACCATAAATATTTCGCAGAAGCATCGGCAACATGTTAACTCCCCAACCCACGCATATCTTCAAGTGCTTCACGTTGGTGAGTTAGCACGCACCAGTGTATCTGAGAGCGAAATGGTAGTTCAGCATCAACGAAAACCGTTCAGAAACACCAGCAAACACTGCGCGCTGCCCCGATTCGTGTGCATTAAATTGGCAGCAAGGACACAATTAGAGAAGGCACAGTGACGGCCCCGTATACGATGAAAGAGCTGATGTCAAGCTAAACACAAGTTATCGTACTCCAAGAAGGTCAAAAGAACGGAGAAGCGCGCATAGCACAACTAAATATTGAGACTAGCGTCACGCTTCACTCCAGCGAAGCGTCGTCAGTCGAGCCAGGGGCTGCAGCGCCCTGGAAATCGAAGCAGGAATCGCGAAGGCGCGCGTCGCACTATCTTTTTCACTGCTTTGTCATCAATGAGAGCAGCGAAAACGAAGGGGCCGAACCCCCTATTCGTGTGTACCCTCGCCACGGCGGGCGGCGGAGCGCATATCTGATAGCAGCGCCGCGATAGCGGACAGCAACCGCTCCTTTGACTACCCCTGTACGTCAGCGTTTAATGCCGGTCCACCGAAACCTTGCAAATTGATATGCAAAGCACTGTGAGCAGGCAGCCGATCGCCAATCCTCCTGTTGCGCGAGTTTTCTGCGCATGCGCGAAGTCGTAGCGGCGACCGATGGAAACACATTGGATGGCGTCGACGGCGTTTGTCGACGCCGCCAGTGCACTGGGACTGGCGGCACCGCGCGGCACGGTGAACGTCGCAGGCTTGGCAAAGCGATGCTACCCACATCTGCCGCGCACAGTTGCCACTCTCTAGGGGTGCCGGAATGCAAGACGCGGTTTCTCAGGTTTCCTTCGGCGAGCCGCGACCAACAACGACGTGAAGCTTGAATTACGACCACCAAGCGTCAAGATGTGAAAGGCCGACATTAGCAACTGACTGCGTACTCTGGACTGTGCGAAAAACACTTCGTTACAGGTATGTATGCATCTAAAGGAAAGGTGCATAATGAAAGGTATCTACTGGAGTTTGTACGAAACCTTTAAAAACTAGTGGTAGCCGTAATGAGTATTTGTTCGGCGCGTGCTTGCTTTATGTGCGACGGAGCCTGATGGCGATGTATTTTGTCGTTTGTTTTCTTTATCTGCGAAGGGGCCGGGTAGCGCAGATATCACAGATGTCTGCGTGCGCTAGACCGTAATATTTAGCACGATTATCGCGACTGCCGCCTGACTAAAAAAGAAAAAAAAATGGGCGTTTGTTGCGATGTACCGCCGTTCGCGAGCCGAGTGGTTGAGCTGGCCATAAGGCTCGCGAACGGTAGTGCATTACAACAAACGCCGTATTTGTTTTTCTTGTTAGTCAGGTGGCACTCACGATAAACATATTAAATATTACGGCCTAGCGCACACAGTCGCCTGTGATATCTAAGCTACCTAGCCCTTTCGCACATAACGAACAGAAACGACAAAATACATTGCCATCAGCCCCGGCGCAACTAAAGCAAACACGCACCGAAGATACCCTTATTGCAGCTATCACTGGTGCGTTACAGGCTGGGTGCAAACTCCAGTAGGTAGTTTTCATCATGCATATTTCCTTTACTTGCATACATACCTGTAGTATCTGTGTTTTGCCGCTCGGAGCATACGACGCACTTGAAACTCTTGCACGACGCACAGTATCTTTTTTACCTTACAGGCTCGCCTTCGTGCTCGCCAAGGCATTCGGATTTTGTTTCTTTGGTGCACGCAATCAGATGCATTTCGTTAGGGAGCTTGATAATCATCGTCTTCGTCAAACCGTTTGCAACGGCAAGGAAACCACCCGGTACAAATGAGTCTGCTGGAGGGTTGATGCTAGTTCACGTGCAGAGTGGTTGCTCTGAACGTTGGTTCCTGACAACGCTGTTCCTGAGAACAGCATTGGTTCTTGACCGAGATGCGCATCCGATATGTAGGAGGTCCGCATCTGTCACCAAGTCGTTGATTCTGCAGAAATCGCGGCGGAGGCAGAAGGGTTGTGGATCCTTTCACAACAGAATGAGCCTTCTCTCTGCACCGAGAACCTGCTCACCACTGCGGCCACATCCGTTCTGTGGGCAGAAACCGGCTACAGCGCTGAATCATCCGTTGCCAGAAAAATGCCGCGCGTTTCCTGCAGGTATGCATTCCGGCCGGGACAATGCCCTTTTCAGGGGGTGTGTATATGTGCCTCTTTGCCAACCTTCGTAGATGAAATCCTATAGCTGCACGCATTTAGACAACGCGATGAGGAAGCGACGCCCATTTCACTATGCCGGCGCCGCGGTGACCGCACTGCACTCGGTAACCCAATATGCGCTGCTCATAAGTCACTCGAGACGATTCTACCTAGCTCTGCAGCATCAACAAACCCCTGGCTGCTTTGCCCTTTGAGATCTCTCTCTCTTTTTCTGTCTCCGCGCTCTCCTGTCTCTCGTGAACCTGCACACTGAGAGCGTCTCATTGTGTCACGTCGAACATTGCTCGCGCTACACGCTCTTACAATACTAAGAGTGGATAGTAAAAACGCTGTAACGTTCTCCCACACGGCGTGAACATGGTATACTGCAATCACTGTCACTACTTTCCACCACAAGGGCAAAAAAGGGGGGAGCTTTCGCTTTCTACCTGCGTTGGCGTGGCTATTTCGTATGGTGCGCTTTTGCGTCGTCTGCTACACTGCCGTCAATGTGTTTCTCGTCCGCTACCGCATGATGGCGCCACATCCTCCCGCAAAAGGCGGATTACGACAAAAGCTTTATTGAGCTTTCGAAGAGGATTCATTGAAATCGTTCAAGGTAGCTCGTTTTGCTGTCTCTATACGTATTGTAATTTCGGCATGATTTTATGATCTAGATGGCCGATTATGCTCTGCGGTAAGTCTGCGAGAATCTATGCTAGGAAGCAAATCGTTCTACTAGAAGACATGCGAAAAATATAGTTGTGGTTTAGCTCTGATTAACCCTAGTTGAATTGCGAAAACAACGGTGGAAGCTTCTTCAGCCTGCTACATTATTCCAATCTCACGCCTTATCACTGTAAGGTGCTACATTATTGGGGATATTTAAGCTCACCCTTTAACGGTATGAGTCGAGAGCGTAAGCTTCCAGCCTACATAAAAAGTCGCGCTTCAACCAAGACGTATGCACGTGCCTGCGTATCGTAGGCGTAACGAGAATGCTAACGGTTCTGGCTGGCTGATTCTGATATCACCCTCCCATATGAAAGGAGCTACCTGATTTGGCAGCTTCTGCCCATAGTATAGGGGTAACGTGAATTGAAATGCCATGGTAGGCTGTTTTTTTTATGAGCAGACAATAATAGCACGCCTCTTCCCGGTATAGCTGCGGCCACCCGAGGTCGGAATATTGCTTTCGCAACAAAACTCTTCAGCGACTGGTAAAACAGATGGAAATTGGAAGACCATAATCAAAAATCCGGAGCCATATGCATCAACAAGGATGCGATTCACGTTCAGCTTTCATATTCGTCTAGTGTGCCACCTGTAAAATGCTGAATGCCCTGGTCTTCGAAGCACCAGACCAAGTCAGCACCAAGCTACCAAGATCAGGTCAGAGTTATTACTTCCGTCTGTCTGTATATTACGCTACACCGACCAGGCACACGTTTTATGGAACAAGAGCTCGAAACGAGAGCACTATATCATATTTAGGTCAATAATACTCATGATAAAAAAGAGCCAGGAAGGGGTGTTTGCGAGCCCATCTAAACACCAAAGGGTGAGATTCTTTATCTCCCTCCCTTAAAGCAAACCTTCCTTAAAGCGTTAGTTCTTTGTGCGTGTAAGGCAGTGACTATTGCTCAGGCAGCCTTTTGCCCTTGCCACCGATCCCTCGTACCTCCCTCTCTCCTCTGCACATCACCACGTCTTGATAGTGCCAGTTGAGGTACGGAAGCCGAGAAAGGTTGTTATCACAGCCCAACCATTGGTTCACTTGCTGCGGAAGCCTACAGCAAGATGGACCTGGGCATCCGGGACTACTTCACCAATGCTCTCCTATTTCAAAAGTGGACGTGGACGGTCAGATGAAAATTCGGCGGCGACACAGAGAGCAGCGACGGCGAAAACGCTGCTGCCAAAAGACACGAAGCAGACTTCGCGGGTCGCTGAAAGTCCATAGCTATCGAAAGTAGCACGAAGTGATTGCGAGACAATCTTCAAGGTAAGTTATGCTTTTTGATCTCTTAAAATCTCCTCACTAGTTCGGATAGGATTGCTAAATGAAGGGGTGTGCGGAAGTCTTTGACAGTGCTGCATATTTTCCTTAGCGACCACGCCTGTCATATGCGTTTCACTTGATGTTTAAGACAAACAGCGTATCCGTATGGGTTGTTTTGATTACTGCCGATATTTTCCATTGTTCTTGCTGAAGTTCTTGGGGCCTCTTTTATGGCTTGGATATTCCTTCCCGGCTACACACTGTTTTCATATGATGTTTCGTTAACCTACAAAATACCATTCTCTCTTCGATCAGTGCTGGGAATGTTTGCTGTTGCAGTTTCTATGGTCATTAGGAATTTATAGAGTGGGGTGACTCTTTGGGCTAGGGCACATAGCGAGGAATGACTGCGCAAGAGCAGGTCTCTACCGCTCCTTAGGTGAGTGAGCGATGGAAAGGAAAAACTCTTGAAGCAGCTTGCCCCAAGCACCAGATAGAGTGGCGAAAAACGGTTGACCCCTCATAATCGGGAATCATGTAATCATGTCACCACAATTTAGTTGTTGCCGCTTCACTGTGTTCGCTACTAATGTATTAGGTACTATGATTTATATATTTGTAAACATACGCACACCACACAAATACAGCGACGAAAGGCCAAAAATGTAGGACTGCTTCTGGATTTTGATACCTGCTAGACTTATAGTATAAGCATTCGATTTAATTTGATGCCGCAGAGAAAGGAGGAAAAAAAGCGCAGCTGTTCAAATTGCTTCGCGCTGTTAACAAAAAAAACGTTACCAGCAGGTCAATTTCACATGCTAGATTGTCTTCATTATCAATGTGAAATTCTGGCACAGATAAATGTGATAAATACAACTCGTTTCTAAAATTTACAACATCGCGCTTCATTTTTCAGTAGAAATGCAATGCGCAGTTGGTCCCCTTATTCGCCTGCTCTAAAGCACTGCCGAGTGTACAACGGACAGACCGCCTGCAGCTGTGCGAATACGGTGGTCCAATCACGTTTTCTTTATCTAAATGTCAGTATTATAAGACTCCTTTCGTTCTGTTCTGTACGCTACCCATTTTGCTCCATCGACAGATGCGGGATAACGCACAATGGCCAGGATTGCCGTTTAGGGAGCAGCGCATTTTACCGATGCGTTGGTCCCTTATCGCATTTCGCAAAACATTTCGACCATTATAAAACTGTGTTATCTTCATTTTAGTGAAAACTTTGCCACACTTTTATACATGGCCTTTGCCGAACCGTCATCCACGGATTAATAAAAAGCAAAAAAAAAAGCAAGCAAAAAGCCAACTAATTATCGATAACCCTCGCTCGCGCTGTGTCGCATATATTTTCATGTTCAATTCTTTCACTACCTGAGAATAATGACGCAATATTTCTATTTTTGGTCTTTGTTTCGTTAAGTCTCGGAGTCTTCAGAAGCAATTGTGCCAATATTTGTTTCTGTGTATTGCATGCGTGTTCGGTTTTAGAGCTATTTAGGGAAAAGAAATACGCGACATGATTTCGCTCATGTCTTAGCCTATATCAACCCTATCAGAGCAATATTCAGTGAATGATACGCACACGGTGACCACGTTCAAGTTTGCAGCCGCCTCTTAGTTGGATGTGCTGCACAGATATAGCACATAAAAAAGAGTGCGATCTACTTTTAATACGGCTCCACAGTTATCCCTTGCATTTCTAGCCTCATTGGGCGAAAATCTGCCTGTTATTTTTTTTTCGCTATACTTGTGGCGGTTGCTGCCCTTGCAAACAAAAGGCTGAGCTTATAAAGATGGCAACGGCGTGAGGCATCATTACGGACCTCCATAGCAAGAATTTTCCATTTATATAAACTCTGACGCAGCCATTTTTCTGCACATTCTATGGTTGGGTCACAAAATTTCTCTTCACATTTTGCAAGCGTCTCCCGGATAATATGGAGGCTAGGCATGTGTACAGGCGCAAAAGAGGCGCCTGTACACATGGACTTCACCGGACGGTCTGTACAGGAATCAGATCGATTATATTATTTGCCGGCAGAGATGGAGAAGCGCTATACAAGCAGTAAAAACAAGGCCTGGGGCCGATTGTGGCACCGATCATCAGCTTCTTGTTGCCAAGATTCAGCTTCGATTGAGGAAAACGCAGAAAACTAGAAGGCCTTTCAGGTGTAATCTGGATCAAGTTCCATTAGAATATGCTGTGGAAGTGAGGAATCGATTTCAAGAATTAGATCTAGAAGACAAAGAGCCCGAAGAGATGTGGACTGATGTTCGCGATATAATACAAGAAGTTGCTACTAAGGCAGTTCCAAAGCAAAAGAAGTGCAAAAAAGCAATCTGCTTATCTGAAGAGGCTTTGCAAATAGCTGAGGAAAGGAGGATGGCAAACGTTATGGGGGAAAGAGAAAGATACAAGGTTCTCAATGCGGATTTTCAGAAAATAGCAAGGAGAGATAAGAATGCCTTCCTGAACATACAGTGCCAAGCAGTTGAGGACAACAGCCAATTAAGGAACACAAGAGCTCTGTATAAGACAATCAAAGATATCAAAGGAAGCTTCTGTGCTAAGCTGGGCGTGATAAAGGACAAACAAGGCAAGGACCTCACTGAAGCCGCAGAGATAAAGAAGAGGTGGCAGAAATACACACAGAAGAACTGTACAAGAAGGACCCGAATGTGCAAACCCAACATAAGACGGTTGTGATCACTGATCTCGAGCCGGGCATCCTGAAGAGTGAAGTTGAATGGGCCTTAGCCAGCCTTGCTAAGAACAAAGCTAGCGGAATTGATGGCATTCCAGTATAGTTGCTTCAAAACCTCAACCATGCCGCTGTTAACATTCTGCATACATTATGTCAGAAGATTTGGACATCCCTGCAGTGGCCACAGGATTGGAGGAGGTCAGTTTACATCCCCATTCCAAAGAAAGGCAGTGCCAAAGATTGTTCCAACTACCGCACGATCGCGCTTATTTGGCATGCTAGCAAGGTGATGTTGAAAATCCTCCAAGGTAGGCTGCAGCAATATGTGGATCGGGAGCTTCCGGACGTGCAAGCTGGGTTTCGCAAGGGCAGAGGAACTAGAGACCAAGTTGCCAACCTTCGCTGGATCATGGAAAAAGCAAGAGAGTTCCAGAAACCCATCTACTTCTGCTTTATTGATTATGCGAAAGCGTTTGACTGCGTAGATCACAGCAGATTGTGGCAAGCTCTCCAAGAGATGGGAGTTCCAATTCACCTCATCTGTCTCCTCAGGAATCTGTATGAAGGGCAAGAGGCCACAGTCAGAACTGGGCATGGTCTTACTGATTGGTTTCCGATTGAGAAAGGAGTGAGGCAAGGCTGCATACTGTCGCCCTGCCTATTTAACCTATATGCAGAGTGCATCATGAGGAAAGGCGGTCTGGACGAGTCTTCAGCTGGAGTGAAGATTGCTGGAAAATGTATCAACAACCTTAGATATGCGGATGATACCACTTTAATGGCAGAAAGTGAAGCGGAACTCAAGAAACTTCTGATGCGCGTACAAGAAGAGAGTGAAAAGTTTGGGCTTAAACTGAACAATAAAAAGACAAAGATCATGGCGTCTTGCCCTATCAAGTCCTGGAGCATCAAGGGACAAGAAGTGGAAGCTGTGACAGATTTTCCTTTCTTGGGCTCCAAGGTTACGTCGGAAGGAGACTGCAGCCATGAAATTAGGAGACGCCTGCTTCTGGGAAAGAGAGCAATGGTTAGCCTTGACCGCCTAGTAAAGAGCAGAGACATTAGTCTGCCAACCAAGATCCGCAAAACTCGTGCTATGGTCTTTCCAGTTGTGATGTGTGGATGCGAGAGTTGGACTGTGAAAAAGGCTCACCGCCGAAGAATTGACGCGTTTGAATTGTGGTGCTGGCGAAGACTTTTGAGAGATCCTTGGACTGCCAGAAGATCAAATCAGTCAATATTGTCGACCATAAACCCTGACTGCTCATTGGAGGGTCAAATTCTAAAGTTAAAGCTCAGCTACTTTGGTCATCTGATGAGAAGAGAGGAGTCGCTGGAGAAAGATTTGATGTTGGGAAAGGTTGAGGGTCGCCAGAGAAGGGTTAGGCAGCGAACGCGATGGTTAGAAGGCATCCTCGAGGCACTGCAGATGAAGTTATGTGATGTTAGGAAGATAGTGAGAGACCGGAAAGTGTAGCGTGACATGGTCAATAGGGTCACGAAGAGTCGGACACGACTGAACGACTGAACTGAACTGAGTTTTCGAAAAGGATTCGAACCGAGGACATATGCGCCTCCTACTGTATTCGGGGATCATTAAACCAAACCACCTGATATGGGGACCACGGACTCCGCCAGAGAAGCAGAAACAGTGCAGATAGCATCGCGATACCGCTCAAGTGGTGGCGCCTGCCTCAGAAAAAACAATTAGGTGTAGTTTAGCTTGTGGTTAAACTTGGAGTTACGCTAAAGCACAATCAGCATGGCTGCTCGTAGGTTCGGCTTGAAAGCAAAAGACATGGATTTCGCACATAGTAGTCAATTCTATGGTTTCAGCTTCATTTATGCCACAAGGGAAATAATTTTGAATATGAGCACCTCTTGCCTAGTATTGTAGACCATTCTAACTCGGGTGTGGAAAACTTCTCGTGGCACGACATCATCTCTACGTCGAACTCCGAGGCGCACCGCAGTCAAAATGTTCGAACGAACCTTCTGTCTTAGCAAGTCGCTTTTTCGTTCGCTCTACAAACTACAGAGTTGTCGGTCTTCTTTTTCTGCTTTCTTCGCTATTCAGTCAGGCATCGGACAGCCACGGCAAAATGGCAAAACTATGGCCTCTGTAGCTCTCGCTAAAAAAGCATGGGGAGCGCCTCTTGCGGGAACAAATCTTTCCCGTCAGTATTATTGACAAAAGCTGTCCAATATGTCTCAGCTTAATTTTGTTTCCTTTTAATAAGTAACAGCTCAATGAAGCGGCCGGGTTGTCGTTGATCCGACCAAAACTTATCGCAGATAATGGTGCACGGTTTTCAATATAAAGAAGAAAGGGGTGTCTCCTTTCGTTCCAGAGGTCAAGGACCGGTCTTGTTTTTTTCATGTAGCGTAAAGCTACACTACGCGGGTCAGAGCCGAGTTTCGCGTGAATGTGCGCCACCTGTTATGCGCATGCTTGAGAGACGCGTGACGTCCTGAGAGGCGCAAGACCGGCTATTCCTCGCCACAGCCGGTGCGCAATCCTCGCTGCCGCCACCACCGGCTTGCGCTTCTCTCAGACACGTGACTTTAGCCGGAGGCGTGTTTACGACAGTGGCGCAACGCGCTACTGCGCATGCTTTACACTACGTATATCCAGGCATAGCAGAGCTAAGCCACTGCGAATTGTTTTTTGTAGATAGAACTACATTGGCCACAGTCTCGCCATTTCGCCGCGCCTCTCCGAAGAGCACGTGCTGCTCAAAAGAAGAATGATAACTCGGTAGCTTTGTTTATGCCTTAGGGGAATCACTTCACGCATGAGCACCCTTTGCCTCCCATCGTTGATCATTATCACTCGCCTGTAGAAGACTACTAGTGGTATGGCATATTCTCTACGTCCAACTCCGGGCATACCACCATCACAACGTTAGAACGAACCTTATGTCCTAGCAATTCGCTATGGTCGTTCGCCTCCACCAACATCCGAGTTATCTGCTTTCTCTTCTTTTTCCTCTCCTTTTGCTGCTTCTGACAGGCACGTGCTCTTCAGACACGCACGGCGAAATGGCGAGAATGTGGGCAATGTCGTCTCGCTACAAAAAAAAAATCAGTTCTTTGTGCTTCAGAACGAAAGGAGGCATCACTGTCGACTTGTTATTAAAAACTGTCTGCCATTATCTGCGATACGTATTCGTGGGAGCAACGACAGCCGGATCGTTCTATTGGGTTGTTACTTATTAAAAGGAAACAAAATATGCTGACACAGCTCGGACGGTCTTTCCGAATAATACTTGCTGGCAAGATTCGTTCCCGCATGAGGCACTTCCCATGCTTTTGTCTCGAGACCTACATTGGCCGCACCCTAGTGAAAAAATCCTATGAGTCACAATAACCTCATACAAATTCTCATAATAAACTCGCACTAAACTCATACAAATCTCATATAATCTCATACTAATCTCATTCATCATATGAGAAATATATGAGATAAATGAGATTTGTATGAGTTTAGTATGAGAAATCTGTATGAGGTTATTGATACTCATACGGTCTTTTTCACTAGGGCACTATCGCCTTTTCGCCGTGCCTCTCCGGTGCCTGACCGAATAACGAAGAAAGAAGAAAAGGAAGACAGATAACTCGGTACTTAGTAGAGGCGAAAGACAAAGGTGAGTTGCTAGGACACATTCGTTCCAGCATTGTCACGGCTATGCGGCCTGGAGTTTGATGTAGAACGATGTCATACCACTAGAAGTTTTCTCCACCCAAGTGAAAATGGTCAACGACAATAGGCAAAGGGTGCTCACGTGTGAAGGCATTCCCCTATGGCATAAATAAAGCTCGAACCATAGAGTAAACTATTATGTGCAAGAGCCAGGTCTTTACATTCAAGCCGAACGCTTTACTTCCATGGCTACGCTTATCGTAGCCATGCTGATTGCTCTCGTGTAACTCCAGGTTTAAACTTAGGCTAAACCACAGCCAAGGCTTTTTTTTTCATGTGTGGCGAAATGCTTTGGTAACGGGGTAAACTTTTCGTATTAGGGAAACTTCTATGAAAAAATCAGTTTTTTTTTCAGAGCAAAATCTATGCCCTAATAGAACGCTTTTTCTAACTTAGTGTGCAAAATGTAGGTAGTTGAATAAATGTTTGTTTTTTGTCGTTGGCTTCCGCCAGCAGAAGTTTCGCGATTTTAAATTTTACTCTTTGGTTCAAATTGCTTATAGCTCTAAATGCTGGACTGCACGTAACAAGGTTGATAAACAAACCCAGTAACTGATACATAGACGGACGAAATCAGAAACAGGTATATTTTGCGCATGTGTGGGGTTGAAACTATTATTTTGTGTTGCATAGTTTGAGAATCCAGGCGTTCTTTTGTTCTTACTGGTCGGCTCTTCATCTTCGCAGATGGCCTCCTCCCCACAAGCGTTGAAAGAAAACTCAGGACAACTCAAGAAATCAAGAAGCCGATAGCTCGGATATGTGGACCTGTATTCCTGGCCCTAACCCCCTGAAGCTCGCGCTGAGGAAGATATCGTCTGACAATTCGAAGAACGCAGAGGGCCAAGGGATCAGACAAAATGACAAACCTCTTGGTTGTGACTGGCTGTCCGAACAAGTTTTTGATTGGTCCTTGGACGTCTCCTTTCCAGACCTAGCTTTAGGAAAGTGACACTGAACGCACGCAAATGACGAGACACCACCATGTTTCCATAATAATTTGCAATCCACAAACCACTTCGAGCAGCTTTGCTTTTTTTTTTCTGTAGCGATAGCTTCATTGGCCACAGTTTCGTCGTTTCTCGTACCTACAACAGTTGCAGTTCAACTCATGCGCGTGAGTTAATTTGGTATAATAATAATAGATTGGTTCAGAGGATAGGAAAGGCGCAGTATCTCTCACACTTGCTCCGAGGAATCTGAACCCACGCTGAAGGGAAGGAGATGGGAGAGAAAGAGGAGCCGTAGTGGAGATCTACGGTGTAATTTCGGCCACCTGGGGATCTTCAACGTGTACTGACATCGCAGTGCCCACGGACGTCTCTCCGCTTCGCCTCCATCTAAACGCTGCCGGGGGCAGAACGTAAAAAGCGGCGTATCGCAGCAGGAAAGAGAATGGGCGTAAAGAGACGAAAAGAGCAGCGGAGACACCCGTAAAAAGACAGGAACGGCTTGGAACTTTACGGCGATGCCAGATGGCAGAGCTCAACAGATGGAGCAGAGCTGCCGAGTTGGGGCCTATGGAAGAGTTCAGTCAACGGGAGCAAACAAGAGCAGGATCTGAAAGCACGTCGTGTGACTGAACAATCCACTCGAGTTTCCAAAAGTGCATCTGCGACCACTGAGTTTGAAGCAGACTTTGTGAACAATCCGTTTTGACACATGTGTAGTGTGTACAAGAGACTATGGCATCAAGTGTACTTGACACCGGTGAGTAATTCAATGTATGAGACTTTGCTTGGAGACTGCCAAATCGAAATACGGTGTTAAGCAAAATAGAGAACACTGCATTGTACTTCACAGCTCATCGGGAAGTCTTCTTGTGTGTATCCCTTATTTTGTGTCCTTGTCACCTTTGCGCTACGTTCCTGAAATAAAAAATGAAGTCTGCGTATCTGTTGAGAAAAATGAATATTACATGTGTATACCCAAATTCCCTCATTGTTAAACATACATGACCACAAGTTCAAGCAGGGAAACTTATCATTCGCTACATGTATCCTGGCATACCTGAGCTAAGCCATGACCTTTTTTGCGTGTCTGTTCGGAATTTTTACACCTTTTACCGCTATATTTTTGTCTAACAGGCAGCCTTTTACTGTAATGCATGCCTTTATTTGCACTGAGTGAATACTAAGAAAACCTGTTATAATCCGCAATATTATTGATGAATATTTTATGACACTGACTGGCTTTAAATACATATTGACAAACCACTTGTGGCTGTTTGTCTTGATTTATTTGCGATTCCGTGCATTCCCTTTCACTTTAGTTGGGGTGCCATAATAAACTAGCGGAACACGTAATCTCATATTTATTGGAGCGAGCGCGAGAGTGTAAAGTGTTTCCGCCCAGGCTTACTTTGGGAATTCTCGTACGCGCAGTTATACTTTGCTGCACGTTTTATTCCCCAAATCCTTCTTCCATTCATGCATCATTTCTAGCATACTTGTTATCCTGCCGTCCTAAGCTAGTAAATTGTGTGAAACACCACTGCGGCATAGATGATAATTCCTTCTTATCTGAACAGTACCGAAACTTCCTTCATGACCTAGGCCTAACATGTCTCACTAATAAACTAAGCGAACCGGAGTATTGGATCTGCATCTCATCCTCCTGTTTCAAATTAGCTGTTTCAGTAGCAGCTGCATCTCTCACGTCCGCTCTCTCGTGAAGCAACACTTCCTGCCAACTAGTGAGTCAGTTCCAACTTCCACGCAATGCCACCTATAAGCCAACTCTCAGGTCATTCATGATGGCGATTTTTTTGCTTTAAAGGAGCCCTGAAACTTAATTTAAGAATATTGTTTTGCCTATTGGTTACGCGGGTTGAGTTCTGGCGACGCCATTACCGGTGGTCGTTTTGTATTATCCAGTATTTATTATTTTATTTTGCTCGCGAAAATGACTACGAGCCACTGGTGGTGCCGGCACACAGGCTTTTTTGGCAGCGGATGTGACATCATTTTGCGGGCTTTTGATGATTTAATTAACCAATGATTCGTGACTAAAAGGGCTCACAAATAAATATATAATGTGTCATATTCTTCTGTTTAGTATTATATCTACAAAACCAACGTGTTTGCGTTCGTCAACGCACTTCAAGTATTACAAAAAAATGAACGCCGCTCGAGGCTCTCGCTGTTTGGTTTGGTTTGGTAAAACTTTATTTCCCACAGTAGGGGTCCTGGAGGACACTCGGCTAGGCGCCAGGTGTAGAGGGCAGCTCCCACGTCGGCACAGAGAGCGCAAAGCTCTCCGCCGCCCCGCGGGCCTCCTGGACAGCCCGAAGCTGATCATGTAGGGAAGCACTTTTTAAAACTTTGTCCCAACGTTCCTTGTTCTTGGCGTAGGCGTCGCTCGATGCACAACCACACAGCATATGGTTTCAGTCTACACGATCACTGCACCGTTCACACACATGTTGTCCGTCGTATTCTGGGTCGATGTGCTTCATGCGCCAGGGGTTGGGGTATGATTTCGTTTGGAGCAAGCGTAACGTGACTGATTGGCTGCGGGTTAATTTCTTATCCGGGAGGGGAAATGCTCGTCTGCCTAGATAAAAGTGCTTAGTGAGCTCGTTGTACGTGAATAATTGATCTCTGTACTCGATATGTGGAGTAGCAGGGGAAACCGGAGGGACGCGGTCGATGAGTCCTCGCGCCGCCTCGTGTGCATTCTCATTGAGATTCCGCAGGCCGCCCCCTAAGCTGCCCATGTGTGCCGGGAACCATACGATGGAGTGAACGGTGATGTTACTTCCGCCTAAGATCCGTAGCGTCGTCTTGTCAATCCCGCCCTTGGCGAAAGCTCGAGTGGCTGCTCTAGAGTCGCTGTATATAGTAGTGAAGTTCGAGTCTTTTAGAGCTAGTGCTATATTTGCTTGTTCAGCTACCTCTGGCTTCTTGGTGTAAAGTGTGAGTGAGTTGCGCGTACGCCCGTGTCCGTCGACTACTGCTACCGAGTAGGCATGCTTTCCCGGTATGTACGCTGCATCCACAAAATCTGTCTGGTCGGGAAACTGTGCCGCGTCCGCAGCGAGGGCTTTGGCGCGGACGAGCCTTCTTCCTTGATTGTGGATCGGGTGAACGTTTCTTGGGAAGGGGGACACTTTGATTGCTTCTCGCACGACTTTAGGTAACTGCAGGACGTTGTCCTTTTCTACTATGGTGTTCAGGCCGAGCTTAAGGAGAATCTCTCTGCCCGCTTTGGTGCTTGATAGGCGTGCAATCTGTGCCGTGTGCTGTGCCTCGATGATTTCGGCAAGGGTATTGTGCACTCCTAGCTGTAAGAGTAGTTCAGCGGAGGCATTATCGGGGAGCCCCAATGCTGTCTTGAAAGCTCGGCGTATGTGTACTTCAAGCCTTCTCTGATGTTCCTTTTTCCAGTTGAGCATTGCCGCCACGTATGTGATGGGACAGAGTACAAAAGCATGGACCATTTGAATAGCGTTGTCCTCGCTCAGTCCCCTGTGCCTATTCATGATGCGCCGAAACATCCGGATCACGTTTGCAATCTTGATCGTGATGCTGTCAAGCATTGCCCAGTTGTACCCGTTGCTTTGGATGATTAATCCTAGAATTCGTATTTTATCGACCGTGGGTATACGATTTCCATCCCTGTCGTGTATCTCTATGCATGGTGTGTGGTGTCGGCGCCAGTCGTTGGACGGGCGCCCTGGTCTTGAGGGGTGGTAGATGAGTAGCTCGGATTTTCTAGAAGAGCAGCGAAGTCCCATTGGGGCAAGATGGGCCTCGGTAACCGTGATGGCTTCTTGAATGCGCGCTTCCAATTCCGCATCGCTGCCACCGGTGCTCCAGATGGTAACATCGTCTGCGTATATGGTGTGCTCCACATCAGCAATTTCACCCAATGCGCGAGAAAGCTTTGTCATCGCCAAGTTAAATAAGAATGGTGAAAGTACTGAGCCTTGTGGTGTTCCCTTATCGCCCAGATTAAAGCTTTCCGAGACGTGTTCGCCTATCCAGATAGTGGCCGTTCGATCCTGCAGAAACGCCTTGACGTAGTGGTAGAAGCGTGTTCCGAGATTGTGGTCAGATATGGCTTTGAGAATGGCTTGATGTTGGATTTTGTCAAAAGCTTGCTCCACGTCGAGTCCCAGTAGTGCCTTGGTGTCTCGTGTGGGGCGATCCAAGAGACTTTTCTTGATGCGTAGCATAGCGTCTTGCGTTGAGAGACCTGGCCTGAAGCCAATCATATTGTAAGGAAGTACTCCCTTTCTTCTACATATTCCGATAGTCTATTCAGGATGACGTGTTCGGCTAGCTTTCCTAGGCAGGACGTCAGTGAGATCGGCCTTAGGTTGGGTAGGCCCAGCGGCTTGCCCGGTTTTGGGATGAAGATCGTATTGGCATGCTTCCACTCTGCAGGTAGTTGGCCAGTTTTCCAGACTTCATTGATTTGTTGCGTTAGGAACGTGACCGAGTCGTCCTCTAAGTTTCGGAGAGCCCGATTTGTGATACCATCGGGGCCGGCTGCAGAGTTACTGTTGAGTTCGTGAATTGCGAAGCGTACTTCGCTTTCTGTGAAGTCCGTATCTAGCTCTGAGTTTGGGGCACCGTCATAGCTTTGCCTTTGTAAGGTACTGGGTAGCCCCGATTGAAGCGGTAAGTACCGTTTGGCAAGGTCATCCAGAAGGGCTTCGGCGGTACTGATTTGCTTCTCGCGATCTACAAATTTGCTTAGCCTGATCCGTTGCATAGTTTCGGACTTTATTCCGTGTTCGTCGAGGAGGTGTTTTATGAGTCCCCACCCACTTCCTCTGCGTATTTGCCCATTGAGGGAGCTACAGACTTCATCCCATCGTTGTCGGGAGAGAACCATGCAGTATTGTTCAATGGTCTTGTTGAGTTCGGCTAGTTTCCTTCGTAGTCTTCTGTTAAGACGCTGACCCTTCCACCTGGCTAGAATGGAATGTTTGGCTTCCAGAAGATTCGCTAGCCGATTGTCCATCCTCTCTACCTTAACGTCCGTGGTAATTGTCCGTTCCGAGGCTGCGATGTCTGCTTTCAGCTGCTCGGTCCAGCTCGTTATCGTGTGCTTTGTGGTTGCTCCTGATGAGTTGGATGGCTGCGCTACAGCAGCCCTAAGGATACGAGGCAAGGGTTTAGAGGCATTCTGGCCAAGATTGCGCACATCGCCAAAGACAGTCCGCTGATTATAGGTGGAGATTTTAACGCCCCACACCAGGCTTGGGGCTACGCGTATCCCTCTAGCAAGGGAAATCGTCTTCTCACGACAACCTCCGATCTCGACTTCACGCTGATCACAGACCCGGAGACCCCAACCAGATGTGGCACTTCCACATGTCGAGACACCACACCGGACCTTACTTTTGTCCGGGGCCTATAAAAATGTGTCTGGCACAACTCGGGAATAGACCTTGGGAGTGAGGAATTTCGCGTCTCTCTACATAAATGGCTCAGGCACGAATAGTTACCCTCTAGCACGTGGTAAATAGCGCCTGAACAGCTGGTTTTTCGCCGGTGATACCTCGTTGAACTTTGCGCTGCCTCAAAACAAACTTACCCAGTACTGCGCTACTTGACCAGCGAATTCGTAGACGAAGTATTTTATATGTTGCCCTCTCGGAGTGAGCAAACAAATAGTGGACGGCAGCGGCAGAGTGTGCTGGGCGCGTTTCACTCTAGCGGGACCTGGAAACTCTTTCGAATGTTCACAAAAACTCGACATTTGCTGGCTACAAGAAACTGCATCTACGCTGTCACGCGGTGCTCACGGTGGCAGGTGCTTACGCAAAACATCGTTCGAAGAATACAAATGTCGCGACGCATTGGCTGAGCACTGAAAGCTAGTGTCGATCGAATCCTATTGAAACCTATCGAAGTTCATACATAATCTAGATTGCAATCTTTTTACTGCTATTCTTTTCTCGGGCGACGCACCATCACGATTAAATACCATTGCAGAAGCTCACTGTGTACTCGCATTTCACCTGAAAGTAGTCATTAAGGTTAACGCGCGTGAGTACACTTGTTGAGAGCTAGATCCCTTTGAACTGTTTATGATATTTGTTACCGTGGACTGTGTGGATTGTGAGTGCCATATCACAGTGGAGCGCATAAAAGTCGGCGAAATATACCAATAGCGCTCCATTCCTTTATTTTTACTTTTTGTTTAGCAGCTTGTTCCATTGTCACTAGGAAAGTCATTTGACGTATTTACATCTTTAATACACGCGTTTCTTTTTTCCTTGCAGCAGCGTGCATTGACGCAACAAAGCTGATAAAAGAAATTTTCAGCCAATCCTTCTGTTTTTATTTCTTCATTGACTTTATCCACCGCGTGCCAAACTAAAATGATTAAAACAATGCAATCTATCACCTCGTACTAGGTGTTTGTTTTTGGACTGTGAACCCTTTGATGTTTCCTCGCAGGGCGCAAATTCATGATACATGGGGTGAACCAGGCTACGTTCTCTTATTCAATGAAGTAATATGTCTTTCGAATGTTTCTATGCATTAGATGGATTTCTTGTTTGAACTTATGCGACTTATTTCAGCGGTATGATCCTCAGCGTAACTGGAAGTCACTCACTCTACTCCTAGGCATGTAGGCCAATTTAGAGATTATGGACATGAAAGTTAAGTGTACACAGACAAAGCCTGTATTTTCAATTAATTGGGCTGCATCCGATGGAAAGTTGGGTAGTAACATTTTATGATGCCGTAGGCTCTTCACTGTAGATTATTGGAGACTCTCTCTTTGCTAGCTGCTTAGCATCAGCCAAAAGTGCTATCGCACTCAGCAATTCAGTCATCTCCGTTGTAATTCTCTGCAGAAGACACCTATGATCCATCACTTGAGTCATTGTTCTGATTGTCATTATTACAGTTTAACTTGTACCCTTTACTCCTTCAATGACGATCCCTTTGAAGTATCGAACAGCATTTTCAATCTCGGTTCTTGTAGAAACTGTGACCGTTTTATATAATTATTACTATAGATTTTTTTGTATTATTTTGCAGAGTTGGCGTGTTTCCCAGTTCCTCAATATACTCCCACAGAAAGTTCTTCGCCTATGGAGAGAACCTACTGGATTTTTTTTTTACAGCTCGTAGACAGTCACGTGCCCCTTGTAAAGCGTGAACAAGAATAGAGTAAGCGGACTGGCTAGCCGGTTTCTCATTTTGTATTTCAACAGCGCATACTATACATGGACAGAGGACAAGAAAACGCCCACACGATCGCTGAAATTCAACTTTATTTCAGAAGTTCGCCGATCACAACATATTTACCCTCAAGCATTGTGCGTGCGTTTACTTGTCCTCTGTCTGCGTGTAGCATCCGCTCTTGAAATACATAGTGAACAAGAATGTCTGGCTCTGCATTTTATGTCATCTCAGTGTGCTCAGACGTTCACTCATTAATATGGGCCATTCAGGCAATGCTGAAGAAAGGCAGCAGGAATGGTATTGCTCCGCTGCCATACGTTCATCTGGAGAACGTGTGGCATACGGTCTTCTGGGTGCAATATTTTCCCTCTCCGAAGCTGACCTGCTAGGTGGAAGATCTGTGTATGGACATGTTGCTCGTACGAACTGCAGCATAAACTATTTAGTGACAGAAATGCCGGTTACATATATAAGGAAATTTCACATGTGCCTTGGAACAACGCCAATCGGCTCAGAAGTCATTGAAGTTACAGCTATGAGAATACTGCTCTGCTCACAAACTTTTTCCGTTGCTTCTGCATGTGTGTCTCAGCATAAGATGGTAGCATTGTTCTGGTTTTCACTACGGCTGCGTGACTAGTGCCTAGTTCCATGAATGCAGATTCATTTAAACTTCTACCACTCGATCTGTCGTAGGTGACAGGAACGCAGATTCGCAACACTAAAAAGTTGTAGTCATTACTGCCAGTTTGAACTTGCTCATATTGCGAAAGGTGAAAGTCACACTTACTTTGGCCTCCAGCCTACTTAAGACCAGCCCCTGAATTCATTCGACATTAAAGTGAACTGAACAACGTCCCTGGCTGCATGGAGAGTGAGCATCGCCATACGTTTGCATTCAGTGCAGGCTGTATGCTGGGTTCCTCAGTCAGCCATGCTTTTATATAGGACCTGGCATGTGTTTGTGCTGATGTTTTAGAAAAGTCTATTACTGCAGCAGCAACTGCTGCGGTCAAATTACCTGACCATTTGCTGGATCAACATATTGAACTCTGGAACATTTGTGCCGCGTAAAGGAGGATGGGGTGAAAACTAATGGGGTTAGATGGCAGAACCTTGAACAGAACCTTCAATTGACTTAATTCTACTTTTGATTACACACGGTACATACTCGGCAGCTCACAATTGGTTTTCTTTTGGGCTAGCTTGAGAGTATCCTAGAGGTTAAACTCTCCAGAATAAAAAAAATAGCATTACGTAATGCCAAATAATATAAGCCTGTAACCTAATAGACACCTTAAAGTGGCCCCAGCAGCAAAAGAAGTGGTGACGAATGGGTTTGCTGCCCCCCCCCCCCCCCCCTCAATATAACGTTCCGATTATGCCCATGGGCAAGGATTAGCTGCATGCTATGAAACATACGCAATGTCACTCTCAATGGAGCCGATGAGTTCTACACTGATCTATAAATTTGTTGAAGTAATCTGAATGATGGAGTGGCAGTAGTGCAGAATAATTAAATATGCAACTGGCAACAAAGCATGAAGTAATGAAAGTTTTATATGGAATGAAACGGAGAAAGCACCTTGGTTTCCACTGTGTGCGTTTTGTTTTATCGCGCATAGCAATTTTTATTACTCCTAACATATATTGTCAATAGATAAAAACTGAAATTCCATGTCTCTCTTAAGGGTCAGGTGTGTTACGTTAAAGAGTAGATGCGACTGGGAGACAACCCATGTGATTGTTTCCACTAAGTCCCATATGAAGCCATTGTTTCCAGCACTTTAGGGAAGACTTCAGACTATGAAGAAAATGAGTTTTGAAAGGCCAAAGCGGGTTCGCTAAGCGTTTTGAAGTAAAAGGTGACAATAAAATGACTGCTAACGCCACTGGCAAAAATATTAAATTTGTGCAAAAGAACTGGTTTGAGCATTCATGTGGAAAGTTGGGCGTGTTGGCACTCATAAGAACAGGCGCCCGTTCCTGTCTTCCGTCTTTGTCCAAGTTTTTTTAGCGATGCTTTTTTGAGCGTTCACCCGAATTATACATCCTTCAATCTAAGCCCACGATTTATGATTATTTTTTAATTTGTTTGTAAAGTCGCGGGTAAATAGGGCGATGCGTGGAAGCAATTTCTGAAACTATTCTCTGGGCGGTTGATTAAAGAGCATAGTAATACATTGGGAAGCGACAGGCCACTAGAGGCCCACTATTAATGTAGCCACACAGTCGCGGACACGCTTCACGGTAGCTCCTAAAGTTTGCTGCGGGAACACCAGAACTTGATGGCCTCGGTTCGCGCCGTTCTCCGACCAAGTAGCGTCGTCTGTGGTGAAGGAGCGCTTCTGTCCTGAGTGAAAGAAGTTTTCCTTTCAACACGGTGCTCTCCTACTTTCGATCTATTTCAAACGAGACACACAAAATAGGCGACACCAGACAGAGCTTTTATACTACCTTCGTGTACCGATCAGCTCCATGTTTCAAAGCTCATGAACCCCGTTCCATCTTTGCAGTATCGATCGTTCGTGCCGCGACGTGTTATATAAATGACGTTTACTGGCACCGGCATAAGTATGAGTATATTGTTCCTGCCTACCGGTAATCTTGCCTTTCAAATCAGCATTAAACAAACATTTTCCATTAGCACGCTCGCTAGTGCTCAATAGCAGCTTTTACATATATTGTGTTCCGGAACTTAATTCGCAAAAATAAGTTACGCAAAAGGTTTAGCCCTGCGAAACCTAAGTTACTGTAGCGAAAGCGGCGGCAAATTTTGCTCGTGCCACCCCTCTTCGTTTCTGAGGGGCAGGCTCTCAACGAACTACGTCCCCTGTGTTATCGGATTCCAACTGTAATCTTCGCAATCTCTGCGGCGCGAACAGCTGCCGAGGCGTCTCCACTTGATTATACCAGACGACTGCTACCGTTTGTCGAGGTCTATTGCAGTCCGTTGGCAGCAGCTAAGGGTATTTGAACGGAATTTATTGTTTCCTGGTTCTTCCTCTGGTTGGCTCCATCAGATATGATGGGATCAAAAACGAACGCAATCTGCCTATGCCACTTAAGCATCTGCCCAAGCTCGGACCAAGGCAGCGCTTCATCTCTATTTTCAGAAGCAGTGGAGGCTATCTGAAAAGTAACTCGATAATTTTCAGAGTAACGGATTCTTTTCCCCATGCCGCTGCGCCATGGATTGGTCAGCATGGGTCACATGGCGCGCCGAGGCCCGCTTTCGTGATCAAGCTTCCAAACTGTCACAGCATGGACAGTTTGCGTGTGTGGAGATTGCTGTAATTCGCTTCTGCGTTCTGTTACTTGAGTTTTTTTTTCTCGTAAGAAGTACTTAGCGGTAGAATTCCAGGTTGCAGAAACCTGCATGAGGGCGTATAGATTTTAAAGGTGGATTTTAAAACGATTGATGGATATACATAATGAAAAAAGTTATAACCAGACATCGATTTAGTAAATACTAATGCTAATGAATAATGATGATTAATAATGACCTGTAATGACAAGTATTTAAAACTACGTCTTGTGATGAGCGCAACTGATTGGAAATGAGTGAAAACGCTTAGCGATAAATGGTAATGCCTACAATGACTAAGTATGACTCATCATTACTGCTGATGACTAAAAACGACCAATTTGTCTAGGGATGGCTTGTAATGACAACAGCTGATTTGCAACGAGCAAAAAACATTAGTTGTAGTGTAACTCTGGTTAACCCTAGTTGAATTGCGATAGCAACGGCGGAAGCTTCTTTTGCCTGCTACCTATTCCCCTATCACACCCTATCAGCGTAAGGTGCTACCTTATTCAGGACATTTAGGCTCATCCTTTAAGAGTATGACGCGAGAGCGTAAGTTACCAGCCTTCTTCTTCTGCTCCTCCTCCTCCTAAGGTGTTCAAGGTCAAGCGTGGCATCCGCCGGGAATACGCGACGGCTCGAAACCTGGAGCAGTATTGCAATCGCATTAAAATGCTTAGCTAGGAGTCGTAATGACTACAATTAGTTGGTAGGACTCATCATAACTACGAAACTGCAAATAGGTCAAACAACGACTTGAAAGGATCGCAACTGATTGGAAATGAGTGAACTGACTAGGCATGACTCATCATTATTGCTAATGGCTATGAAACGACTAATATAACAAACGATGACTTGTAATGACCGCAACTGATTAGAAATGAGTACAAATGCTTAACTATCCGTGGCATGACTGCAGGGACGAGGAATTACTCATCATGACAACAAAACGACTATTATATAAAATGACAACTTGAACACAACTGACCGGAAATGAGTAAAAATGCTTTGCTATAAGAGATAATAAGTACAATGACTACGAAAGGACAGATATGTCAAACAACGACTTGTCGCAACTTACTGGAAACAAGCCAAATTTATCGAGAAGTGATAACGATTACAGTGACTAGATATGACTCATCATGACTACGAAGTGACTAAAACTTCAAACCACTGCTTAAAGGACCGCAACTGACGGGAAGCGAGTAACAATTCTTAGCGATGAGTGATAATGAATAATGATAATGTTTTTAATGGCATAAATAAAGATGTTTAACAAGCAAGCACGAGTGAGCGTGCATCAAAGTGTGCGCGTACATATGCGACGACGTACATTTAGTTGGCATCTGCATTGCCATAGAGTATCACTCAATGTGATCATTCATGGTGGTAAAGAGGTAGGCAAGAAAGTGCGAGGGATTACTTCACCACGAAAATCACAACAGAATAGCCAGGATAGCAAGGTTTTCGATTTATCGATACAGCTTTTTGCAGCTGGCAGTACCTGAATTGTTCGCATGTAGACCAACGGTCAGCCTTCCATACAAGCTTACCGTTCACAATTCGCAAATTCTACGTTTTCTTATGTAGCTGCGGTACTCTTGAAGGCAATGCACAAGCAAATGTCTATGCTGCTATCGAAATGTCTTCTGCTTTTGGTTTGAGTATAACCGCGCCAGAGAAGCACTTCGAGCAGTTGGAAGCTCCATGGCCGCGATGTCATGGTTGCCAGTACGCGATGGGACCTCTGCGGTAATCTTAAAATTATAGAGTGACTCCAGCTATCAGACAAAGCGAGCGCCAGGCCTCCAGCGTAGCTGTGGTTGAGTAACGTCATGTGTGTCACATGACTAGGCAAATGCGGGCGCTCTGTTTCTTCGGCAGATCGGTGACGTAACAGCTGACACGTGGTTTCTCCTCAGTTTAAGGTCAAACAGGTGCACACTGCGAAGAAGTTACGAAGCGGAGTATTAAACGCTTTCTCTTTTTAAAATATCTCGTCCGCAGTTCTCCAGCTCTTCGAGCACTCACTAGGATAGATCTCAACAGCTGTTATCAAGAAACGTACAGTCGGCTAGTCGAACTGGTCGTCTTTCAAAACCACCCACGGCAAATAATTATACTGAAACACCCTCGCTGATGTTCTCGGGACAGGTGTTAACTGTTTTGATGGCGAATGCATAGAAGTCTTGCCAGATTTCCGGCTGTGATATAGATGCTGTAATAGGATTGGAAGTCCCAAAGTTCACGCGGCGTTGACAATGGCTACCTGTAGCACTTAGCTTCTCGCCAAGCGAAGCCGGTGGTCAGCGCCACCTTTATCTCCGAAAAAATAAAAAAAACGAGGGCACTGTCGACGGGCCTCTGTGGGAGTCTAGCTCTAACAAAGGCGATGCACCGCAGGTTGTGTCATGAAACATCACACTACAAAACGTTTCGACCAGTGATGTCGCTGAAGCAAGGGCGGGGGGCACTTGCCCTCGGCTAATAATTGTCTGCGACCACCTACATTGATGTTTGGCCGATTGGTCGCATCAATACGACAGGTGAAAGCGCTGTACCATTCAATAGACTCTTAGTTGAGCATACGTTGCAAATGTGCGTACATATCGATCACTGCGCTGCGTGAGCTAGAAACATCGCGAACACACCTTCAGTTGGTCGTGCCGCAGCGTCCGCCAGAAGCGGTGTGTACGGTGGTGCCATCTAGTGAAAATAAGTTGCACATGCGCGCTCATTTGAAAACATCTTTCAGCTGTAGTTACTTAATAGAAGAATAGTCACAGTACCAACCTTTTTTATTACTAGGAGAAAAACTGCACAAAATGAAGAAAATTAAATCAGAAGCCAACGCCACAAAAAGCCTGCGAATGGATGTCCATGCTATGGCGACCACTTACGCAGATTACAGAGAGGCTTAGCAGCTTAAATTTCGCGAAGTTATCTAGAAACCCAGAATTATTTGTAGCTGATACGTTGTCGTGTGGGTTAAAGTGAGAGTAATATAAGAAAACACCACCATTTGGAGTGAGCTAGACCGTCAGAGAAAGCAGCGGCGAGGTGTACTCGTTCCGAAGCGGGCACACAGCGCGCCACCATGTTCTCAACGCATCCCGAAACACACGCAGCAACGGGTGTATATATTTTATGCGCGCATGCACCCGCAAGACAGGCCACTTTACGTGCAGATCTGCGCATGAGCATCGTCGCTTAGTACGGTCAACCAAAAGTGTTTAATATTGTAGAATTACGTGGAAAAACGTAATCTGCGCCTGATTCCATATTTACAGTACACAACGAGGAATTAAAAAAAACAGCGGAGAATGATATAAAAACTAGGTGATAACTGACACCTTAAAAGAAGGAGTAATGTAAAAACAGTGAAAGCCGGTGATAATAACAATTCAACAATGATCATCTGGGCATCACATCACATTAAGCTTGAGGTTGGAGTACGTTTCACTGCGCCCACTTAGGCCATTTTTTCCTCCTTGGGAAATGCTGACTTCTATACTGGGGGCATTTTTACCGCGGTAATTTTTTCGGGGGCGTTCACAAGTGGGCCGGCTTTCCCTGATTTCACCATTACCAATAGCTTCATTTTTACTGCTCATATTTTGCATTTCAATGTGCATAATTTCAGTATATGGGACCGAAGCATCGCAGCCTGGGGATGGGCGTTAGGGTGCGTAAGTGTCTTCACCTCCGCTTTCAGGGTGTGGATATAAAGAAATTGGTCAAGAGCGAACACTCGGCGAAAACTGACCCCAGGAAATGACGCGCGACTTGTTGTGCTGCCACCGATTGATGGATGGCGGCATCAGCGCGGACATGCGCGGACACGCGCGCGACGGCACTCGCTGCAGCGGTAGCCCGCCGGAGCAGACGGCAGAAAGTTGTCGAAGGGAGCGAGCGGTTGTCTGCTTGTGCCTCGCCGCGCCTGTGCGGCACAGACCGCACATTTTCATCTCTCGTGGGCTGCTACGCGGAACGACTGCGGTTTTATAACGACGTCAAGGTGAGCAACGTTTTTTTGCTGAACTACGCTGCATTAGAAGCAGTTTACCATGGCCACGTCGGCCGGAGCAGCTCGTGAACAGGCGCGCCGGCTGTTCAGGCATAGAGAAGTTCAGGCGCAGTTCGCGACGCTCCGGCAGTTTCCAACCGCGCGAGGTTTAATATGTTGTGTTCCTGCGAAACTGAGCAGCATTTTGAACAGTTTATCTCAGCACGCTGTACAAAGTGGCATGTGAAGGCACCAAGGCACGCCGTCGCGCCAACATGGCGTATTAGCCGGCCGGTGCGGCCACGCCTGGCGTGGTTTGCCGAACGGCTAGTTTTCCTAAGTGTTGCGTTTAAAAGGGCGACGGTAAGAGGAGAAATGTTGCATTCTTGACTTTCTTGTTAAACTTCGCAGTATTTCCGGCAGTTTAGCTCAGTACGGCGGCGACTGATCTTCACAAAGTCGCGCGTGAAGGGCAAGCTAACAGGCATGACAAGGTGTGCTGGCCGCGGTGACGTGACATGGCGTGAGGCGGTTTTGCGAACGCCTAGTTTTGCGTGGTGTCACGTTTGACAGGGCAACCGCAAGGTAAGAAGCGTTGCATTCTTGTCAAACTGCGAGGCATTTAGGATAGTTTAGCTCAGCACGGCGGTCTGAGCTTCACAAAATCGCGTATGAAGGGCAAGCCAACATGGCGTGCTCGCCGGCCGCGGTGAGGCCAGGCCGCAATTTTGCGAACGGCTAGTTTTGCGTTGTATCACGTTGCATTAAACGGGGTAAAGTTAAAATGAGAAATGTTTTATTATGTTGCAAGCTTCATTGCTTCAGCTGTTCAGTGGTTTTGAGGAATATTGTTAGTTTAGTGGCTGTTATTACACTCACTGTAGAAATGCATTTTCAGATAGGTTCGGTTAGCCTGCATTTCCTGACCTCTATGTTGCAAGAGTAGCTTTTGTATCAATTTTACCAATGACAACTTTTTTGTTCTGGATCATAACTGCTGCTCACCAAGTCTTAAGTACGCACCCAAATGCGCAGATGTGTGCGCGGTGCAGTGGCTTAACATTTCATTGCCACCTTCTGCATCATATTCATTCCTTTTCCAACAGCAATGCATAGACCCACGGGCTACAGCCGAAGCACTGCAGATGCGACGAGTGAACAATGTGGCCTCCCCCCAAGCGTCAGTTCTCCTCTCTGCCCTGAGCAACACAAGTTATCCTTGCTAAGGTAGCCGCGACTGGGACTGTGTAGTTTATGTATAATGCCTGTTTTGTTACATATCATTTGCCATAATTCGGAAATCAACGATATTCTAATTTTTGTGTCTACCTAAGTGCTCTTTCTCGCGTTCTGTATTTTTATTTTTCTGTACTGTGCGCATCGCCTAATGTGGGCCAAGTTTTGTCAATGCATCTGTTGCATCTCTAAGGTGTTTTATATGCAGCAAAATAAATGTTCATTTCACAAAGCACTTGGCGTCTTTTATGCAATACTGTCTTGCAAAGGCTGTGGCGCAGCTGCGTTGATGGCTAGTTTAGAGAACTCTGAATCTATTTTTCATGTTCTTATGCATGCTGAAAATAACTAGAAACCCTAGCAGACCACGTAAAACCAAAATAATGCGCCAAAAGGGCCGGAAAGGGCGCAGCGCATGCTAGCATTCAAATCACGCGCCTTTCAGCAAGATCGGGAGTAGTTGCCGCCGGCCGTTTGGTGCGTTACAGTCAAATGGGCCGCTGGGCCCTATGGGAGTGTCCGCTCTTTACCAATCTCTTTCTCTATGGTGTGGACACACTTTTGTGCTTCCCCGTGCCGCCTTTTCTCCTCGTGGGTGCTTCTTAAGAGAGTCCTCCACGATGGTTGCCTGCAGTAAGCAATGATTCCGGTGTGGGTTCTCTACGCCGGTAATAACGCGACTAAACAGTAAAAAGACAGCATATATTTCGTTTTCCTCATGGTAGTATATTGATCTGGCCATTTGACGTCCGTTTTACACGTAACAGAGCCGATATGACTGAAATTCAGTCGACAAGCTATCGCGATGTAATGTTTTCCGCAATGTGTTGCCACCACATAAATTCACCAAGGGTATTTTATTTCTCTTCGCCATCATAAAGTAAGCCATGGGCTACTAATTGCGTAGTATTATGCCACACACGTTGTACGAACGCGTTGACGGCTCGTACAGCGAGCTCTGCGGGCATATCGGTCGCCGGAAAGATTATCTGTGAATAGAAACCATTTCATCTCCGGTATTTTATGCAATATCTTTTCTTCGGAATATTTTTCACAAAGAAATAATACCTACAGTTCACTAAAGGAGGGTTAAAACACAATGTGATATCCCTTTAGTGCTTTGTAACCAGCAATGTTAGTCGAGCATAAATTTCTTTTAAAGGGTATTTTTTGTTTTTACAAGGGAAGAAAAACAAGATGAAAGCATTTCTCGACATTAATCAATTTTTATGTAATGCTCCAGCGTTTCGACTGAAGACAATAACATTAGGCCGAATTCAGTTTTTCACATCCGGTTATAACAAATACAGACAGCTCAATATTTTTAATATTCAAAGCATTGTTATCAGACCGTTCACTATAACTTAACTCACAGTGAGAATGTAGAATAAAAAAAGGAAGATTTCAGTGTCCGTCATGGTTCCGTCCACCAAGACAATCGATCTTGCAGTATCGACAGGTTACTGTGAAAGGCTCTACCGATGGCTATGGCCAACACAATACAAAAGCGGACGTGTCTGGTGCGGAGACACTGCTATGCTCTACCACACAACATGGAGACGTAGGGCGAGCCCCGTAATGCCTAAAATAGATAGCCCAAGTCCCGAGCAGTGGGAAGACCTTCTAGCCGACTCGGACGCGCAGCATCAACTTGTGCTAGTGCAGCGAGCCAGAGCCACTGCTGAGGCCAACGGCCGCCGGACAGAGGACTGCCGATCACTGCTCTTTCCTAAACCACGGCCCTTAACAAACAAGTTTCCCCCAAAACATTTATCAATCAATCAGTCAATCGACCGGCTACCACCAGAAGGTTTTCAAAAACATTTTTGTGCTGTTGTAGTGTTACTTCAAAACAACGTCAGGTGAATAAGCGTCAACTTGCCATATTCGTTTTAGTTTACTGCCTTCAATAGCACACTGCGAATACACAAGGTAGTTAGTCTGAGAAATATTCTAATCCGGTGCTAGAATTACGGTGCCTCGATGGGTGCGCTGCCATCGCGCATCTACGCACCATAACAAGGCTTAATACGGAGCAAGTAGTTGCGCCTCCAGGCGCAGATAATGCGGACCGTAATTTTATCTGAAATGCATTAACGATGCCAAATGGTGCCGCTTGTAAAAACATAGTAGCATACTCTTGTATGAACGATTATATTACCTTTTGCATATTCCAGTCGTAAACTGCCACCTGGTTTGCTAAAATGTTATGAGCTCACATAATGTCGTCGTCATCGGCAGAAATATTCGCGAGAGACGCTGCCAATAATCGATAAAGCAGTCAACGAGAACGCGACAAAATTCTGAAGCTGCAGGCGGAACGATAACCACGACAACAGAGCGGACGCTTCCTTAATCTACTCTGGTGCCCTTAATGCCGACGCTGAGAAACCACAGTTATTGAAAGTCTTTAAGCGCGAATTACTGAGGGACACAACTATTGATAGCTCACTACAAGCCACTACCACAAGACTGCACCAAGGTGTGTTGCTGGGAAGGTTGTTTACAGATCATCTTGGAAAAAGCCGCGCAAGAAAACGGGACGAGGGAAGAGAGTCACGCATGAGCGCTGACTAGTAACCTATTGTATTATTGCTGAGAGAATCAATGCACAGACCGGCAGATGTCCACAAGACGAAAAGGAGAAACAATTACAGGAAAGACATTATGTTTGCCACTCAGGTGTTATGATCCGCCAACTTGTGGTGGAACAATGGTATGGATGGTTTGCTATCACATGAGGCTCCTTTGCGCGTGATGATAAGGGGTTTAAAGATTTCCCTCGTCGCTGGTCCGTATAACGTTTGAGGAAAGACAACTGCTGAAAGGGCGGAACGCTTCCATCGCACGATCGACAATGGAGATGTAGGTTGCTTTCGAGACATGTTCTCTGAGACGATCATTGATGCAACGCCCGCATTTACAACATATGATGCACAGCAATAAAAAGGTAACTGTCGGCAGCGCGAGGCCGATGTTCGCCTCGTTGCAAAAGAGCGGCTTGGAAGCCACTAGCAGTTCGGAAAAAGCGCAGTGCAGACATTATCTGCCGTCGCACAGACAGCGCACTCGGCCGCACACACCTATCGCAGTTCATCGCGTCGCACAGTCACTGTACTATATCCTTCTCGAGTACCAACATGCGTCGAAACATCTCGGCCGGCACGTCAGTCTTCGTGCACCGTACTTCGCCGATGATCGCGTCGGAGCGCCGCCACTACCGCCTCACGAGAACGCCGGCCTTCGCATAGATCGCAACCATTTTTCCTTTGTGAGCACTCACAAACGAGTTGTGAGCGGCTCGAGTCACTCACAACTCCAGCTCACAATTAGCCCGCAGCCAACGTCATCACTTCAAGCGTTCATGACGTAAACAGTAGATGTCGATGACGTAAACAAAGGCCACTCCCGCCGTGTTGCCGCTGGCCAATAGGAAAATTGCGAGTGTGAGTGTGATTGTGAGCCCTCTGTAATTCGGCCCCTGGGTTGACTGATGGTATCGCTTTAAAATACATTGCTTTTGCTTCTGCTGCTAGAAAAATATGAAATATCGGTGCAATTACAATTAAAATGGCATTTGATGATCAGGAGTCAGTGGACCGACGCAGCGTTACCATCCACGTCATTCACTAATACAGGACTGCGCCACTTCTGAACAATTTGCGATGCCGCTCCTTCTGACGCGACCGTCAATGAAAAGTTAAAAAAATTTAGAGGACGCTTAAGCTTCGCCTTCAAGATTGGAACGCGATAGCGTTATTGCACCTCGTCGAGAAAACTTATTAAATGCAAGGGTATTGGGGCATCCTCGCACCAGTACCCGCGCGGCCCGAACGGGAGAAGCGGGTGAGCGAAGATAGTGATCTAATGAAAGGAAAGACGCTTGATTCTACAACCCGTGAGGGTGCACGGCAAAACGTCAGGGGCGAGTGGCGCGCCACGTGTCGGGGCAGCGCCGCACGTTGCGAGGAGGGGTTCTTCTGTGTTTGCCGCAAGATGGCTCTGCATGTGCGCAGAGCGCAGAAGAAATGTAGCGGAAACGTACTTCGCTACTCGTGTAACTGCGACTTCTGTAAGCAACATGCTCATAATTACCGATATACACCGCACTATAACGTTCTACGGCACGTTTCTAAGGCAACACCGCATTCACTAGAAGCGCTTTTGTACCGCTTTCAAGCCTCGCACTCGTGGCTGAGTGGTAGCGTCTCCGTCTCACACTCCGGAGACCCTGGTTCGATTCCCACCAAGCCCATCTTGGAAGTTACTTTTTATTTATGAAGTGCATGCCGGAAGTGCATGCCGGGATTTATCGCTCACGGCCAACGCCGCCGACGACACCGGCTTTTCTGCGACACGAGCTCCTTAACGCTACCGCGTTAATAATGCCACACTGGAAGTTTGTCAGTCATGACAAGCGCCAGGCCGAGAGCGAGGAAACGTCTTGCGTCATATCGGGCACTCTCGCAGCTAACGATCCGCGCGAGATAGCAGCAACGCGGTGTGTCCCCTAGGCCGCTCCGGTCACCGAAGCCGTGGTCTCCCCACTTTTGCGCGCGATACAACAAAAATAAAACTGCGGCTCAGCTCATCGGGGCTTTCCGAACCTATATCCTCGCGGCTGACGATAACTATCTTTTCTTACGCCGAGCGACGAAGTAGGCAATAACGCCGGTTGCGGTCTAAGCTCAAGCGGCTACCTTCCCTAGCCAGGGAAATTAGCACACGCGTTTCAAATTAGGCGCTGCACCCATCCCGACACGTTACCAGCGGACGTTGCACTGGCGCCATACTTCCGGCGCTCCTCGTGCGCTAAGTTTTAGTTGCGTGCGGAAACAAACGTCGAATTTCATCGAGCTGCATGGCTATAGAAAATGATTTTTTCTTCGTTTCAAAAACTGTTTAGGCATCACCTCGTCCACGGCATCAAACTGCCCATTGAAATGAAGCTTCCAACTACAATAATTAAAAAGGTATTTATTTTTTTTAATTACACTCATAATTAGAGACATTTTGCACCATGTTTTGTCCGCTTGGGCAGGGAGTGTGTTCCTGCAAATATTGTCTGTATGTTTTCAGTCTGCTATTTTTTTAATCACTTAAAGTCTTCCCTGGAACACCTTCTATACAAAGTGAAGTGTGTAAGAAAAGAATACTTCCCAAAGCGACCTAGATTCCTATAATTAATGTGGGACATAAAAATATCGACTGAAAAAAAATAAGGGAATACAAATATTTTTGTTTGGTTGCTTGTTGACTGACATGGTTGCCTGTTAACTGACAATAAATTCAATATATGTAGAATGAACCACTGGGCACCGCCTTTGATATGTTTTTGTTTTACTTTAAAGTTGGGCCGAACAGGTTTGTAGGGCGTTCATAGAAGCTTAGCCTTCTTAGTTCTTCGTTCCCTAATCTGTTGCATTACACAGGGACACAATTTTGGATTGCAGTATGGGATGGCAGTATTTTTTCTCTGCCAGAATAGGATATTGTAGTCTTGTTAAGCAAGAGCACACCTTTTAAACAGAATTGGAAATTTGATCACGACCAGCCCTGAGGCATCATACAGACGAAATGATCGTTAGATTATCATCTCGCAATTGTTGAGGAGGCGAACCCAGTGTAGAATGGCACCGTTTTTTGATTGGTTTCCTGAGGTTCAATAAAGTGTGTTTTTCGCGCGTAGACTTCTAATTACCTATTCACTCTTTTGATGATTTTACTCGCTGCTGAACCAGATTCTAATGCCCTCGTCAGAGGTTTCCAGTTTTTATGCGACATTAAATATGCGATTTCACACGTTCAGGCGACTTGGACGTCCCAGAACTGCGCACCAACGTTTCTCATCTATAGTAATAATGCTCAACAATTGCAGCATTACATTGGATTGAACACAGGAAAGGAGCGAGCGGTTATTATCAACATGATATCAACGGTTGCTAAAAAGCGTTTTAAAAGAACCCTGTTGACACCTGTGTTCTTTTGCTGACACAAACTTTCGCGGATATCAGTGGGTTTCGTTATTTTGCCGGCAAGATATTCACCAAAGCTGCCCAGATAGAATCAAAGCACTAAAACTTGTGTTAATATTACTGTTTATTAAGCATCGTCATTTAGCTTTCCTGATATCCTTTTTTCCAACTCTTTACCAATGTTACAAATGTTAGAAAAAGATTCCATAAACACTTAACCCAACCCATTCTTAAAAAAAGATAAAGTAAACCAGCTTGACCACGAAGGGTAATCTCGGAGAATGGGACAATATTTGAAGGCGTTCTGAAGACCAGCAATTATCTGGCCGGCACTTGTACTCTGGGAAACAACGCAGGACACAGCTCCTATACTTTCCTCTCTTCAAATACTACCGAGTGAGGCTTTTAGATCTATCACTAAGGCGAGTGCATTTGAGACTTTGGCGAATTTATTATAAGCAAAGCTTTGTAACAAAATACTGGGGAAGTGCAGGACGTCTACAAATGACAGAATTTTAGATTTTCCCTTGCATATTGTTTATTTATTAAATGTGGCAAAACATGTGGTACGTTATTTAGACGATGTTTTAATTGATGCAAGCTCTGGCATTTTCAATACCTTTCTGCAAGTTGGAGTCAAGTGGTTTCCTTAAATATATGCTGAAGGATTAGATGCAGCATTGCAGTATTAGCCCACGGATAGCAGCAGCCTGTACGGGTGTGTTAAATGTAGTAAAGAGTTCGACAGAATTCTGTCTGACGAGGGACAAACATAACGGTAGAAGAAAACATACACTCGCCGAGTACTCCAAAATGTTTTAAAACATGATGTTTCTGGACCCCACGGGTCCCTTGATCACATTGGGATTAAAATTGTGATCACGAAACTCGTAGGGGTCCCGAAACTTCATGCTTGAAGATTTTTTTTTTCAGTACTTGGCGAGTGTATGTTTTCTTCATCCACTGTGTTTAAAAGACACCTAATCTAGACCTGCGTTGTAAAACTGGCATCTGTGTCACTGGAATCCAAATAAATGTCGAGGGGGAGCTTCAGTCTTCTAGCTGAGGTTTCCACAAGTAGACTTCTCGCCGCCAAAGCAAGTCCAGCCGTAGAAACGCCGTCCATCCGACTCATGCTAATCGTCAACCCTCGTTTTTGTTAACACTAACATTGATTGACTTTTTACAGTTATCTTCTAGAACTTGTTCGAACACGACTTTATCCACCCCGCCTGGGTGCTGCAATGGTAGTGCGCTCGATTATGTGCCCCAGGAAGCGGCACTGAATCTCGGCATCAGGGGCTGCTTATCAGTGGGAGAAAAAACTAAGGCGCCCGTGTGCTGTTCGATGTAAGTGCACAATAAGTGGTCGGAAGTTCTGGAGCCCTCCACTACGGCGTCTGTCATGGCATTAGTCGTTTTGGGACACTAAACTCCACAAACCAAACCAAACTCGCCTTAAAGTAGTATGCTTTAGATCAGTATGAAATAATTCGCACTGCGTTTCATGCCAGTAATTCAAAACATGAAGCACTATAGGCCAGATTTCCTAGCCCCTCCTGGGAGCCGCCATTTTCTGCCGACTAGCACGCCGCCGCGCGGGCCCATCTCTGGGGACTGCGTGTCCGCGGTATCGCCGCGGCCGCGCTTGCACGGTATCCGCGTTCAACTAGCCTTCGCGCTCTAGAGATCATCGAAAAAATATTTTCACCGCACGATTGTGTTGGAACGAGTTTATTCGCATTGTCGTAGAATTAAAATCGATTTGTTGTTTATGAGATTTAGTTTTACGTTCACGTTACCTGTTCTGATGGTCATCACCTAGCTACTTCAATAACGCCGTTTCGGTCCCTTAGTGACGATAACATGTTTATGAACAATTGCAAACATCATTCCTGAGTATGGCTTGCATATAATTCCTCTTACAATGCGCTGTTATTCCTTCAGTGTTGTAGTTTGCGTGGTGTGCGCCAGTCATATCAACAAACAATCACTGTGCTTATCGGAGTTGACAGGCTAACGGCAGGGAAAATCTTTTGTGCTGTATTTATAAACACCGCTGCATTACGATTGTTTCTTTTTATGCCCGCGACTGTATACAGCCTATCAAATACTGCGCCTGCATGTTAAGCATAATGCACCTTTTTATATCCTGCACCATAGTAAATCTAGCCTGCCATTTCATTCTAATATTATCTACACTTTGAATAATTGAAACTAGCATTAGGGGCTAGGCGAACCGGTAGTAGATGCCAGTGTCCTTTCACATGAACAAATATTGTTTTGTTATCTGCGGTGCAGAAGACGATATTTTATTTTAAATGGAAAATCATGCTCCGTTTACTTAAGTTCGCAAATATACATTGTCGTATCTACCAAAGACACAGGTCCAAAGAAATGCTAGCTGGAGCATAACCACTCAGTTTTCATATGATATATGGCGTTTAGCGTCGAAAAGTGGCGTCACCTATGAGATACACCGTATTGAAGGGCTCCGGAATTTTATCGAATGCTTGTGATTATTTAACTGGCGCTGATATCGCACTCTACAAAAGCGCTTCAGCTTTGTCGTCATCGAACCTATGCCTTCGGGCTGAGCAGTCAAGAGCCCTAACCACAGAGCCACCGCTGGAGGGCACAACCCCGTTTCGCTATTTATAATAATTTAGCCTCGAATAAATATTAACACAACAACCTGCTTTCGCGCTTTGCAGCGATAAGACAAATAAATTTAATTTTGATACTATTGGCGAGTGTGAAATCGCTGCTTAGGGCTTGAGCCAGGTCATAGAATGTAACGAAATTGTGTTGCGTCCGCGGTAGATACTATACCATCAAAAAGCTACTCCGCTCAACCGCTTTGCACGCCGTCTTATCTCTGAAATAAGGAAATAACAATTGGGAGTTCTGGAAGTCGTACTTAGATTCCCCTAAAGGGATGTATAGAGCCAATAACAACAACTGGTGACCGAAAAAACACGTTTTGCCTAAGCAAACGTCAGCGCAAACGTCGATCCGGTTAAGTCTCACACCATACTGTCAGATCCAAAAATCTACATCAGCGTAGGAAAAACTGGATTTATCACATCAGGAGGTCACCCAGATGTGATAGCACACACCAAACTACGTGCAGCGGTGAAAGAGTACGTTAGCGACAAGATTGAAGAGCGCTCGCTCACAAGCACGTAATATATGTGAGGCGCCTGCGCGACCCGCAGCTCCCTGGCCGGGGGCTACCAAGAGGCTGCGTCTAGTGTCGAGAGTAGGAGTGCGCTAGCAGCTGGCGTGCGAGGGTAAAAAAATCTGGTCTATAATTATTAATTTCTCCGCCAAGCTGTTAGGCAGGTTATGTTAAAATCAACAGGTACTTTGAAATAGTTCAATATGCGCACTGGGACACATCGTTATTTTGCAAAATGTTGGAAAGAAATAAACGTGATGGCTGGCGTAAATCCAAAAAAGGTCGATACCACTCATCCGTGTAGTGGTTGCTGAATATTGAAATTTTGCACATTGAGTTAGAATCTAGGTGGCCTATTATGCTCAGCGGTCGGTTTACGAGGATCTGTGTTAGGAAGCAAATCGCCCTACTACAAGACTTGCGAAAGACACTTTTCAGCGGCTGGTAAAAGAGAGACGGAAAGTGGAAGATCATAAACAAGGACTTTTTGATAGGTTAGTTGGTACATGATCTTGATTTTTACAGCGCTGAAGAAACAAGAAGCGCTTGTGTCCTTTTCTGTCTTTCTTCCTGTGTTGTTTCTTCAGCGCTATAAAAATCCTAAACAAAAATCTGGATCCGATTCAGGTTTCATATTTGTATTGTGTGCCACCGGCAAAATTCTGAACCCCCTGATCTTCAAAGCACCAGACTGAGTCAGCAACATGCTACCAAGCTCAGGTAAGGGTTACTGGCTTCTTGCTTTTTGTGACCCTACTCCAACACTTTCAGAAACCAGGCAAAAGCTTTATGGAACAACAGCTCGAGACGAGACCACTGTATCATATTGAGGTCAATAACACTCATGAAAGAAAAGGGGCGAGGAGGGGGTGTTTGCGACCGCTTCAAACTCTAAAGGGTGAGGTCGATTCCTTATCTCCCTCCATTAAAACACACCTACCACAAAGCAGAATATCCCTGCGCGTGTATGGGAATGACTATTGGTCAGGCAGCCATTTGCCCTTGCCACCCTTCCTACGTCCCTCCCTCCCTCCCCTGCACCTCGCCATGTTTTTTCATATGTGCCAGCACATATGTGCCATCGCTTCATATGTGCCAGTGCTACTGTGCTGTACACTCACTGGTACACGTGCTGGTACACTTGCTGAGCACACCTATCGCAAGATGAACTGTGGCATCAGGAAGTACCTCACCAATGCTCTCCTTTTTCAAGAGTGGACGTGGACTACCAGGTGCAACTTGGGCGGCGACCCAGAGTGCAGCGACGGCAAAAACGCTGGTGCCAAAGGAAAGGAAGCCACCTTCGCGGCTCGCCAAAAGTCCAGAGCTAGCGAAAGTAGCACCAAGCGATTGCAAGACGAGCTCGAAAGTAGTAATGCTCTTTGATCTATTAAGTTCTCCTCGCTAGTTCGAATATGATAGCTAAACCAAGTGGTGCGCGTTTTCTGCATAATGGAGTCGATGCGACTGAAGTTAGGCTAACAAGCTATTGAGACCAGGGCCCGCTTGCACAAAACAATCTTAAGACTGTCTTAGCTAAGTCCAGACTTAACTGGAGTCTAAAGAATAGGCCACTAGCATGGCCGCTTAAGACTGGAGTTAAGACTGGGCTTCAGTCCTGACTTGAATAAGTCGCTTGTATGATTACGACTCTAGTGTTGTCTTGGTTAACACGCAAGGACGCCAGGTGTCTAAGTAGAGAAATTAGGGAAATACAGGGATGCGCTGGCACTGTCCCTGCTTTAAGATGTGCACATTCCGTCAATTTTGCGTTCTGTAAAATCCGTGCCATAGCTTTTTGCGGCTTAAGATTGTGTTACGAGAAAAAATGCCCAAAGTGGTTGCTGAGGCAGTTCTGGGAAGCCACTGTGGTGAACATGAACCCGAAGCGTTCGACGTTCGGAACACGAGCCGTCTTAAATAAGCTTGGTCTTTCTAAAGACACCATTTAAGTCTGGACTTAGCTCGGACTTTATCGTGCAAGCCGGCCCAGATGTGTTGCGTAGTGGACTGACGGCGGTGAAAATTGACCGCGGGTATTTTATTTTTCTTGGAAATCATAAAATAAGGCTTGGTCTACGAATTGCGTAGTATTATGTCAGAAACGTTGTGCGAGCGCGTTGACTCCTCGTAAGGCGAATTACACGGGGATATCAGTCACCGAGAGGTTTGGCTGCGAATAATAACCATTTCTGCTTTGTTATTTTGTGCGATCTTCTATTTGAATTTCTTTCTCAAATATTTATACGTACAGTTCACTAAAGATGTGGTGAAGACAATGCGATTTCGCCTTAGTGCTTTGTAACTAGCAGTGTTAATCGAGCATACATTTTATCTGAAAGTTAATTTTTGTTGATTGCTATGAAAGAAAGCAAGATGAAAACTCTTCGTCGACATTACACGAAATTCAACTAATGCTTGAGCGTTTCGGTTGAAACCAGAAAAAGTCGGTAACATTAAGCCGAATGCAAATTTAACATTCGGTTTTCACAAAGACAAACAGGCCAATATTTTTCGCAACCAAAAAATTGTTAGCAAACTGTTCACTGCAAATAATGCACAGTGAAAGATTACACTTACCAAGTAAGCTCCCAGTGTCCGTCACGGTTCCGTCCACTAAGGCAATCGATCTCGCTATGTCGATCGGTTACTAACAGAGGGTCTCTAATAACGGCATCCGGTAAAAACGACCTCGGAGAAATGTCTCCGGAAAAATGGCCCCGGAAGAAACGTCTCCGGGAAAAATCTCCCTTTTTATGAAGTAGGAAAAAATGTCCTCGAACTGGGACTAAGTTCTTGCGCTATAGGATAGGCTGCGTTACCCCGTGGCGAGCTGCAACGATGAATGATGCATGTTAACTTTATTATAGCGATTTCACCTTTCGGCTTGGAATTGAACGGAAACATCATAGTGATGCGAGCATTTATAACCAAAAAGAAAATGATGGCAGCAGCAATACAGTAACTGCGCGTCGTCTTCGCTTTGTTTGAGGGTAAAAGGCGAGCTGACCACCGGCTTTAAAGAAAAATTGCTTGGAGCGATGCATTAGTATGGACATGATGCACGACCGGTTAAGTCTCGTCCTGCTTATATCTTCATCACCCTTATCACAATTCTACACTATCATCAGAAGAATGGTCGAACCTCGTCACCAGAAAATCTGTAAGTACTTCTAGTGGCGTCTTCTGCTCTGGGCGGTTCCCAGGGACTACCAACGGCGATCCGCTTGTACCTGTCGTAGTGGGCAGTATTACCAAGCTTATTAAACACGTCATATGATTGCCTAACGAGCTGCGGAGCTTGGAGCCTTGCAAAGTATAAAGAGCCAGATGACGATTTGACCAAGCTTTTACGCATTTTTGTAAATAATTTGGGCGCCCAGAGGGCGCAGGTTCCAAATGATGATTACATTTAACTCAAAGCCAAAAAAGATTGGCATAAAATGTGTATCTGTTCTTTTTTTCTTGTGAGTTCCGGAAGAAATCATTTTTAGGGCCGGGTTTTGCCTTGGGGACGTTATTTCCTAGTTGCCCCTTTTTTAAGGGCCTTTTTTTGGGGCCGCATCTTAAGGGGATCTTTTACCCGGGGACTTTTTTACCTAGACCCATTTAATAACACTTCTGAGCGAGTTTAGTGTGACTTCAAAATACCGTCAGGTGAAGAAGTACTAACTGTCAATAGTCTTTTAGTTTACTACAGTCAACAATAAACCGCGAATAGACAAGGTTGTTAATCTGAGAAAAATTGTAATCCTCTCACAAGGATTACGGCGCCTCAATGCGCGAGCTCCCCTAGCACATCGAGGCGCCCTAACAAGGATTATAAAGATCAAGTAGTGTCGCCACGTTGCGCAGGTATTGCAGACCGCAATTTTCTTTTAAATTCAAGAAAGATACCAGATGGCTCCACTTGTCAGAACGTAGCTGTATAATGGTGTGTGATTGATTATATTGCCTTTTGCGTATCCCTTTCGTAAACTGCCACCTGTTTTGCTTAGATGATGAGCTCACAAAATGGCATCGTCATCGGTGGAACTATTCACGAGATCCGCTGTCAATCGCCCTAGAAAGCATTCGACGAGAACGTGACTACTTTTGGAACCCACAGGCGGTGCGATAACCAAGAAACAAGACCGGGCCCTCCTTTATTAATTTGAAGCGCCTTTAATGCCGACGCTGAAAAATCCCATAGATTGTAAGTCTTCAAGGGCGGAAAACATAGGGTCACAACTAATGATAACCACCTTCAAGCCACTACGAGAACACATCATCAAGGTATGGTTTTGCGGAAGTTGGTTGCAGATCATCTTCGAAAAAGCAGCACAAACAAAACGCGACGAAGTAAGAGAGACAAACACGAGCGTAATGGATTGTATTTATTGCTGAGCGCAAAAATACACAGGCCGACAGAGGCGCAGAATCAAAAAAGAAGAAAAAAAATGAAAAACTATGCTTGTAACTTCAGTGGTAAGATACGCAAACTTGTGACGAGACAATAATATGAATGGTTTTCTGACACATGAGGCTTCTTTTCGAGCGATGATAAGAGGTCGAAGATTTCCCTGATGCGCCGGTCCGGCTAACGTTAGAGGATAGCGCGCTGCTGAAAGAGCACAACGCATCCTTCGCATGATAGATTTGCAGAACTAGGTTGCTTTCGGAAACCACGTCATCAAGGCACAATTCATGTTCTTTGAATCTATCAATGATTTACCGCCAATGTCCAAATGGATATGGAATTTTGATATTCTCGCTATGGGTTGCGTTTCATGTGTAACCTTTAACTCAAATCACGTTGTCCGAACCACGGGGTGTATCTCTGACAGATGTCTTATCTTAATATGTCCTGTTATTGGAAACGTACCATTCAAACAACGTTAACGGCTATTTTTCATTATATTCAAAACCACACATTACGTTTGGTATGCGGCGGTATTTCTTTAGTCATTGAGAAGTTCATGCCACGAAATACGATTTTGTCTATCTATTATCAAGGCTTAGTATAAGTGCGTAAGATGTTTTCACCTTCAATACTGACCCCTTACTATTCTAGTAAAAATAATGCCATGCTCTTGTGGCTATACAGAGCCTTGCCTTGCCAGACAAATCAGTATTCACTAGTGATACCACATCTCTTTCACGCAAAACTAATGCATTCCCTTTAAGCTATTGACCTTTCTCAATATAGTTCACTTATTAATAGTCCGCTTATGGAAGTCGTCTTTATCATGACAACAAACACACAGGCTGCCTAGGTAGCAGTGGAATATTCTCCAATGGGATCGCTGAATAATAAGACAGAGTTAGCAGTGCTAGCAGAACAAAGTGTTTACTGATCATAAATGCGTTCGCCGGCTGAGGAAAAACAATAGGGCACTTCAGTGCCCAATTTATAGTAGACGGCATACCGTCTTTTTATCCCTCAAATTTCCTAAAGGTGTCTTCTTTATATATCATAAATTATTAACATAAATAATACTTTAAATTAGACCACACTCCGAGCGCATGTTAATAAATAACAAAAACCACACCGTGTTCATTGGCGCTTCTTTAACACACATGGTACGAATAGCACCTCAGGACCTTTTTTGGGTTCAATATCGCTCATGCTGTGCTTAGGAAAAATGGAGTACCTAGAAACAGGAGGTAGCCAGAAAGCTGTTCAGAGAGACTTGGGGAGACGAAAAACTTCTATGCATACGGTAACAAAGAGCAATGCCAATAACTATATGAATAACATCAGCAGAACCGTCCCGTACCGATTTATGGTCGTGAACCTTTTCCATCCCTCTATGGGAGAGCTTAGTACGCTGTCCAGAGCGGCCGCAGGGAGGCGCTGACATCAAGCGAGGTCGCGTTGACAGTTGGCAGCCGTGTGGTGCGGACGCGTGTTGCATCGTACCTCGGATTGCACGTGGCTACCGGAAATGGACGGACTGGTGATTACGGCAGCTTCCAAAAGCGTCAAAGAGATTAGTTTTTTCTTTTAATAACTTTATTTAGTTTTCAGACATCTAGGTTAGGTGCACCCTAAAGCATAGTTCTTAGCTCTTTGTCTAGCGGCCTGGTTTTCGTGCCGGCAGCTATGGCTTTCAGCGTTGAATCTTGAACTACGTTCTTATCCTGTTAGCTTTTTAGATAATTGTACTTTTTTTCGAGGTTATTGAAATTCGCAGAATTTATTTGAGCGCATGTTTGCTGGTCGTTCTTTTTGTCTTTCATTTGCAGTCTGTACATTCTGAGAACTTGTAGTAGAAATAGTTTAGTTTCTGTAGGCCTACGATTTGCAAGCAAAAGAAGGTGAAGGTGAAGTATGCGTAGTATGAGGCGCAGGTTATTCTTAAGGAAACTCGTTTCGACTCGGTAGAGGAAGTGAAATCACTGACTTCTTGTGCCGGTGTTGCGTGCTTAGTGCGCGCCTAGACATGTTTGAAATATAAAAGGTTGGTCTAGTCTCGCGAGTGGAAGCCCTAGAATATGAACTAGGTATAATAAGGGCATAACATTTGAAACTGCTGGGACGTCTTGCTCAAATAGAAGAAAAAATGGCCGACAATCTCCATGGAAGCAACCAGGACGGACATCCTAGTGCGGGAGACGTGGCTGGTAGGTCAGGTATGGTCCAACCGACACAGTTATTCAGAAGTAGCTACTACGAAGTCGGCAACGAAGGAAGAAGTAATGAACAGTGAAATTTCCAGACAGGACACAGATAACCCGAAGAATGAGCCAGCAGTTGGGCGGAAGAGAGTGAATGTCCGGGGATTCCAGAATGAGCAGGTACAGTCGAGCTATCATGGAACATGTAAAGAAGTATACGTATGTGTGCACGAAAATAAAATATTTTGTGTGTTTTTCTGAAGCGGCACATCGTGTCCGACGATGCGCATATGCTCCTATACTGCTTTTCTATTTCTCTATTGCGGAAAACATTACGTTGGCGCACCACCTGCAGACCTTGGAGCTGAAAACGTTAACCGGGTGACTTAATGAGTTGCGCATCGCGTTTATGCGGCTCAAATAGCAGTTTAGTATTCATAATAAACGCTCTAGTGACTTATCAGCAGCAGTTCTTATTCGTTTAAAATACCAATACATACGAGCGTATGCATAATCTGCTGATCCCGACTTACACTGAATTCACGCAACGCAGAGAACACAAATAAATTGCAACGATCCACACAGCGTAACCGAACGCTTTTCTACGACACAGGGATATCTATTTTTCGGACTGTATCAGTAACAGGGAAGGCTGGGAGGCGGCCCTGTCCAGCTCGGATCTCGAGGAACAACGAGCTCTCGTCGAAAGAGCACTGACAGCGGCTTTCACCATCGATGTCCCGGACTGGGGACCTGACCAGCCTTCCTTTAATCTAAGCCAATGTCCATAAATGTTATCATCGTCATCATCATCACCTATCAACCTAACCAAATATTACGAAACTGAAATATGCAGATGCCACAAAACAACCCTTCACAAACAACCACAATAAAACGTCGGACATCTAAATAGGTTAGGTACTTTGCCTTTGTGCCTCTGTGCTGCCTTCGCCTGAATAGCCACGTAACAAAACTCCTCCTTTCTTTGCCTCGCAAAACTATGAAGCCTAACTCTTGAAAAAAAGGAAAACATTTAATCATAAACAGCACCGCTGCACACTGCTAAGAATGTTCTGCTTTTTCATCAAGGATGGAGCAAAGATAGGGCTTGACCGATATTGTCTAGAGACATATCTCTCAATAAAAGCCTTAAACCCGTATTCACACGCACCAGAAATAAGCCCTAAGCTGTTCCCATGACGTTCCAATGCCTCCAGCTATGAACACCAGTGCCTTATAGCGAAAATTCCACCCCTGCATCTCACAGTGCATCAATTATACATCATGTAGATTGGTGTGTTCTTTGGAGCAATTAATCCATTTGTTACCCATCGATGACAGCGGAAATGGGCCCAGTAGGTCGATGCCGACTTGGTCAAACGGCGTCCGAGGTGGAATAATACGTTGGAGCAAACCCGCGGGTTTGAGAGGAGGTACCTTTCGACGTTGACACTCGCGCCAGCCTCTGACGTAGCGATGGACGGCGTCGGAAAGTTTAGGCCAATAATAGGCTTGACGAACTCGAGCGAGTGTGCGTGCAAAGCCCAAGTGGCCGGAGGTGGGCTCATCGTGGCAAGCAAAAAGGATATCGTCGCGAAGGTCGGCCGGCCCGACAAGGAGGTGCGCTCGATCAACAGTGCTGGAGTTTTTCTTGAATAAAACGCCATTCCGAAGACAGAATGCAGACAGGTGCCTTCCAAACTGGCGGGGGACGTCAGCAGCGCGACCCTCCAGGTGGTGAATGACAGGTCGAAGGTCTAGGTCAGCTCGCTGTCGGGTCATTATGTCTGAGGCATTCAGTAGTCCTAGAAAACCTCTGTCATCGGTGGCGTTATCGACAAATCCGACGGGTGCCCGCGAGAGCGCGTCAGCATCTTCGTGCTTCTGACCAGATTTGTACACAATGGAGTAATCAAATTCTTGAAGGCGAAGTCTCCATCGTGCTAGGCGCCCCGATGGATCACGGAGATTGGCCAGCCAGCACAAAGAATGGTGGTCAGTAACGACTTTAAACGCGCGGCCATAGAGGTAAGGCCTAAATTTCATAGTTGCCCACACAACTGCGAAGCATTCCTTTTCCGTAGTGGAATAATTTGTTTCAGCGCGGGAGAGCGTGCGGCTGGCATACGCAATGACCCTTTCCACGCCAGCTTGGTGTTGAACGAGTACAGCGCCAAGGCCGTTGTTGCTGGCGTCGGCGTGGATTTCGGTGGCAGCGCATTCATCAAAGTGCGCAAGAACAGGGGTAGTTTGCAGTCGTTTGCGTCGCTCCGCAAAAGCCTCCTGTTGCTCGGCGGCCCACACGAACTGTGTATCATCCCGCGTGAGGCGGGTGAGGGGTGCGGCTATCTTGGAAAAATCGGCGATGAAGCGGCGGTAGTACGCACACAAACCCAGGAAACGTTTTCAACTCCTCTTCGTGGTAGGAACGGGAAATTTTGCGACAGCGGCAGTTTTGTCAGGGTCTGGCCTAACGCCTGCGGCACTCACAAGATGACCAAGAAACTTCAACTCTTTGTAGCCAAAGTGGCACTTTTCGGGCTTGAGCGTCAAGTCAGCTGACCGGAGGGCATCTAATACTGCGCGAAGGCGTTCGAGGTGTTCTGTAAAGGTTTCAGAGAACACGACAACGTCGTCGAGATAAACTAAACAGATTTGCCATTTGAGGCCGGCGAGAACGGTGTCCATCATGCGCTGAAAAGTAGCCGGCGCTGAACATAGGCCGTATGGCAGCACTTTAAACTCATACAGTCCATCTGGGGTAACAAAAGCTGTTTTTTCGCGGTCCCGCTCATCAACCTCAATCTGCCAGTACCCGCTCTTCAAGTCAATGGAGGAGAAGTACTGGGCGCGACGAAGCTTGTCGAGCGAATCGTCGATACGGGGCAGGGGGTCGACGTCTTTTTTTTTGTGATGTCGTTCAACTTTCGATAGTCAATACAGAAGCGAAGGGTGCCATCCTTTTTTTTTCACAAGCACGACAGGGGACGACCAAGGACTGTTGGAGGCTTGGATGACACCATCACGAAGCATCTCTTGAACCTGTGTGTGAATCGCTTCACGTTCCGTCGTTGAGATACGGTACGGCTGCTGGCGTATAGGGCGGGCATCGTCGGGAGTAATTATATGGTGCTTCACAAGAGGCGTCTGCCGAGTTTTCGATGATGTCGCGAAACAAGCACTGTATTTTAGAAGGAGAGAACGTAGGTCGTGCTGCTGTGTTTCCGAGAGATCTGTACTAATATCCAGACGATCAAGGGATGGGTGCACATTTTCAACTTCTCCGAACGTAAAACATTCAGAAACGTCCGCTAAGGCGTCGGCGAATGCGATTGTGGTAGCGCGGAAAAGATGGCGAGGCTCGTTCAGGAAGTTAGTCACCAGGAGCTCAGATCGGCCGTTACGGAGATGGATGAGACTCCGCGCCGAGGTGATGCCGTGGGTGAGCAAAAGGGACTGGTTGCCCTCAGCGACCGCCGTTCCGTCACGCAGTTAATCGCAGTTAACGGTCACAAAAACACTGGAACGTGGCGGAACGTGGCGGAATAGAAACGCTCTCGGCGGAAATTCGAAGAAGGGCGTGGCTTTGGCGGTCTGCGGTGTCAGTATCATCCGAAAAGGTCACGGTACGCTTTCGGAGATTGATAATGGCCCCATACTCCCGAAGAAAATCGACACCAAGGATACAGTCGCGGGAGCAGTCAGGTTTTACAAGGCAGCTTACAACAAACGTGGAGCTGCGAATTTGGACTCTCGCCGTGCACTGACCGCTCGGAGTTACGACATGCCCGCCAGCGGTTCGAATCTGCGTGCCAGACCATGGTGTCATCACTTTTTTTAGAAGCGCCGCTAGCTTCCCGCTTAAAATCGAAAAATCAGCACCAGTGTCTACCAATGCGCTAACCTTATAGCCGCCGAGGACCACGGGTATATCCAGCGAGAGTCTATCTTCACGTGTATGAACTGTCGTCGGGGCCGTCAAGTCGCGGTCGCTCACAGGTGGCGTTGTCGGGGGGTCTTCGTCATGTCGATTTGAAGCGGCCTCGCCCCCTGAGGTCGCTGTCTTTAGTTTTCCTGGCTCGGACTAGACGGCCGTCGCTGCGCCATCCAGGAGGAGCTGGATGGCGCATAACATTATCATAACATTATTTTAACTGTTCCAACAGGTCACCCTGTATTTAAATGGAAACTCTTCTCTGGACACTACACGCAGATGTGCCGATCTCCTTAAGGGTGTATTTGAATGCTTTCCAACCACCAAGACCTTCAATGCCTTGATAGTAATCTGCCCCAGTGCAACCGAACTAGATAGACTGATGGGCTTTAGTGTTGTGTCCACGGACAAGATAAAATTCCAAAAGAATTTGACAGTGAAACGAATACATGTTTACATAACTACGCCACTGCCAACATCCCCCATCTCTATACTGGGTCGAGTGATGTGGAGGGAGGATCGTGACCTTCCAGCAGGCGTGTGTCAATCCAAGAGCGCAATGAGCAAACTTTGTGCTATGGCAACAGAGACATTCTTATTTCGAAGACGTGATGGTGCGGTGTATGCCCGTAACTATCTGACCAAGGAGCTGTCGACTTCCTGTACCGACCACAACATGCCAATGATTCACATGGATATTCGAGAAAGGTGGAAGTTGACCGATCTGCACATGAATTCACGGAGTGTATCGATTGCAGTATCGGGAACAATTTGACTTTCGTTTTAAAAGAACCTAACTACATAAGCAACAATCTTCAACGTATTACCATCACGCACGCGCACCCCTTTGATTGTGTGACGAACCGCGATAGTGTTTCTAGGAATGCGATAGAAAGACGTGGGTCAATGGCGACAGTGTACATTGTCCAAGCAACCGAAGGATATTCATGCAAAAAGGAACGTCGCCATTTTTCCCAACTCCAGCACAACATACGAGAACGATGGGTTATGCTATTGCTTGAATGCGTGGTTGACTTGTGTCACGCAAGGGCAGCCGTATACAATTCCAGACTTTGTGAAAAAAGTTGCTGCCATCCAATGCATGCCTGTTGGTATCGAAAACTCGGCGAAAAGATGCACCAACAACAATGGTCGCAAGTGCAAAGGGAGCGATGGCATCTGTAACGCGCTTCAAATCGACTTTGAAATACCAATGTTGGATGTCATCATTCAAATGTCGGCAGCCAACGAAGTCATCGAAAGCCCGATCAAGACCGAATTGAACATCCTAAAATTAAACATATGCATGTGCGAAACATCCATGAAGAGACTTATTGGTGACGCAGGCCAAGACCTATCCGTGTGCATCAACGCCTTTGGATCTTCGAACGGCATATGCAGAGTGCTTGAAATTGCCGGATATGTATGCATAAACGCAGACATAGTTTCGGAGGCAAAGACTCTCTGTCAAAATCATCAAAAAGTTATGAATGAGATATGTATGATATCGATAATATACTTGATTCAATACAAATGGTTGATTGTTCTTTAGAGTTCCACAGCCCTGAAATACAACGACAACCTCAAGCACCTCATCCTACCCGCCTGGGTATGGGAACACATGGATCTGGACATCACGACGGCTATACTACAGAAGCCATCTCTAATTTTTCACAACTACCCGAACGCTTCTAGCGAAATAAGTGACATTCCGTCTTGCGAATGGGGAAATGACGACATGGGATGTGACCATGTGGATTATAAACACATTGCAACACAAGTATGCCTGCAAAACGACGACGACTGCATATCGCCATCGGCCATCGTTGCATTTAAGTCTTTGTTCCACCACCCAAGCCAGCCATTGTGCATAACAACGCGCTTTGAAATGTTTATCGTTGCAAGAGTGCTTTTAGCACAATATTTTGCTCCCCGTGTGTACACGCTTTCTTCATCCATGACAGCTACCGTGGGGCTACTTTTATCCAGGGTATCACCCCCCAAGTTGGAGTGTAAAGAGTGCGATGTTGAATTGTTAACATGCATGTTGATACATGTGACTAATCAATACTATAAAAAGGTCATGTTGCACGCCGAGGCCAATACAATAATCCAGCCATATATCCTCCATTAGAATATGCTGTAATACAATAAAGTATACCCATTATTAATATTGCGTGTAATCATTACAACACGATTGGTGTGTTGTCCATTGATAGACACCTTGAAATACAGATGGCACCCAATTTATTACATGTATATATATACATTACATTTACACAATGCACTATATACATATATGATATACAATAATGATCAGCATATGTATACACAATGCACAACAATTCAACTCAAACTGCTGACATACTCAAAGACGTGCATGGAACATCCATTGCTCTGCAGAGATTGGCCAGTGTATTGCCATCCAAATATGCAGTCATTATTATATACATAACATTCTTTATTTTGTTAAAATCACCAAACTTGTTCTTATTTACACAGTAAGTGGCAATGCCCCTTTTCCATCGCACGATGTAGGAGTGTACCAGGCGCTGCATACACTCGCTTTCAATTACAACACCGGGGTGTGCACTGCCACATTCTTGGTGCGTGTCATCAGCCCTATTGACAGCACTGGCCAAGACATAAGCTTAACTGTCCCGCATCATTGCAAGTGTAGTATTCTGTGAATTTAGAAAGGTTAAAACACTTGGATGTAGCCTGAACAATCCGTTAGACGCAATGGCCTTGATGCGAACTCGGTATTGGTTTTCGTACATACACAGATATTGAAACTCGTTTACTGACATGTTTGTGTTACAGAACACTGACATTGCTGCCACATAAGCACATCTGTAATAGTTGTATATGCTAGTCTATTCTTTATGAGCAACACGCATGCGCTGTCCAAACGTGTTTATAGTAAAACAGCTGCCGTTCGTCTCTCGTATTAACGGTCTGCACTCTACGTGTAACAAGAACTGTTCATGCCAGTATTGCATCGGCCATTTAGTCTTATGCTGTTCTGCATCTCTATATGCAAGGGATATCATGGCCAATACGGTTGAAACGAGGTCCTCTCCGTCTCCTGACAACGCGACACTGGGATTGTCAATGTCATTACCACCAGGATAAGCTCCGAGATTAGAACTGGAGTCAGGCCCGGGTTCGGAACTGAAGTCGAGACTGGAGTCAGGCCTTGGTTCGGAACTGGAGTCGGAAGAGTCTTTTTCACGTGGTGCATCCACGAAAGCACCAATGTCGGGGCAATTCTGCATCTCGATAGTGTTATTTACAAACAAAGCATCCAGGGCGACTGTCGGTATAAGCCTCCATATGGGTTCAGTCAGAAGCGCGGTTTTGATGCTTGGATTGCAGAGAAGCGCTATGGCCATCTGTAATAAACACACATATTATACCAATACTATACACCATATTACAATATACCTACCCTTGAAATTATGTGGCCGCTTCTTCCTTGGACTATGGTCTCGTTCATATTAAGGTGTTCGATGCTTCTGAATAGAGGAATTAGATGTTCAAAGTCACGATCATCAAACTCGCCGACCAATTCTAAGGATTTGGCGTTTATGTTGTACATGTTGACTCTATGCAAAGGCATTTTTAGAAATGTTTGCATATATATCCTGGTCTCGACGTCCCGCACCACCGGCAATATTTTGACCTGCACTGAAAATATGCTGCAGAGCTCGATGCGTTCTATTTGAATGTGTTCCAATTCCGTTACAAATACGGGAGGCAAAATCTTGGTCTTGGCGTCATTCACGTGAACGTCTCCGGCGGCCTTAGCTGCATTGTAACAGCGAGCACCCATCCGTGGAGGTTTGTCGCCACGCAAGTTGTTTTAAATACATGCTCTTATATGGCATGTTTGTGCACGGTTGTCCTCGCAACTGCCTTCATGCGATTCACAACTTCTTCTTGTATATCTTCCACGGACTAGAGCTGTATACCATCGAGCGTTGTCATTTCATCATCGGCTATAAACCTCGCTATCATGTCCGCACTCGGTTACACTGCCATACACAAACTTTTCAAGCTCTTGCTTCTGCACACTTCCCGCCCGTCTTCATATGCAAAGTCCAATAATTGGGCCACAATGTGCTCAATGCTGACATTAGAATGACTGTATCTCATGTATGTGTTGCACAACTCTAAATGAGTAATATTCATTGGAACAGACACTTCGGCAAGCTCACAATCCATGTCAACATCCGACACTCTTCTACCTTGGTCTCGTTGCATCTCAACCGCACCCTTTTTCAGCATTCCATCCTTCCAAAATTCTTCATTCAGTATTACACCATTCCACTCTTCTTTCGATTCTTCAAACGCAACTGTGGGATTCGTGGTGTGCAATGACAACTCGCCCGAGATTTTGTTCCAGAGAATACCCCTAGGGTTGAGACGCAAATCGAATATTTATCGCTTCGGTCACGGCAGATTCAAACAGCCCACACACACGCTTGATCATAGTCTCAAATATACCATAAGGTTGGTCATATTCGTGAATCAATAATCTTCTTATTTGTGCACGCGCACGAGTAAATGTCGTCTAAACACATCCAGAGCAAGTTCACTCCGTTTGAAACAATCCCCACATAATCCCAAAGTTTTGAGAAGGCCATGAGATTCTTGATCATGCTTATTTGCATACCATATCGACGTATTTCAATATGTCGATCGCATTCCTCCAACTTGATGGTTATGTAACGACAGCTATTACACATAATCGCGTCTATCACTTCCAACAGTTGATCCACATCCATCCTAGAAGGTATGCATACCTGTCTCACCAGTCCCGGCTCGTATTGGGGATAAAACACTGGGTATTCTTCAATAGACGTCCAAGCATTGGGAGTTTAGTAGAGACATTCGAAGCCATTATCCACTTCAATGTCGTAGTAATTTTTCATGGAAATGTACGACCGGCCCACGTCGGCACTATTACCTAAATGCCGACTAATCGGTTGCATCCTGCCAACTGCGCACGCCCGCGCCGAGATAACGTATATATATACTTTCACCCTTCCACGCAACGCCTTCCGCATGCGCGGAAGGCGGGGACGTGCGCCGCCCCCGTCCTCCTCCTCCTTAGCGTATATATATGGGCTCTCGGGCTCGAGATTGTACATTCTAGATGATGTGGAACAACTCGATTGAGATTTATCATCAATACCGCAGATATTTAATGCTGCATGATGGATTTATATACATCCGCACCCCCTCTAAAATTAATCATACGACCTCCATTCCGTCGCCCCTGGAAACCCATCATGAAAAGTGCGAGTTAGAAAAGCATCTCATCTGTGCACCAGATATTATTGACTACGAGGACAGGGCAAACATTTCGGATTTATTAATGGGAGACCCAGAATGCAGACATGTAAGTAATCAACATTTATTCATCAATATTTCATAAGGTAAATACTCGCTTTTTATTTTCAGTTGACTATCTACATGGATAGTGCGAACGGCAGCATGACCCACAATATATTGCACCTTGCTCTCGTCAGCAAGCAGCATGCAGAGTGGATCCATGGTGCACAACCTACTTGGGAATCAGTTACTATTTTTGCAAAGACAGATGCCTGGCATTTGACACAGCATTTGGAGATTTTAAACTTTGGTTCTGAATCAAATGCGACCACAATCCTGCATTTTGCATGTCATTCGACAGCTCCTGTGTCGTCGGGCGCATTCTCGCCAATATATGTCTTAAACATTATAAAATTTGGAAAAGGAGTAAAAGAAACATTTTACATTAGACAGGGCAACAATGCATTCCGTCTGGATTTTAAGCACAGAGAATTGGAGTTTACCACAAACATGACTGAGGAGTTTAATGACAATCTAAACATAGGCGCTGTCGTTGACGATTGTCACGAGAAGCTCACCAACGGCGACTTACGTGATGATTGCCTCCCAATGGATCCAGCTTGTCTTTACATATCCTTACTCAACCTTTTGACAAACAATGTGGATGGCACTCCCACGCCTACAATCTCCTGGAGAAGACTGAGTACCACAAGACCATTGTCGAATATATTAGAACTAACTCTCCTCTACGTCATTGTGAGTGAATTGTGCTAGAGCAATATATGCAATCAGATAGAGACATTCTTTCAGTGCTTAACAGTGTGTTGCAACCGGTATGTGATGAAGAAAAAGTGGCAGAGCCTTTCAAATTGACCAATTTCACTGTCATAGGTGATGACCTGGTTGACTATGCAATCGCCCGCGCGATATGTGAAGCAACCAGCCTCACCACACAAGGACAACTTTGGAACCCCTTTCTAAAAGCTGCTAGAATTATAATAGATGCACATGAGCTACGGCAAAATCATGATATCGTGGTGTCCTACCTGTAAACTGTTCTCGGGAATGTATGCAGTGCAGAACTGTTCATGTCTACATTTTCCATAAATGAATCTACAAAGAGCATTGCTGCCATGCTCACGGATTGGATACGTGCGTCCATGAGTGATATATATTCTAGTGAGCAGTTCTATTATGACCACAACTTACTCGTGTGTAAGCCAACTGATGCTCCGAATCCCGGCCCTCCCCCGGCACACCCCCTGTGCATATCTAAAGTCAGTAGTGTTATTATACACATCACTGATAAACTACGAACCAGGTGCGAAATTGAATGTAACCTACCCCCGCTACCGCCAAGTTTAGGTTGTGCACCATTGACCTTAACCATAACCATTCGGCTACCTCGATGCAAAACCATTGCAACAATGAATGCGGTACTGAAACATATGCTTCAAGCATTAACCAAACCACAAGGAGGACTCCACACCCTGGACAAGTTCGAAGCAATTGCCGAGCTCAGCTCGCATTTGCCATGCATTGAGGACGTGGTGCGGCATGTGGCGGACACCACGGTAATATACGATGCATCACCAGAACCGTTCGTCCTGGGAATGCAGGGAGCATTGTACGACATGTTTCGGTCGGTAAGTATAATAACAAGGTGTATATTATTTCCAGTACTAATACATTGCTATTGCAGATACCCATCGACAAAAATGCCTACAAACGCAAGGAGGTCCGCATGGTCGGGCGAATGGTTATCACTAAACTACGAACCAGGATGAAGAGGTGTCGTACCAAGAATCTCGCGACAAAATAATGTGGTGGTACAGAGACCTGTAGCGAAGAGATGCAGTACCAAGAATCAAGTAGTGGTAGAGACTTAGCGCGTGCAAGAATGTGTCAATGTTTCCAACCTATATTATTGTCATTGCTGCATGTTGCAGTCCTATATATATGCAAGCACTATACTATCATAGTATTCCATGTCACAGATATTCATATACGTATATTTATTCAAAAATATATAATATATAAATGCTCTAGCATATCGCCAGTTATATTGCAACCACCCTCCAATAACTAAGTGTAATGTGGAATATACATTGAAGTTTGTGACTCGAATAGATAGCTCTCATAATCCACGAGACATCGCCAGAATGGTGCAAGCATAACACGTCAATATATCCATTAGTATACATGAACCATATACAGGACACACACTAATAGAACAATGCTATCGGGCATATGTGTGATGCTTGTAGAGAGTGTGTGTAATCACATTATATATCCATGGCATACATGAACCCTATACCAATAATAGGACACAACATTATTAGGACAATGCAGGGATATCTGATATATATGTGATGTTAATAATTGGCATTGTAATCGAGTATGTGTAAGTATTCACATCATTATATATATGTTTATATCATTATAATAAGCATTCATGACGTTAGGTATATATTATATGTTATACTATTGTTTACATATTGTTATGACATGGAATGGTTTTTTAGATTAATACACGTCGGGAAAGCATTACATTGTTTTTGTATATGCACAACTTTATATAAGTGGTCATAAGCAATCACCTACTTAAAATACACCAACGATTAACAATTGGACAGTGGGATTATTTACCTCAAAGAATATATTGTGTTAGAGGTGTCGATTGCGTCATTCCGTTAATATTTATCATTGATTTGGCATAACACTTCCAACCCAAAAAAAAAACGAGGATCTGCGGCGGTAGGCTGCCGGTCGCCTGACATACCAGACAAAATTTCGCCAGAGAATCCGAAAAAGTTTCTCAAAATTTTTCGTGGAATTGTTTCGGTATCTGCGGTGGCAGGATACCGGCCGCCTGACATACCCGAGGAAAATCTCGCCGGAGAATCGGAAAAAGTTTTCAGAATTTTTCCGGCGAAATTTGCTCAGTATGTGTGGCGTCCGGCAGCCCGCCGCCTCGCATCCCCGAGAATTGCGACTGTCACATGACTGTCTCTGCGACCCAATTACGTCAGAACTAATAAACGCACAACAAAACAATTGCATATTTTGATTGTACTCGATTAGCAGATAAAAATAGACACCATATTTGTATAAATAAATATAATTAGGCTTAATTAGATGATGTCATAATTAATCATATATTTAATGTATGACGTAACTAATTAAATATTTGAATTCCTCTCAAAAAATAGATGATGATAGAAGTATCGATGACGTAATTCCGCCAATATTTAGTATTGATTAGGTTTGGCATCTAAGCTCAAAAACCGGGGGTCTGCTGCGGCGGGCTGCCGGCCGCCTTACATACCCGAGAAAAATCTCGCCGGAGAATCCGAAAAAGTTTTCAGAAATTTTCCGGCGAAATTTGCTCGGTATGCGCGGCGTCCGGCAGCTCGCCGCCTCACATACCCGACAATTGCGTCTGTCACGTGACTGCCTCTGCGACCCAATTACGTCAGAAAGACTAGACGCACAACAAAACAAATTGTATATTTTGATTGTACTCGATTAGTAGATAATGATAGACACCATATTTGTATCACGATAGATACTGCCACCCGACTGGTGTATAGCCATCCATGATGCACAGCATATAGAGACTGCACGGGCACACCTCGGATTACATATAGGACAGAGAAAAGACAGAGGTAGATAACATCATTTATTATCAGTCTAGGGGTAACATCGTGCTCTTTTTATCTTGTGCTCTCATCACCACTGCTGCTGGAAATGGAGTGTACCTCGTGTGGTGTCTTGGGTGGTGATTTCCTTAGGTTGGCTCGAACACACCGTCCTTTATTCTTTTTGTGGCGGCGGCGTGAAATCCATCGTTGAATCGCCGCTTGTTTTATTGTAGGCATGTAAAACATTGGATCGGACATGTCTTTCATTTTCCAAAATAAACAAGCATCGTCGATTTCATGAAAGATTCGACACGCCAAATATACGCACATTTTATCAAAGTCCTTGGTAAATGCATATATGTGAATGTGTGGGTTATGCTTCAGAATTGTGGCTCGTTCATTACAATCATCCTCATTGGCATCACTGAATAATGCCAATAAGCTATCATCATCACTCAAAGTAATGCCGGGTGCACCCTCCGCGCTCTGATCGAGGGTACTTTCGTCGTCAACCAATGTAGCGGAGTTGAAATGGGATGATACGATGTCTTTGTTATATATGTATTCTGCATTTTGCCAGCAGGTGACAGAAAAAGTTCTCAAGTCAGTACCCTTGGGGCTGACTTGTAATCGCGATTGAGAACTGTGGCAAATGACGGTGGTCGTTGGTCTGGTACTATTTCTGTATTTGATAGAACAAGTGGTCGCGTGATAAGTAATTTTTTCGGTGCGTACGTAGAAATCGGTGAGCGTTTCGGGGTCGAAATATTTGTTTCGCGCAGTTACCAATCCATTGCGCAATTGAACAGAGTCGTAATTCATCGCGTAGATCTCGCACTCTAATTGGGGATGCGTTATTGCCTACTCGTGCGGTCGAGTGTGCATAACGTGTTCTCTAAATAATATATATTTGCGAGTTATTGGCGCTACTGGACATAGACATATTGAATTGATACCACCGGCGCGGCACCACAGGCGCTTTAGCCAATCGTTCGATAATTGCACTATATTCCACGTTGACAATTTCTGCAACGCTTTCTGTGTCCTGTAACTCGCTAATACGGACGCGTGTCTGTAATGATAAGGCTCGTTATATTCAAACGCAGTACGGAGGGACGGGTTGCGCTTGGATGCCCTCAGGTGTTTACATTGAAAGTTTGCACATGTCGATTTTAAGATCTGATTTGCTTTGTATTCATTATCCATGCCAATGGGCGAATATTGTTGAATGACATTGCCGTAAAGCAGGCGCAACACGTCCACCATCGCACTTTCCTTATTAGAAATCACCAGTGCCATACCTATTCTCTCCAGTTGGATGAAATATCGCTGCAATTCGTTCGCGTAAAATTATATTATCTATACACACTAGTTTGCCAACTGTTATATTTACTAGGTGGCGTGGTTTTATCTATGCAATTATTATTCCTTATTATAGTTTGCGCATCACCACCCGCGTCTTGCTCGTGTCGCTCGTCGTCTGGTACAACGTAATTGGATGCCGTTAGTGACACGGTTTTAAACGGGCTATCGTCGTTTTTCCAATAAAGGGTTGCTTGGTCGATCTGGTCTATGAGGCGGCACCCCACGTACTTGCCTAGGTTCCACGGCTGAGTTATTAGGAACAGTGGGACGTGTATGTGGTCGTTCATATAAAACGTGTCTGTGTTCACGTATCTCGGGAAACGTTTCCAAAATGATACATATACAGTGTCATATGCATCGGTGATAAGCATGGACGGAGGCTTGGTTATAAAACACATTCCAGACCTGTAATCACATATGGGCTTGGTAATGATGGAGTATTTTAACGAAAACTTTGCGCAGTCATTTGTGCTAGCTTCGAACGCTATTCTAGCCGTGGCGCCGGCCCCGCCCAAAAATTTGCGCATGTGGAAATGAAGTACATCTTGCTCAAAAAATAGATTTCGTCACTAGTAAAGCGGTCTGCGGAGGCGCTTCGGCGCTTCACTAATGCCAATTGACTTTCTGCGCCTGTATCTATGCGCATACTAAAACACCTTACCGAATTTGTTATAGCACGCAAATACATAGTTTCTGTGATGGGCGAGAGTATCTCGTAACTACGGTGGTTCCTTAAAATTGTCCACGTCCGTAAACAACCTGAAATGGGCATAAAATAACATCTTGTACTTATCGATCATGGGACTTATGTTTATTTGTACGTAGCCGTGGCGACGACACCATCTACGCTTAAGGACGTAATTGTACAGGCGCCCAAAATTTTAACTGGCATGCGCGAGCGGCGACTTTTCTGTGCGTCAGCGCCCTATGACGGAGTGAAGTTGGAAACAGGATGAGGCTAAGCGCATGCTCACAAAGCACGCTCAGCTGGACGCGTCGTCTGCCAGGCTGTTCCTTCTCAAGGACGTCACCCCTCCTTATCGCGTTTCGACGAGCAGCCAGCGTGAGTAGGCGAATGGTTTTGCTCGTATTTTATGTTCCGAAGAACAGCGTCGCAGCAGCCAAGAGAGGAAAGAAAATTTAAAGATAAGCCGAACACACACAATCACGCGATAAGCCCGAGAACATGGATCGGTCTTTTGTTACTTGCTGACGCGAACGCTTTTTTTCATTTGTATGAAGGGCGCTTGTCAACTCTGCAGGCTTCATGCTTCAGCGTGGCGACGAAATTAAAAGGCCGCTGTGAAACTGAAGTGAAGCTGCTCTACAGGCGTGTTCGCGGCATTTCGCAAGTTATCAAAATGCCACCACGTATACCTGAGGCAACAAGACTCCGAATTATAGGACTGTCATTGGGCGGCTCATCGCAGAAGGAGATAGCTAAAGCAACTGGAGTGGCTGCGGCTTCAGTGGGCAGAATCACACGTGCCTACCGGGACGAAAAAAGGATCGGAGATGCTCCTCGCTACCTCATCAGGAAAACAACAGAAGAAGAAGAAGACTTGCAGATTGTTGCCTGCGCTAGTGATAACCCTTTCATAACAGCGGGTGAAATAAGGGCTACCCTCGGCTTTAATGTGTCAGACGAATTAATTAGGCAACGGCTAAAGGAAGCAGGGATCAGAAACAGGACGGCTGCACAGAAGCCCTTACTTTCCGACAGTGCCAGAGCAAAAAGGCTTGCCTTCGCTCAAGAGCATCTGCACTGGACCGTCGACGATTGGCAAAACGTCGCGTTTACACATGAAAGCACTATTTGAACTCAGTGGGACCAGAAACAAAAGGTATACCGTCCAGTCTCTAAAAGGTAAATAATTAGACGTCTTTTGTCACGTGGCTTGCTTTATTATATACCATATTATTATTTTGCTACCGACTGTCATGAATTCGGATTAAATACTCCTTTTTTTTAGGTATAATCCCCGCTACGTCCAGAACGTCAAAGCAAGTGGCCGAACATCTGTGAATGTGTGGGGGGTGGTTACGAAGGATGGCCTCGGACCTCTTCACCGCATTGATGGTCGGCTGTGCTCCGAAGCCTACATTGGAATCATTGACCACCAGCTCCTGCCTCACGTGCTTGATGGACCATACAAAGATGGATATTTCCTACTGAATAATGATCTCTCTCCGATCCACACGGCTCACGCAGTGACCGCGCACCTTGAGAACCTTGGAGTGATGACGCTAGACTGGCCGCCGAAGGGCGCGGACATGAATGTCATTGAAAACGTTTGGGGCATTTTAAAAGCCAATATGTCAAGAATGGGCCTCCATACCGTATCTTCTGATGAATTGTGGGAGGCTATTAAAAGTCAGTGGGAAGAACTGAAGGCCGACAGCGACCCTGTACCGGCGCTCTACGACTCCTTGCCACGCCGCATGTCTGCTGTCGGCGGGCTTGGCGGTGACTTCCACTACTGATCGGCCTGTGAGCGCCCATTATTGGTCCACACCATAGTTTTTTGTTTTATAGCGTTCCAGCAAGCATGCAGCGCGTAATAAAATGGTTTACGGCACCATTTTGTGTTGTTTCGCTTAGATGCTGGCAAAGGGCTTTAATACGCTTGACAGTAACAAAAAATATTTCTTACGATCCTGAAAAATAACGCGTGACACAAGCCGAGTATTTAGGAGCGTCCCTTTGCGATGACATCCATTATGTTTGTCATGTCGCTTGAGATACAGGGGGTGGCATTCTGATAGCTATCGCGAAATGCCGCGAACACGGCTGTAGAGCAGCTTCACTTCAGTTTCACAGCGGCCTTTTAGTTTCGTCGCCACGCTGAAGCATAAAGCCTGCAGAGTTGTAAGCGCCCTTCATACAGATGAAAAAAAGCGTTCGCGTCAGCAACGATCCATGTTCTCGGGTTTATCGCGTGATGGGGTGTGTTCGGCTTATCTTTAAATTTTCTTTCTTCTCTTGGCTGCTGCGACGCTGTTCTTCGGAACGTAAAATACGAGCAAAACCATTCGCCTACTCACGCTGGCTGCTCGTCGAAACGCGATAAGGAGGGGTGACGTCATTAAGAAGGAACAGCCTGGCAGACGACGCGTCCAGCTGAGCGTGCTTTGTGAGCATGCGCTTAGCCTCATCCTGTTTCCAACTTCGCTCCGTCATATGGCGCTGACGCACAGAAAAGTCGCCGCTCGCACTCGTGCACGCCAGTTGGGTGCCTATATGTTCGAAGCCATTTTGTTTTCATGTAATGACAACTAACGTTATAATCCACCATTAATAACAATTTTGGGCACGCAACGTCCGCCCTTAATGGACGAGGGTTGCGTATGTGCGCATTATAGAAGCCTTAAACGTAGCTTCGCGAACGCACATGCGCCCCGTGCAGTACACGAATGCCATAACCACGCATTCATTCATATGATTATCAAATTTTTCATCATAATAAATAATTGGCTTTTTAACTACTGATTGATCATCGGCGTTGCGTTTCTTGTTTTACCACGCCATTTCGTAATCATCAGACTGTTCTCTATATGCATCGTAATTGTTGTTAACGTAGCCATTTTCACTTTTGGAAGCGCCGCTCTGAGAATTGCGCACCCGAATATATTCTTGGCGCTCGCGTTGTTCTTCCTCAAGCATCAATTGATCTCTTACATATTGATTGGCATGATTGAGGTTTATTAGTATACCAGATTTAAACAATACCATATCTGCATTTTTATTGGGCGGAGTGGCATTCAGTGTAATTGCACTGTGCGTCTCCGCGTTAGTTTCCACGGATGGTTCCATCTGCGATGCGGGAGTCGTCGTCGGTTTAGAAGAGTGTGACGACGGCTGCCGTCGCTGCCGATACTGCCAGTGCTGCTGCTGCCATGGCTGCTGCTGTGAAAACTGTCTACACTGCTGTTGTGTCTTGGCGCTTCCGATTGGCACACGGCGATGTGGCCATGACTCTCTGTCGTTTATTATGACCTGGGGCACCTGAACTACCGCGGCTAATATCGAGGTTGGCATCGATTTCCATAGTGCGAGAGGAATTGTAGATGTTACATTTATCTCATTGTATTGTTGTATGTCCTTTTTATTTTGAAAAGTATGATTGTGGTTTAACATTAACAAGTGCTCGAGTGTATATGGATTGCAACTAACGTCAAACACAAAATCTCCGTATTCAGGAACATTATTCACACAGTCCCATGGCCACTCCATTTCAGTGCCATGACGCTCAAATATTTTCCCGCCAGATCGCAATAAGCGAAGGCGCGGCGGGCAATTCCAAACGTACATCGCGTCGTTATATAAATGACACGCCAAATTATTAGATGTGGTGAATGCGTTTCAGTTCTTGTAATAGTAATGCCTTTGTTTTTGAATTCTATAGTTATCAAATACGGTCCATATTAAATCGCCATTATAACTATCTTCGCATGCCAGCGTTTCACAGACGGGCAGACCCATTTTTTCGATGAGTGCTTTTCGATGCAAATACTTTAAATTGCGAATAGTGTAACCATATCTTACCCACACATCTAATACACTAATGCTACCCGGCGGTGAGAGAAAGTCCTATAGTAAGCAGAAATTCCGACTCGTCTCTCATAGCGAAACCACATTGCGGGTGTTGATGTATAAACTGCGAATCTGGTACCGTGGATTTAAAAGGTAATGAATACCACTGAATATACGTGCATAATGTATTTTCAGATGACTCGTTAGGCGTTTGCAGACAGTACGGGGGTGTAAGCGCGATGGATATACCCAAATCGGCGCTTGGCGCTTTTACGTCAAACGTTTCAAATGCGAAATCCCTGGGAATTTTCGGCCTACATTTCGGACATGCCAGAGTTATACCATTGTTGTGCGTTAGCATTTTGAATAACGGTAGGAAATGGGGGTATAAACACATTATTTCACCATACGTTAACGTAGATATATTATTAGGCACAGATATTGATGTGATAGACGCATCGTTAGCATTTATAGACGTATTTATGTGCATATTGAATGATGTACACAGTTTGTTATGCATATAATATTATGTATATTAGTGCACAGAATAATACACGCGTTTATTTATTTACAGTGCAAATGTGAAGCGTGTAATTATATGTCATCATTCTGAATCCAGTCTTCATCCTTCTTTCTTCTCCAATAACTCACTCCGCTACTCATGTGGCGTGTCCGAAGTCCACGCCCCATATCTCCTCATTGGTGGGAGATGGCTGTGGGTGTGTAACGGTACTGATACTCAGATGGCGAGGCACTCGACCCGGTTGCTTTAATAGCGATGGAGCATATTCTTCATCAGGAACATATTCTTCATCGCCATCGTCTTGCCCTTCTGTCCTAACGTTCGCACTATAGTTGGTGGTTGCATGCGTATTTGTATATGTTTTCAGAGATTCTGATGAAAGTGCCGCTGCATGGTCATGGCCCACCCCCTGCAGATGAGGATGGGGAGGTGGCTCCCGACAACCAGATGTCTGTGGAAGAGACGAAGTGAGTAGATCCTCTTGTTCTGTGCTATCGGTTGTGAATAATCTAGGATTGAAATTATTTTCCGAAGACTGGCTATTGTGTTCTTGGGATAAACATTGCGGTGGAGGTTTGCGTAAACACTGAGAACATATAGTAACCGTTCTAGATATCTCGTCTGCGCGCATAGCGGGTTGAGTGACCTTACAATGGTTTCGTTTGTCTGCGCAACAACTCATTTGCCTCGCACCGCCGCTGGGTGTTTGCGATGTATTATCAACATCCCGAATTTCTGTAATTGTGTTGGACGATTGTATTTTTTCATAATCAGGCGCGAGGGGTGGTTAATCTCCATCTCCGTGTTCTAGTGAGGTGTTTGGCAGTGGCGTAGAATAATAAACGGAAGCTGGCGTCTTAGTGACGTGAATAACGACATTGTCGTTTAATATGCGGGCAATGTAATGCTCGCACAATAATTCCCCTTGATCTACTTGAGTCCGATTTTTTTCAAATGTGGGCAGGTCGTGGGGGGAGCCAACAATGGATTGTATCCACGAGTGAACGATATTAAAGCTTGATTTTGTCATCATTTCACATAGTTGATAATGGCGTCCCATTTCGTAAGCGGCTTATATGTAAGAAACAAACCGCGGTGTTTTCCTGAACGCGGCAAACCAATCTGTCGGTACCGGGGTGCGCGTATGGGCGGAATCGCCGGAAGATCGCCTAATACCCTTGTATGTTATTACTATGTGCTTGAGACGTTCGTTGATCGGGTGGTCTGCCAATTCTTTCCATGCCCCAGTGTCTAGCCATCCACTATTAAGTTTGACTCCGTCATCTAACACGTGAGCGACGTACTGCATGTTGGACCCGCTCGAACCTAAAGTGTCTGGGGGTACGGGGGTTTGAAATTTGGAGTAATACAGATCGCAGAAGCTATGTATCATATTAAACAAATCATCCCGCATGGCTGCCGCCGCGACTTTTCCGCCATGTGTTTGTGGTTTATTTAGAATGGCTTTAAACGATTTCCATTTCGCATAGGCAGCATCTGCCGAATACATTGTAAATAATAGAACGTACATTGCACAGCATGTGATACGCAATATCAAATATACGCATATAGTGTTGTTAGTGAAATTAATTATATACACATGTAGTTTTCGCGCTATTTTGAATCGTGTAGATCAAGTTTCGGAATAATGGAGACTATAATTACCTATCGCAGACTGCCAGATGTTAGGTGAATGACCTCGCAAGCGTTCCTCAGTCATTCATTCGTGCGTATAATGTTGCACGAAGCTGCGATGGGAATTGGCATCAATGTTATTGTAATGATATATATTGCACAACGCCTAATGCTCGGTTATATATTTCAGCCGAACACACATGCTTGGACGGGCCTGCAGAAGTCTACGAACGCAGCATGAAGTTGAGACCCTCCTGGCCTCTATATAATGCGGGGAGACGGAGAATTATCAAGAATTCGTTGGAGCGTGGAAGTCTTTGTGGGTCGACAAGTATATATATATATAGATTAGCATTTGACTTTGATGTTGCATTCGACACCAAGAAAATGGACCTAGCGGGCGTTCACAGCCGGACGTTAGATCTAGCGGCATACCTGTGTCAAAGATATTACGATCATGCAAAAAATGCCGTTTTAGATGACATGAGGTTTGAAGTGTTTTACACCTCCAGAAAGTCTAACGACAAAAAGACCATGGAGGAAGTACTTCGATGGCATGTGCATTTTACAAATTTTGTATTTTTGTACTCTGCCCGTTCCGATTATCATCTACTGGAGAATGTGCGCAGAGACGCTATTCTGGGAGTAACTGGACACCTCAACGGCTGGGCGGATGCAGATTGCGGCGCGAGTAGTCGGCTGTGGATGCTGTATGGTAGCTATAAGTTTGGAAAACACTATTCTGTCATGAATTGTGCTAAACTTGATAGCTACTACCGTGTCGTGGTTCAAGCGTTCATCGAATGCCAGCCATCGGTTGCATAAGAACGCACAGCCTAGTGCCATTTGAAGTTCCCGTAGATGACACTGCCGGTGAACTAGCAATTCGCAAAAAATTATCCCTGCACAGAGATATCGATGATGAATGTGACAACATTATAGATTGGGATAGGTCTACGCATGCCATCAGCTTGGACACAAATTATGCATTTGCAGTCAGCCACAACAATTTTTCGCCATATCCACCAACTGCTAAGCATTCGGTGATTGATGTGGATTGGGTTGACTACAGACCACCGGAGTCCGAATGTGTGAATGATCTCGACCACTCACCGGTTACGGACAGGATTGGCATTTCATTCACACACCAAGGCGTGGTGAATAACTTGAATGCTTTTATTGAAAATCCGGGCAAAACTCCCGAAATAACAATGTTGTACAACAGTGGGAATGGCAGCAGTCATGGCGAAGACAACCTAAAAGATATCAATGCAAATCAGGAAGAAAGCAGGTCTTCCCCCCTAAATGTCCCGGTCAGAGCCAGTAGCCTTTTGGTGTTTTTAAGTGATGATGATGATGACGATGAGAGATTCGCGGAATGTGAAAAGAATGAGAGCAGGTTGTGGGACGCTCCGTCAAATTCGAGTCTTCCTAGATCAGTTGAGGCGCGACGGGAACAGTGTCCAATCGAGCAGAGCCTAGACCAAAATCCGGGACCTTCGCGAAGTTTGCAACAGAGGCAAGCGCGGTTGCTTGAACGGGAGGAATCGCCTGACTCGACTGAAAGTGTCGCGTATCACAAGCGCAAACGGCGTGACAGTTCAAAGAGTCGTGATGTTAGGAACCGCAGAAATACAAAGTCCACAAAAATCAAGAAAATTGACAGGGTCATGAGAGTGGTCAAGAATGACATGGAGTTGGATAGTTCTATTGAGGATGAAGCCGTTCCCAATAGTGACAGTGATGAACAGCGAGTGCCGGACGCCATGGACTTGGATTTTTCAACACACGATGACCATCCCCCTAAAAAGAGTAAGGATGTATGTCCATTTCAAGACGACCGACCCGACCTTAATTTAATAAGAGATGACATTGGTGATAATGTGTTCAATGAACAGTTCACAGTGCTTGCTTCAACGGAGTGGGGAGATATTGTGAGAGACAAAAAGTGCACATAAAAGATAAAAGGGATATATAAGTAGCCTGCCGATGTGGACACGTCGATAAAGAATTCTTTAGACCGCTGCACAGCATTTGCCACAATTTCTCCCGGCACGTGCATGGCTAATGGCAAGATGATTGCCAAAAACAAAGAGACAATTTTCAAATGGGCTATCATCAGCTTGGCACATGTGCATAATTACAACAAAGAATTCACAAAGTGGATTAAATTGCTATCGATCATAGCAACCAACTGCTCATATCATGATGGGTTAAAATTTGCTCGCTCCATCTCAGCATTGGCTCCAGATCACATGAAGCACGACCCTAAGTATCATTACGATAGAATGGTAGGGTTTTATTGGAGGTATTTCAAATTGCAATTCGTAACAAACGCTCGGGACAATGTGAACGAGCTGATGGAGGACTTGTTACGTGATCCTACCTCCGACGCAGACTCTGGTCATGGCAGCAAAAAAATGGCCGCACAAGAACAAGCCGCGATGAGGGCAAAATTCATCCCCCACACAATCATGAGGCTGCAATATGAAACGCCGTTAAAGATGACTAAAAAGGATGTGATCCTGTTTAATCGGCTCATGACAAACATTAGTCAATTTCAGACTGTGGTGCTTATCCTTAACCAGTACATTGTAGAGCAAGTCAAGGAGGAGAAATGTGAGTTGACGTTGAATGCAGACAGCAATGCATATGATCTCTATATGTATTGTCCGGGGACAGAAATGATGAAATTGGAAGCCATGTCGACCTTGCACAAGGATTTGATGACAGTTACATTCAAAGGCATGATATAGCTCATTGCAACCGCATCGTACAGTGACCCCTTCATGTTTGCATACACATTCTTTAACGAGAGTTTGTGCAAACTTCACAGTAAAATAGACTTTACAATAGTCCACCCCTACTTGCAATCCAGGCAAAAGGAAAAGAACTCAATGACTAGTGACAGGTACCTAGTAATGGCCAATAATCTCACATACGACCTGAAACGTGCAGAGTTTCAACCTTGGTCGGAAAGTCAACGAAGTATGTGCAGAGTCGAGTGTGACATCACATACGGCGAGGACGAGCTCGTAAAGCACACTTTCGCAGAAGTGCATCCTCTTAGAGGGGATTGGATTACAGATTAAATTTCATATCGCGCTTGATGCGTCAAACGCTTGATTTCCTGCGTTTAGACAAACACAATCTTGTCACCGACAAGCTGAACAGTGTTAAAAAGGATGTGTTTACACTGTTGGACAGCTTGATGCGTAATGCAAGCATTCCCGATGAACAAAAAGCTGACATCGTACTAAAGTATATACTTGGGTATATGACAGATAATCTCGGACCAGCCCCGCCATGCTTTGCTTCTGAAAGTGCAGAAAGTATGGACATGTCCGCTTACGCGTGTATGTCGGACAGTGAAAATGAGGATTATATCCCGGCAAAGCGGTACAAGTGTTCGGACGAAGAGTGCGAGGTTAGGTCCAATGCATGCAGTGCATTGAGAGCAGAGGAGTCCGAAATGGACGATGATGAAAATGAGGGTGAAGCGAGTGGTGATACTGCAGTGATTGAAGGCGAGGTGCGCAACGAGTTGGGCATTGGAGATGACAACAGCCCGTACATGTCTACGAGTGATTTGAAGGAGCATGTCGCGATAGATAGGTCATTCGAGTCATTTCCGGTTGGCAAGAAAAAACATAGAATTAAAAAACGCAAAACCACCGGTTTTCTAGACAATGACTGTGACGTAGACTCTGATGATGAAGATGCAGATGATGAGGAGGATGAGGAAGATCAGGATGATGACATGATTTCATTAACGACGAGGACTCGGAGTCTGGCAAAGGAACAGACAACGGCGAAGGAACGGATAACGGCGAAGGCGAGGAAGATTACTCCGATTTTAAGGAGTATAGACAAATAAAAAAATGTGAGGAGATGAAAGAGGAACTCAGTAATCTGGCAGATGACTCGCCGGAGAAAAGGAAGCACAGAACGGTGCAAGGGCCTGAGTGCAGCGAAGACGACGCGGATGTAGATACCTCGATCGCAGTGAGGAAACGGTATGTTCCGCGGTTCAACAGACCGGTAATTGTTTCATCTTCCGAGGACGAGGGAGACGGTGTCGAAGCGGGTGATAACGCACCTGACCGCTCGAAGCAACCCGTCGATGAACTTGCCATTGCACACGAGGTGGTGGATGCCATGACTGAATTGATATCCAAGGTAGATGAAGATGTTATGAGTACATCTAGTCATTCTATCCAAGAAACAGAAGCAAACTCCAATGCAGCGGAGGTTGTAGCAATGGATGCCTTGGCGGATTTGATAAACCAAGTAGATGAGGAAGCGAGCATGTCTGAAACAATTAGTAAAACTTCCGGAAACAATCCTGATCATGACAATCCACAGACACCTAACACTCCGGGTGTAGGCGACAATGCAAATGGTGTTGAACAGGCTCCTGATTATACGCACAGTCTTTCTGAAAATGCACTGCCAGATTTGACGCGTGGATTAAAAAACATAACTGTGGAATCACACAAGTCAATGCAGACAATGCCGGATGCCGATGGAGTGAAAACGCACAAAGATTCTATGGATGCATTTACATTATAATTTGGATGCGATGAAGATGCTGACAACGGAGAGCTGGCCCTAGAAGACATATTAGATATGTGTGACAGACACTTACCGGAATCAAAACTTGACGAGGGAAAAAAGCCCGAGGCAATAGGCAACGAGGACATCGCGAAAAATAGCCTGAGTATGGATTGTTTGGAAGCAGATCTATTGCCAGACACGCCGGAAGTGGGTCTTTTACCAGACACGCTCATACCAGTGCCTGTCTCTGTGATCGAAACTGTGCTGTCAACACCAGATATTAGCATGACAGTTAACCTCGATGCAGCTTCAACGGAGAAACAAGAACCCCTGAAAGCAGATGAAGGTGACGCGGTAAAGCCGCGATCCGTGGACACTCCGAACAAGGTCGCAGATGTTCAAAGCGAAACTCTCACAAACATCCCAGACGGTAGTGAGGTGCGATTGCAGGATGAGGTGACTTCGTTTGCATGTAAGGTGGAAACCCCCACTCGTCCATCTACCCCCAAGCAGCAAACCTCTAGCGGCACAAAAAACGCTAGCACGAATACTCCGATTAAAAGTGCCAAGAAAAAGAATTCACATTTGCCTAAAACCATGCCCCTAAAAAAGCACAGAGAGTCGAACGCCGATCAAAATTCAACACTAGAGAAACGCAAGCGTAAAATTCTATCTGAAACGGATTTGAAGTTGTTTCCGAAAAGCTCACCAAGGTTAAGTCTGTGCATACATATCAAGATAAGAGTCTACATAACGATGCGTTTTACACACAATATGAACGCATCAAAACTTCTGCAAAGAAGGCAAGGTCTAAAATCTTCTTCCTCTTGGAATTTTTAATTCATATAACGACTGTCACCATATTGACTAAAACAGATCCACACGCCATTAACAACATGGTCCACGAAGAGAAACTAATGGATGAGAACGATGACGGCGGCCCTATCGTGTTTGTGGAGCACATGCTGACATGGAATGAATTGGTCTGGACAATGTTGATAGAAATTTTTGGATCCAATAAACAAGCCCGATTGGTTTTGGAATTTATAGCTATGGGATTAACTACAAATAATATGGGCAGAGTAATCATGTATCTGCATGGGCAGGCTTCCAATGGTAAATCACTGTTTATCGACTTGTTGACAAATATGGTAGGAGAAGCCAGTGTCATGATCAAGATATTGAAAGTAATTATTTCACAAAGAAATTTGACAACAGAATGGATGATTTCAGGAGAGGATATCCGGAGGAAATCAGGTTTCTGGTTGAAAATGAAATTTCTGTCAACAACATGGATTCAATCTGGCGGCGGAAAATGAAACAGTTTACAGGCAGAGATGCATTCGCAGGCAGGCCTCCGTATGGAAAATATACAATAACGGCACGAATCAATGCCAGTATCATCACTGCGTCCAATGAGCTGCCATACTTTGATTTTTCCATGTACGCTGAGCGCAGTAGGTACATGATCATTCCGGCAACTACTCATTTTCTGACCAACAAAACTAATGCGCGGTGGTTGTTGATACGATACATGGCCAATGACAGACTTCGACGGCGTCTCATGCAGAACAGTTATCCTATGTTTAGGGATTATTGTAAGATGATGAATGCTCGAGCGAACGTGACGTCGTCCTTGGAAGTGAGTCACTTGGATGCAAAATCTGTCTTGTTGGCAGATGATGTGGACTTGCTCGATGCAAATCTTTCAGTGAACCTTAAAGCCCCCCACAGCACATTCCCAGTCGCAAGTGGTTGCTAGCGGATCGAAGCCTGACAACTCCGGAAGCGAAAAAAAAAAGATGGGTAGTGCCCTTGCTCGGATTGTACTGAAGACCATAATCCCGTCGATGGGCGGACTGGACCACTTTGACAAATCTGTCAAAAAGATGGATGCATATGTGCTCCAGAACGCTCACATTTTTGATGGATACAAAGACATGGTGTGCTTTGTGATGCGAGCGCCGGTGATCCGCTGCAATGGGCACACGATTCAACTTTCGAAGTTGTTGGGAGAATTCAAAGAAAGGCTGAAGATTGTAGTTGCGTCTCGCAGGAGAAGTTACGGAAACGCTGGCAACCAAGGACAGGTCATGTATGACTACGTGTGTGAAAATACAAAGACAATGTCTGCTTTCGTGGCAATGTTGATCAGCAAGGGATTTGAGGTTGACAAAGATGAGAACAATGTCTACATGCTCAGGCATTATAAGATGATTTCAGCTGTCGTGGAGGATTTGACATCAAGGAATGTTGGTCTGCTCAATGCACTCATCATCCCCGATGATTTGCATGCGTACAGTCGTGAGTTTGCTGGAATCAGTTCGGATATGGAGGATAGGTTCATGCGTAAGATGTACCTCACAAAACCGTACGTGAAGTCTGACATGGAGTTTGGCACATTGGTCGGAGATTGCAGTGCAAGCAATCACGACACTACCGTTGAAAGGGATATTGTCCAGTACAAGCGTGGTATTGACAGCTTGTCTTGCACTGAGGAAGGACATTGTGGATTTCATGGGAGGTGTGTGACGGTGTGAATGTGATTAGGGATGATTGCTAGTATTGTATAATATTATGTGTGTGAGCGCGTGTGTGTTATTATATTGCATAGCATGCTATATGTAATAACAGTGGGACACAATACCACTAATGTGCATGACTTTATTGGATCATTTGTGCATACAATTGTTAAACAAAGAAAACAATGTATCGCGGATGGAATTTGTATTGTGTCCATCTTTTATAGAAGTGTCTGCATCAGCTGAGTGTTCCACATTGGCATAAAATAGCGAGATTTCATTGAATGTAATAGAGTTCGTGCCAAATAAAGTGTGTTCGTAATTAAGCAACTGCTTGAGAAACCCATCATTTGGTCTGACCATGGGTCGACGTTTTCTAATAAAGGCAATTGCATTTGCCAATGTCATTTGTTTACATTTCATCACATATGCGATGCATATAGTCGGAGACCGAGACATTCCAAGGACACAATCAATAAGTACATTTCGTTTGTTTTTAATCTGTCTCTCTATATATTGTACACTTCGATCAAAATATTTTGCAATGTTAGTATCGTCGTGATCGTCGATTTGAGCTCTAAGGTGTTTAAATTTTAGGGTATAATCGAATTTAACTTTCGGTAGATTGTGGGTGCAATTTATTATAGCAGCAATATTGTGGTCTTTACAGGCATCCCTGTCTCTGGCACATCTATAGCTCGCTAAGTATAGATGTTTCGTTAATTTGGTTACAACGTTAAATGACATAGCAGATCGGTATTCTATTTTATAAAGATTATTGTTACATTGATTATCAGTTTAAATGACATGACATAACTAATTGGACATTTGGATTTCTCTCGAGACGTAGATTATGTTAGAGGTATCGATGACGTCATTCCGCCAATATTTAGTATTGATTAGGCTTAGCATCCCAGCTCAAAATCGGAGATCGGCGGTGGCGGGCTGCCGGCCGCCTGACATACCCGACCAAATCTCGTCGGAGAATCCGAAAAAGTTTTTCAGAAATTTTCTGGCGAATTTTGCTCGGTATGTGCGGTGTCCGGCCGCCTGCCGCCGCAGATACCGGAGGATTGTGTCTGTCACGTGACTGTCTTTGCGACCCAATTGCGTCAGAACTAATTAACAGTTTTTAGTTGAGTTATTTTGTAGAAATTTTAGCCGTGGCTTAATGATAACAACTGTAAATCCGGCTATTATGTTCTGCTTTAGGACATGGCGTGCTCTCTTCGTGTCGCCGCAAGTGGAGCATCTTTCTGCCCCCGCGTTGGGGCATTGCTCGTTGCGATGCCGAATTATGTGACATATATCACAAACCGCAACACGCAGAATGTGTGAAAAAAACAAGGAATGTAAATGACCGCAATTACACTTTGTAGTGCGGGTTGTTGCATTCAATAGTGATCATGGCAGTTCCTTTGTCACCAAGTGAGCGCGGATGCAGTAGTTTGCACTTGCGGCAATTGAAAAGCTAATTAGTTACTTAGTCATATCACCGGCATTTGAAATATTTCCCCAGATTTGAATACGACGAGCGGTTTCGCATGTTTGAAATGGCACGTCCGTGCCAATAATTGGCAGGGTCTCAATAGCAAGACGTGCATTTCTCGCCTTGGGATCCATCACGTTTACAGCGACCTGGTTTTCTCTGGCTTAAGTCGCAGACGTGACGCTCCGGTATTACATCTTCGGATCTTCGGACGGTTCGAATGAGCCTAAATGTGGTGCATTAAGACTGTATGTCCGTATATAGTGCTCATCCATGACGCGGCATGATTGCTTAGGACGAAGCATGATGGTGTGTTATTTGCTCGGGGCACTGCTGTCGGCGTTGCTGGTCTTTCGTGCGATTATAATTTTGCCGCCCATAAGCAACTTTTCCCAGACGCCCCCATAATGACAAGAGTAGGCAGCGTATGACCGGTGCCGGTCATCTGGGGGTAGTCTAACTTGTTGCGGGTAGTGTATCGCCAGTCGGTCGTCAACAGGAACGAGCCTCGCGCTCGTTTCTGACTGTTTGATGCGGTAAAAATGAAGCGAGGTTCATGAAAAGCATTCCCATGCTTGCCTTCAGTTCCGTTATTCTCGTCTAGATCAACGAGACGAGAGAAGGGGTTAGGGCACAGGAGCAGCACCTTGGAAGGCATGCCAATGCCGGCCGTATTCCCCATTTTTATTCCATAGTGGAGTCCATATTCCATATATAGGTTCAGCTGGCCTGGGACACCACCGGCCAACAACGTCTGCCGGCCTGCGTCTGAGGCGGGGCACACGCCATCCATCCCAAGCGACGGAGGGCCGGAGCCTCTTCATCTGCTGGAATAAATAAAAATTTCTACTATCTCTCTCCCAATTTTGAGTCCATGGCGTTGACCTGCCGGCCGACGTTTCTGGAGCCTGCAGCTCAATTTTCTCGGGAATGTCTTTTGGTGTTTTGGAGCTATTCTGGCGGGGCCATACAAGCACGAAATAAAGAGAATGTTGACGGGGCAACTACTAGCAGTGGTGGCCGCAGGCAGCAAGCCGGATAGCTGGTGCGGTGGCGTGCTGAGATAGCAGACACTGCAAGCTGGAGATAACGATCCGCTTAGGCACAAGTGCGCTCGCAAACGCGTCCGTTGCTTGCTGTGGCCGGAACACGAATCTCGTTGCGCCATGGCTGAGCACATCGGCGTTCTTTTCACAACCGAGCCAGATTATAGAGCTAAACTAGTTCAAATGCAGAGCAGTTTGCAAAAACAAAACATTTATCACCTAGCGTTTGCTCGAAGCTGCCGGGGTGTCATGAACTGCCAGGCCAATAACCTGCGCATCGGCACCAGTTCTGGAGCTGCACAATACATGGAACCAGCCAGCTTGTCTTCCTAAGCTGCTTGAAATTCACCGTTGTTCGGAAAAATAACGTTCTTCACCTTGCCATTCTGACACATTCTGACACACTGCAGTAGTTGCGAAGGTCAAGAAATTCGTAAAAATACGTGGTTCGTCCTTACGAACAAATACTCATCCCGCGCAGACGGCTGCGCTATTTTGCAGTCTGCTCATAGAGAAAGCGATTTGGTAAAGAACGGACCCTCCCATAGGGCCCAGCGGCCCAATTTACTGAAGCGCACCAAGCGGCTGGGGCTCGACGCACATCCGCATTCGTTAAAGGCGCGCAGTTTGAATGCTATCAAGCGCTTGCCGTACTACCGCGCCCTGTTGGCACATTATTTCCGTTCTGTACGGTTTTGTAATATTTTTCTGTTTATTTTCAGCAATGAAATATAGAAATAGGTCCCAATTACTGCTGGCTTGCCATTAACGCAGCTGACTTAAAGCCTTTGCCGAAGAGCAGTATAGCAGGAGAGATGCCAGGAGCTCTGTGAAATGAACATTTATTTTGCTCCATACAAAGACAAACACGATGCAATTTATCGCAGCTTGCTACACGAAAGCAACCAGGAAAACAGAGAAAACGTAAGATACATCAGCCCACGTGTAGATTACAGAAAAATGTGGAAAATATTGCACTAGGCAAGAAACATTATATAGGTAGACAAATGTAGCAATAAATTCAGGTATACAAAGTATGAAAAATGATACACAAGAAAATATACATACACAATGTTCAAAATACATTCGCGTCTCCCTCACAATAACCAGTATTTTATTTTACACAGATTTCAAGCAAACATACTTCAAGTCGTCTTGGGTATTATGTCACAGACACATTGCTTTCAGCTGAAATGCGCACTCTTCCCCATACCGTCATATGTTTTGGATACGACCTTGGCAGCAAAATTCCAGCATACTGTCACGTCTTTCATCCTCAGCATTACCTTTTACAGAAAGTTTGAATGGTTTCTAAACAAATATTCGGTAAGCTCAAAATAAGCTGGAACACATTGACTCATGTTACAAAGTGCCTTGTATTCATTTTACAATGGCAATGTAACTAGCACTAGTTAAATGCATCTCTAGAATGGACAACAGCGTCAATATAAGTGGTTCCCCTATTATGTGCGTATTCCGGATGTCTTTGAGACGATAAACAGCAACCAATCAAGCTTAGCTTGCAATGTTCTCAGATGGTCAGTGTGTTGAAATGTGAAAATATTTACTGATATTGTAAAAGAAGGCCAGGTCGAGACGCCGAAGTTCTGACGGCAAGGCAAGGTACGCCGTGTCAGCGTTTTAATCTGATGGTGAACCCCAGCGCGCGCTAGAGCCGGCGCCGCGGGACGATGACGATGGTAAGTACAAAGGAAAGAAGATTATGGTATGTACAAATGAAAGAAGATCCGTGGAAGGCTCACAATATTAATATTTTAGGAAACGTTTGAGACATTTGTTTTATGCCTACTAACACATTTTTTATGTTCAATAAAAATTATATCGTTGTAAAAATACCTGATGTGCACATTAAGTCATGTGAAATGGCAACCGAAAGTGATAGCTCAAACCTATTCACTCGTGGAATGCGCGATATTGGTCCGGACCTCTTGCACGTATGCTGCAATTGTTTCACCAGTGTACACAGCAGAGACAGCCGAATCCTGGCATCAGCTGGAAAATTTACAGTACAAATATGTCATCGTGATAAACCTTCTACCGAAACTGTGTAAACAGATTAAACTCGAGAAATCTGTAATGGAATAAAGTTACGAACCTGGTCAATGATTTATCGAACCCCGCATGCGTACCCACGTAAAGGTGCAGTCAAAAGTAAATGGAAGGTACGACAGCGTGGCAAACCGTGTCGCAGCGCTTTCTAACGCCAGCTCTGGTAACTGATTAGCACGGTTTCCAGGAAGTGGCGCGCTATCAGCAGACCTTTATCTGCAGCGTAACGGTGGTCACTTTCGGCGGTTGGAGCGGATGCTTGTTGCTTTTACATGCGACGCCGCGGATTTTTCTAGCTTTACCTGAGACCTGTGTGAAGACAGATTCGCGCCGTTTGAATATAGTCGGAAGCTCTCACATGTGGGAATTTAAACAGGACGTCCTTCCGCCCCGCTCCTACTCCGCAGGTGCTGCCTCCTCGCTAGCGACCAGCGGAGGGGAACAAAGAGACAAAGACAGGGACGACACAGAGTTAATACTCCAATGCCATTTATTGCACTTACAAATAATACAGAGCACGTCGGCTAGCTATACATCCCCAAGTAGCACAATGTGGGTTATCAAGTGCGGGCACTAGTAGGTCCGATGAGGGCAATTTTTGTCGGGCCGACGCAGGCTCTGCAAGTCGGGCCGCCCCGGTAGGCCCAAAGAGGGCAGTTCACCAATCTACCCCATTGGTCCCACTTTGGACCGATCGGGGCAGCCCAAGAGGGGCACAATGTCTGATTTACTAATCGGTACAACAACGAAAGTGGATGAGCTGCCTACATCAGCAGCCTAAGTGGGTTTGATTGACGTTTGCTGCCTATATCGGCAGCCGAAGTGGGCCCCACGCAGATTGATGTGGGCTGCCTACATCGGCAGCCTGAATGGGCCCCTCAACAGATTGATGTGGGCTGCCTATATCGGCAGCCTAAGTGGGCCCCACAGCAGATTGATGTGGGCTGCCTACATCGGCAGCCTATGTCGGTCCTGCAGCAGGTTGGTGTGGGCAGCCTATGTAGGCTTCCTCAATGGGGCCCACAGCAGGTTCAGGTGGGCTGTCTTAATGGGATCCACAACGGGCTAGCTTGGGCAGCCTAAGTGGGCTGGGACCGCCTTATCAACTGTTACGCCACTGCAGTTTCTTAGGTTGGCTTAAGCCCCTGAACTTGGAAAGGCAAGCGGCGGCAATGATATTCCGATAAACTGTAATAGTAAATTGGAATGTAAGATTAGGTGAGCAAGTGACATATTTTTTCATGTCACTTCAGCCCACAAATCAGGTACACAAAGCCATCAAAACGCAAATTTACACATTTTTTTCAAGAATAAAAAAAAAAACACGCTTGTGATGGGCAGCCCAAGTTAAAATCGCGGTCCTGCTGTAGCACAGCCTACTTCATCCTGGCCCTGCGGCCGCCATCCCGGTATCGGGCCCCTCTCAAGTAGCCTCCGATGCTGTTATTAACCACTGCCACATCCGCATGCGGAATGCGGCGCTGGACAGCAGCTGAAATCACAATTCTCATTTATGAAACAATCGATTCAGACAGCTGGAAGAGTACTCATCTTTTTAAGCATTTAAAAAGAATGCCCCAATGCATCGAAACAGCTATGCAGCTGACTGCAAAATGTAATTTTATTTTCAAGGTATAAAACTTCATTGGCACTTAACATCTAAACAAAGAAGGTTATGCCAAAATATTTTTGAATACTTGCGAGATACTAAGACCTACCAAACTAAACATCACACTATTAGGTTCATTCAATTCACCTACACTAGGTGAACTGTTTCATGTGATGCAGTACTTCGTTTCACTGGTGTAACATGGCGCCCTCTGCACGACGCCTTTCATTCACAAAGTACAGAAATCGTGCTGCTCCAGTTCGTGAAAAGTTTAAGAAAATTGTGCACCACCACAGCGGTCAATGCAGAAATAGTGCAGCTGCTGCCACCACATGGAAGCAGACGATAGCTTGTGTTGTGATAAATTGCGAAGCGACCCCTAGGTATTCCACTCACCGAGAACAGTGCTAGTCAAGGAAACGCTCACGCATTATGATGCATGCTGACTTCAGTCGCGATCGGTAAACGTTGTGCATGCTTCGTGCCAGCTGCACCATGGTGCACATGCATCGAATCTGGTTCTATTTGATGTTGGAGCTAGTTGACGTGAGTGGCAATAATTATATTCATGGCGAGCTGACCACATGAATGCAGGCAGCTTATATAATTACTTGTGCATTGCATTCATGATCGAATCCATTCTTACATCTATGAATCAACGAAAGCACGCGGTCAGCTGTGATCATGACACGGACTTTTAGAATTGTTCGCTTCAAACGGCATTCGCAGCTATAGCACATTACAATAAGTATTCTTGCTACCAATAATTGCGCGTTGCACTTAATTGTGGTAGCAGGCGAAAAATGCACATGATAATGCCCGAAGTATATACCGCATTTATTTGCATATTGCTTGCACCCCACATTGGCTATCCAAAATTTGAATTTTATTCCTCGCATAATCATCGCACCACCAAACGTATTGTCAGAGTCGGCTGCTAGTAGTAGCAAGTGCCATTTTTAGTGTGCTACTGAAACTAGCTGGCCCATTTGTGCGCATACGCGATAGGCGGCGATAGTGTGCTCAGGTATATCATCATCATAGCTTATGCTCGTTGCTGTGGAGTCTAGGAGAATATTTTTGCAGGTCCTCGGTTGTACCACCACGTGACATTAGTATCGTAGCATATACGTCGCGTACACGCATCTACGAGGCTTTTTTTTTTCTTTGAGAGAGGCACGCTGCTCAGTCAAAAAGCGCAGTGCAGGAAATGTAGACTGAGTGCCGATTCTGTGAGTTCGCAACCTTTTGCTTTCATTCTTTCTCTTCTGGTGGTTTGGTGGGGAGGCTAGTATTTAAAGCAATGCAGGGACTCAGAGTCATGAGTCTGCCTCTTCGCAACGCGCTGCAGGAATTGTGAGCTTGCTTTCCTCATTGTAATGAAAATGTGTAAGAGTACTGACCGTATGCGGGGCCGCAAATATATACTGTACCTACGCATGATTTATTTGCACACAGGCGCGCTCATGGACATGCAGTTTTATAGGGGCAGAAGAGAAATAACTATCAAAATTGAGAGCATCTTCTAAGGGCATGTAAGTGTTGATGTTTGAAATTAAGCTGTGAAATTATACAGATGTTGCTTAGGTTATGGACAAATAATTTTACGACACTATAGTTGTTTCCCATAAAGGGGGTAACTTAAGGTTGTACAAAAGTAGCCTATTGAGCTCAGACCTCCAACGCACTGTGCCAGAAGCAGGCGAATCTTTAGCGCTCACTCTGCTGTCATTTAAGCCAAAGCAGCCCATACCTCGATCACTGCTAATACTGCTAGGGAGAAAAGAATGGAAGGCAGCAAGTGTGCATACTGCTCTATGCTTTACCAAAGGCAGCTCCAAGCCCTCAATGGCTTGAAACCGTGCTGTCTACGTTGAATATCTCCCTCCTTTCATCCCTTCCGCACTGCTAGGAAAAAAAAAGCTTGTGTGCTTTGCTCGCAGGACAGATCGGTGTTCCCCTCCTCCAGCTCAAAGCTATGCTCAGACATCCAAAAGCATCATTTCATCCTTCCCCCATTGAACTAAGAGTCATCTTGCAGCACCACCATCTAGCCACCTTCTCGCTCCCTACAGTAGAATAAAAAAAAAAAGGACAAGACACGCAGGAGTGGCGTAGGCTCTACGTCACTTTTGTGCCGAGTGATTGCATGCCCAGGACTTGCAAAGGTATCCACCATTTTGTGAGGTGTCTGTGTCTCGTCGTTGTTCCTTCGTTCCATCCCTGTTACTTGTATTGTTCCACCGTTTACAGTGTTCTTGATGCCGCATTGTGATGGGGCGGTACCAAGGCTATACAGCTCCTTTTATGATGAAAGCAGTAGAGCACGCACAAGAGCATGGCAACCGTGCTCTTGTGGTTACTGGAGACGGCAGTATGAGAAGCTGAAGAAAACAAACAAGTAGTGCCAGGCCTTCCATGGTCCAAAGAGCGGAAAGTTTCCTGGCCTTGAAACGTCACTCCTTGAGTGCATCAACTGATAAGGAACCAAGGACGCATAATAAAGTGCTTTAGCAGTTCGTGCTTCCGGCGACCCTGTTCTCCTTGATAGTACTATTTTAATATGTTTGCAGTAGCGGACCTAAGAATCCAGATTCGCACCTATTTAAATTTGCTTTTAGTGCTCCAAACATTTCCTCGCAAAACTTTCCCCGGATAACTATCGCACCTAACTTGGCACAGATTTTCCACACAAAGAAATTGCGAGCAATATGTAAGTAAACGGGGATGAGTAAGCATCACACCACATGGATGTAGGAAGTACGCATAACCATTTCCATGGCAAACTCTCATTCTCATTGGCAACTGGACTACCTCAGCTCTTTTTCCATTTATTACAATGGACAAGTCGCTCATGCACTGCGGCTTGTAATGGGAGAACTTTATTGCCATATGGTATTTGAAAATTCATCAAGTTAATCGGGTTGTTGACGTCGATTGACGCAAGTGGCATACAGCTGACCGCAGCTTGTTCGCGATGCCAAGGTTAGCAAACGGCCCTGCCTGCACTCTACCATTCCTTTAGGAAGCAGCCAATACTGCACTTAAACCGATGGAACAGGTGCTGTACGCTTGCAGCACCGCTGCAGAAGTTTGAGAAACTGGTGCAGAGTGCAGCTGAATTGAACGAACCTAATATATTTATCACAATGTAGCAGTACAATTTGCTCTTGATTCACTCAAACTATAGACTGCCAGTACACATGTAAGCATAACGCCTGAAGTCAGGCACAAGGACTAAGGATGTGGCTAGTTAAATATAAAATTAGTGTAAAACAGAAACATACCAACAGTCACGTTGTAGAGCCTTAGGTGTTTGAAGGCCAGCTTATCTCTTCGCCCCTCCAAGGTGTACTCCAGGGCCACTGGTGTTTTTATAAAGGTTTTCATTATGAGGCGTGTAGCCTCATCGGGAGTTGTTCCTCCATTTATTCCGAGCTTTTTCGTCTGAAAGAAAAATGACATCAAGAATTGCTTTGCTAGCTGAACAATTGATGCGGCAGGAGTCCCTTGTACTTCTTCCGGTTTTGGCATATAAAAATGCTTCGCAATAACAACTCTGCTAACACTAATAAGACGCAATGACATTAAGAAATGACAACAGGATTTTACTATATTTGCTAGGATGCAATGATGATGAAGATGAAAGCTCATGGCAACAATCAGACAAATAAAACTGCTGCTCTCCACTGCCCCTTCAGCAAGCATCACTGCATCGAAGTGTAGTCTAAACTCAGAGCAATGAAAGCCCTCAAGAATGAAATTCCAGCGGCAACAAAGAATCTGGCGGCCCTGGCGAACGTCCATAGAGATCATTACATTTGCCGCCTCTCAACAGCGAGCGTTCTTTTTGTTCCGCATTAACAAAAACTTCACGACGTGATCTACAATATTTTTTCGGCACATGAGCCAGATGGGAATACAGAAGTACCAGATTTTCACAAGCAAAACTAGCCAACAAGCACTGGTGAAGCCATTGTTTTTACATTCAATTGGTTGAAAAATTATGATACTGACAGCTACGCATTTTGTTTGCCGAAAACTGCGTTTTACTAGCCCATCTGTTGGCAACAACGTAGCCACGTGGCACATCCATCAAGTGACAATATCCCAGCTTCCGGCTGCAAACAATGCTCGCTGCCAAGTGCGAGGACGCAAGTTTGTGACCTCACTGTCCACCATATGCACGCTATGATTGATCACGCCTTGCTGGCATTCGTCGTTTTGTTTGGCCTATTAGAAAGACGCCGCCAGCTGTTAAAAAGCACTCGTTTTTGAGTGTTGAGACGTCTGCAATCATTACCAACTTGATCAGGCACGAGGAATTACGGGACAACGCTAATATCTACAGTATGCGCAAAGGAAATGAAGGATGACGAGGATAGCAAAAGCCATGCGCAAGAAAAGCAAGCAAACTTGCGTACTTTAATTGATTCTTTCGACATTGCAAAGAATTTCCTCGGCGCCCATAAAAACAATGAAGCCACGAAAAGCTTATTACACTATGAGGCTAAAGTGATAAAACGCCTGCACAGCAAGACGAAGCAAGGCAAAATAAGTGACTTGTTTTCATTGTTTTTTGTTCTTGGACGTAATGGGTGCACTTATTTGTCTACTTTTGCGACAGCGAAATTTTCATGAGAAAATAAAATATTTTTTTTCCGGGAAGTTTTGCTGTTGCAGGGTTCGACTGTCGTTTTATACTTTCACTTCTGCAAAGTCAAAACCTGTCTCCTTATACTTCCTAAGGAAGGCTCCCACCTCTTGGAAATCAGCGGCATAACCATAAGGTTTTCAGTAAAACGTAGAGTTGGGTGAGTTAGTAAAGGTTTATGCTGAAAGAACAGTGCAAATAAAATGGTGGACAAAAAGTGGAGGGCACAGGAGTCTGTGCACTGTGTTTACAGTGAAACTATTATTGTCTTTGGCCAACAGATACGCTCTCAACAAAAGTAAAGAGGGCACTTGCGGTGAATACGGAAACGTTAGTCTAAATGCGAGATCTGTTGCAAGGGCCACTAACCCCACAATACATATACATAAATCTCTACTTGTTCCAAAGGCTTACAGATATGCCTTAAGTTGCTTAGTTGGCAGTCTTTTTGGCTTAGAACCCAAGGGTTGTGTGTTCAATCCCACAAGTAACATTTCTTTTAAGTGAACTCAGCTACTTTGAAAATTTCGATCACCACTTAATAGATGTGGCAGCCTTTAGAGTGAGCATTGTGTGATGGGAGGTATTTGAATTCCCCCTCGAGGTCATGTGGCTGTATGTCATGGTCTTCGGAGCTGCCTTTTTCTTGGGCACTGACAGCTTGGCGGCAAATGAAGCACATATTGATTTCGCATCAAAACATTTTCATTCACTTATTCTGACCTGCTGAAAAGATTTTCCCAAGCCCCAGGCAGCAGACACATGGCCAATCTCAACACACCAATTGCATTCGTTTACCCCTACGGCTGGCAACTGAATATGAACTGCCCTCTTGAAATAATGTGATAACTGGAAGAAAACGGCTTTATATTTGCAACTATCCCTATACATTTCACGTGACTTCGCAACCTCTTCACATTTCCCCTCACAAATAAATTACATTGCTTGGATGGCCCCACTACTAGGGAGACTCCTCGGGAAGTTATTGGGGAAGTTCAGGGCATTCGACTGTACCAGACCTGCCTGTCCCAATGAGACTAAACCAGCAACCTCACCAGATGCCAAAGTGGACCCCACCGCCACAAACCACTTGCCTGTCTCTGGCTGCAAACTCTCCTTCATACTAGTCACACACCCTTAAGACTGTCCATTTTAATCAAAAGGCTCACACCAATGCATAAGCATGCATTATTAGCTTGTGGTCATGCCTTTCTACACTTCACTGTTTAACAAATATGCCTGCCTTAGACAAAAAATGCTAAAGAAAACCAATAACGCACTGCAATTAGAAACAGTGCGAAACAAAAAGTTACAAGGGTTCAACGCTGCTGAACCAAATATTGAGCGAAAGCATTACCTGAGGGTGACCGAGCACTCTTCTTCCTACCAAGCCGTATGAATGTGCCTAATTTGCTTATAGGGGTAACGTGAATGGGTCCTCGCAGGCTGATTCTGACATAACCGTCCCATGTGAAACGAGGGACCCAAGTTTGCAGCTCCTGCCGACCGCTTGAATTGGTAGCCCAGTTCTCCCGCTAGTGTCACGTGGGTGTGACGTCACAGCGTCACGTGGGCAAGATGTAGCTACCGGCCGCGCTACGCTGAAGGCTCGAAGCCTAGAGCCCAGTTCTCCCGCAACAAAGAAGCAGTACAAAACCACCATCACGGCCAATATTTCAGACCCTAAATATCCAAAGGTTTTGGTTTTCTGGACAGCAATAAGACTGTACGGAACATGAGTTTAAGAGCAATAGGTACTGCTCACATTTGTCGAGGTCACATTACGCAGGGTATTTAACTTGAACTACAGGTGTTGCTTGGTATGTACAGAGCCGGCCAAAACATGTGCGAACATTGCTCAGCATAGCTGCACTCGGCGGGGGGTCAGAGCATCCGGCGCGGCCATGCATCAAAGCGAAGTGGCACAGGGGCACAGGAACCTAGAGGCTGTACCTCGTGTCACCTGCTACAGCATGGAAGCGCACCACACTTTCGTTACTGAGAAGCGCACACGTGTGCTGGCAGCGCCCACATGCGCCGAGATGGCGTTGTCGAACTTCACTCACTGCAGCATGTTATATAGTCCTAGGAAATGTTATCAACTGCAATCTCTCATATGCTGGTGAGGCTGAGAAACTTCTGCAAGCGACTACCCAGATAATCGGCTGGTCTGTCCTAACAAGAGATCCTTGGATGAGTTGTGAAAGCTCAATTCATTACACAATTTGGTATGTTCGTGGTCTGACAAATGACACACTATCAATTTTAAAGATACCAATGCCACTTTTTTTGTTGCTAATCTATTATGCTGCCTCGGTAATAAAAATGCTGTGTACTTCTGCGCTTTAGCAGACACGAAGCACCGCCTCCAGTCCCCTGTGCTACTTCGATGCGTGACAGTGCTGGATGCGCTGACGCTCCGCGGACTCCAGCCACAATGAGCTGTGTTTGCATAAATTTTGGATGGCCCTGTACGTTCCAACGAGCGACATTTGCGGTGTGGAGGAACAGTGGAGAGAGTAGTCTCGTACACTGTGGGCCAGCTGCCGTGGAGAGAAGTAGTGGAGAGGGTAGTCTACGAAGCCTCTATAGGAATACCATTCTTGGGGTGGTAAATCAGAGTGCCGCATGCAAGCCAAAGTGCTGTGTTCGAATTGCTAAAACAGTTTAGTACCCAGAAATATGGCGCAACGTACACAAACACGTGAATAGAAACAAAGCAAAGGCGCACACTACCAACTATAACATGAAACTGAACACACACTTCCTCTTCACCACTCAGGCACAACTTACCCGAGTACATCTCACTCGCACACCTCTTTGCCAAGCAGATGTCTAGCCAAAAATAAATGTTAGCAATATAATCATCCCAGTCCATCGCTTGCATCGTCCGAGCATGACAGTCAAAACTTCCACCACGTAGACCCACTAGAAAAAACCCCCATATATATATATATATATATATATATATATATATATATATATATATATATATATATATATATATATATATATATATATATATATATATATATACAAGGAAATACATTGCAGTCCACATATAACGATATTGAGAAAACCTAAAAATCTGATCGTTATAGCCGATTATCATATCTGGACCGGCCAAAAAAAACGCATTTTCCAGTGCATGTAGGCTTGTCCTTACTAGTGATGAGTAAATGGGGTTGATCAACACTATTCATCGTAAAGAGCACTGAACACTATAACAGTTTACATTAATAGCCATAAAATAGCTTAAGCATACCTAATGAAGTCCGAAATTCGTGCTTGCTTGAGCAGCAGCTGAAGCTTGACAACCGCTGTGAGTATCGGTTCCAGTAGCGTGTACGCTGGCGGTAGTTCTTTTTGTGTGCACGAAACTGATTAGCGGCTGGATGAACTGAAGAATATCCCGAGCCTTGATGATCGTTAAAATCGTAGAGTGTGGATGTCCGTATTTTTTCACACCGCTTCCAACTTTAAAACCTTGCCAAATATCCCGATGAATCTGCCATTTCACCTCGTGAGCTACCGCGCCATCTTCCATGGACGCGGAATCGGCGATGGCGATATGCCCGTAGCAGCCTCCTTTCCGTGGCTGCGATTGCAATGATGATAGTGTTGATTTCATTCTATTTTCGCCGCATATGTCGAGTTTTCACGTCATTGTATTCAAAATATTTTATATTTTATAGAATATTCAGCAAAATTTTCATAGTAAACACCTACCGGACGGCAATAAAGCTATCGCTGTATCCGATTTACGGCCGATAGTGGATCGTTATATCTGATTTATTTTTACATAGGGGCAATGAAAAATTATAAATCACAAGAATTTGATTGTTATATGCGATATATCACTATGTCTGGTACCGTTATAACTGGACTGCACTGTAGTGCAGGCGACCACCTAACATATAAAGCACTGGTTTAATCAAGCTGTATGGTCGTGCTTTCTTAACCTAATAATATTGTGCTTGACTAGACATCCAAGAGAACTGGAAAGTGGATTCTTATGCCGATTTTATCTTCCCACCTCACATGAACCCGATCTGGCAGCTCCTCCCAACTTTCTGATATCATGTGGTCCGGTAAGTCGAACAAACCAGTTGCGCAAAAAACATCATTGGCCAGCCTTGCAAGCTACCACCTGCCAGCACCATGCTCGTGATTTCTTGCTAACAATGCCAACGACGAATTTTCCTATAAATCAGACCTTAAATGCTATCGCGGTAAAAATTGGTCCCCTACTGTACTTGTTAACCATCCATTCTTGCATCAAACATTCCCACACAAGGTATTTGCAGTGAAAAGTAACATCAATAGGTCCATTTGTTAAGGCTATTAAACACAAGGGCAGCTTGAGAATATGCAAAATGACTAGTTTTCAAGCTGTACAGCCCTAACTACAAACAGTACTGCAAAAACCTCCCTGGATCCTACAACAAAGCTAACTTGTCTACATGGCTGCCACAGGGAGCTTACCAGAAATGTTCGTTTGTCGGGATTTGCAAGCTCCTCCTCAATTTCTTTTAGTACCTCAACAGAGGTTGCCGGCCCGATTTCTTGGCATGGGCCTTTACTATACACAGCTGCGTAGTTCCGTTTCAGCTCCCTAATGTCGGCCCGGACTTCCATCAGTAGCTGTACAACCCGGTGAATCATGTCTAGGGACAATCACATGAAGTTCAAAAATGAAACATTTATCTTTTACTAAACATCATCAGCCTAGCTATACCCATTTCAGGGCAAAGGACTCCCCCATATTCTTCCATTAACCTGGTCACGTGTCAGCTCATTGACTTGACTCCTGCAAACTGCCAATCCCCCCTAGACACCTGGCTTCTTGCTGTCTCCTACACATGCCTTATCTTGAAACATACTTCGCTACCTTTAACCGTCGGTACATTCCCTGCCTTTTTTTTGACTAGCCTATTATTAACCTGCATTTGTTCACTGACCCGCTCTGCTCTCTTCCTTCCTTGCGTTACATCTATAGTATTTACTCGCCTCTAAGTAACCTCTTTTTTCTCGATAGTGACTAAAGTGAGGAAGAATATAAAATTCAACCCCCCCACCCCTGAATTTTTCCATCAATATCTAGCCAAGACGGATGCAAGAAGTAACAATTCATTTGGCCAAAAAAATGACAAACATCTTCCTAAAACGCAATTCCACTGCGTTTGAATTTCAAGCCATGACAGCCCTCTGCAAACTTATCTGACTTTCGTTACTGATGCCAAACAGCTGACATTAAACAAGGCAATGTGGGCCCAGGGCGCCTGTCGACATCGCCAAATGGCTGCCATTTCCAAATCCATGAAGTAACACGCTGAAAGAACAATAGGGGTCGTTTTCTGTCTGCTTTGCTGTCCTGCATCACTAGCTGTCGTGTAGTGTCGGAGCGTAGCAACACAAGAAACGGAGACCGCGCCGTGGACACCGCACAAACTCGGATCTCCGACTCCAGTTCGAATGAATGAGTGAGCAAGCGTTCTGGAAGCCTTGTCTACGTTCATTTCCTCGCAAAAAAAGGGGGTGCTTAGATTCACATCCAGACTTTTTGTCCAAATTTTCTTTTGCCAAGTCGGGAGGGGGTGCTTAGAATCGTGAAAGTATGGTATTTATAAAAACATGCACAAAATCCTTTTCAAATTATAAACTCAACGGTTTTCAAGGACCCACAAATTCCAGGATTATCAAGGCACTCAAAATCAGCTTTTTAGTAAAATTTCAAGTATTTCAAGGATGCAAATGAGTTCTAATTAAACCATTGTAAAAGGATATAAGAGTACATACGCTGGTTTGCGACGCACCGTGGGTGTTCACAGTGTCGGCCTGCAAAATTGAACCATATTCTTTGAAAGTGTCAAGTGATATATCAGAGCTGCCAACTTTAGTTCAGGTTTTCAGTAGAAGAGTAAATGAGATATCAAGGAAGTTTAAAATATTATGAAGCACAGATCAGAGGTTTTCTAAGCTGCACTTGCTGCGCTTTCACTGGCCTAGTGAATGTTACGGGCTTCAGGGGCGTTTTTCATAGCACAGCCTAGTATTATAGACGGCTACAGCTCGAAAAAATAGTGGATTTAACTCATCAAGGAACCCTTCTGCAGCCATTGGCATTGAGAGATTCTAAAGTATAATCCCCTTAGACCTGATAGAGAGACAATGCAGGGTGTGGCAGGTGAAGGAAGATTCACCATGCCTTCACCACCTTCATCTCCATCTGCACAGTTCTTTTATCGTGCCAAAAGTATGCGTTCGTCTATTGGCGCATTGTGTAGTGCAGCCTCCTCACACTCGATACAGGCACTTGCGAGAGGACACCACCACTACCGTGTCACCCCATGAAGAGCGCAGGGGTTGAAAATAGGAAACAATGGTTACTGTTCTACACTTCTCATCAAAAAGCAACCATTGCTTGGTCTTTAACAAAATAAATACATCCTCTGAATTCAAATTAGTTAGCTTTTACTGTATCTGGTAATAAAACGGCAGTGGCCATCGTTGCTGCTGCTCTGCAAGGTATACCATGGAATATTTAATATTAGGCACTCTTCACTGCCAATTATGCACTGTAATTAAGTGAAAAGAGCTTGCCAGCCTTCCAGTTTGTCCAGTCTATCTGAATGTATATTGTAAATGAATCTCCAATAAATGAAGCGGTGGGCCCCATGCAGAAGCCTAGGGGGCAGCACTCGCGGTGAACAGGCAGGGCCACGAATGGGCACCGAAGTTTTTTCAGGATAGACGCGGCCGCCTGGGCAGGTTGTGTATATATATATATATATATATATATATATATATATATATATATATATATATATATATATATATATATATATATATATATATATATATATATAATTTTTTTGCGAACGCGCAAAAATACGCTAATAAACAAAGAACACCACACTGTTGTGAGCACTACATGAAGACACGAGAATAGTTGTGTATTAAATATCTGTTATTGCGATCAGTTCAGTAGCTGAAAAGGAAGCGTCGAACAATCCTACGGAAAAGAAAACAAAAAAAAACATGGATATTTTCATGCACATCTTTATTCCTATTGGCTTTCGTTGTATTTCGAGTTAATCGGTTTGTAATTCTACCAAACGTTCATTTATTGAAAAATGTGAGGCCAGAAAATTTGGTAGAATGTGAACATACATTTCTGAAACTGTAAATTTAGCGCCAGAAAATTACGCCATGCAATACGCATTTATTTCGCTGCACTGAAATTATGTGGTTGCGAGCATTCAGCTTCTTGTTGAAGATAAAAATGCATTGGCTCAACGAAGTAGCTGTCAGTTTGCGCTCACCTTTTGTGTTTCGACAGTGGTGCGGGCGGAGTCTGACTTTGGACTCCATCTTACCTTACCTTACCTTATGTCCGTAGCGTACCTAAGAATTTTTCGTAATTCTTATGTCTTGCTTGCTTCATTCAGCCTGCGCAACCCCTAATAAGAACAACGAATGTCTGCGTCAGCGGCCTATGTGTACCAGCCTATGTCGCAGAAAGGATATTCAATCTACGCAACAAGACCATCACAAACTTGCGCACCTCGGAGGGAACCACAGTAGAACCTACGAAGCAGCTGCTGCATTCTACAACCAACTTCCCTAAGGCCTCTGGCGTCGCCCGCCGTAAGCACTACACTTCCCAGCGAAAGGACACAAGGAACGACTGGCGACGCAGCTAGCGACGATTTCGGTTCGAGTGTCGTGACTTCTACAACAAGCTCGGAGACAGCAACGGAGTTGCCAACTGAAATGCACATAAAAAGCAAACAGCCCACCACAAGTGTCCCTCCAGAAATTACCGATTCTGCCACACTTACAGAACACTACTTCGTCACAGATGATGGTGACGACTTTTGGCAGCCTATTGCTTAGAATCGGCACACGGCATAATTTCCGCCACTAAGTGGAGGATCCTGATCAGACTAAGACAAAACTTGTTTTAAAAATCCTTGCGTATACGCCCTCATCATTTTTTGTGAGATAAAGTCATAGAAAAAGTTTGGACGAACTGATTACGGCATTTACTTATACTAGTGTGCGCAGTTTACTGTGAAACTGACTTACGGGCTCTGTAGGAAAAAGTTCACAGACAAAACAGAGTGCGCAACATTGTTGGTGTTTGGTCGTGCTATTATCATAGCAGTGCAAGAATGAAGAAGCGTAGACCGCCGAGCCTTGTACGTAGGAGAACCGCTGTTTCAGAGCCTTCTAGTTTTGTACATACCGGCTTTTAAAAATAAAGAGGCATATTTGAATCTTCAAACTCACTTCGTGGTCAGTCTTTAAAATATTTTGAAAACTGCTATCAACATCGAAAGCAGACGAGTGTGTGACTTCACAACCCAGTACTACGTAACAGCATGATCAATCTCTCTTTTAACTTTTTTCTTTATTTGTCAGCTTACGACTCCTACAAAAAACTGTCCAGAATGCAGTGAGGGTACGTGAGAAAGAATTTCTTCGAGGTGTTGCTTAACCTAAGTCAAGTTATTACGGACTGATGAAGACCACTAAATTTTTCAATGATGAAAAATAAATCTAAAAAATAAATAAATAAATATTTAATAAATAAATAAATAAATATGCTTTCATTGATCATACGCTTATTCATAGTTAGGATAGGAAGGCACCATGTCATAAGGAATTATCGTTTGCTTTGCACCTATGTGACTGTTACGACAAAGTCCTCCTTGTATTGATTTCTTTTGCGTAGTTCCTGTAGTTAGCCACACGTTCCTAAGCCTAAACTTAAGTTACGTTTGCTGTCCAAGCTTTCAATTGTATTGAGGCCGGTAGTTATGAAAATAATGAAATCCCTGAAAATAAAAAGTTTCAAGGAGCGCAGAGTGACGCGATTTAAACTAATTAGGCGCTGCCCAGCAAATTTATATTTATATAGTAGTCAATATGCATTTACGCCTGTAAAACACTGTAAAATATGATTCTTTAAATGTCAGTAATAGAGGTTGCGAGCCCCAAATTCCACATGTAACATGGAAGCGTACCAAAGAAATAGTTGTCTCAAGGGCCATTCACAACTTAAACAAAAAAAAAAAAATCTCGTAGTGCTAGGCGGTGATTGCAAGGCTAACGCAGAAGCTGTCCTGACGCTCTTTACGTTATTACAGACATCTATTCTCATTTTTAATTAGAGAAATACGGGAAATGAGAAATATTCAAATTTTTTTCTTAATTGGAGAAATCTGGGAGAGGCTTTCGCCCTGCAGTGTGTATAATCAGGCTGATGACGATGATGATTCTTTCGAGAATAACTTGTTCTAAGAGCTGATAGGTGCGGTGACGGTACGTTAAAAAAGTAAGCGCATGCAGTGAGGCGAAAGACCGCAAGCTGCTTGGCTTCGGTGCACAAAACTGGCTCTTTCCATTGGTTGCACGCGCACAATGCAGCAGGATTAATAAACGTATGCAGTGGTGCCTGGTAGCTGCAGAATATCAATATCCGAGTTATAAGCTTAGTTTCTTGTACATTGTTTAAGTTGTGTGCACATATCATCATTATCATCATCAGACTGACTATACTCACTGCAGTGCACAGACCTCTCCCATTTTTCTCCAATCAACCCGGTTCTGTGCTAGCTGCATCCACTTGACCCCTGCGAACTTTTTTAACCTCATCCGCCCACCTAACTTTCTGCCGTCTCCTGCTACGCTTTCCTTCCCTTGGAATCCAGTTTGTTGCCCTAAGCGACCATGGCTTACCCTCTCTTCGCGCTATATGTCCTGCCCATGCCCATTTCCTCTTCGTGATTTCCACTAGAATATCATATATATATTGCAAGCTAAATCAATAACCGCCATTTGCTCACCGTGGTAAATAAAAACGCAGCAGACACAGGACAGCGGGAGGCGACGACATAGTGCGGTATGTCCTATGTCTGCTGTGGCTTTTAATTTTCCAACGTCTTCCCAACTGGCCTACTTATCTACACTCTTAAAACACGAACACTGGGGCAAATACGTTCGATCTAAAGTCGATAAGCTCCTAATTAGTCTAATACTGACGAAACATAAAAACATAGAGGTCAGCCGCCTAAATATTTTTGAGCGCTAAATATGTTACCATTACGCTTCGTATTAGGAATGCGTCGCTTCCATACAAGTTTAACATTTATCAATTTACTCAGAATAAACGGGCTCTGAGAAATGAAAGAAGCACTCTGCGCGCCAGAGCTGTGGCGGCAAAGCCTGTTCGTCACACCCGTACCATATACCATGAATCCAAACACACGTAAAGGCAGAAGAACAGCGCATGCTCGGGGACTGGAGGTTCTAACTCCTTTGAAAAAACGTGTTTAAAAAAACAACAAAAGTGCGAGCGAAATTGAAGAACAAAAAAAAAAGGCACCACATCGCAGTGAATTCAAACACCAACAAGCCCACTTTTCTGTTTCAAATTGGTTCCAAATCCGGCAGATGCTATAGCGACGTCGCAGGTTCATGTCCATTCAGTTACTACGCAGCAGCCGTAGTCCTTCATAACTTGTAAACCAATGGGTCCTCATTCCGCGTCGGGGTGCCCACCGTGTTGCCAAAGTTTCTTTCGCTCTTGCGGTATCACACTGCCAATGCAAGGTTCTAACTTCAGACTGGTGTTTTGTTTATAATCGCTATATCACTGGCAAGGTGTGCCCTCTACTGTATCATACAGGAGGTACTGCGCTGTTAGCGATGAACTGTGGGGAAATTTAGCGTAGTCGGCAATCTTTGTGTCCGCCGAAAGAACAGGGCATACGTGTATGTATCACATGCTGTTATGCGGTTTCACTAGCAGTGGCTTCCCCAGATATGGTATATGGAGCTGTCTCAGACTACAATAGTTGTACACAGAGCAGGCAACGAAAGCTGAAGAGCAGCGTGAACGTCTTCTTCTTCTTTAAGGTTCTGAAAATACACACAAATGACTCTGCTCGAGGAGAGCAACTCTCCGAGAAGCGACGTCAAGTATAGGTGGCACCGCTCAACTGGTGCATTAACAGCAAAGTATCACGCAATATGGGAAATATTTGCCAATACTGGACTGGATTAGAATCTTCCTGCTGTGCGCTGGCACTAAGCTGTTGCTACTATCCGTGCATGACTGTTCTTCGGGCACTTACAAGCCATATGCAAGGTAAAAAAGCAGGCCGGCAGCATAACATGCTTCACCGTTTCCAGCCATGCGCATGCAGTGCCCCGCTAACACCTCCGCTTCGTGTTTTCCGGCAATACAAGCCTTCCAAGTATGGCGGGCTACTTTACGCGTAAGACACTCAAGCGTTTATTTCTCCATTTAGAGCAACACATGATCAGATGAAAAGTTATATTTCTGTCTCGGACACATCCAAATAGGCCTACTCAATTCACGTGTGCTATAGGAAGGATATAGGACCTCGCAATTCTAAAACAACAAGAGTCGCAAATAGATTTAAGGACCAGCTTGTCAAACACTTTGTTTGGCGTACTTGCCTCATTCGATTAGCAAATCATTCCACTGTCCCTGCGACGTCACCAATGGCGACATATCACACTGGGAAGGGAACAAGGACATACTAATTCGTCAAAGAAAGATAGGTGGGCAGAGTTATTTTGCAGACTCGAAGAAGTTTATCAACTTATTTATCAATAATACCAAGCGAAATCTACTTCCACCAGGACTGCACTATATTTGAAGAAGTTTGTTTCGGCCTTAATTCATTCATTATTTTTTTAACAAGGATGACCTGAGGCCTAGAGGAAAACAAGTGGGTTTGGTGATGTGCGAGTGCCAGACTACAACATGAAGTGCAGCTGTGCACTAAGCATGTGCTCGGCATCAGTACTGAGGACTGTGAATGCGAAGGAAACAGGGATATAATTATTCGTCGAAGGAACGTAGGCGGGCAGTCATTTTTCAGAAAAATTGAAGAGTTTTATAATTCATTCATTATTTTTTTTTTCACAAGGATGACCTGAGGCCTAGAGGAAAACAAGTGGGTTTGGTGATGTGCGAGTGTCAGACTACAACATGAAGTGCAGCTGTGCACTAAGCATGTGCTCGGCATCAGTACTGAGGACTGTGAATGCGAAGGAAACAGGGATATACTTATTCGTCGAAGGAACGTAGGCGGGCACTCATTTTTCAGAAACATTAAAGAGTTTTATAAACTCATGTATCAATAATAAAATGCGAAATGTTAGGCCAAAACTACTATATTGTCACGTAGTGGTGACGAGGTCGACGACACAAATGAAGGGTCGATGATTGCACTAAAGAAACTATTTATTTGGGCTGACTTGCGCCCGCAAAAGAACTAAGCAACTCGGCGGCGGCGATAGGAACAAACGTGCTCGTCGATCGTCGAACAAAGAATGCCCGTCACACTCGGCAACGCTCAATTTAAAGGCCGCACAGAACAATCTAGATAACGTCCAAACAGCTACTAGCACGGGCTGGAACATTGTGGAAAGACACCCGAGTGGCCGGAACCTTCGAGACAGATCTCGGTGCATCTTGTGCTACAACAAAACTGATAAAGGTGTGACTCGCGACATCGAGCATTAACAAACAAAGATTACGGAACGGATACGCGGTCCAGAATCAGAGTGATAAGCCTGTGCGCCGGCGGCCGCCAAAAAACAACAAATACAGTTTGAAGGTTTCGCGGCATTACTCCCCCCTTAAAAAACATCGCCTCGATGTTCCAAAACAAAGGAACTTAAACATAAACACTGCAAAGTTTAAACACCACAGATTCTTTAACGCGCGTAATATGGCTTCAGTCGTACAACATGTACAATTTCTGGGCGTGCGCGTCGCCGTTGTGATGCTGACGTTCTGTCGGGAATGACTTCATAGTCCAGTGGTCCGACGCGGCGAAGGATTTTGTATGGCCCAAAGTATCGACGCAACAACTTTTCACTTAATGCGCGACGGCGAATTGGTGTCCAAACCCACACTTGGTCTCCTGGATTGTACTCTGCATGGCGTCGTCGTAAATTGTATCGTCGACTGTCGGTGCGCTGTTGGTCTTTAATACGCAGCCGTGCGAGTCGTCGGGCTTCCTCTGCACGCTGCAGGTAGGCGGCGACGTCAAGGTTGTCTTCGCTGGTTACGTGCGGCAGCATTGCGTCGAGCGTCGTCGTGGGCTCCCTGCCGTACACAAGCTTAAACGGGGTCGCTCTGGTCGTCTCCTGGACTGCCGTGTTATACGCGAAGATCACGTACGGCAAGATGGTGTCCCAGGTTTTGTGTTCAGCGTCGACGTACATAGCGATCATGTCCGCGATCGTTTTGTTCAGGCGCTCCGTGAGGCCATTGGTCTGGGGATGGTACGCAGTTGTTCGTCGATGGCTTGTGTGACTGTATTCCAGGATGGCTTGCGTCAACTCTGCCGTAAATGCCGTTCCCCTGTCCGTGATGAGCACTTCTGGGGCGCCGTGTCGCAAGAGAATTTGTTCGACAAAAAATTTGGCGACTTCTGCCGCGGTACCATTTGGTAGTGCTCTTGCCTCGGCGTAACGGGTAAGGTAGTCAGTGGCCACGATGATCCACTTGTTACCCATAGACGAAGATGGAAAGGGGCCGAGGAGATCCATCCCAATTTGCTGAAAAGGCAGGATTGGGGGCGGAATCGGGTTTAGTAGTCCTGCTGGCCTGATCGGTGGCGTCTTGCGTCGTTGGCACTCACGACACGTCTTCACGTAGTGGGCAACTTCGGCAGCCAGTCGCGGCCAGTAATACTTCTCTTGGATTCGACGCAACGTGCGCGCAAATCCGAGGTGGCCTGCTGTGGGCTCATCGTGCAACGCCTGCAGAATTTCTTGCCGAAGGGTTTTAGGCACTACGAGAAGCTGCGCGGTCTTGTTGGGTGCGAAGTTCTTCTTCACGAGGAGGCCATTGCTTAACGTGAAGGATGATAAATGTCGCCTGAACACACCAGGAGGGGAAGCGGTCTTTCCTTCCAAGTAATCGGCTAGCGCTTTCAGCTCAGGGTCTGATCGCTGTTGTTCTGCGAAACTGCTGGCGCTTACCGGTCCCAAAAAGGCGTCGTCGTCATCGTCCTTCGGGGAAGCATCGACGGGAGCGCGGGATAAGCAGTCTGCGCCGGAATGCTTTCGACCCGACTTATAGACTACAGTCATGTCAAATTCTTGAAGTCGTAGGCTCCATCTGGCAAGGCGGCCGGAAGGATCTTTCAAATTAGCCAGCCAGCAGAGCGCGTGATGGTCGCTTACCACCTTGAATGGTCGGCCGTATAGGTATGGACGAAACTTAGAAGTGGCCCAGATGATTGCAAGGCACTCCTTCTCGGTCGTCGAGTAATTTACTTCGGCTTTTGTGAGTGACCTGCTCGCGTAGGCGATTACTTTCTCCTGTCCGGCACTCTTCTGGACGAGAACGGCTCCTAGGCCCACACTGCTCGCGTCGGTATGAATTTCGGTCTCGGCGCTTTCACCAAAGTGGCCAAGTACGGGAGGGCATTGCAGGCGGCGCTTGAGTTCGTCGAAGGCTTCTCCTTGCGGCGCTTCCCATTTAAAAGGTACGTCAGCCTTTGTAAGCTGCGTCAACGGTTCGGCGATCCGCGAAAAGTTTCTGACAAATCGTCGATAATAAGCGCACAGCCCAAGGAATCGGCGCACAGCTTTCTTGTCGGCAGGCGGTGGGAATTGTGCGATTGCAGCTGTTTTCTCCGGGTCTGGGTGAATACCGTCCTTGCTAACGATGTGACCTAGGAATCGGAGCTCTTCGTAGGCGAAGTGACACTTCTCTGCTTTTAGCGTTAGTCCCGATGACTTGATGGCTTCCAACACTGTCTGTAGTCGTTTTAGGTGGTCTTCAAAGTTTGACGAGAAGACAACAACGTCGTCCAAATATACCAAACAAATTTGCCACTTCAACCCTGCCAGGACTGTGTCCATTACTCGTTGAAACGTGGCTGGTGCGGAGCAGAGGCCAAATGGCATCACCTTGAACTCATAAAGGCCGTCCGGTGTGATAAATGCGGTCTTCTCGCGATCTCTTTCGTCGACCTCAATTTGCCAATATCCGCTCTTCAGGTCCATCGATGAGAAGTACCTTGCATTGCAGAGTCGGTCGAGAGTGTCGTCGATGCGGGGAAGCGGGTAGACATCCTTCTTCGTTATGCTATTCAAGCGGCGGTAATCAACGCAGAAGCGAAGTGTGCTGTCTTTCTTCTTGACCAAAACGACTGGTGCCGCCCAGGGGCTGTTCGATGGCTGGATTACGTCATCACGCAGCATTTCCTCAACTTGATCGCGAATGGCCTGCCGTTCTCGCGGCGATACACGATAAGGGCTTTGGCGCAGAGGTCGGTCGTGTTCATCCGTTATAATGCGGTGCTTGGCCAGTGGTGTTTGTCGTACCTTCGATGATGACGAGAAGCACTCCCTGTAGTTTCGAAGAAGACTGCGAATCTGGTTTTTCCTGCTGTGGGTCAATACTGGGTTGATGTCAAATGTGGGCTGACGGAATTGGTCCGGTGCGTCTTCCAGTGGTTGGTCGTGGAGGGCGAATCCCTCTTTGAGGTCCGCTAATTCGTCGAGAAAAGCGATGGTCGTGCCCTTGTTTAGATGCCGGTATTCTTCAGTGAAGTTTGTTACCAGCACCTGAGCTTGTCCTCTCCGGAATTTCGCGATGCCTCTTGCGATGCCGATACCTCGTTCCAAGAGCAATTGGATATTTCCTTCGACGATGCCTTCAGCGGTTTCAATGTCTGTGCTCCCTACGCTGACGGCGACGCTTGATCGGGGCGGCATGGTCAATTCTCCGTCGAGGACGTTTAGAGCGACGTGTTGCGTCGAAGTCGTCGTAGCAGGTATGGCTTTGTCTGCAGAGAGCTTGATGAGCTTGGATCGGAGGTCGATGATAGCCCTATTTTCATTTAGGAAGTCCATGCCTAAAATCGCGTCGCGGGAGCACTGCTGCAAGACCACAAAACTGGTGGGGTAAGTACGCCCATTTACAGTTATTCTTGCAGTACACCTTCCCGATGGAGTTATCAAGTTGCCACCTGCGGTGCAAATCAGCGAGCCATCCCAAGCGGTGGTAACTTTTCTGAGCTGAGAGGCTAACGGTCCGCTGATGACTGAATAGTCAGCTCCGGTGTCTACTAGGGCAGTGACTCTGCGACCGTCGATATCAACTTCAAGGTCACTTGTTCGCGTCCTCGCATTGCACGTGGGCCTTAGTGTCCGATCTCGGCTCCGTCGATTCTTCAGGTCATGGCCGGGGCATGCCGTTGTTACTTCGCTGGGCGGCGGTGTCTGCTTGCACTCTGGTCGTGTTGTCGTCGATGTCGTCGTGTGGAGCGGCGATGAAATGGTCGCGTCGTCGTTAGTGGCCGTCGGCGGCGGAGGATCTTCGTCTTTTCGCCGTTGAGCAACCTCACCTCCAAAGGTTGCTGCCTTTAGTTTCCCCTACGAGGGCTTGGGGACCTTCCGCGCACACTATCATCATAGTTACGTCCTGGCGACGCAAAGCGGGCCCTGTACGGCGATGGAGATCTGAACCGACGGCTTGGTGGCGCAATCTCACCGCTACGCAGATAGTTGTCGATTTCTTGCGGTCGTTCACCTGGGCGTGGTCGTGGAGCGTCGACTGCAAATCCGCGGAGACCGATTCGTCGGTACGGGCAGTGCCGCAGAATGTGGCCGGCCTCACCGCAGTGGAAGCATAATGGCCGGTTGTTCGCTGTCCTCCAGGCGTCGCACTTCCTGGGGCTTGGGGGTCGTTGGTAGGCTTGGCGGGCGGGGGCCAAGGGGCGGTTTTCAGGAACAGGATGATAGCGGCGAGGGCTCTGAAAGTCATCACGTCGGGGCGGAGGGCGACGTAATGCAGCAGCTTGTTTCATCGCTGTTGCCTGTTGTGCTGGAACTGTCGCAGCCATCGCTTTAGGAACGCCCAGCGCCTGCTGAACTTCTTCACGGACGACGTCCGCGAGCGTCGCCACCTGCGGTTGTTGCGATGATGGCATCAGTCGGCGGAGCTCCTCTCGCACGATCTCCCGGATGAGGTCCCGAAGGTTCTCTCCGCTTGTAGATGCGCTGGAGTAGGGGCTTGAGTAGTCCGGTTGAAGTGGTCGCTCGTAGTGGCGCGTCCGGGTGTCCAACGTCTTCTCGATGGTCAATGCTTCACTTTCAAATTCTTCCACAGTTTTCGGCGGGTTCCGGACAAGCCCCGCAAAAAGCGACTCTTTAACTCCTCGCATTAGGAATTTCACTCTCTCACCTTCGGTCATGTTAGGGTCGGCACGGCGAAACAGGCGTTTCATCTCCTCTACGTAGACCAGGACGGGCTCGTTTGGTAGTTGAATTCTTGATTGGAGGAGCGCCTGAGCTCTTTCCTTTCGTACAGAACTTGTAAAGGCCATCAAGAACAGTGTTTTGAATATCTCCCAATCCTTGAAAGAAGTCTCGTGATTTTCAAACCAAATTCGGGCATGTCCTTGAAGAACAAAGTAGACCTGCCTGAGTTTCGCAGCGTCGTTCCAGCCGTTGAAATCTGCCACACGGTCGAAAAGGTCCATCCAATCACCGGCATCTTCATCCGGTCGTCCATGGAAGCAGGGGGGCTCACGGTGTTGGACGAAAACAAACGGTGCTGGTCTTCCAGGGTGACAGGAACACGGCTGGGGTCTTCGCTTGAAGGATCAAAGGCAGCACCTCCACCAGATGTCACGTAGTGGTGACGAGGTCGACGACACAAATGAAGGGTCGATGATTGCACTAAAGAAACTCTTTATTTGGGCTGACTTGCGCCCGCAAAAGAACTAAGCAACTCGGCGGCGGCGATAGGAACAAACGTGCTCGTCGATCGTCGAACAAAGAATGCCCGTCACACTCGGCAACGCTCAATTTAAAGGCCGCACAGAACAATCTAGATAACGTCCAAACAGCTACTAGCACGGGCTGGAACATTGTGGAAAGACACCCGAGTGGCCGGAACCTTCGAGACAGATCTCGGTGCATCTTGTGCTACAACAAAACTGATAAAGGTGTGACTCGCGACATCGAGCATTAACAAACAAAGATTACGGAACGGATACGCGGTCCAGAATCAGAGTGATAAGCCTGTGCGCCGGCGGCCGCCAAAAAACAACAAATACTGTTCGAAGGTTTCGCGGCAATATTTGAAAAGTTTTTTGCTGAATTGATTCATTCGTTATTCTTCATTCATAAGGACTATCTGAGGCCTGGAGAGGAAGCGACGGGATTAGGTGACGGTGAGGGCGCCAGACTGTAACATGAAGTCTAGCAGCGCACTACGATTGCGCTTGACATCGGTACAGGGGGCTGTGCAGTCTTATGTCCGGATACGGTGAGCAGTGTTGAAGGCGGACACCGAGGCTTGCTCTGCCACAGGAGGTACATATCAAGTACTGCAGGTCAACGGAGTCAGCAGAGTGGCTGGGGCAGCCCGCTAGTTCGGAGCCATCGACTCAGGGTGTCCCATGTATACTCAGCACTGACTCGCGCGTCTTGTGGTGAGAACTTGGTCAGGACGATAAAGACCGGAAGAAATTGGAGGAGTAATGTCGGGGTCAAGGTCAAGCAACAAACCCATCCGCTCATTTTTAAGCCTTGTGATAACAAAATCCGGTATGATAAAGGGGATTGAGAACAGCAAGGGTGGTCCGAGTTGGACGGGCCCATATCGACGCTAAGCTGGCGGTCTTCCTATGGCTGTGCGCCAGTGGTCTCGTGGGAAGTCTTGTTCCCGGTCCCTTGTGCGTTATGTACAGGTGCCTAGTGAACCCGTGCGAAGACTTTCGAGGTGTCTTGCTGCTAGCGGCAGTGCTGTTTTCTCCGGTATTGCACTAAGGTATTGTACGAACAGGATTTTAGTTTTGTAGCCCCTTGACTGTGGATGTAGATGTTAATAATACGATATTTTTTGGGGGCAGAAGTGAAAGACCTCGTCGATGGTCCTTAACGTAAATTCAGTTGCGGACTAGTACTTGCGACAACTGTGGATAGGGACGTGCAGTTTCGAACACATCTGGTAGTAGGAAGCAGTTCCGAGCGTAATGTCGATGTCATTGTTATAGGGGGCCTTGATATTAATTCGGATAGCGGTGATCTGTTCTTCTTTATCAATTACCCGGGGTTGCTGGTGATATCTTCCTGGCCCTTTGGTCTTGGTTGGAGATCAGATACCAGAGTGTGTGTCCATGGTGCTGAGGCAGTCCAGTACGGGCAAGTGAAGATTTTCTTCGTCAAAGATTTGAGAAAGTAGGCGGTGGCTGTTGGATGTGTGTAAAGGTGAGTTTCATGATTGGCTCGATACGTACCAATAAATTCATCAACTGGTGGGAACTGGACAAATCTTTGAAGCACAAATTGTTTCGAGCCAGCAACGCAACGAGGTGAGCCATCAATGCCAACGGCTGGCAGCGGCTTCTTTTGCTGCGTTGAATCAAGAGACGATGGAAGCATCCGACTTCTGATCGAATCAGTGAAGCACCTTAAGCAACCTTGGTAAAAAGAAAATCCAAATGTCATTTCTGTGCGAAATGGACATTTTTTTTCCAGTAGCGTACTGCCCTTGTGGCAGCCAGGCGAAGTCCGTCTGATGGGACTGGCTACCGGGAAATGCTTATTTTCCAAGATGTAGTTGAGTGCAGGGCTGGTGTATCCTACTCTAAGGAGAGACGCTTGAGTCATCTGTAACAGAACGCCACACACTCTCCCCAACCCCCTAACCTTTGTTAACCCATAACAGCAGGACGCTAGAGAATATGGCCCTGTTTTTTCGCTTTATGGGTGCTAGGGAAGGGAGGGGGGGCACTGCAATGCTTGTATTTTGAAGGCCTAGAAGATGCTAACATTACACGCAATTATTGTGCAACAATTCTTCGCATCGATTAAGCGAGGGAGGTCGCTGCGGAGAGATGGCGTTGCAGCGAACTCGTCTTCCCGTTTACGCCTGGCACCCGGGCGAACATTGTGGCCGAGGAGCCTTTTTGCATGCGCAGTGGTGGTAATTGAAAAAGGTTTATTAGAATTATGAGGAACCATCGATTTAATTTCCAGGTTCCAAGCATCTACGGCACAAATGTAATTGGGCAGCACCCGGGCTCGTCTGCTTCAGCCACGGGCCTTTAATTCACCCGCTTGTTATCAAGTTCGATGCTGTTGTTGGAGTGCTCTGCTGGATTTTAGACAGTTTCTTCTGACGAAGCTAGTCCGGATCATATATTATATATATGTCGCACATATAAGGCCAAACAAAGCCTTTTATGGCTCATGAATCGGCAGCGTGTCCGACTATTTGTCCGCGAGAAGTGTTCCACCTCTTCACGAGACTCCGCGGGATACCACGGGATTTCACTTGTCAATCGTCCTGATGAACAAAAATGATGTCTCCTCGGAAATGAAATTTCTATCCTCGGATTCCCAGCCGAACACATAAACAACGATGCCACACTCGGGATCGTGAAACGCACATCGTAATTCTCTTTGTCTAACGTGAGGATGATAGTTTTGGAATTTCGCGAGTGACATATATTGCAGGTTTCCTTTTCTGTAAACCAATTACAAAAATATCCTCTCATGCTATTTACTGCGACCTGAAATTTATTTCTTCGTCGGACGCTTTGAGGAGCTCTGTCTCTCTCTCACTCGATGTGGGCCTCAACACAGTTCCTGTTTCCGTCCCTATCACAACTCGGAAAAGAAGCTTGGGACATAGCTTTTAAAGTGCTCGAGTGCGACTGCGTAAGCTGCCTTCGTAGCTTAGGATAACAAGCTGCAATCGCTACAGCGCATTTCATATTGCGGTCCACCATCATATTGTAAAGTTTTCACACAGAAGTACACCAAAGACGAACTACTGCAGCCTGTGAACACGGTCACAAAACTGGGCCTACAATTCTGCATCATCTACCTCTACTGCTTGTGGTATCTTTCACCTGCATATATATCACACATCTCACTGCACTCTCTTCTGCATCATCGCCCGATGCGATGTGACCACCGGAAAGAAGACAAGAGAGAGATATGGCTTACAGGAGTCGAAGCACGAGTCGCACATCCCGTAAAAACCGCAGCCAGCCTGAAAATTAGTCGGGATGTTGCAAGTAATAGGGGCTAATTCGCGGAAGAGGCACAATGTCGCTGCGCTGGCTGCTGTGCGGTTAGCGGGCTGGTGAGGTTTGTGGAACTTATTACGTTGCTGATGCTGTAATACCCATTAGGGGCATTTGAGGTACAAATAAATAAATAAATAAATAAATAAATAAATAAATAAATAAATAAATAAATAAATAAATAAATAAATAAATAAATATGGCGGACAACAAAGTAAGGGTCGAAACAGCGGCCCAGTAATTGTTTGGACAGTCCGCGGCGACGAACGGGAATCCAGACCTACACATATGGGTCTTTAACTAGGCGGCGTCCAAGTTTGTAGCGATTAGCACCTATCTGCTGCTGACGCTGCAATAGTCTGCCTAGCCGCCGCACTTCTTCCGCGCGCGAAGTATAAGTGGCTATATCAAGGTGAAATTCAGTCTCACAGTGAAGGTCAACGAGTAGCATAGCTTCTAGTAATGGTAACCTGTCGACTGAAGACTAATTCGAACGGATGTAGCCATGTTGTCTCTTGCTGCGCCATTATTAAACGCGAATGTTGCTTATGGAAGTATTCTAACTCATGTTTCGTGATCTTACATCAACATTCATGGAAGGTATGTCAAGGTCCTACTGAGGCGTTCCACCAAGCCATTTTTCTGCGCATGGTAGACCGTTATAAGTATATGGCTGGTGTGTTGAAGCTTCACAACAGCCTTAGTGACGCATCTCCATCGTCGGTAATATCAGCTACAGGAGCGCCAAGACGCAGGACGACGTTGTGCACGAAAAATTCGCAACGTCGGCAGTTGTACCTCTTAAAAGCGGCGTTGTCTCAGCGTACCTGGTAAAACAATCCGTCGCGACCACAATCCATCGTTTACCAGGGATGACTTTGAAAACGGACCGAAGAGGTCCGTGCCGACTTGCTGGATAGGGGCGTTTGGCGATTATGGTTTGCAGAAAGCCGGCTGGTGATCAGAGGAGGAAACCTGCGCAGTTAGTATTTGCGGCACGTAATAACGTAATTATGCATTGATGGTAGTAATCTGCCCCAATAATAAATAAGCCAATTCTTTGTCAGCATAGGACGGACATCCCAAGTGGCCGGTGGATCGTTCATCATGACAAGGGCTCAAGATTTCGAAGCGTAAATTGGATGGCACGGCAAACACAAACGCCTCCTTGTTGATATCAAAGTTGCAGCTGTAGAGGCATCTACGTCGCAGGGGCTAGCCAGCCACCGATTTTTATCTGTTGTAAGCCGTCATCGCACCTCCCGCTGCTTAGGTTGTGAATGACGGCTGTTGTTGCAATGTGCGTCTTTCTCTCCCTCTTCTTTTTCCCTCCTTCTCTATTTTCTCTTCTGTCCGCACGAAGCAGCGAAAATGGCTCAGCTACAGAGCCAGTAGCAGGCCCGTGCATTTTCTTTTCCTTCTTCCTACAGCCACAACAACAACAACGGTGTAACACACGCTTCTGAAGCGCTGCCCAGTGACGGCCGCCACGTCTGCAACTGACACGCCCCACTCTCACTGTCTTACTCTTTACTGGGTGCGTCTATGAGGCCGCTCTGCCCCCTCAGTGTTAAGTCGCGTAATGCGGACGTCGCCACTTTTTCTTCCTCCCCAAGTTCACGGAGAGACGGATGGACACAGAAAGAGAGGGCGGCTTCTGCTGCAGCTATACAACCGCTCCACCTCCTCAATGCTGAACCGTACGACGCGCGCGTCGCCTTCTCTTTCTTCACTTCACGTTCACGAAGAGAGAGAGAGTGAGCGGCTTCGAACAGCCATGAGCGAAATCCGTGATTTCGGCTAATAGTGCTACGCATTAAAAACATGCAAAGTGGGAAACAACGCAGTTGGGCTGAGCAAAGCTGAACATCAGCTCGTTTTTCTGTTGTAAGAAAAGAGTAGTGGCTAGCGATTCAGGCTCTTAGTGGAAAGAAGGGGGATCTGAACCATAGTGCGGACTGAACCATTTTGTTTGAAAATTTTGTTCTATGTTTAGATGCAGCTTTGTTATTTTACACGTCGGGACATATTTAACACCGGGTATGTTTTTTTTTTTTTTCAAAAGAAACCTGGAAACCCTTTCAGGCAGGACATATTTGAGCTCAGCTCCATCAATTTTGTGCAGGTCCATCCTGTTAAATATTCTGGTATATCAAATTGTGTATACAAATAATATCAGTCTTTGAGAGTAGGTGGAAAAAGCCAACAGGCGCCTATGAGGAAGGTTATAGGGTGACTGTCATACTCAATCTATCAATAGCAAGCAGGGTCGCCTTCTTATTGTGCCTTAACATAAACGTGCTCTGTAGGTTCAAATCCTCGTTGATAAGACCGCCCTATGTATGAAAAAAAGACTCAGGCTGCCTCATCACTCTGCTTCATTCGAACGTATGTACCAATCAACTGATTGGAATTGCTGAACTATTTCGGAGGAATGGCTATATGCTTCAGGTAGTTCGGACAAGCCGAGCAGCAAAGTATACATACAGCGCCTTAACATGGGTTGATGATGTGACCACCTTACTGCATGCCGTGCAGGCTTCGATCTAAATATACTATAGCGACACGCTAATTACCATTACCGGGACTCAAAATTACACGGCAAGATTGGTTTCTAGCAAAAACAATTTTTGCTTGATTCACTGCGAGCGCTTGAATGTTTTAGCGGTCGAGTTACTACTGAGGCGACAGTAATTTTCAACTATACACAGAGAATGTCGTTCATTTTGCTTCATCAGTGTGTGTTCATAGCCTAGAGATGAAAGTTAGAAGTTGATCCTTGAGGAGTTGATCCTTGATCCTTGAGAACAAGTTTTTTTTTGTTACGGTAACACGTTCAACTCAATCTACCATTCGACGAACTATGAGCGCGCCGAATAATTATAACCAGTCAAGGTCGTCGCATGAGCGACGAAGGTTTACCTTTCTTTTTTTGTTCTTTTTTTTTTCCTGGGAACAAATGCATGCCGATTATCATTATTTTCACTTGTCCACCTAATTCGGTACTGGCTAATATCTAAGCCTTTATCCAATTCGCTGTAATCTAAATTCTAATACTGCTCAGTCAGCCTAGAGTGCTTTTTGATAAGCACGACCTCTGATCAGATGACGGGAAACGAATTTTATAGACTGAGTCACGTTTCCAACAAAGATACGATTGCATGACTCATGGCACTTGACGCTTTTTTCTTAGGTAATAGGGGGAGGGAGGGGGGGCATGGAAGAGTTACATCATTGAGAGATTCTGAGTGAACACCCAGCATTTTGTTCTAAAATTAAAAGTCCTGACATTTAGCACTCTGTTGATGTCGCATCTATATAGGTTATTGGAATTTTATTGAACGCAAAATGTTACATTCTCTGCTGTCTCCGCGCTTGAATAGCGAAAATTTGTTTCTCATGTGAATCAGTGGGAAAAACACAATACAACTGAAGGGGCACGGCTTGATGAAAGAAGTATTCAAGGTTCGCAAGGTGAAGCTAGACTTCAAGCTGAGAGACTTCGTAAACGCATTTTAAAGTTTGTTTTGGTGCTTGTTTTATTTGAATACAAAATTCATTCTTCATTTTTGTAAAGGAGCAGTAAACTACAACGTTATATTGAACGGTGCTGCGTATTTCGCAAATCAGAAAGTCAAAATAAAATGTTGTGAACTACTGCCCTTTAAGCCATTGTTTCAATGGCATCCCGCATAAAAATGTGCTTTAGAATGTATCGAACAGGACGTTTTTTGGTTTTGGTTCGGGACCGGGTTCACGTCTTTCGAGTTCGGATTCAATTCGGGCTCCGGAAACACATTCTGCTCCGGTTCGAACTGGTTCGCCCCTGCCCGGAAATATTGAACGCTTTACAGAAAGAGAATGTAACAATATCAGGGACAGATTCAGGAACCGGGTGTTTATTAAGCAGTGTCTTCCAGACGAGTAACGCTGGAGTGAATACTCCCTTTACTCTTTTCTTATAGTTTTGTTGCTTTTCGTTTACTTTCTGTGTTACTTTTCAAAACCACTTCTTTCCGCCGCATCAGTGACTTTTCTTTAATTTCTCACGCTGCAGTTCATCGATTGCACAATGACTGCCATTCACTCCTTTGTTTTTTTCTTAGGGCCTATTCCAGATCCCTTTGTTCCATTTGACCTCGTCTCTTTTCCTGCTTTTCAAAGTTCTGTCCCGAGCTGTCTTCTAGCCACGCAACTCGTAGATCACGTTACTTATTTGTTACGTTTAGTCTCAATAGGAAACTTCCAGCTTGCAGTGCCACCTTTATAGACTGCCTGAGGTATTCGCATGAGCGATGAGAGATAAAGAAATAAAAACGCATTCTTTTTGTTTTAAAACCGTAGCTGTACGAATCGAAACGATATCTAACCAAATAGATCTTATGATTTAATTCTCCCACCAGTAATTCTACCCAGTTCCTTGTTTCATCCAGTCTTCGCATTTGAACATTGGGGCTTCTCTCCGGACATAGTTTAACTCGCCAAGGGAACTAAAACAGGCAGCCATCGCTAGAGACAAAAGGAAGAGGAAAAAAGGGAAATTGACGTGTGGAATAATCTTAGTACTAAGTTCAGATACAACTAAACAAACCGGTAAATTGCTGACCAACACTTCCTTCCCGTCATCAGTGTCCGCTTATCCTTTTGAGAACTCGCTCAACCAAACTGCATCTGCTGGCATCGCACGAGTTAAGGCTGCTATGCAAATGTCATGCGACTCATTTCTACGTCATCAAACAATAGAAAAATCAATTGATTTGTCGGACACTTTTTTAGCAGATTCGCCATTTCGTTTTTGAGCTGTACTGTTTATATAATTATTTATCTAAATATGTATTTGAACTTGCGAATTCTGTGCTACTGCCTAGCAAGCTCGGCTCTCAAACACGGCAACTTCCTCCATGAGTGAGCAATTGCACAGTGCAGAGCCCAACTGTGTTCAAGATGAAACGCTAACCTGACACCAGACATTGCCTAAGCAAGTGAAAATATACTTTCCTTTGTTCTTGTCATGTTTTTGCAAGGGAATATTTTTCATTATGCGTATGATGTTTGAGGTGAGCAGCGACGCTTTGGAAATAAGTGAGAAGAGGGCTTACAGGTAGCTATAAAAGAAAAATAATGAATTTCGGTTGTCAGCAAAAGCGGGTCGAAACTGTACTGAAACGGTTCTGAACTGTTCATTGGATTGTTCAGGTTTGTGTTCAGTTCCAAGATTGCAGGTTTGGTTGAGATTCTGGCTCTGGTTCGACACCCTGCTTCAAAAGCACGAGAGATATCAAATATGTAAGAAATTCCATTGCCACTTCCGTGTGTTACACTAGAATATAGAAAATAGGTCGCATTGGAGACTGCGGGCACGGGTGCTGTGGTAGAGTACTTCTTTTCTTCCCTGATAAAATAGAAAACTACATTCGCCAGGTTCCTCGCGTCCCTTTTTCTCCTTCTTTTCACCTTCGTGTCGAGCGAGTACAGGTGTCACCTCGCGGGCAATCTGCCAACAGTTAGCACGTGACGGCGGCGTGCGATACCGGCAGTGTTGTCAAAAGAAGGATTTTAAGAACCACGAGCTAGCGCCGCTCAGTATGGCCAATCATTCTGAATTATAAGTTCTGCGAAATAGAGGGTAATTTTTAAAGTACATCAGAGGTTTTGCTAAGCTCACACTCGTCGTTAGCGCCGCACGATGTGAGCACTAAATTTGCGAGCCTAAATCACACAAAGACTGTTTGCCGTCTAGACGAGGCTTGATGTGCTTGAACTTAACAATGGAGGGAATAAAGTCATCCGTAGTCACAAGTATCAATATGGACGCACCATCCTAAGCCAATTACTCTTGGAGATATAAAAAAGCCAGTGTGAGTTGTGTGCAATCACTAATGTCGAAGCTTGAGCAAATCTACAATACACACTTAATTCCGGAACCCGATATCTGAAGCCTGACCTCTTCAAGAGTATATGATATACAGTCTAGATTGGTAACCAGCGTCATATAACATATAAGTCACTACAATGAGCTCGATTCACCATATTAGTCTTTTTTAGGTTGTGATAAAGTAACAAGATTATATATTTCACTTAACTGGAAATTCATTCCTATTCTCCTAAAAGCAGCACCCAGTTGAAAATAACTACAAACCTTTGTCAAAAACGGGAAAAAAAATGCTGTGTAGCTTCGTCATAAATGTGAGAATTTTCTGTAGTTTTGTAGATATTTGGTACTTCTCTGTAGTCTGTAGTAACTTTTTGTTGTAAGCCCAGAAAAATGTCACTTTACCGCAGAAGTTTCTGTTGTCACAGCGGGTTGACTGTGAAAACTGGATAGAAACTTTTTTCTGACAACAGAAGATTTTTGTACTTTTTTTTATACTGGAAAAAGCTACTATTACATTCCTCTTCAATCTTAATATTTTTCCTCTTAGATCTGGTACGCGAAATGAAGTTACCTAGTTACCTTGCCGTACGGATGAAGCATTGTGGTTTTCTAGCCGGATGAGTTATATATAGCAGCAATGTTGATGAGGGTCCCTATCGGCCGACAAATCATATATTTTGTGAAGGAATTTAATGAATTTCTAAGCAATACCAGCAGCCACAACGTCTTACCGGTTTAGAAAGACTTATGCCCCAATTGCTGTTGTTAGATTCAGGCCTACAGTCTCTCGGCTGCTGTGTGAGCTTTCGCGCCTGTGTATTTAAGCCGGATATCATCAAAGCTTTGTAGTTCAAAATACGTTTGTTTCAAATCAATTTTTACACTACCGATCACCCGACAGTTCTCAGAAAACGCATCGAAGTGCGCACCGTACACAACTCGAACTGCACTAGTGCCATTGCATTTTACATGATAACCCATACAAAACATACCGCCGAAAAGCAGCCGCCATTTTACCTAAGTGGTTCGCAATCCTCGTTGGTCGACAAGATAATGACGCCACGCCATATTACCTCATACGGGATTTGCAATCCTCTCGGATCAAAATATTGCTAAAGAGCAGTCAGAATAAATGTATGGTCAAACAAAAGATTGACGCAGAGTTTTCTCTTCTTAGAGGTTTTTAGAAAGCAGAAGTAATTCCCTAAATAAAATTTGTCGATATTGCTTCTCGAATATACGACCTCCGCATGACAGGCGTTGGCACGCAGTACACAGATCCCAAAATTTGGTGGGTAAATGCATGTTTGAGGGGCGCTTACAGTGAACGCTATATATGGTGCCTGTGACTTAATAACGTATTTTTAGACTGTATTAAAATAAGGAAAAATATCGGAACCAAAAAATAGTAAAGGAGCTCTCTAAGGCAAAGCTTATATGTTCTGCTGTTTAGCCAGGTTTGAAAATCTACAAATGAACAATGTTACTATTCTGCCTCGGGCCAGAGTATTTGTGCGTGTCGTCTGTGAACACCCACGTGATGGGACGTGCTCCAAGGGAAACCAATCACTTTTTTTCATGCATGGTATCTGTGCAGGGCAAAGCCTCATCCACATTCGTCAAGGACAGTCAGAGGTCCCACTCACTAACGCCTGTACGTGTTGTTTTCCTTTGTGTGTCTTCGTTTGTATGTGCGCTGATTTAATATGGATGAACTTTACCCTGAAGCAAAATTTTATGGGATTATGGGTCACCAGCGGACCGTATGCGCACTTTGACAACATATAATCCACCTTGTAAATGTTGAAAAATCCCACCGTGCTGGCGCCGTGGTTACGGCACTCAATTGCAGTTCCGAATGGTGCCGGATCGATTCCCGGCTTCAGCGGCCACTTTTCGATAGATGCGAAAAGCAAGGCGCCCGTGTGCTGTGCGATGTCAGTCCACGTAAAGAACCCCAGGTTGTCGCAATTTCTGGTGTCCTCCACTACGGCGTTTCTCATAGCCTGAGTCGCTTTGGGACGTTAAACCTCAATAACCAAACCAAACCAAGTGTTAAAAACTAAAGAGAATTGTTTCCCAACCTAACAAGCTTTTTTTGAATTTCTTTCACAATCGCACATGTGTCTGCTAAGTTTACCCTACAGTTATTTAGGACATTGTCAGCAGTATCTGTGTGGCATTGGTTGACCTAGAAAAAGAAATGCAAGCGACCTCTGTAATGCTGGGCTATTTTTTGAGTTAGAAAGAAATAGAGCGGAAGCTGCTGTTTCAAGAGAAACATTTTAGCGATATGCTACTATCAGACTATGTCATGCGTTGAACCACAGAGCAAGAATGCCTCTCTGGAAAGAAGGCCTGTTTGCCGATTGTCTGTGCATTGTGCTACCGCAGTCCTGACATACATTCTGACAATATAACCAACCAAGCGGTATTTTAGCATCTCGTGCGGTGGGGCCAGCTGATCAAGAAACAACAGAATGAGGTCCCAATTAATGTTCGCTGTTGTATTTGGAGCCTGCATCTGCGTCACCATCGCATCACAAGGTAAAGCTCACATTGAAATTTTGAACATTCTTGAAAGCACTTTTTGTTCTTTGCAGTCGATCTCAACAAAAGATGCAATCATTGATAAGGTAAAACGTGATATTCACTTAAAAACATCTGCACCTATATCAGTAAATGTACGCGCTGTTTCCCACATTTGCAGTCATCAAGATCATGTATGTATGCTCATTTCTGCACTGTGGATAGGGCGTTAAAGGAGCTGTTAACGTATGACGGGCATGTGGAGTACTTTTGAGTCAGGCTAAAATAAAAACGTAACAACTTCTCTCCAACTACAAGGTATTACAATTTGATCCACTTCCCATATATACATATTTTTTGTAGGAAACGAAGATAGCAGGTAATGAAAGGGAGTCTCCTTTTTCTTATAAAGCTCTATAAACTTAAAATCACGAAGCTGTTGAGTGTCTACGGGTACGCTTTGCTTTACATTTGAGTAAAATAAGTTTGCAAAGGAAATGTGCGAAAATATTTCAAGCCGCTATTCCTAATATCTTGCGCTGCAAATTTCTAGGAAAAAATAATCATCCGCACTTGCCTCAATAGAAACTTTGCGTGATTCATGTATTGGCCATGAATATTAAGCACTTAGTTTCACGGGCTGTTTACTGTTTATTTCAAGGCGATAGAGAAACTAGACTCAGAGTTGAGAATCTCAAAACAGGAGATAAGAACCATTCCCAAATCCAACCTTTAAGCACATGAATAGGCTGGGGAAATTGCGGCAGTTTAGTTGGGCGTTAGTTTGAAATAACTCACAATAAGACAGCAAGAAACATGAAACACGAGGCAGAGCTGATGGGCTGCGTCGGTGCACTAGTAAACACTCTGACAGAATGATTTGTCTTCATTATTTCATGTAGATCAAAGTGCTAGAAAATACAGCAGAAGCTAGCCAACCAAGAAGTTTTGGCATCAAGGCTCTTTCTCAGTATTAATTAAAATGCGTAAAAGCAGCACGAGTTTCCTATTTACCCCCCCCCCCCCCCCCCCACACACACACACACATACACACAGACAGTGCAAAGCGCAACGCTCCAGAAGAACTAAAAATAAGTAGAGATATACGGAGACGAGAACAACATAGCAATAACGTGAACTCAACACCAACTCGTAGCCTTATTGGAGAAATACATTGCTTAGAGAGGGCCGACTGGTTCTAATAAATATTTGGGAATAGTACTTCCTTCCATCATTTAAAACTGTCCCAACACATTCAATACATCCGCTTGTTCTGGATGGGGGAGGAGGGTGTGGCGCTAGCTGCTTGCGAATAATTTAGAAAAATAAAGTCAGAATTTTTGTGTTGCTCACAAAATACCATATTAGCGTCGGCAATTAGGATTAAATTTCTGGCACCATGAACCGCACAGCACTTTTTTATACGATGAGACCATTATTTGTGATTGGCTAACACTTTGCCTTCGAAGTGTACTACGAGTCCTCTTTTCTTCACTGAGTCCTTGCTCGTCCTATTTCAAGCGAGATTGTAGAGATTGCATCGGCTGAGGTAAGACCAGTTTAGGCACCACAATTTGAAGTTTGTTTATGTACGCAGACCGCGCGAAATAATCTTGTTGTCCTGTTCATCTATGTATTGCTATAAAACACTGTTCCGACGTGTTCACGACACAACGTGAAATTAAGCAACTTTGTTTTTCACTGCAAAGAAAGTTACGAAAATACAGTTAACCATAGTCAATGGACCCTTTACCACTTTATAGTGTGAGAGATCTTGGCCATGGAGTGCTCTTGAGTCGCTTCGACGGCAGGAGCCGTGCTTTCTTTAGTTTTATTCTTGCCAGTGCGAGCACAACTTGAGAGTTTGTATTCCAAATAGGTTAGGTCTCCTTTTATGTACGCGTAGCTATCGCTTCAACTTTCAGCTTCATTCCAGCACTAGATTAATGCTAATGGCCTCTTACCTAGATATGGGTGCGATATTTTACATTTAATACACAGAGCCAAATTTATTTCATGGCATAAAATTATATTTTTTAAGTGGTACTTCACTTCTCACGCTTTCTACAAGTGCACCAGCTGTATATTACACTAGATAAGTATGAAGACGTTTATAGAAGACCAGTTTTCTTTTCATTCCGTAAAACTACGATTGATTGACATGTTCAATCCTTATCGCAGTATTTGTTTCATGCGCAGATGAGGCGACAGAAGGTGTCAAAAACACAAAGTGTGAGAGGGCTGTTCCTTTACCACCGGTAAGTATTTATATGAAAAGTATGCTCTTTCAGAGCATACCGTAATACTCCGAAGCCTTGAACGGTAACGTCAGCTCCACTTATGAAGACACCAAAATTGGGTCACAGGGTTGGCCAGTGCTTGTTAGTGCTAACCACATAGGTTACAACTTCTATTAAAAGCTGAGCCTACAATGCTGCGATGGTGGCTTTCGGAAATTTTGACCACCTTGGGTTTATTATCGTGCAGTTACTTCTAAAATTACACACACGCCTTGTTTTCTCGCTCCCGCAAAAACCAGGGGGGCGTTTGGCCGCAGTACCACCAAAACGGAGGTGTGAAATGACTTGTATAAAACATCGGAGGTCGAATTTCACAAGTAAACATCACGAATTCATAGGAAAATCATTCTTTCACGTCAAACCTTTCTGCTCAACTACGCAGCAGTGAATAAACTTTTCAAGATTCAAAACTTCATTTCCATTTTTCAGCCGTACTAAAGTAACATAATATTAGGCGATCAGTATTATAAGCTATCTTTGGAGCGAGACATGCAACGGCTTTGGATGGTTGGTACAATAAACACCAAGTTGCTAGCAAAACAGAGTGTAAGCGTTGAGTAAGAGAATGCATAGAGTGAAGAGTGTCGTCTTGTTTGGATGCTGTAACGGGTCATAATAATTAGCCTAAAGACAATGTTTGTTGGGGATTTCAGCAGTCCACCGGTATAGCAACAGTAGCAGTAGAGAATTTCACACCCTACTGGAGGAAATTCTCCTATACTTGAAAACAATATTATTACAAACGAGAAGTGATTTTATTGTTTATACTTCTTGCAAACAAACACGTATCAAGTAAACACTTATTACACTTCTAATGAGTGCAACGTATGCTCACAGCATAAAATGAATGGCTTTGAGTCACACCATTTCACCTTATGTAACACGCGCCGAGGATTTCAAGGAGTTTCGTTTGGTCAGTAACCTTTAGCTTTGTTTCATAATTTGCCGAATGTTAACAGAATTCAAAAGAAAAAGGTAAATAACTACAGTGTGACTGAATCAAAATTATATTTTAATAGCTGACAAAAAAGGAATAATACCCAGTGATTTAACCTTTTCTTTTTCTTTGTGACTATCAGAGGGCCACATCGTACCGAGGAAAATGCACGTACGTGTGCAAAGGATGGCCAATTCGCACTGAAAATGAACCTGACCGCATCGCCTGCGGGGTTGGTGCATTGTTCTGCAATGTGCAAATTGCACTCATGCATCAACATAATTTTTGAACTGCATGTTAATTCTATTTATTTAGCAGAAACTATGAACTGACGCAAGTTTGTTTGAGAACAGTATGTATGCAATTTCGTACGCCAGAGGACCCAGCGCGAAAGCTCTAGAATTCAAAACAGTTTTTAAAATACTATTTTTAAGGTCGATATATAGGTCCACAATATATGGGCTTAGCCTGCAATGTTAATACAAGAGAGAGTTCGTTTACAACCGGATAAAATTGTTCTGGCTTGTGAAAGCCTGCAAAAATTAAAAGAAAGCCGGGTTAAAATCTCGTACAAAGTTCATATTGCCTTCATCAATCTTCGTCTCTAAAAGTTCTTTAAGCGAGAGAAACATGATCACCTCGATATACTTTTACGATCAGTTCATTTTATTTGACTCACATGTAATGCGATATACGCCTGTATTCACTTTTTATAGAAGTTCCGTTCATTGCTTATCTTTGTTCCGGTTTGTTTTTACGTTGAGTCCACTTTTACCGATATAAAGTAAGACTCTGAAATAGAACGTCATCTAAATCAGTTTGGCGGCCTGATATTAGTTCGCTTTGGCAACAACTGACAGATATGTGGCAGTATAAGATATTGAACGTTTTTTCTCATCACTGAGGAGCTGAGATAAAGCACCGCTGCTTTCTTCTGCGCACATATAGAGACACATATGTATGCAATTCATTGTCAAAACCAGCGCATTACAGTGCTTTTAGTCGATAAAGGCCCTGCTTGCGCAATATGATCTCCTATGACCCTTTTCGTTTACTGAGTGATATGTTGTTATTAACCTAATATTCAAGAGAGTACCATGTCACATTCTTTTTCATTTCATGAGCAGCTTATCACAATAAAACCCACGAAGCGGATATGCAAAGCAGGCCATTGCGTGAGAGCTGACCCTATAAGCCGTCTGTCAGCGGGGAAGAGTATTGTCAGCCCTGCGCTGTTCACCAAAGACTAGCGTGTCAAAAAGTGCCCCTCATCGTTCAACCAGAAAGAGTGACGTGCTTCTCCAAGCGCAAATTACTGAATGGCATCGGGAAAGATATACAGAAATGAAAGCTGCCCACTGGATTTGCACCTCTTGGATTCATTTGGAAGAAAAGGTGCAGAATGTGTTCATTGCCAATTGCTGCAGACATGTAAAAGGCAAGACAAACTGCCACACGATTTCAAGAATAAATGGCTGTTAAGTGTTAAAAACAGAATTAAACGCTGTATCTACCGCAAAATTAAGGAAACCTATTATTCTTATTGCATATGGATGTGAAGAATAAACAAGCGTATTTTTTCAACCACTTTATATATAGTACATTTCTGCTTGTAAGGCTGCAGCAGTCCATTTTAAATATTTCGGAGTGTACGCCGAAGACAGCGGTGCAGATGGAAAAGCCGAGGAACCTCCAGACGGAAGCGCAGCTCGCAATACCGGCCACCGCCTTGTGCCTTCTCGCCCCCATCGACATGGGCGAAAAGGCACGCTGTCCCATGTTTGCATCCCACCGCATGGACCCCGTGTTCCTCATATCGTGTCCTTGTGAGGGCTGCGCGTGCACACCATGCATGGCTTTTAGAGAGCGAGGTCATTCTAGCGAGCGGGAGAGTGGAGCATAGCTTTGAGAGCGCTGCGCTGCTTGCGGTTCTCCTCGCATGCAATGTTCAGTTCCGGTTATTTGAGATCGCTACGCGCGGCGGGCACCGGTTGTCTGAAAGCTACGGCAGCATTAGCAGGCACGCGCCAGCTTAAAGAAAGTGGTTAAAAGAGATCTAGGAGCTCATATATTTCAGTTAACGCGCCAGCTCATGAAACTGACCTTAAGTTTTTGTTGAGCATCTCTTGTAGCAATTCGCCCGGCCGCCAATCTCTAGTTATTAAATACAATTCTTTGCTTCGTCCTTTTCATATATGAAGTTAAGCTTCGCCTTTTTACTGCAAGTTCTTCGTCCTTTGTCTGCCTGCATGCGTGGTCTACACGTCGCCCGCCAAGCCGACCATGATCACAAAAGCCAGAGTGCTAAAACATGCAATGGACCTGGCCTTACTTTGCCGATTATAAAATATATCATGAACATCATTGCGACTTTTTGAGCTCATGAGCTATGTAATTTCCCTGCCAATATTACACTTGAGGGAAAAAGTATCAATTTATTCCGTAGGAACCAAAATATTCATATATGTATACATAGGGCTTCTGGCGAGAAAACTACCGAAAATACATGGAACGCTGTCTAGAAGACAATTATTATGGCGGAAATAAGCCGCCGTATTCTCTAAAGACAGTGCGGCACAAAGACGTGGTGTGGTAGACACATTCGTTGACGCCCGATAGCACAATAGGGTCACTGCCGAGAGGGGCCCCCAAGTGTGCCTTCGATGCAGGGTTCGAGTGGGCAGCACTCACCCACCCAGGCGATTTCCGGAAACGCCACGATGGTCTGGGAAGAACTGTCGCAGACACGGTACCCAGTGAAGCATGGCCGAGACGCAGTCGCATCCAGCGTAATTCAAAATGGTGCCCAAGCCAAAGCCCAAACACGGTTTAGCGGGATTTCAGCACAACCACAAACCAGGGGTAAGCACTTCATCAAAAGCTGCTCATTTGATATCTGTGCCAGAACAAAACAAGATAAAAAACACAAATATGTTGCAATGAAGTTCCGCTTTAAGGGTATGACACGAGAGCAGCCTGTAGCCCTCTCGAGTGATTTCGAGAGATTACCTAAATGCGCAGTTTGCACTCAGAAAGCTGCCTTCAAACGTAGACCGCATAGGAACCATCTGTCTTGCAACTACGTATTAGGTCTCAATGGAGTCCCGGTTGCTGCCCTATCACGGTGCCACCAGACGTCTTCCGGCACGTATTTTATGCGATATCTTATAACTGTGTTTCTGCTTCGGATTTCCCCCCGATTTCTCCAAATGCGCTACCCCGTAATAAAGTCTTCTGAATACTGTACACTGTTTTGCTAAAAAGCATCGTGCTGAATTTTTTACTATCACTGCAAGACGTTTATTGCACTATTTTCTAACTTCGCATTGGCATTGCGGCTTTAAGGCCTTGTTACGGTGCTTACGTAGCAGATAGAAGTAATTTTCAGTTTATCCCGTCTTTGTCACTGGGCTTCACCAGAATAGTACAAGGTTAACTATCTTGGTTAAAAATTTTCCGGGTTCGAAGATTTCCTCTAATACGCGAATTGTTTATGAGTGATTGCTATTTCGTGGGCTACTTCTTAAATTTGCTAACCATTTTCGGGTTCACCTAAGGCCTGCGCGAACCATTCTTGTGCCGTTGAGGCATGCTTTTCGTTTCCTCCTAAGGGCTCGGGTCTGTGTCGGAGCTCGCGGCATGCGAACAACCGAAGCAACGCGGTTCATCGTAACAGGGAGACTACCGTCTGTGTCCCAACACACCGCTTTCTGGTGGAAGTTCACACGAGAACTGTTGTCTGAATGTATCGCCTGCTTTACGTGTGTCTATAGGTGGCATATATTTTTAGGTAGGTGGTAGTTGTGGCGGCTATTTATCTGTTATAATATATTGTCGCATTTGAACGGTTGCTACAACGAATACGAATATCTCGTATTGTCAATTGTGCGAGTAAGCAAGCGCTCTATGGTCCATACCTTCTGTGTTCTGCGGCAAAGTATTTCCACAAATATTTGCAATAGGTTTGCTGAGCCTCTTTCTCGGGTAAAGTTGCTGGTTTCCTACATTCCTCTCTCATCGTAGAGTGCCACATTTCATATACTGCCAACACAAGGGGAACAACACGAATCGAGTACATTTAGATGCCACAGGCAAGCGCCTAAATGTTCCCCGGAGAAGGAGCGTCTTCTAAATACACGGAAGTGGGTCTAGAAAGTGCCACTTTATAATTAGCCCCGACAACATACGTAGGCGCAACGTCTTTAAAGGTCATGATGTGTATTCGCCATCCAGTACATTGGGGCGACCATGAGTAGCCTTTTCGGAATGCGTGGGTGTCTATGAAGCCTTCGCTACCGGTGTACGTGGGGAAAAACATTTTCTAGAGTGTCCGAGGAAGAAAAGTGCGTGCTCGTTTCCTTCAACTCCCTGGTGACCTAGTACCCATATTAGCTCCTTCGATATTAGCTGAACTTCTACACTGACTCAGAATTTTGCAGGCTAGCGGCGTGATTCTACCACGCATATAGTTTATATAAGCTGCCTGGGAATCTGTAACTATGTATTTCGATGCGGAATGCGTTTCGGCTAGGGCTATCGCCGCTTCCTCCATAGCCTGCGTATCCCCGTTACGAACTGAAAGCCCGTCCACGACCTACATTTGGTGCACCAGTGATATTGTTGATATCCCCGCTACAGGACCCGCAGCGTACACTAAGAAGGATCCTTCTTCTCTTCAATAAGATTCGTTCATCTTCTTGCTTTTCGCCACTCGTCAAGCATGATGATGCTCCGGGTGCATGTTGTTAGGGAGCGGAAGCGGAAGGAATTTGCTCTCCCACTCTTGAGGTATATCTTATCTCCCAGCCACGTCCTTCCTTGCTAATTTAGGCTCCCCCTCTCCATTCACAACATATTCAGAGATATTACGGCACTTTCGCCTTGATAGGCAGACATTCCTGAAGCCCGCTAAGGGTCTCAGTAAACCAGAACAGTGCCACCTTGGAAGGTTACAAACTATGTCATTTATTAATCCAGCAACACTTCACGCCATTGAGCCCGAGTCCTTTTCGGCTCAGTGCAAATATTGTGGCCAGAAAGCAAACCTATACCATATGTTATGGGCTTGTCAACAAAATACCAGTATTGACATAATAAATCCGCTAACGTGGGAAGGCTGGAAGGCGGCCCTGTCCTGCTCGGACCTCAAGGAACAACGAGCCCTCGTCGAAAGAGCACGGGCAGCGTTTTTTACCAACGGTGTTCCTGACTAGAGACCCGATCAGCTTTTTCCTAAATCTAAGCCAATTATCCCTTCAATAAACGTTTTCATCATCAACGTCATAGAATGACCGATCGGCGTGCTCCGATCTACATGCCAAACTTGTATCGATAACACATGCTTGGAGACAGGCTACGAGCATGCACGCCTAAACTAATAACAATGTCCATCTTTTCAGGACTCGCTTACCGCAGTAGCTTTCGCCTCATTTCGTCGTCTGAGCGCTACCCAGCTGCATATACTGCAAGCAAACGCTTTTTGTCTAGGCAAACGTTGCTGGATTTTAAGAGCCTAAACGTTTACGTCCGATGTTTTACGATTTCTGTCGGTCTACTGGCGGCTCTGATGTCAAGTTTTTTTATTACATGAGGTGCTCCGCCGCGATGGTGCAGGGGTTAACATATGCCTGACTGCTGCGCCGGAATATCCAGGTTCGGTCCCAACCACCGGCAGCTGTGTTTCGATGGAGGCGAAATGAAGAGGCAGCCGTGTGCTGTGCGCACGTCAAGATCCCCAGGTGGTCAGAAATGATCCGAGGCCGTCCACTACGGCTCCTTTTTCTCGATTTTCACTTTCCCTCACACGTTCCTTTCTTAAACCATTTTTGTGCTGTTGCTGTGTTGTGTTTTTTGGCGCATAAGCAACTAAGGCTATCATGCACCACGAGCAAGGTGAATTTTTTGTGTGTGTGAAAAAGACGAAAATAAGTGTGTTAAAAACTATATTGTTTAAAAAGTCTCCTTCTTTTAGAAAACTTTGCGATTTTCAATTGCGCTTAAGCTGCTAAAGCCATGATGTGCTAAGAAGAAGGTTTTAGTTTCTGTTGCTGAAGCAAGTTTCATTTTTCCTACAGTTTGTGTAAAACATTTGCTTCCCTTATAAGACTGAGATCACAAGACAAATCAACAAGTTCATCATCATCTAAAATTGGTTTTGGGTGAAAAGTGATGTGTTGTTTGTAGAATTTGGCAAAATATTTTCCTTAGTCTTTCAAGACCTGTGCATGATAATAAAACGTGGTTAATAGTTAATTCCTCTCTGCAGTTTTCGCATCTGGGTTTCTCTTCTTTTGTTAACAGAAAATTATGTGTCAGGTGCATGTGTCCAATACGGAGCCGGCATAAGATTTTATTCTATGAATCGCTCCTGATGCCGGCTCGACTTTCATTCTCTTTAAAATGGGCTTCACTAAGTGTATTCTAATTCCCATTTCACTTTCCCAGGTAGTCTGCCATTTTTCTTTTACTTCGCGATGTACAAGGTTTATACAGTCTTTGTAAGGTGTGCTTATACTCTTTATTTGCTTGTCACAGGCTTTAGCAGCACGTGCGTCTGATCTCTCATTGCCTTTAATGCCCACGCGTAAACCCTTTTTTGGGTGATTCAGATGTAAACATAACATTTTTGTTATTATTAATATTATTGACCACAATGGGGTACGGGAACCAATTGGTTCAAAATTGTGGCTAAACGCAGCTCACGCGGCGTTTGGAGCAATGTTAAACGGTTAGTTCAATTCATGCACGAAAAATGTCTAGTCGTTTCAAACATTAAAACATGTGAGGGTGTCCTATCGACGACCTCCGGTCATTGCAACTGAAACGCAGGTGTAACTTAAGGGGCGTGACAATAAATTGCTAAATTGGTTTGGATGAGAGGAAAGACGGATGTATTCGTCACACGTCTCGATGGATATCTGAGCCGCGCCGTCAAGGACGGAAGGGAGGTGGGAGAGAAAGAAGACAGAAAGAGGTGCCATAGTGGTGAATGCGGTATAATTTCGATCCCCTGTGGACCTTTAACATGCACTGACATCGCATAGCCCACGGGCGCATTTTCACGTGGATACCGCGGTCGGGATCGAACCAGGCTACTCCGGTTAAGTAGCCGGGGTTGTTAACACTGTGCAACCGTGTCGGGTATGACAGGCAGGCTAGTTTTAGAAAACTAAGGTGTGTTTGAAAAAGGGAATTGTCATCACATGCTCAACATGGCATGCGAAATGAGATTGCGATGGGTAAGAGCTTATGCTCTTACATTTCATCGTTTATTGGCGATGGTTGCATTATATTTGTGTCCATTTCTGTGCATTTACACCACATTTGGCGCAAACCATTGCGTCCCCACATAGGCTCGCCAATGTCGTACAGCATAGTCGCTGGAACAAGCTGTACATCGTCGTGCAGGTTGACAGTTTGCGTTCTTTGGCAATAATTGAAATACGCATGTCCCCATTCAAGGCAAAATGTGACCTCAGAGATGCCCGGCTTAACTGAACCACAAATGCGGTTACAGAATTGCAGATTTGTATGCCATTTGCGATTTAAACGATGTTTCTAAAGACTGGCAATAGCGTCGCCATCATCGCTGGAACAAAAACAGCAAACACGGAGGTGATATGGTACGTATTCTAAAGAGCCATAGCCATAGCTCATTCAGTCTGGCAGAGGCATGATTTGCTTTTAGCCCCTATTTGCTTTTAGCCCCTACCCGCTCCGAAGGAAGAAAAATTCAGAAAATTTGACAACGGGCTTCTGTAGAAAAATAGATATATTAGGCGTATGCACTACTCGTTTATTCTAAAAGCCGCCTAGTAGTCAGACGTCATAGTTTTGCATTTAATGAGTGTTGGGAAGGCTTTAATGACTATAGCTTGCCGGAACTCTTTGTGGTTCCTAGTCCACTTATGTGCACTTTCATTTAAGATCGAGACGACCTTGAAGACAGGCTTTTGCTCTATATGACGGGGAAACGTGAGTCTCCTCTTTAACTTTTTTATACTTTTGCTTCAAGAAACCGGGATATAGTTCAGCGTGCTCCTTACGCAGATGGTGCATACATACTCCGGTACCTTAAAAACAAACTGATGTCCACACATTTACCGAAGATCGCAAACTGCTAAGCCCTGTGCGCCAAAATACCATTTTTTCCACCAATCATGAATGTCAACATTGCCGTAACCATTTCGCTCTAAAACATTTCCCAACGGATCTTGTGCAAGCGCATAAAAACGAGAGAAAAAAAGCCAGTATCATCTGCTCAGGTACTAGTTATTTTGTAATGTTTTGTATGTTGTAATGTGAAAGTCAACGACCTACGTTAGCTGCAATTATTCAAGCTCCATGTGCAGTTCAATCGGTAATGATCTAACTTTTCACGCGGCTGAATTTCTCAAGTTCGCAACAGTAAAAGAACATGACAAAATTCCTACGAATTTCCGTGAAAGACTCCAGAAGTGAAATAAAATAAAGTTACTTGAGGTCAACGCGAATGGCCGTTTGTGTGCTCAGTGTTAATCATGAAAACTATATGTGCAGCTATTCCCCGCTGATCCTTATAAGCCTGGTGGCCGCTTCTTTAATTTTTAGTTCTCAATACGCTGCAATGTTACGTTGTTGTCATTGCCTTTAGCCACCAGAGTTTGTAAAACCAGCATTATTGTGTGGTTTTGGGATTAGTTCATTCAGTTTATCTTGAAACGTTATCAGTAAAGTGCAGTTACTTACTGAAAGCTAGGGTGGTTTTGTGAGCAGGAACGCTGTGATGCCTTTACCTGAATTTCCTCCTCTTGACTCCCTCCCAGGTTTGTGCTTCCTTGCTCGGTGCCAGGATAATTGAATTTTGTAATATACAGGTATGGTCTCAAACAGGGGACAAATATGAATCTGTTTTTATTCTTTGAAAGACTTCAGCTTTATAATTCTTACTGGGGAAAATTCATGAAGTGTAATAGACGCTAGCAAGACCTTTGATGCATCTCATAAACCACAGTGCAAAAGCCAGTGCATCTCAATTCGTGACTTATCTTTGATATGTCTGCTTTTTAAGGATGTAATACAAAAATTTCAGGATGCTGAGTTGAAATCATTTATGGTAGGTGACCTTACACTGAGTTTACACATGTCGTCCCATAGCGCTCTGAAGATTGCGTACAAAGTGGCTAGAAGTTTATAGGTAGGTTTTTAGAACCATGTAGCCATGATCTTGCGCCGTTGGCACTACAGGAATCTAAGCCTCAGTCTGCATCGCCACTAGAACCGACATCTCGACCTTCCTTGTTTATGTGAATCAGTTCACGCTATTTTATCATAAACTTATGGCGCCAATTCATGTCAACGGCTTTAGCGACAGTTTCCGAGTGGAAGATTTCCTTTCGTAGCCTATGTAAATCTATCGCCTTCATTTACAGATAGCGATACAAACGGGATGCAGGATTTTGAAAACAGCGATTAGTTGTGACGTCTCATTTCAAAGTAACACATTAAGAGAAGTTTATTACAACTCTAAAACTGAGAATACGTACTGATGTACACACAAAGAGAAGAAGTTGTTTCCACCAAACAGTTTCCACAAACATAGAAACAGTTCGAGAACTGGTAAAGACACGCAGATGTGCTAGATATAGGTCTAGCACCCTACAGTTAAGTACGTTTCCGGAATGTGGTACAATCCTAGTACGTTAAACAATTCATTGCATTTTTGCCAAATAAAACAAATATTATACAACTCAAAATAATATTCGAACAAAAGCATTTCAATATAATGGGGCCAGCATGGTCAACCCGGCCGGCCGGATAACAAAATACCGCGTGCGCCAGTGCCGCAGAAACTGCACCTCCTCATCTGTGTCGATAAGTTCCGCAAGGTGATTCCATATTAGGAAGCGCAGTCTCTTCAGAGCTGGGTACATTGACCTCACAGGCGTGCGGCGTGCCTCAGCCAGGCAGCGTCGCTGCCATAAAACAAACAATGCTGCGATGAAGAACAGGTTGCCAAACGCGCCGCGCCGGCGTCTAGCATTCGGCCCCTTGCGCGCATTAAAAGCTCTCCCTACGAAATGCCACATTGACCATCCTACCGCGCACTGAAATAAAACATGCTGTAAAGTTTCTGTTCCGCCACAGTTGACGCACTGCTCATTTGACACAATTTTCCAAGCGGCAAGGCGTTACCGCGTTGGGAAGACGTCCATTGTCTTTCCCATTCAAAGTCACGTACCTCACTCAGTACTCTAGGGTGAGTCCAAGTGCACCACATTGATGTCGAGGTTTTCCTATTTTTTTCCGACATGCGCCGGGTAGAAGCCATCAGCTCGCTAACACGTGCTGTTGGTGTGCTTCCATCATCGACGTCTGGGAAGCTTCTGTCGAGCGTAGCCTTCATTCGTGCCAACGCCTTATAAAAGGGTGATGGACTCTCGGCTTATGCACCTAGGTGGCGATCAGGGGTAAACGCTCGCCGCGCATTCCCTAGCGAGTATAACAATAATGAGTGCCCTAGGTACGCTTCAGAGTCGAGGAGTTCATTCACCAGGTTCAACGCCAAAATGCGTGTGTTGAAACACAGGGGAGACCAAAGCCTCTCCTGCCTGCCCAATGGGAAGTGCAAAAAGTGGCGGGCAACACGCGGACTAGCACCATCCCAAACAAAGGTACCTGCGAGTGACGCCAAACGGCTCCCCGTGCGCAATAAGGCAGAGGAGACCAAAGCCTCCCCTGCCTGCCCAATGGGAAGTGTAAAAGGTGGCGGGCAACACGCGGACTAGCACCATCCCAAACAAAGGTACCTGCGAGTGACGCCAAACGGCTCCCTGTGCGCAATAGGGCAGAGGAGACCAAAGCCTCCCCTGCCTGCCCAATGGGAAGTGTAAAAGGTGGCGGGCAACACGCGGACTAGCACCATCCCAAACAAAGGTACCTGCGAGTGACGCCAAGCGGCTCCCCGTGCGCAACAGCATTATCGTCAATAGAGCAACACAAAAAGCACACACGCACATTCGAGTTCCCACCGTAGCCTCTCTGGCGGCCAGCAATCGGTTGAATGCCCTTGGCTCTGCTAAAATACGCATTGCTCGGGACACAGCTGCCTCATTCAAAACACGTAGAGAGACCTCCCTTGGCTAAAAAAAGACACCGCGAACTCGCACGACTTCCACAAAGGGAATGGGTACAGGCAACGCGCCTTCGTCACTGCGACGTCGGGAAATATTGACCGGTTTCCCTTCTGGTTTACCCGAGAGAAAGCGGAGTACATCTTTCTGGAATGCCTAATTCCCACAGCACTCCTAGAGCGTATGACAAATATGCGCCAAAAGCGAGGGCATTGATGTTTGCAGCGTTAAAGGCAGCTCCAGAGACACCTGCGTAGGTGTCAGAGATACACATAAAAGTTAAAACACTTCTCGTATCACAAAAAAAAACAAAGAAATGTCGTCCGCGCCCTTAGAAAAATGTGTATGATTATTTTATGCGATATCTTTAAAAAATAGGATCCTAGAAACTATTGACCGTCAATAGAATTCATTTCGAACACACATATGATCTACGTATGACCCCCTTCCGATAATTGGCCACATTTATTCAATACAGTTGTAAAGAAGACAAAGAACAAACAACGCTGTGGCATCGCCATCATCATCGCTTGTCTCCGGCGCCCATCTCTCTCGCGCTGAATCAATGCCCTGCGGCTGGTAATTTGATCCTGCTGTGCCCGAATTACTGCCAGCGCTAGACGTTCGAACCAGCTATTAAATCCACATTTCACTTGGTGGAGGTCAATCTGAGGTTCCCTGTACCCATCTCGCCCTGGAACTTCGCAGCAGAACGTTGACTGCCCAATGACGGAGCCTACTTCATTGCACCTACCTCCGCCAGTCACCTGCTCAGGTGCCCTTCGTCAACGGGAACCCGCCACCTTCAGTGGAAGCAGCGATGACGACGTCGACGATTGGCTGTCCACTTACGAGTGGGTCAGCCGTCACAATAGCTGGGACGACAATCGTAAGCTCAATAATGTCATCTTTTACTTGAGCGACGTCGCTAATCTGTTGTTTCGAAACCACGAATTCGACTTTACTACCTGAGCGAATTTCAAAACAAAATTTTCTGATGTCTTTGGCCGCCCCGCCGTCCGGAAACTCAGCGCGGAACAGCGTCTTCGGTCGCTACTGCAACTGCCCGGTAAAACGTTCACCAGTTACATTGAGGACATTGTTGATTTGTGTCGCCGCATTGACCAGACCATGACCGAGGCCGTTAAGATACGTCATGTCCTCACAGGAGTTGATGACGGCACTTTCAACATGCTCGTCGCCAAAGGCCCGACTACGGTCAAGGAAATCTACGACCTCGGTCAAAGCTACGACGAACTCCGCAAGGAGAGTGTTTTGATTCGCCAGTCTCAAGCATCACTTGCTGAACTAGCCGCGGAGAGGGAGTCATCTAGCCTCTCTGAAGGTATCAAGGCTTTTGTACGTCAAGAGGTCGCGCGACAACTGTCCTTGTAGCCATATGTTAAGGAGTCGTCACCAACTGGCCTTGTTCCGGAGCTTCGCCGTGCAATCCAGCAACATGTATCTGAAGTCGTCCCTAATCCTGCTTCTCAATCAGCTCCGGTTGCACCCTCAATGCCGTTTCCCACGCCCACAATTTCATTGTCCGGCGTTGCGCCACTGAGCTACGCTCCAGCATTCGCGCCGGCTCCTCATGTATTGCGTCGCACGTATCCCAAAGTTACTTCAAGTCCACCTCCTGAGCCAGCATATGCCTATGCTTCGCCCCCTATGCGTTCGGCACCAACAGCTTTTGCTCCCCCCTTGCGTCAGACGCCATCTCCATGGCGCACTGCAGACAACAGGCCTATTTGCTACCACTACGGCATCCGTGGGCACACTACACGATACTGCCGGCGCCGAATAAATATGGCCTTTGCTGCACGGCCTGCATCACCTTATTTGGCCCCCCAGTTCCCCGTTCCATCGGGTCCTCCAACAGCACCCCCTGACCCTGCGGACTCCTGCCTCATCGCTCGCCATCACCACGTCGCCGCTCCATTTCGCCAATGCGCCGACGACCCGCTACTCAGCCGGAAAACTAACCGCCGCAGTTTGCGAGGCACGCACTGCGTATTCGACAGAATTTCAAAGTCCTCGTCTTAATCCCGCGAATGTTACTGCTGTCATCGTTGAAGGTGTTCATACTCTTGCGCTCGTCGACACCGGGGCCGCTGTATCAGTTATCAGCCAAAAACTCTGCCGCTCCCTACGAAAGGTGACTACGCCTCTCGAGGGACTATCGCTTCGTACCGCACCCGCTCACAGTATACAGCCGACAGCTGTCTGCACTGCTCGCGTCGTCATTGCTGCAGCCTTGTACATCATCGAATTCGTCGTTCTCCCCACATGTTCTTATGACGTCATTCTCGGCTGGGATTTCCTGTCCAAGCATCATGCTATCATTGACTGCGCCAATCCTGAAGTAGAGCTTATTGAACCAAGTGATGCACCGTCTGATGCCCTGCTCCACGAGTCGTGTCCTCGTTTTGCGGCCAAACTCCTCGTAGCTCATGACACAACCATCCCACCCGTTAGCGCTATTCTGGTTCCCCTCACTGCTTCTTTTACCACCGCCACTACAGTCCTCTTTGTGCCCTCTAACGTTGTCTGCCGCCGCCGCCACTTACCGCTGCCGTTTGCCGTCCTGGACATGAACAACGGCGCTTGCACACTTCTGGTAGCCAATCCTCATGCATCTCCCGCTATGTTGATCGAAGGGGAGTGCCTCGGCCGCATCGAGCCCGTGGACCTTCTGTTCGCCTTTGATGATGTGTCATTCCCTGTTTGCCAAGTTGACGCCTTGGCTCCAACTCGTGTGGCTTCAGCTCCGCCACAGCGGGACCTTTTTGACCATTCTGTGGCCAGCGCTCTGGAACCGCGCCACCGCGAGCAACTTCTTGACCTTCTACATCAAATCCGCGCCTCCTTCGACATTCCGCAATCTTCCTTGGGCCGCACGACGACCGTTTCCCACCACATCGACACTGGCGCTCACCCATCTCCCCATCAGCGGCTGTATCGGGTGTCCCCAACTCAGCGCCGTGTTAATGCCCAACAAGTCGATGACATGCTGCAACGCGGAGTAATTGGAGAATCCTGTAGTCCATGGTCGTCTCCCGTCATCCTAGTTTAGGAGAAGGATGGCTCCATACGATTTTGTGTTGATTATCGCCGCCTCAACAAAATTACTCGTCGTGATGTGTACCCCTTCCCACGTATCGACGATGCCCTAGACTGCTTGCAAGGCGCACAATTCTTTTCCTCACTTGATTTGCACTCTGGGTATTGGCAGGTGCCCATGGCAGAGGAGCATCGCGCTAAGACCGCCTTTATTACTCCAGGCGGACTATACGAATTTTTTGTTATGTCATTCGGACTCTAATGCCCCAGCCACATTTGAAAGAATGATGGACGTCGCACTGCGTGGCCTGAAATGAAACATCTGTTTATGCTACCTTGATGATATCGTCGTCTTTTCAACCGACTTCCCGACCCACCTGACCCGACTTCGCCAGGTCTTCACCTGCCTAACCCAAGAAGGTCTTGAACTAAACCTCAAAAAGTGCCGCTTCGGTGCCCGCCAGCTCGCAATACTCGGACATGTTGTGTGCAAAGATGGAATTCTGCCTAATCCTGAGAAGCTGCGCGCCGTCGCTGACTTTCCGAAACCGACCAATTTGAAACAACTGCGAAGCTTCGTAGGCCTCTGCTCGTACTTTCGTCGGTTTGTTCGGAATTTCGCAACCATCATAGCCCCCCTTACACAGCTCTTGAAAGGCGCCCCTAACCTCTCCTCTTCGTCGCCAGCCTGCGATGATGCATTTGCGACACTGCGCAATGTTCTGACGTCACCGCCAATCCTTCGCCATTACAACCCTACTGTACCTACAGAACTTCACACCGATGCCAGTGGTGTCGGCCTCGGCGCCGTCCTCGCCCAGCGCAAGCCTGGCTTCTCCGAATACGTTGTCGCCTACGCAAGCCGTGCTCTTACCAAAGCCGAGTTCAACTACTCCGTTACCGAAAAGGAGTGCCTAACAATCGTGTGGGCTATAACGAAGTTCCGCCCTTACTTGTATGGCCGCTCCTTCGAGGTAGTTACAGATCATCACGCTCTCTGCTGGCTCGCGTCTCTCATGGATCTGTCTGGCCGTCTCGGGCGCTGGGCTCTCAGGCTTCAGGAATACGACATCCGTGTAGTGTACCGCTCTGGGCGCAAGCACTCTGACGCCGACGCTCTTCCTCGGTCACCGGTACGTTCGCCTAACTCATCATCCCCTGCTCAAGCATCCTTGTCAGCACTCACCATTGAAGATATGCCTTTCGAGCAAAGACAAGATCCTTGGGTTTCTAACCTGCTAAATATCCTAGGCATTACTTCTGCGGCTATGCATCCTCGGGCACTCCGCCGACAGGCCTCCCATTTTACCATTCGGGAAGGCCTCGTCTACCGAAGAAACTACAATTTAGACGGCAGAAAATGGCTGCTTGTCATTCCGCGCCACCTCCCCTCCGAGGTTTTTTCCCACCATCACACTAACCCGCAAAGCGCTCATGCCGGTGTCCTGAAAACCTATGATCGAATTCGTCAGATGTATTACTGGATGGGAATGTACAATTTCGTACGTCGTTACATTCGCTCTTGTACTACCCGTCAACAACGCAAGATTTTTCGCCACCCCGCTGGCCCTCTCCAGCCTTTACCTTGTCCAGCTCGCCCATTTGATCGCGTGGGAATCGACCTTTATGGTCCGCTACCATGCAGTACCGCCGGTAATCGATAAGTAATCATCGCCGTCGACCACCTGACCCGCTACGCGTAGACTGCTGCCCTTCCCGCGGCGACAGCCCGAGAGGTAGCCCATTTTCTTCTGCACCACTTCATTCTTCGACACGGCGCCCCTCGCGAGCTACTCAGTGATAGAGGTCGTGTCTTTCTTTCCGAAGTAGTCCAAGAGCTCTTCTCGTCTTGCAAGTCAATACATCGGGCTGCAACCGCATATCACCAGCAAACCAACGGCCTCACGGAGCGTTTCAACCGTACGATTGGGGACATGCTCGCAATGTATGTTACATCTGAATCTGGGAGCTCCAACTGGGACCAGGTTCTGCCATTCGTAACGTTCGCGTACAACACTGCCACCCAAGCAACAACTTGTTTTTCGCCCTTCTTTCTCTTATACGGCCGTGAACCATCTTGCACTCTGGACACAATTTTTTCATACAATCCAGATGCCTCTGTCTACAGTGCTTTATCCGATATTGTACAGAAGGCCGAGGAATGCCGTCAGCTAGCTCGCTCGTTTACCGCCAACACTCAAGGCTATTACAAAGACCAGCATGATAGCGATACCCCTGCTCCAACGTTCCTGGCGACAGCTTCGGTTGGCTATGCGTTCCTGCCACCAGCAAACTAGAAACAAAATACCGCAGACCTTATCGCATCTTGGAACGCACATCCCTGTTAACTACATCATCGAGCCAGTCACCCCTTCTTCCGACCACCGCCGCCGCGGCCGTGAGGTTGTCCATGTTAGCCGCCTCAAGCCGTATTACAACCCTCTGGTCGTCTCTTCTCCGTGAGTCGCCAGGATGGCGACTTCTTCACGCGGGGGAAATGTAAAGAAGACAAAGAGCAAACAACGCTGCGGCATCGCCATCATGATCGCTTGTCTCCGGCGCCCATCTCTCTCGCGCTGAAGCTGTGCCCTGCGGCTGGTAATTCGATCCTGCTGTGCCCGAATTACTGTCAGCGCTAGACGTTCGAACCAGCTATTAAATCCACATTTCACAGTGTATTTTCATAATGTATATATACCTCCTATGATTGTCTTACTGATAACGCACATTGACATCATAGTGACTGTTTTCCAATAGTTGGCCACTGCAAGTCCGAAGAATCATGTTTATAAAAAGTACTCATATTTTGTGTTATCATACAACCTATATTTCCAGCCTCAAATAATAAAGTGCATTTCACTCACTGTTCACATGCTTGTAATACTTCGTGAAAAGTGAGACTATCAAAGGAAGAGATGCAAATTCATACCTTCATTTATTGCAGAAACCCTTGACACATAAGCACTTGGTTTACTACGACAAAAATAACATTGTGCTTTCGGTGTACCAGTCATATCAAAATTTATCATGGTGTCACCTAGAAAAGAAATATACATGCTGAAAACCTTCCTGTCAATTTCACATGCTCAGTGCTAGCATCACACACATCTCTCTTCACACAGATACCTCTTTTTTTCACTTATATACTAACTGGTTTCCGACCACTTCCTGTAGAAACTACTGCTTGCCAAACACTAATAGCAGTTATAGACTAATACTGACTTTAGTTGTATTTCTTTTCCTCATCTACTTCATTCGAGATGCAGTTCATCACAAGGGTGTGGCCCAGAAAACAAAGGAGTGAAATTTACATTCCAATATGCTTGCTAAATGATCATACAGTTAATCAATAAACACTCTCATCTGGTATTTGTTACATCAAGCAAAGAAACATGTTGAGAAGCAACTTATTGCTATGTATACGTAATTTTTTATGCATGCTACCTTGAAAGTAATGCCACTATGGTCGTTTCTTGCTGCCGTTTTTCCTACTATGAGTGATGCCTATGTATGCCGTAGCAGATAACATACACACCTAAGTAATTATTGAAGGAGACCAGTTACACCAAGCTTCTAGGTGAATACAAGAGCAGTAATAAGGAATGAATAAGTACATTACAGTTACCCAAAAAAATCTTAGTGCCCCTAGGAATAGTGGCAGGTTTGATGTAGGCACGCTCTTTTCGTGATATGCAGCATGAAGGACAAGTCAGATGGCCTGGTGAAAAATATCTGGTTTGGTTTATGGGGTTTAACAACCCAAAGTAAACCTGGCTATGAGACACGCCGTAGGGGGGACTTCGGAAAGTTAAAGTATTTGGTTTGGTTTATGTGGTTTACCATACCAAAACAACCCAGGCTGTGAGAGACGCCATAGGGAAGGTCTTCGGAAAGCTCGATGACCTGGGGTTCTTTAACATGCACGGACATCGAACAGAACATGGATGCCTTGCATTTTGCCTCCGTAGAAAAGCAGCCGCCGCATACTTGGGTTTAGAAGTTGAGCATCTTAACCACGACGCCACTGTGGCAGGTAATAAAGAATGGCTGCCTCTCCCGTAATCTAGAATGAATGCAAGCATGAACTTGTATAGACTATGTGGTGGCCATCTTTTGTAGTGGCTGCACAATTAAGGTATTGTTAGCCAGGTTGACCAGTCTTCTGCTTTGCCATATAACTCAAAGCAATCGCTTTCCACTACATGCTTTCGTCCTCTATTGATCAAGCTCAGTGCTGCATGCATATGGATTCCATACGCATGCTAATATCATGAGGTGGTCCTATTGAATCAAATTCACTACTGATCTGGTTATACTCAAGTTGAGTTGGATGCGAATTTCGGCAAATTCGGCCAAAAATTAATTTTCAGCCCCAAGCGGCCAAACTTTAGTGGTTGGCCCTTCTAAAGTTGATGGGTTTGCTTGGTTTATGGGATTTAAGATCCCAAAGCAACTCCGGCTATAAGACGCCGCAATGGAGAACGGAATTTTGACCATCCAGAATTCTTTACTTGCACTGACATCGCATTCCACATAGGCTCCTTGGGGTTTGCCTCGCCACCTTAAAAAGTAGCCGCTGATGTCAGGATTCGATCCTGCGTCCTTTTGCACAGTAGTAAAGCACCCTAACCACTGCATCATCCCGATGGGGACCACCTAAATTTGAAAAGCATTGTTTAGTTGGCCATAGAGAAATACTAGTATTGGTCACATATCGATGAAGCCAATTTTGACAATTCAGCGACGGAATTTCGTAGATATTGCATTGGACTATTGAAGTCACCATTAAATTGGTCACATTAAAAATAGGCAGGACATCAATTTAGGTCATATTTGAATGAGCTCGAAATGCAAAGATTCAGAAGGCCAAATTTTGGGGGGGCCACACCCAAACCTAAAAGTCATCGCTGAATTTTTGTACTCAATTTAGGATGGACACTAATTTTGGTGAAATGAGGATGACATCAAATTTTGGGAAGCCAAAGGGCGAACTTTTGGGGGGACATATCTCTATTTTGTGGCCACCGCTGAACTTGTCGTACTCAAAATAGATTGGCGCTACTTTTTTTCAAAGTTAGACGACGTAATTTTGAGGATACCAGACTGGCATGTAACCTAGGCACATTCCGAGACACATGTTGGCCAGTACAAGGGCTTAAAAAGTGGAAATGTCTCATTAATACCCATTCGGCTCCCGCATAATCCCTTTTTTGTGCAGGTACCAATAGTCTTAATAGAGTATTTTTGAGAGTAAGGAAATAAGAAGGTGCCACTCATGCCCGTTTTCTTTCAAGAGCTTATCACCATGTCAAAATCTTGATCACATATGAAAGTAAACCTAAGGAAAAATACCTGTCTTCTTTAAGAAGTCCTGACTGCTACATACACATGCTGAAGAAATATTGCTGCAACGTCCCGCTGCACTTCCTCCCGAAGTCAGGTTGGCTCGTTTTTACTTGTCTGCGCAGACCATGGTACCACAGAGTCTCCGGATATGGCTGAATGAAGCAGCAAGATGACTACATATACATACAAGAACACTAGTCACAGCAGCAGAAAGAATCTCTTTTGAATGTATAAAAAAGGAAAAGTCAAATGCACAAGTAAAAAAACAAGGAGTATTTATTATGATTCCTAAATAGCCGCATCAAAAGAGAAACCCAGAATTAAAAAGGCAATGCTCCACAGAGGAAAAATACAGTAACATGTTTCTGCACTTAACTCTCTTCCATAGTCGAAGATTATGTGGTATATGCAATGGGTTACAATAAACTGTTATACATACATATGGTACTAAAGGAATATATTATTGTCTGTGATGTCAGCCTCCCCCCCCACCGCCAGATACCAAAATATTTCATGAGTTTCTGGAAGATTCAAACGCAACGACGGGAAGATTTTTCACCATTAAAACAGTGGAAAAGAAAACTATAACCTAATTTGACATGTTTGTTTCTGTTAAAATTATATCCACAAAGTAAACGTAATTGCTAGCCCTTTTATTTTTTACTCGTAACACCACATCATCTGCAGTTATAGCAAGGATGGTGTACGCACTGCAAATTCACACAATAAAAGTTAGCAGGCTTATCTAAAGCTTTAGACTGACTGTTAGTAATAAAAAAGAACTGAAACTATTTAACTACCAGTGCACAGGAGACAATATGCTTGTACTAAAACAGAGCTTCACAGATTTGAGAGCCTTAAAAAGCGAAGAAAAAGACAATTTTTGTCATTATTGCCTTTTCACAAACACTACAGGCTGGCCGAGAGCTAGTTTACATAATATACCTCTAATTATCACTTTTTCAGATACATTGATAAGCTCGGGTACACAGGACGGAGCATTCAAAAGATCAGATAGGTGTTGGACATGAAAAGATATAAAGATATAAGATATAAAGATCAGCATGGCTAACAGCCATTTGTCGCTTCCACGTGCTATGGAAGTTTAATGGCATTATCATATCTTAACGAAGGCACGTCATTTTCCACAGCTAAAAATCAAATTTCATGGGGGTTTAAAAAGCCATCTTAGAGCAAAAATCACTGCAGGACATTTCCCCCCTAAAACTCAATCAAAACAATCTATAAGCACATGTCCGACAGCCTCTGGCTTCCTGCACAAAATATAGTTCACAACCCATGACAGAAAAATTTCTTTTTCTGCCATCCATGTGTCGCCAGGGAGAACCCCAACATGCCATTTAAACAGAACGTGTTTTCACAGCAGGTTGTACAGGCATTCATTTTAAACATTACAATACATTAATATTTTATACCCATAAAAGGGCAGCCGCACGCTTATTTCCCTTCGTCCTGCAGGCCTCCCCTTTTGCAACAAACACACGCATGTTTGCAGAACTCAAAAACACACAAAAACCTTTAAACAAAAAATTGTTGTCCAGATAAGATAAATATATTAATATTACTTCACAATGTTCCTCAGTAACTATTTGGCTCTAGGGTTCTTTTAAAGAATTCATTTATTGTGGTTGTGAATAAATTGAGTGGGAAAGTGAATTGCAAATCTTGATGGCTTGCTAGAAAGTAAATATTTGTGTATACGTTGCTTTGAGCAAAGTAAACAGTCTTGTTTAGTCACAAAAATATGTACTAATTTTGAGGCAGTCTAAGTAACCAGTAATGTTTAATTACAGTTAACTGAATGTGAGCATCAACACACACACACACACACACACACACACACACACACACACACACACACACACACACACACACACACACACACACACACACACACACACACACACACACACACACACACACACACACACACACACACACACACACACACACACACACACACACACACACACACACACACACACACACACGCACAGTGCAGTCAGTTATATTACGAAGGAAGAGTGAAAGGCAAATAGCTTCAACATTACTCTATAAATATCAAATGAATAGATTTCTGTCTCAAAATTTAAGTGCATGCTTTCAAATTTATTATAATGCAAGCATAATCAAGAACATTTAAAATATAATAACACTGGAAGCATCTACACCTCTCAGATTGAGTGTTGAAAGCTAATTGCTATGTGTCATTTCAATCAGCCATGTCTGTCACTGAGCTATAATAGCACACGCTAACCCAATTTTCCTCAACTAGAAATAGTGGGTACTGTTTCAATCAAACAGCGCAGTATATCACGTTTCAAGGCACTGAAGAGACCACAAAAGATTTTCTTTAGTGCAGATTATAAGTAAGATACACAAACAGGCCAGTCTGGAGGTAAAAAGCCAGCAAGAATCATATAACACCGAGCTAGTTTGAAGCTTTGCTTCGTAAAGGCTTGTTAAACATGCGCCCTCTATATGCTCGAAGGAAAACAATAAATGCGAGAGACAGCGCGAACCAATAAAGCTTTGACAGTTTTAAAGCAAATTCAAGAATTCAAAAAGCATCACCAAGTGATACCTACCAATCCAATGTCTCCTTAACAGGAAGGATGTTTACGGCAAGACACCTTTGGCTGATAGGTTATACTGCCCCAAATAGTTCATGACGCTGTCTGCCTTATATTCAGGCAGCACTCCTTCAATGGCAGATCAAATCCGGTGCAAAAGTCGTGTGACGATACAATTGTATCAGCTATACTCCGGGCATTATTGACAATTGAGCCGTAAATGCAGTAAAAGAAAGATTTCATTAAATACATGATTCTAAAATATTGTGATAACAAACCATTAATTTCCCTATACTTCACAAGAAAAGCTGCCTCAGAAAATGAACAACCTAGCAGCTCTAGGTTCACATGACATAAGCCACCATCAAACTCGATCCTATCATCTGTTTCAATCCTGACCCCTGTAAGCAAGCTCAAACATCAGTAAAACGAAGAGCTTCCATAGCTGAAATTCACTTTTAAAAATATGTTGCTCCTCTGAGAAGCTTAAACGTTCCTAGAAACTAAACAAAACAGGAGTCTTGGATTCAAAGCTCCAATCCCTTAATTCACAACCAAATTTTACCCTCACCCACTAAACTTGCCGGATTTCTGTCAGCACACCTCCGTTAAAAAGAAAAGAAAACGTTGGGCCTGTACTAACTAAATAAATAATGAATACCCCCTGACCTAGTGAGAACATAAATATAAATAGTACTGCATTGGAGCTCAAAAATTTATTAGAATAAAATAATATATCACATTCAGTACTTACACTTAAAGAAAGCTTAGAAAATAGTATAATTTTACGCGCAAAAGTAAATGCTTATTGATTAGGCAAATAAACCTCCAATTACCGGTTCGATGAGCAAATAGCTCATCAAAGAAAGGCTATAATTAAAACGATAACTAGCGAGTGATTGCACACATCTGATGACCTATAAAAACAGCACAATTTATACGTCTACATCTCTTTTATGCAGAACAAGACCTCTCTCAATATTTGAAGTTGACAGCTATGGCTGCGAGGCCAGGCGGCTGTTTACCCTAAACAATTAGTAATAACCCCGACAAAATAGCGCCTTGTGACCTGAGCTATGTTGCAAGATAATCGGAAAGCGGCCGCAGACAATTGAGGACCAGTTTTTAAAACTTAACTAGGTTATAAAAACTCTGAATGATGAGAAATCTTCCTAGCAAATTGGTCGTGCAGTTTGCAGAAAATTGAAAAATTGGTAAGCACTTGTAATTCAAAAACTGCTGAATTCAGAAACACGAAGCTTTCCGTGAGAATACGCAAAAGATTTATAAGAAAGGAATAAAAAAGTTTGGTCATTTACATTGAGGGTTTCTTGCAGAAATAACTATTTTCTACGCCCGACGTTGCCAAACGCCGCCTCCCCGTCACAGGAGACTATATTAGCAGATCTTCAATGTGCAATCACGTGACACATGGACGCCGTAGCCTTTACCTCCCTCGCACGTATCTCGTGGAGTGTTCTTTTTTTTTTTTTACTCCGTAGCACTACTAGCAGCAATCACGGATTTCGCCGATGTCTGTCCGAAGCCGCTCCCTCTCTGTCATTTCGTGAACTTGAATTGGAGAAAGAGAAGGTGCCAATGCGCGCGTCGCGCGGCTCAGCATAAGGAAGCGGAGCGGCCGCACAGCTGCAGAAGAAGTCTTTTTCTCTCTGTCCATCTGTCTCTCCGTGAACTTGAAGAGGAGAAAGGGAAAGTGGCGACACCCACATCACTCAACTTAACACTGAGGGGGCAAAGCAGTCACATAGATGAAGCCAGTGAGAGAGTAAGAAAGTGAGAGAGGGGCTCGTCTGTTGCGGGCGTTGCGGAAATCACTGGGCAGCGTTGCTCAAGCGTATGTTGCTCCGGAGTGAGCAGTCGTGTGGTCGCTATAGCGTTCTCCACTTCGACATTTCTCTCCTCGCATCAGTCACTACTTAGCCTTCACGGACAGCAGACGTTCACGCGTGGTTCTCTCTGGATCTCGGATCCGAGCTGCTCGGCGCGTCGTGACGCAGCTTGTGCTGACCTTTGCGCCTTTCAAGCGCGTTTTCCTCTCTCTTCTCTCTCTTTCTCTGCCTTCTATTCCCACCCCATACCTTTTGGCCCCAGAGCAGTTTATTGAGAAGGGGTACATTGTGAATATGTTCGTACATTTCTGAGAATGGCGCAAGGAAAGCTGAGGACGCGACGGCGCCACGCGATTGCTTCGCGTTGCTATGAAAAATGTAGCGCCCTCTGGATCTACGGTGCTGGTTCGCCTTGCTCGACGTGCTTAAGTACAACGGTTACGAAGGCAGCAGGATCGGGATTCTACTGATTCTGATATTGCAGCTAAACGGAGCAAGAATCTAGAAGTGTTAATAACAAGAAAACGTGCCGAGCGTGCTCGGGAAGCTCCTCAAGACACTGAGCGTTGTAGTGAAACGGATGCCGAAGAGAAGAGGAACAAACGTGCGGTAGAACCTCCAGGACAACGGGCTGCACGACTGCACGCAATGGAAAGGTATAGCAGGGATAAACAGATACACGCACCTACTTCGCATTCGCATATGCAAATCGGCCGTAATTTTTTTCTTGAGGGAGGCGTGCCGCTCTGTAAATAGGCGCAACGCAGGAGAATACAGAGTTAGCACTGGTTCTGTGCGTTCGCAATATTTTGTTTTCATTCTTTTTCTTCCGGTGGTTCTGAGAGGTGGCTGGTACTCGTGAGGAGACGCAGGTTCAGTCCGGAGCCCGCTTCTTCGCAGCGCGCTGCATGGATCGCTTTTCTCATTGTAATGAAACTTGAGTACTGACCGTAAGCGTGGCAGCACATATATTGGGTAACTGAGCATGAGTTATTCGCACATATACGCGCTCACGCAGATGGAGTTTGGCAGTTGCAGAAAAGAAATAACTGTCAAGACTGCGAACATCTTCCAAGGGCGCGTAAATGTTGATGCTTGGAATTAAGCTGTGAAATTATACAAAATATTGCTATACAAATATACATTGCAAATGTATATAAAAATATACATGTATATTGCAAATATACAAAAACAGAAAATTTTTCGTCGCAATAGTTGTTTCACATACGAGGCGTAATTTAAGATGCAATGGCGGTCCACTAAGCCAAGTACGCGCCACAGAAGCTGTCACAACTTGAGCGCTACCTAAGCTGCCGCTCAGGTCACCGAAGTCCATACCTAATTGGTAAGAAAAAATATACACGAAAAGAAGCAAGCGCACAAACTCCTCTGTACTTTACCGAGGACAGTTTCAAGCTGTCAGTGGTTTTAAAGCGCGCTGTCTACGTTGGTTAGCCTGTCAGATTCTCCTTTCATACCTTCCGCACTCCTAGAAAAAAAAAGGAAGCGTATGTTCGGCTGTGTGCTTTTCTCGCAGGACGGCTAGATGCTCGGCCAGCTCGAAGCCGCACTCTCATGGCCAAGCGCTGATGGCCAATAAAGAGTTTATTCCAGTGAATTGTAAGCCTCCTCATTTGTCACCAACGGTCTTGTCACTCCCACGTGACAATAGCATGTCTGGATGCCACTATTTGAGATTAGAGGCAAGGATTTCTGTGCCTTTGGCATTATACAGGAGCGGCTAACTTTACTTTCTGTTTGGTATCATGGCAAAAATGGCAAGCCAGGAAATAATTTCGGCACGGTGAGGTGCACACTACATACGGTCGGTTTATTCTTACCATGAATAAAATATGCTGTAATATCATGACACATTGCACTATCCCCACCAGACCCACAACTGATTTCGTAATATTTTCTTAAGAACCACGATTTTAAAACTGCGTTGAGTATTGTGCGGCAGCCTCTGCATGAACACCAAAACTCCGTTTCTTAAAACAACCAGTTTAACTTTAACCTGCTTTTTCTTATCTCGTAATACCTCTTTCTATATCGCTTATTTTCTTCCTGAAAATTATAGACCTAATTTCACTAACCGAGTTGAAAGCTTTTCATTTCTTCCCTTCTTCTTGTTTAGTACATATACTACTTAGGCATCACCATTACTGAAGCTTTACATTGGAGCGTACACATTGATCAGGTATGTGGTTCAGCTCAACGAAAACTCGGCTGCTAAAAACATAAACTGAAACACTCAACACTTGATGTCAAACTTCGAGCATTTAAAAGTATGCTCCGACCTAAGTTAGAGTATGCAAGTATTATATTGGACCCACATTGCCAGTACCAGATCAACAAACTTGGGAGGGTGCAAATATTAGCCTTAAGATTTATATTTTTCGCCTACTGCAAACCACAGTCAGTCACTGCTCTACGCATCCAAGCTCAACTACCTGAACTAGCCACATGTCGAAAAATACTGCGCCTCAAGTTTCTTTACATGCTCCGTGAAAATAAGTTGAATTTAGACTATACTCTCTATATCCGACCCCTAGGAAGATTATCAACCCGTACTAATCACTCATTCACCATTATGCCGTACATAACTAGAATTGACCTGTTTCAATACTCGTTCCTTCCGAAAACCATTGTTTAATTTAATAACCTGAACCCCCACATTTGTCATAACACCAGCTCAACTGAGGCTTTCGAGAAAAAACTAGAATTGTATTTCTTGTAGTAATGTGTATGCCTTTCTTCTGTATTTCTTCTTTATTTCCCCACCCTGTAACATCCCGAAACAGTTGTAAAAAAAAATATCAATCTAAACAATGCCTCTTGCTTACAACAGAGACGCTTTAGTACTTTTGATGGTAATATATTTGAAGCATGTCTGTGTGCGACAATGTGATGTGGGAAGCATAGATTCGTGTGCCCGTAGGCAACACAGCAGCTGCGACTAAGTACGCATTGGCTAGGTACGCAGAGAAATCTCTGATCCGAGCCAAAAAGCATAAAATATAGCCGGAGACTGTGGGCTGCGGAGCTAACATCCTGGCAAAATGAAAGCACCACAAAAATATAGGTAATATTTACGCAAAAATACACACAATGGTGAGATCGAAGTAGTTTTGACATGAGATAAAAGCGTTTCAATGTTAATAGCGTGGAAGTTATACCGGCAGCATTTTTAGTAAGAGCATTTCATGTCTCCGGAAGTATTTCAGCTTAATGCTTACATAAAAGAATATCCCATGGCCGGCAATGTCTGCACGGCGTCTGGTTCTCAGGCCCAATGATGCATGCCAACCTCTGCGCCAAAATAAACGCCCCTATAGTTTTCAATCTGCCGTGACTCTTTAGATCAATGTAGGCGTGTTGCAGTAAGTTATTCTCCAATGTCTTAGTACAGCAGAAGGCATAGCCTAAGCTTAATTAAGATTTATAATTTTTCCTTGAAAGTGTTAATATTCTCCTCATCACTTTATTGCTTTCTGGGGATCCCCAATCACTTACACCACCTTTCTTTGTAACTTTCTGCTGGTACAGAAACAATTTTAAGTTAGATATAGCAATTCGCTGCCTGTTCGATAGCTTAGATTTCCAAGAAATCACAGGTAGACATAGCCTCTATAGGGTACTACACAAAGAAACGAAACGACTGCTTAACACAATTACAAGAACCACCTCATTTACCACTGACTCTGATAATCATCATTTAGCTTGCCTCCGAATAACTACGTAGGTTCTTTCCTGCATCAGCCTTGCAATGCGTAACACTGCAAATGAGAAAGAGAATTTCATAGTTGCCTTTTGAGCAGTATGTTACTTATGTCGTGCCGGTCATCATTAAAAGGCAACTGCATCACTGTTCGGGAATTCTGCGATGTTTAAGGATTTCAGATCTTCATAAACTGACGGTAATGGTTTCAAAGCGGTTTTCCGCTGTCATTAAAAGTGATGACGTAATCGACGATTAAAATTCGAACTTCTCCTCACAGCACTAAAGGATTGCGTAGAAATTCGGGCATGAAGTCACGGACGGTTATATTTCTTCTTTATTTTTTACCTTCGTCCACATCCGTGGATGCCTTCTCTGATGCTACCAAACAACGTTTTCAGGCCTGCACTTTTGGTAGCCTTGTTTTTCCTTCTGCAAACAAAGCCGTTCTATACGGGAAACATACTGGAACCGTCATTGACGTCACCATGTGCCCCCCCAACGCTTCACTGGGCTGTGCGGAGAAGCCTGATAGCCGAAGCGGGTTTAGTCGCTATTGGCGCCCTTGTGTGAAGTGTTAGCGCGAAGATATTTCGCATACTTAACCTGGAAGCTGCAACCACTACAGTCCTCGAAACTCATCAAAATCTGCAACCGGTGCAGTTTCCCTTTAAGCTGGCTGTTTAGACGTGTTGGACACCCTTCATCCTCATCGTGTACCTAAGCGAGCACAGTTGCTCTGCTTATTAACTCATGTAAATAATGACAAGATCGAAAAATTGCCGTCATGGCAGCATGCGTGCCTTTTGTTTTGTTGTCTCCTTGTAAATATCCGAAACGAAGATTTAGTTGGCAGAGTTTATTTTATTCAGATTACATCAAAAGGGTAGTTGACATTCTTTCTGGAGCTCGTTGATTCTTCTGGCGTAATACGAGCATTATAAAAATTATGTGTGTATGTGCAAGCAAAGTTCACTCCGTGTTTGTTGAATAATAAATGATTTCAACTCAATGCCTAGCCTTGCAAACAGGCATCAAATAGCAGTGATATTGAGCTCATAGCTTAGAAGTCACGTAGTCGCACCAGCAGTTTGAGGCCCGGGGTGCGAAAGTCAGGAAAAGTATTGCGAAACATCGCGTTTTCAATGCTTTAGTAATGCAACCTGAAATTTTGCACTAAACTTTGATACGCGGAATAAGCAAAATTAGGACCGAGGCAAAATGAGACCGGCGCAACTTTATTAACCACATTATTACATTTCAGCGCTGAATAGAATTATTAGCAGGATGTCTGCCTTAAAGAAATTTTCCTTCTGCTTCCAGGATCGGTTTCGCGGCTGCGCTGGTCGCAAACTCAACGGAGAGCATGGCCTGCTGAATTTTGACGCAGCTCCCAGCTAAGCACACTCCTGGAAGGCGTTTTCTGCCGCGGCGCTGAAACAAATTATGCATATGCAATCACACACTTCGAATGAGAGTAAGCAGAACACATGCTTTCACATTTAAAATTTTACTTCAAGGTCTTCATTTGGAAAAAAACAAGCGTTTAAAAAAAAAACTTTCTGGTGGTAATGCAGGTCCTGCTCTACGAACGCCTAGTGGTTTGGGCCAGTTGGTTGCGATTTATAGAGTATTCAGAATTCAGCACAAAAGAGACACGGCGGCAGGCTCGAGAAGAAACAATACTAAAAAAACTTGTCCTCTCAACTGTCGTTTACTTGAAAAGGTTTACCGCTGTAATAGGTTCAAGATCGGGACGTGAAATCTAACCATGGTTGGGCCAAAAAATGTACATTTTCGTTTAATGATCATGATGGCGTACTAAGGCAGTTTTCGCCGGTCACCCTGATATAAGCGGTTTTTGTTGTTTCGTACTCATCACTGTCATTTTGCAATGTCAATAAATTGTGTTTTACATTGCCAAGCAAACACAACTTTTTTGGCCGCTTGAAGGAGTGGTTTCAGATCGAAATACAGAAACCTGTTGAGCGAATTGCTGGAACCGACAGTTCCGTCGGTACGCTGTCGCGATCGATGTAAGATTATGAATTGACATTTTTGAAGAACTGCGAATAAAGTTGTCGCTACGGCCACTAAATGTATTTCAGAACCACAACTTTATAAAAAAACGATTGGAAGTGCAGTCCCTTTTGTGTCTTGTTTGTTTCAGCGCGTGCGCGTCTTTTTTGCCTCCCGAATAATTTACACCGTGTTTCTGGAAGGTTAGAGTTATACACAGATTATAATGCACTGTTTTACCGTGTGCGGCATCATATTTGTTAATTATGAAAATTTTGTGTTGCCCTAGTAAGGGCAAGTGTGGACTATTTATTTCATTCAGCAGGCTGCGCTCAGTTCTACGCCTGAAAGTGCCGGTCCTCTGCGCCATTAATTAAATATTTACACAAGTAATCCAGAGAAGAGAAAATTCCTCGATATTTAATACGTGTTCTTTACATGCAATCTTTTAACAGTTCAAGGCAACCAATCTGAATTCACTCACGTCGCATGGTGTACCATCCGGCTCGAGACCAATGCGTTTTGGCGAACCTTTGCAGACATACATGCACTTGGCTCTTCCATCGGGGCGCTTCTGTAATTGGGAGCCACATGTGGAGAAAGCTTTTCGGAATTACGCTGTTACATTACAAAATCGCAGGAAGCGCAGACATTGACTTCAACCTTGGCAAATACTAATTACATCCAGCCACATATTGAAGCAGATGTGCTACAACTTGACGCCAGTATTATATTTAAATCCAAATGCAGCACGCTGTGCAGTTGTATTTTCCCCGCAAAAAAAAAAAAAATTCTCAGCCTTTCACCTTTTCAGAGAACTTCGAAATTTGTTGCCGTAGCCCATTCAGCAAGCAATAATAATTATCAGGATAGCATCGCCCATACAACAACCTGCGCAGTGTTATTGCTAAACCTGTTGACTGTTCCATGACAGTGTGTGGTAAAATCAACCCTTTGTCCGAAAATGGCAACGAAAAAACTAAGCACGTAATTGGTGTTGCCCAGCACAGACAAAAGCAGGGCGAATTGATTCAGCGGAGAAAATATAAGGGAGGTGAATATTTTGGTCTGTGTAAAAATTAGGTGCTTTTAAAAGAAAGCTTCTCTTGATTATTTCTTTAACTCATATTTATGTTAAATTCTTTGAAACGTTTGTTAAATGCAGTACAATATTCCTGCTGAAGCTCAGAATAGGATAATCAGAATAGAAAAGGAAAACACCCTTCAGTTGCCCCCAGTTAGTTTGGGGGCAGAGATAGCCGTATACGGAGTAGTACTGCATGTTTATTAGCTTGAAGAAGTGCGATAAAGTCTCATATTACGGTGATTTATTACAATATACTAGCTACTAGTGCGGCTTTCATACTGTCTCCAAAAGATAGCGGAGCCTTTCCACGTTGCTGAATACGTGTGATATCTTCTTTCTTTGCAAAGATTAATTTTCGTAAGCCATACGTAAGGCGAGGCGACTTGCTGTTCATTAAAACATCTTAAGGCTTTCAGCAGCATTAAAAACCTCACTTCTAAACTAGCCTCTTCTTGTCTACCATACTCTACTGGTAAAAAAGAGCGGAGCTGCATTGCATGTTTTCATGTATGTGTATACGTGTTCTACGTACCGGTAATAAGACTAAAATTTCTCAAAATCAAAATGATTATTTAGCTCATCACTTTGAAGCTCGCATCTACGCGAACTGTTTTCGAAAGCGCAAGTCAAGCCACTGGCTTTAAATGAATACAGGCCGCGTAAGCAAAATGCATAATGGAAAACGTATCAACAACCTCAGATATGCGGACGATACCACTTTAATGGCAGAAAGTGAAGTGGAACTCAAGAGACTTCTGATGCACGTACAAGAAGAGAGTGAGAAGTTTGGACTTAAACTGAACATTAAAAAGACAAAGATCATGGCATCTCTGTCCTATCAAGTCCTGGAGCATCAAGGGAAAAGAAGTGGAAGCTGTGACAGATTTTCTCTTCTCTAACTCCAACATTACCTCGGAAGGAGACTGCAGCCATGAAATTAGGAGACGCCTGCTTCTGGGAAAGAGAGCAATGGTTAGCCTTGACCGCCTAGTAAAGAGCAGAGACATTAGTCTGCCAACCAAGATCCGCATAACTCGTGAAATGGTCTTTCCAGTTGTGATGTATGGATGCGAGAGTTGAACTGTGTAAAGGGCTGACCGCCGAAGAATTGACGCGTTTGAATTGTGGTGCTGGCGAAGACTCTTGAGAGTTCCTTGGACTGCCAGAAGATCAAATCAGTCAATATTGTCGACAATAAACCCTGACTGCTCATTGGAGGGTCAAATTCTAAAGTTAAAGCTCAGCTACTTTGGTCATCTGATGAGAAGAGAGGAGTCGCTGGAGAAATATTTGATGTTGGGAAAGGTTGAGGGTCGCCGGAGAAGGGGTAGGCAGCGAACGCGATGGTTAGATGGCATCCTCGAAGCACTGCAGATGAAGTTATGTGGTGTTAGGAAGATAGTGAGAGACCGGAAAGCGTGGCGTGATATGATGGTCCATAGGGTTACGAAGAGTCGGACACGACTGAACGACTGAACTGAACTGAACTGAAGCATAGTGCATAATGTGGCGATGTGGAAGACATGATCAATCTCTGCCCAATATTCATGTCCTCTAGGTTTGCACGACTTGTAACTAACGCTCGTCTCACTCAGTACCCCGTAAAAACAAGGCAATAAATGGTTTTTACAGCTATGCCGCATAAAAAAAGCTGCATTGATCAATCGGCAATAGTGGAGGTAAAAGAAAATTTAATTGAACATGTATATATCATCCTTTGCGATTGGCATGTTTTTATATACTCGTCATGATTTGAATTCAGTTGGCTATAATAATTTGTTATGAAGTGTACTACATGGCATCAGAAATATATTTAAAGATTTCAAACGTTGTGTGGCCTATCGGCTGCAGTACGCTATGATACATCGCTTTCATCCAGAGGCCAGGTTCATGACTACAAGAGTACCGCAGGGCTCTATAATAAGCCCATATATGTAAGGTGGAAAATATTGTGAATTTCGGTGCCTACAAAAGTTATCGTTCGTTCTTTCTTACTTCTTTGTGGAGTGGAATGACCATTTAGTTTCTTTTTCTTTTTACAAAACAAAATGTGCTTCTTCTGGCTCTAAAGTAGCTCTGGTTGCAGTCGATATTTTCTGCTCTATAGGGTTGACAACAGCAGTGAAGAAATATTCAGTGCCCTATCAAAAATGATTTTCAGGCATGTTTAGGATTACCTTATTTTCGTTAATAGACGTGATTTGAATAAACCCATTGCGGAGAATTTTAAAGATTATTACAAAAATGAGTGCTTACTGGCGTTTACCTCGTGCCGTCTACCCAAGATTGGTTGCAGGTTGTAGGCGTTAATCTCCGTTTCGAAAAAGACCATGCCTGTTGGGAGTATACAACGAGGGCGATTAACCCGCTTTTAAATTTTCGTTTTGGCCAATAAAAATTGTGAATTCTGACTTGACGTCGGCTTTAGGGGGTTCTCTTTATTCATGTCCTGTATTCATTCTATGAATGACACTTTCTGTTAGAACTCTAACTTATTAAGACTGGCTGGGTTTCCAAAGGACATTTTGGCTCTGGCTTGCACCTGAATGCTGAACAAAGTAAAGCCTGTGAATTAGCCGGACCCTACGAGTGCTGAAGATTGGAAGGAAAATAAAGCATCGCTTCTTCCCTATGTTCACGTGTTTTCACATCACGTAAAAAACGCAGGAAAGATTTACCTCTAGATATTCTACTTTTGGCACCAAAAAATTTTGTTTCCTTTGTGACGGGGTTGGAAAGCACTCTAGTTATCCCGTGGGTGATAAGCTGAAGCTCTGCTCTGTGAACAATATAAACCCGTGCGCCAAATGTGAAAACGGAGTAGTATGCCATCTTCCGCTCTCCTGTGGCAAGACCGACATGTGCCGGAGAGGCCATTAGTTATACTTTCGCTTAGATGAACAAAACGTCCGTTTACAAAACAGCTTTCATAAAATTGGGCCAAGCCGTGAGAATGTAGTGTCTTTACATTGATGTGGTTTTTAATGAAACCTAAGTTCAAGTTAAGTTCTTCCTAATCAATTGACTGCATGGGTATCAGGGTTCTAGCCTATCAGTAAGAATGAGGTCACATGTGTCAGTGACCTATCAGCTGTCCTGAATCAAATTGAAGTGTCACATCTGGACGAACCTGCGTGATTGAAAGATATTTTTTTTATGTAGCCATTGAGTATTTGTATGTATTTTTTAATAAACGCTTTTTTGCGTGTCTGTGCCAGGGTGTCTAGTCTTTCTTGTCATATTTAGTGCGCTCTGTTTTTTTGTATCTGTTTTTTTTTTTTTTTAAGGATACTGTACAAGTGGCTCCAATGGCTGTCTTCGCCATCCGACACAACTGCTTTCTGATATAGGTCACCACAACAATTACTAATAATAAGAAACTGTTTCCGCTATAGAGGAGAGCCAATTGATCGGCGGGAAAATAGCGAAAAATGATAGCACATGTAAATATTTCATCAAAAGAAACATAGTATGCGAGCAAAGAAGTCCCCAAAAATATACAGACATTGGCAGGACACCCATACAGTGCATGTAATCATCAATGTGAGCCTTCTAGAATAACCATTTTATAAACACGCAGCTTACACCTTATGCCACCCAAACTACGGAGCTTGCCAGTCTTGTACGAAATATAAGGCTTTGAAATAAGGCTGGCCAAAACCCGCGAAACTTCAATCCTTCTCCTGATAACCTTTCACTAATACAGACTGCTATTACTAAGAAAACATTAAAAATAACTGATTGTGCACTGCTACTTAGCCTATTCAAGTCTTTCTGGTCAATATATTTATTCATTATTTTTTGCGCTTTTGATAAAACGTCGTGCCTGTTTTTCTTCCCTCTACGCCGACCGTTGTTACTATCACTTACAATTCATAGACAGTCCATTCTTAGTCTATATTCGATATTGCGCTTCACGAGATAACGGCAAGGCTCTGTTCTAACATTCAAAAAATTATTTCTGAACTGTACTGTGTGCAATTTCCTCCGATCCTTAAAGTGCATATATTAAAGTTAGCTTTACCGCACTATCGTTGTATGTGTCGCTGTTTTGTTTGCAATTGATTGTGAAAAAGGCCTGCTTCAGGTATACGGTTTTCCATTTTCCCGTACTGCCCAAGTTTTTCTTGCTCTAAAGAATACAAACAAAGTTCACCTCTGTATTTTTTATCAACTTGCTTTCTAAAAACTGCACCACTATTGCGCCGTAAATTATGTTTTGACCTTTTTTTATTCAAGGCTATACTATCACCAGACAACTAACTCAAGGCCTGAATCATGGCTCCTTTGGAAGTGGCACTTGCCATTTTGCCTGCATATAAGCAAATAGCAGACGTAACAAGATACCAAGCCCTGTCATGTTCAAGAAATTTTTATCAGTGGGCTGAGGTTATATAAGAAGGTAAAAAACGTTGGAAACAAGTACTTATTCATTGTGTTATTATAACTCGTAAATGTCTCATTGCAGTGACTCGACTTTTCGCAGCTCACGTCTGCCAATGTATACAACTGTTTCTTTAGGTTTTCTGCACAGATTAAAGAAAATAAGACAGGGAAAAACAGTTCTAGCGGACAATTGTTTATTCGCTGTTAGGTATTAGTGTTCTTATTTATGTCATCGCCCCATCGCTTTCTAGTAGGTCAGAAATGTTTAAGGCCGAGTCTCAGTGCATATATGGCGCTGTTAACATCTGGACGCTTCCTAATACATCGAACAGATGATCACGGAACATGCTTCGTGGAGGCTACGTCGGACTTCCCACACGACAATCAGGTAGGTTTCGTAATACACTGATATGTCGTGATCTAACGGCCTGTTGTAATTTTTGAAATTAAAATTATCCATATTTAAAACGCGGTTTAAAGATGTTATTTTTGTTTACAATTTTAAGCAAACAGTAAATAAAAGTTTCATTTTCAATGCACAGCTCCGTTCGAGGAATTAGATTGTGGAACAGGCTCAGTCACCTTCCTACAAATGTCATGGGCTCGCTCTAGCGCATACCAGCATCGGGATGCAAAAAGGTTCTTTCTCCATAACTTACTCTCTCTATCGGACGTGAGCGCTCACAGTTTGCATCTCTCGGACGGCGTGAAGGAAGGGGCCTGGAGGCTGCAAGAAGAGGAGCACTGGTTAAATCGAACAGGGCGCCCATTATATCAGGCAAGCGAGAACAACGCAAAATGTTTGAAAACTAGACAAATAAACAGAAGTAGATATATTTATGGTAAAATGGTGGCACCGCAATTTTCCAGCCACAGGAATTAATTGTCCTGCGGAGGTTTGGAATGAGTATTTCGTTAGTCGGCACGTCATCGCGAGGGGCAGTGCAACATAGCAGTGAATATCGATAAAATCTCAACACCAGCTCTTAGTCGCAAGCACATTTTAGAAAGTTTATAAAGCTACTCCGCCATTACAGATACATGTTCCAATTATAATGAGAATATCTAGCCGACATGGACGCACGTTTGCGTTTTAGGGTTCAGTGTCTCTGAGAGACTCATGCGATGAGACTAAAATGAATATAGGCGTGCGCCTGTGATCTTAAGCTTCTTTCGATCACTTTATCTGCGAATTTTTTAATTTTTTTTCACTCTGCGCATATTATCAAGTGGTGGTGACAATTCCAAAGAGAGCGAAGAGAGAGGCTTGACTTTCCCTGAAATAAACTCTTTATTGGGCTTAATAGTGATCGCAAATGATATAACGCAAACAAATACGGCAGCGGCGGCGATAACGAGAAACGCACTCGTTGGTCGCTGAAATATGACTACCCGTTGCATACGGCAGTGCTCAATTTAAATCCGGCGCAACAACATCGAGATGAACCAGCAAAGGGATGCCAGAAAAATCTCCAACGATATGGTAGCAGTTGTAGCAGTTTCATTCCAAAATAACCAGGTGCTTGCCGAGCAAAAAAGAAAATTATCAATCCGCTTTCGTGACAACAAGCATGAACAAGATCATTCCGTGCACTACAGTGAGTGTGATTAGGCCGCACGCCGACCGCTGGCGAAAACAGCAAAATGAAGAGTTCGAAGATTGCTGGTTATGGACCTTATATTAATTTACTAGTATACTACTATGGAGCCGATATTGTGTAATTACTTTGTTTTAGACTGTGCGCCCCGTTATTACATCCAATTTCGCAGTTTCCTTTCAATACACTCAATGCAGGCCGATGTTCGATCTCACATTTCTATTTATGAAGCAGTCGGGTTGTCTTTTTTTTTTTTTCATTGTGATATCCTCTCTTAAACATTAGATGAAATAATATTTTATACCCAATTTTCTCAATTCTCTTCTGCGAAGGCACCCATGGCAGAAGTCAGCATTAGGCCTCTGAACTAACCAAATGCTTTTGATAGGTTTTTAAATTGTTGATGCTTTTGAGCGCTCTATGCAAACTTATCTTTTGTAACTTATCTTTTTTTATGAAGCACTGCTGGCAGCAGTATTTTTAAATAAATAAAAATAAATAAAGATAGCGGCCACTGTCCGTCATCTGCAAATATAGCTTGCGTTGTTTCTGATGTCACTCATAAGCTGCGGTCAGCAAATAATTGCAGTAATTTTTGAAATAGGTTGTTGAAAATATGTGAGCACGACTACACTGGCAGTTTGTAATAGGTAGTTAATTATTTATTAGGACTGCGTTGCACTGCGACTACGTGGCCAGCACTCTTCGACCGCAGGAAAAGAGCTCCACCACTGAGACAAACTTATGAACTAAATATTTTTTTTTGAGAAGCAAGCTGTCTGATGAAGCCTAATAAGTTTCACATGCAAGCGAAGAAACTTGTGTTACCTCTGACATTGACTTGGTCCTGACAGGCATTAACGTGCCAAGATAGGAGCAGTAAAATCAACTTCTGCGGAAAAAGCAATGGCAATGCTGCTCTATTGAAAATATTTTTTTATTCGTAGGAATACGCAAAATATTTGCTTTAGCACGAGTTAGGTATGCTCCCTCTTTTCACTAGGTACGTTAACATACATAGGGTTGTCTTACTAGAGACATCGCTCCATTTATAGCGGTAGGCGACGAGGTCTTTCAACAAAATGGCAGTTCGACTTGATTACCTTTTGTTTTGATTTATCTGTACCATAAGAGGGCTTCAACTGGAAGAATGAAATCATGACCCCTTTGCATGTTCTTCTCACGAGAATTGAGTGAAAGCTTTTGCCAAAGAACGCGTTTAAGGTAAACAAACGAATGAAAAAGAATATTTTTATAAGCTGCTACCAAACCCCCCCATCGTCTATATCTATATAGTTATTGGACGGCAATTTGTCTTGGGTGAGGGCGACATAGGTTCAGAACCTATATTTACCAGAATATAGGCAAATGTTTCTACGTTTATCGTCGCTTTGGCAAGTCTAATAATCTTTTAGTTCAGCCTTGAAAGTATTATGTATTTTTGGAATGAAGGAAGGTTAATTAAGACCTTCGTTGCAATTTTCCCGCAACAAACACAGGAGATAAAGAATGCCATGTCCGAAGCGAAGCGAAAAAGATTGTTAACGTAGCACGCTGTGGGCTACTGATATATCGCAATCGACTAACGCCCTGACCACGTCTTCTTATTATCTTCTCGGTGGCGCTTAGGAACCTCCTGGTGGTGTGTTTTTTTAGTTATTTGGTTGCTTCAAGGGGACTTCAGAGACACGAGGGCAAAATCCAAGTATGACGATAGTAATGGCTCTGAATTAAAAATTGCTTACTTGTCTCAGCTGCAGCCAAGAAAACACAAACACCAAGAAGTAATGCTAGAGGCAGCCTCATTTCTCCACTGTATCAGCAAAGCACGAGATGAAGGAAATGCGCCGTATGCCGACCTAGTGGCCTCCCGTCAGTCCCTGCTGCAAAATAAAGCATGGGGAACGGGAATCAAAACAATCTAGTTCGGCTGCAAAGGCCACTGCGCCATCAGATAACTCCCAGGGATAAGATAACTAACGTCCCTCAGACGCTTCCGAAACAATGTGAACAACAGCACCCTGCCATATACAAAGTTTCTTGTACGAACGCCTGCCCAGATCATCCGCAGAACAGCTAATTCGGTGTATCGCAATCAGCGATAGATAAGCATGCCACATGTCTGAGGATTGTATGGTTATAAACTAAGTGTACATCTGTCAATAAGCAGCAGCAGCAGCAGCAGCAGCAGCAGCAGCAGCAGCAGCAGCAGCAGCAGCAGCAGCAGCCAGATAATTAGTTTACTTCACTCTGTTGTTTCTGGAGGCGTAATTGCAAACACGCAGGCTAAGATTTTCCAGGACTGCCAAAGTATGCCTGCTATAGACCTCGGACATCATAATTTGTGCTTTATTTACAATGAATACCCGAAAGAAAACAAAGCGGCGAGACGAAGATGCTTAAAATACATAAGTTTTAGGCCCTGAAATAAATAATACCACAGCCGTCTCCGCACGAGAATTTACAAGACACTTCGGACAATGCAGCCATTTTGTGTGCCGGCTGCGGGGGGTTGTAGCAGATGATACTTAACCAGCTAGCCGTGCAGCAATTGCCTTATTTAAATATGCGCTGTCAACTGCGAATTAATTAGTACGGTACTCCTTGGGGTCGGAGAATTGTGCACAATCACTTACCGCATATGGTAAAAGGCAAAATTTCTGAATATGTACTGCTTATAAATTTTATAAACAAAGCAATACACCATTGCAAAGATAATTACAGCATGAAAATACCTGTACTGGGTGCCAAGCGATGGTCAATGATAGCGGTATTTGAACTTTTTCGTAATACCTGCGCTGAAGACTGTTTCGATTTACGTGTGCGCCCTGAAATGTACGAGCCCCTGGCTAATGGGTTTGGTCGGCTTTCATAGCTAGCTTTACCTAATTAGTCTGTCACCCATCAATTTGTGTTGCAATCAAAATCAGCTGAGGCTGGGTGACGTGCTTCAATTAGATTAACCATACAGCAGATACAAAAGTGCACTACTTGAAATGAGGCTAGCAAGTATAGAATGCGTTCGTGACACAGGTATGTGGTTTTCTTTCGTCTTTATTTCCTTAGTTTCAGGAACATTACAGGCTGGTCGATTTTTCAAATGTGAACTAGTTCGCATGTAATTCGCCTAGTTTAAAACGCCCAATTTTATCTCTTTTTTAAATTTATTGACAAACACTGGTACGCATGGATGAATTTTCAAAACATCAATTATCTGGCGGATAGGATTACCAAAATACTTTAGGATAGGTCTGATATGATCAGCATGACGAACGGCAATTTGGTGTTTCCCCACGCTGTGCAAGCCTAATAGCATTAACAATCACACGGTACGCCGTCATCATTGTCTAAAGTTAAGAACTGAATTCCATGTGAATTTAGAAGGAAATATTTGTGCAACTTTTGCTGTAGGACATTTAGAAAGAACATCTCGTCCCAACAGTTTAAAACGTCGTTAAGGGTATGGCGCGATAGTGCTTCGACGCACAAGCAAGCCTAATGTTTTTCATCCTTAATCTTAAGTTGCTCTTTTGCTTCTTAGATATTAAACATTTGCTTTACACCTCGATGCTAGCCATCAGTGAACACTGCCTTTTTGTTCTGGACAGTTTATCTTTGACCGCATTTTAATTGCCTAAAATATTTCAAATTTTTCAATTTAAAATTATTCAATCTCTCAGTTACAAACTATAAATTTCTTTCTTAGATTCACCAGTCGTCAGATTTTCCTTCTGAGGATCTTCGTCTTTGAACCTCCTTTTTGATTAGTTCATAATGTCACAGAAGCCAGTAGAACTAAATAGGTCCGTATAGTAGGCACTAACACTCAAGCACCGGCGGACAAAGGCACGGCTGGTGAACCGACTCGTGAACGAGCTCTCCGAGCGAAGTAGAGAGCGCGCACCAGTCTCCCGAGCTCGACCACATGACGGAGACAATAAGTGATTACTACCACTGCGGGATTGTCCGTCCCAGTAGAAAAGGCATCGTCCCGATGCCGCGTGGCGAGGTCAGGAAGAATCGCAGGGGCGATGAATGTCAAGTTCACATGGGTAAGTAACACGCAGTCAAAGGAAGAAAAAAATCACACACGTGGCTTGACCTAGCTGCCGTGGAGCGACTTAATCCTGGCAACGGGCACGACTTCTGATTGTGTCCGTGGTCGAGAATGAACAGTTCCTTGCGGTATCACTTCATAAGTGACGCCGCTGAGTTTGCCAACACTTAGTACAGGCCAAAGTAGCGGCGCAGAAGCTCCTCCAAGTGACCCCGCTGACGAACAGGAGTCCACACTAAAACTTGAACGCGAGGGTTGTAAATTACTTTCCTATGACGGAGGTTGGAGCGTTGAGCATCATTAGCTTGCTGAGTAAGAACTCTCAGTCTAACCAGCTGGCGTACAGCCTCAGGGAAGAGACGAGCTCGTGCCAGTCTCTAGAGCTCGACCACATGGCGGCGCCAATAAGTGATTACATTGCGTCGATATAATTATACATTTATTAATTATAATGATCTCATTACCTTTTCACCTCCTATCTCTCACCATTCAGTCATCAATGACTAATACCACAAATTACCATGGTACAATTTTGTTACGCAACCCCGATTATTTTCAACGTGCGGTGCAGGCAACAATTACAACTCCGACCGGTTTTCGACTGAAAGAGATATATAAGATATAGGTAAATAGTTTCATGTTCTTTGCTTAATTCTTTACTTAAAATGCAGGGTGGTTGTTGATCAATCAAAAATTGTTCTGCGGGTTGCGTGTCACCGCTCCCCATGGTAATGTTTGAAGTTGCCTAATCTTTTGCTATACTGGAATGAAGCAGAACCACTTACTTAAAAGTATTGGAATTTTATAACCTACGAGAGCGAGCAAAATTGTGTAAACGGTGTGCACTTCGGCTGCGTACCGTGATACAGATAAGTAGAGTCTACCGTCTTTGCTCCCTGAATCTCACGGGGAGGACCTGTTTGGACCGGTGAGGCTCAAACGGCATTTTTACACTATATATCCCAAGCACAAATGCTACTAACTCGAACAGAGTGTACTGGGGTCTAGTTTTTACATCGTTATTCTAAAGCGTTATTGTGTACATTAGACAAGACACAAAATAGAAGCATTGATAATGAAAACTATCAATATTATCAATAGGAGAGGTAATTTCAAGAAACAGTGATTCTGTGGCTGGCTAATTTCTAATCGCTTTCTTGCTAAGCAGGACAACTTATCGAACCGTATGTGCTGACGTGCCGCTAGATAACAACGGTACTCCCCCGAGTGTCTTGAAAGCAGGTGCTCCCACAAACGTCCTTGGCAATGCATCAACACCGAGTGTCGAATGATAAACATTATTTTTGCTATCTACTTGCATAGAAAATTTATTTTCTTTTATGTGAATGACATCACTAAGACATTTTTGTTATTTATGAGTTCAGGGCAAGCTCGCTCCTTCTTGCATGCATTAATTACTAAAATGCCTTAAGAAAACAATTTTCACGTATGGGGCATGAAGTGGTATGTGAAATCACGCTCGATGTAGTTATAAAGTCTCGACTTAGCCAACCTATTCGAACAAGCTTGAATGCCCCTAGAGTGGCGTGTCTGCCTCAGGCTTCAAGGGTATATCTAAGGGAAGCGATTAAGTACATTTATAGAGACTCCCGTATCAAACTACCAGCAGGTAGGGAGCGCTCTTCTAGAAGCACAACATGCCCACCTATACACCAGATTTTTTTGACGCTCTCGGGCGCGGCCATATTGTGCCAATTGGTGCGCGAGGCAGGGGGGGGGGGGAGGGGGGGCGTGCCTGCGCGATAGCAAAGATTAGCTCGCCTTGGGCTGCTAGAGAATATTGCCAAATAATTTTGCACCATTCGGCTGTGTAGGATCACACTTTTTTACGCTCTCGTAGAGTTAAAATAGATGCATTATCTATGGCATTTAGTTTTACATTTACATTACTGTGTTGGTAAGCATGCCACGGCCTTTCTAACTTTCTAATGTTTTCGTTCCAGTACCCTAGAACCGCAAAAGACATTTTCAATTGCTTCACGCATTAATATGGCACATATATAATTCTGGCCAGTTCCAAAGCGCTCTTCATGCTTCCTGCCAGCCATAGCGAATCTCATCAATCAGGTTGCGTTGTCGCCGGCGGGTGGTGCGCCGGTCACAGAAACAAATTATCGCTATGTGCTCATCTGAGTTAATAAGCTAATAGCAGGCAATGTTTTTGGCGCATTTTTCACAAACACGGCCACATTGAGATCGTTTTTTTATGCTTGGAAAATTTTAGATAGCAGTTCATATGCATGATACGCCTTTTTAAATACTCCGCCTACATGGCGTATTTATGCAAAATAAAAAAAAACAGAAGCAAATAAATGCCATTTGGAACAATACTCAATTTGCATATGGTATACAGAGTTTAGAATCCCATCGGCAATGGCATCGGCTATAATGCATTCTGTACGGGAGTGCTCTGAAACTTTCATCAACCTGGTGCTCTTTGACATTTAGTCATATCGCATTTGACAAGCGCCTTCCGCTTCTTCTTCGGTGAAGAGCGGCTGCCTCCGCCGTACGTGGTCGAACCAACGTCTTCTGCCTCAACAATCGAGAGTCCTAGCCACTGACCCACTGTTGTGGTGCAAAGCACTGTTTCAGTATTCTTAAATAGTCATGAATAAATATTAACAGAGTAGGCAGATTTCGCGGCTCCTGCAGCCAGAAAACGAGAGCAAATATTGTCACGTAGTGGTGACAATATTTTATTTCGAAGCTACTGGTAGGTTTGAAAGTGCTGCGCAGCGGTTTGGTCCAGCTTCATAGCCTGTAATGAAATTGTGTTCAGCTGCGTCTCAGGGAAATACTTACAGCAAAACGATACTACGCTCAACCGTTTTCCATATCGACTTTTCTCTGAAATACGGAAATACCAATTTGGATTGGTGACGGCTGTGCTTACATTCCTGTAAAGGCACGGTAAAAGAAAGCTGGACTACTGGGGTCTGAACTCACGTGAGTTGCCTAAGCATCCTTCAGCGTGAAGACCCCGAACATGTGCCTTTATCGCATGCGAAGGGCGCGCGCACGCACGCACGCACGCACGCACGCACGCACGCACACACACACACACACACACACACACACACACACACACACACACACACACACACACACACACACACACACACACACACACACACACACACACACACACACACACGCACGCACGCACGCACGCACGCACACACACACACACACACACACACACACACACACACACACACACACACACACACACACACACACACACACACACACACACACACACACACACACACACACACACACACACACACACACACACACACACACACACACACACACACACACACACACACACACACACACACACACACACACACACACACACACACACACACACACACACACACACACACACACACACACACACACACACACACACACACACACACACACACACACACACACACACACACACACACACACACACACACACACACACACACACACACACACACACACACACACACACACACACACACACACACACACACACACAAAGAAATAAAATGAAATGCCGGCGCAGTACTGCGTATAAACAGGGATTTCCAGCTCGTAACCTGCATGGTAGGCTACCCTCGGATATAGCGTCAACAAGGAATTGCTGTACTACAAATTGCTGCAGTATACTCTAGATCAGGGCAAACGATGTACAGCACGTACTTATACGCCCATATGGTAGAGTGCGTTAAAAACAGAACTAAAGAAAGCTTGTTCACGACCGCGTATTGTACACGAGGCATCCGCGCCACCTGCAGTCCCCGGGCACGCGCGCCCGACAGATGGTGCTTTGTGTCAAGAGTAGGAGCGCGCTAGCAGCCTGGGTGCGAGGCTAACAAAAGCTATTGTGCATATGATCTGCAATGATACTTGCCAATTAGCATTAACGAGCATGCTCCTCATTTTCCTTTTACGCCGACAACAACAGATTATTTGGAGAATGGTGCTTTATTTCTATCGCTTTATTAAAGCTCGTAATTATTTATAAAGCACATTAGCAGCCTTGGCAATTCGACACAAATGCTTGATCAGTTTGTGAGTCCTTATTTATAAACAACGAACACAGCACGCGTTGAATTGAATTTGGTTATGTATATATCAATGCACAGAGAAAGTTTATATGGTGACCTGCATACACGACAAAGTAAATCTAAAGAAACTAAGATCCAATCAGGCCAAAATGTTTACAAGGAGCTCTAAAGTAATGTTTAAATAATAATCAATTATACGTACCCGACAGTTAACATCTGTGGTATAAAAAAAGATGCGGCAAGGGCTCACGAATCCGCGAGAGTTGCGCTATTGGCAATATGTAATAAATATAAGCATTATAACCAAGCAATCAAACAAAGGTGAAGCAATTGCAGAGGAACTTTATCTTGAGAAAAAGTATGCAAAATATAAACATAGGCCACGTATTTATGAACATATACGCTTCTTTATCACGAAGCACGGACAATCTAGCAATGCTTTCTAATCTCAGATTGTAGCACAAAAAACATTAGTGCTACAGTTCACCCGTTTGTAGGAGCGTTTAGTAATGTAGCAGACATAACTTCTCGAGCTGACCTCACAAGTACCTTTGACAATGAAGAAGCATTACCGACTCCCCCGAGTGGACTTGGTGTTCTGTTTTACGCGATTTCCGTTCTTAAAATGAAAGCAACTGGTAAGTAAACTTACCAATTTATTAGGGTCGAATGGGTAGAGACGTGATTTGTATGTCCCTAAAGACGCTGAGAACTAACTACAGGGTTCATTATTTCAAGAGGAAAGGTAGTGCCTGAGTGAAGTGTGCATTGTTTTATGCCGCTTTCTTATCGTCTGGAAACCCAGCCTACGCTAGCAGGCTGTGTTGTGAAGATAGCTGAGATATTTATGGACTGACCACTCTATTGAAGTGCACCTGCTTGAAGACTTCATTATGCTTATGTTATAGAATGAGGGGGCCATTTTTTCGTTCAGGTGCCGGATATTTGAGAGCTTTCCTCTAAAGCCTTAGTGCAGTTTAAGCAACATGCAATTGACGGGCAGGCGTATGGAAGCTCAATTGTTCACTGCATTTTCAGTTGTGCAGTCGAGTCTCTTAAGTTATCTGAAGGGGAGAGAGACTATGATGCACAATAATTTTTTGGCAATCATTGTTTGCATTTCGCTCTGTTGTATGCTGCCCTGCAATATAGTTGCCGAGGTGCGTGTCAAGGTGAAATTTCTGGCTTTTTTCCCTCTACGCTCACCATGTGTACATGGGAATGTATATTAAAATTAAAATTGTAAACGAATGAAATTCATTAGTTTGTATTGGCTTTCACAGTTCTGTTTACTGGAGGGCGGTAAGCACTATACTGACGCCTGTGTTCAAGAAAATGAGTGGGTTTAAAAAGATGCACCCGGATTAACTAACTAAACACAAAGTGTTGGAAATAGCGGAAATATCGCGAAATGGGTGCTTAGGATATTTAGGCTTCATGTTAAATTTAGATGCGAAAGCTCCTTTAACACCACCTTTTCACTCAGGGAATTTTCGCCTTTAAGAGACGGAATCAAAGTTTGTATAACGGCGAGCATACTTAGTTGATGTGCTTTTGAGGTAAATGATGGCGCACTTTCTGTCTCAACTTAACGTGGGCATCTCAATCTTCACTTAAAAATGAACGTCATACAACTGGAGTTACGTATATTGTAGGTTAGAATCGAAATCGGAATCCAAATTGTAAAACAGCACACTGAAGCCTAAACAAGAAATAAATTTTCAGAATCGTGATAAGAAATCACTGACGTATTTTTTCATTGCAACCCCGAAAACGTCGCTGCCGACTTTCGTGCGGCACGGGATCCTAAACCATGGAGTAAACCCTGGGCCCATAAAAACTGGCCAGTATCCTAACGACATAATCATGGCGTTGTGCCTCCACAAGATATAGAAAAAGCACTTAACTGTGAGCCACACATGCGTTTGCGTACGCTTCAGTCATCGATTTCATAAAACATAAGACGCTTCTCTGCGGCGTCCTCCGTAGCCAGTCACAGCCACACCAGTGTGTTGAAATTAAAGAGCGATGAAAAGGTTTTTGGCAAAACGTTCCTAACAGATTTTAAGGTCATTCATTGAAGATGCGAAAAAGAAATAAAGGCAGCGTTGCTATAGTGTTTTCTTGCTGTAGCCCCCCGAAGCATATCTGTTCTCACCACCATGGGTTGAAAATCTAAGCTCGTTGGCGTTTTTCTACGTTTAGGTTATATCCGCCGCCTTATATGTCTTCAGGCAGAGCCACAACTATACTTACAATCCAATTGAGAGTCCTAGTCATAACGCAATATAATGGCCATAGGCGTTTTTGATGCCTCAAGGGATATCTTGTCTCAAATATTTATTTATAAATTTTATATACTGAGGTGGGTAGACAAATGAATTATATGAAAAGATCCAACAGTTTTTTATGAGTCATGAAAACAATACTTGCGTATGCTTCTTCATATTCCAGTCCTGTTCAACAAATAAAGGAGACCATTTACGCCTGGTGCAATACAAAAATGCGGCAAATATACTCATGGCAGTAGATGCAAAAATTTATAACATACCAACAGTTGCGAATGAAAAGCAAAATCATCATCATCATCATCATCAGCCTGACTATACCCACTGCAGGGCGAAGGCCTCTCCCATATTTCTCCACTTAACTCAGTTTTGTGCTAGCTGCATCCACTTGACGCCTGCGAACTTCTTAACCTCATCCGCCCACCTAGCTTTCTGCCCCCCCCCCCCCTCTTCCTGCTGCACTTTCCTTTTCTTGGAATCCAGTTTTTTACCCTAAGCGACCATCAATTATCCTCTCTTCGCATTAGATGTCCTGGCCAGTTTCATTTCTTCTTCTTAATCTCCGCTATAATGTCGGTAACTTGAGTTATTTCTCTGACCCACTCTGCACGCTTCCTATCTCTTAATGTTACCCCTACCATTTTTCGTTCCATAGCCCTCTGGATTGTCCCCAACTTAAGTAGAAAAGCAAAATAATAAAGCGAAAATATAGAGCACTGAAAGCCTCCATTTTAAAGGTGCAAGATCCAGCCATAGAAGAGATGCTGGAGATTATATCTACACTAGTGTAAATTTGGAACAAAGTAGAATTATTTTAACCAGCATAGCGACATCGTCTCGCCTCAGAGTTCCAAATATCTGAAAGAAACTAAGCTTCAAAGCCTAATACACATTTCTGCAAAAGATAAAGTCATCGGTGAGGTATAAACGTGGGAAGTAATATAAAGGGCTTAAACTAAATGTTGAGAACGTGAAGAGAGGTGAGAACAAAAACTATAGGTGGAAAGTTGAGGAACAAGTATTGCAGAGTAAGTAAGGGAGCGACCGCGAGTTATCGACATCCTTTACGAAAACAAGAAGTCAATATTAGCGTATAACCTGAGTCATCATAAGAGACAGCGCAAGGTGTAGGTGAGTAGATTCTGTAAGAATGAAAATCTTCCTGTAAGTGAAAGAACAAATGAGCTGATATGAATAACAAGACTCTCAGGAAAAGTTGCTTAAAACTCGGTTCAGAAAGGGGTGACGGGGAAAATGTTTTATTTGCCCTGGACTGATTGCAGTAAGGCTGCTCTTTTTGATAACTGGTGAATATTGCACTTCCTTTGCGAGAAATTTTGATTTCTGTCTAGTGCCAGTAAGCACCATAACATTACATTCAACGAGCAGCCTATTGTCCATCTCAGGTAAAACCCTCTTCTCACGTGTTTTGCTTGTGTTAAGAACTCTTGTAAACAGCGGATCAGATGAAGTGGGTTTTCACACCGATATGTTTTAGCCTGAAACACAGAAACAGGTGCTATCTCAGACATTCTCTTGCAAAACAAAGGTTTCCAGTACAGCTGCTATTGTTAATATTATCTAGATGATTGTTAACCGTGTGTTTTCGCGTGGCTCGAAGAAACAATAATCTGGTATCTCACGCAGGTTGCCAAGTGGTGTGAAATTATCGCTCTCATTGAAGTCCTCATAAATGGGGATTTCATGTCATGATTTTCGCTATAACGTTCGCATGAAATGCAACGTTGCGGTGACCGACAAAGATTTGGGCCAAATTCCTTCGTATAGATGATACTTGCACAGTGGATTCTTGCGCCGAAAGAGAAAAAAACAAAGCGCACTAAACTTTGTGCGGAAGCCAGCAGTAGGGCGTACTTGTCATTTCTTCATTCTTCGTTTGATCTGAAAAGTTATTTACTCAGAATACTAAGAAATCTTACCCACCAAATATTCTACTGCAAAAGAGGAAATACGCCTTGTCTGTCACGTTAGAAAATATTCAGTTTTCACGGCCAGATCATCCACGGTCAATCGTCCTAAATCAAGGAATCAAGTATTACTCGCGAGTGGACTAGTGTATTTATATAATACCACCAGTACAGCACGGCTGCATTACTTAGGAGCAGGGCAATTTACAACAATTAAAAAAGAGCAAGAAGCATAATATTAGAAGACTACAAAAGAACAGATGTAAAAACATTGTACTTAACAATTTTCTTGTGACAACATAAAATATTGGAAGGTTTGAAGGTTTATTAAAACGAAATACAAGTCAATTATAAGTGCATAAAAAAGTTTGTACAGTAGGAGGTCCCGAAGTAAGACTGTCTTGGGGACCTCCCATCAGAAATACATGAGTATAAATACACAAGTGCGGCAGAGGATCTAGAAAAATATATAATCAAATTGAAACCTATTAAAATTTCGGCAATGAATAAGTTACACAATAGTAAGCGGGCGTAAGTTTTCAAACAAGAAAAAAGAAAAAGAAAAAAATCAATCAAAGGCATACATCAGGCAAAGCACAAGAACATTATGAAAAACACAAAAAAAAAATATCAGGCATGGAATGGGCAAAGAATGGATGCAAAGATAATAAGAACGGAAGCGAAGAGAGATAAGTATGTTCACAATGACAAACACTTTGACCGTTTGCTGTCGGAGTGGGGAACAGAAAATGCGATTAAGGTAACCTTAGGTAAGGTATGAAGCTGAATTGTTTGATGGATGTTTTTTTAGTAGAGTGTAGAAAGCGGGTTGCGAATGGGCTGATTTAACTCGGTAATGAATTCCAAGTTTTTATGGCGGAGAAAAAAGCAGTTTGTTTTCCGTAATTTGTGTTTACTTTTGGTAGTAGCAAATTATTTTGTTCAGAGAATCGAGTGTTATTATTATTAGCGAGGAAAGATTCAGAGAAACAGAGAAGTTGGCAATTATCATTGCGAGCGCGGTAAATTAAAAGACCTAACCTAAGAATAAGGAGGCATTTCAAGGGAAGAATGTTTAGGTCAGAGTAAAGGCGTGAAGCAGAGGCGGTGTATGGGCTGAATGATATAATTCGAAGCGCTTGGTTTTGAAGATGAGAAATACATGATAAATGGCATGATTAGGTATTACCTCATGATGATATGCAATAATTAAGATGACTGTTAATGAAGGCATAATATAGGGATAAGAAAACATGGCTTTGAAAAATATGTCTAGTTTTTATTAACACCCTTATTCCAAATGAAATTTTTTTACTGACAGATTTTGTGTGTAAACTTTAGGTGACAGTCGAGCATGATGCCGAGAAATGTAACGGATTCGGAGGCAAAAATCATATGATGTCCCAGACAAATGTGTGGGTTCGTGATAATTTGCTTTTGATGAGTGCGGAATATCATGAAGGTAGTTTTTGCAGGAATAAGTTGTAGCATGTTAATGATATGAAGCAGTGTTCTAAAACAGCATAATAACGAGCATATGAACACAGACAAAGTACTTAGTGTAGGAAGGTATATTAAAACTAGGATCTTGATGCACTATTGCTGATAAGACCATTCTTCAGTAAGTGCGCTGTTTGAGTCAGGAAGGAGAGATTTAAACGTTTGTGTCGTCTATTGACCTTGTTCTTATGAACCCAAGCAGAGCATGTATTGTTCCCAATTATTATTTATGAAAATTTACCTATTGCTTTTTGATATTTACATTAGTGTGTAGTAAACAATCGTAATATTTATAGAAGTGGTTATGTTTTGGCAACATTATTATTGACAGATGTGTATGGTAGCTGGCGATCACTTACCTTCTGGAAGCCATACGCTGCTAACAAGGCTGCACGAAGGGTTGTGTTGAAGCGTTTGATTATCGCCCCCCCCCCCCAAAAAAAAAAAAAAACACTAGCTTTACCGTGAACCAAGGGGGAAACTGAGAAAACGAAATCCGTCTAAAAAAGCTTCCTTTCTCCACTGTTTCAATTGACGTCTATGGCCTCTGCTTATTCGATTAATCAGGTGGAATGCTGCATACAGCACACGAGAAGCATACAAAACGGAAACTCTTTCTTCTTGGCTTGCAGGATTTTAGGATGCAGCTCTTATTCGGCACAGTGATTAAGAAAAACAATATTTTTATTAATAAGTACTAATAATTTATTAATCATTTTTTAATAAGCCGCCTTTCACACTAGTTTCACTAGTACGCGGAACGCAAAGTAAATCACACCGGGTCATTCTCTTCCACCTATATTTCTTGCAACTGGTCCGCGCGCGGCCTGCTAAAGGGATGAAGCTCACATCTCATTTCTTTATTAAGTGGTAACTTAGTATTTCATTTCCGTAATCATCACATATTCTTCTCATCTCGCCCCCCCCCCCCCCCCCCCCTCCTCCCGCTTTTTTTATCACGGCAACCCAAAGAATTTCCTGAGGAATACATCGAGGAACAGAGAAAAAAATGGTGTCGCTAGTCTCAGTACTGATTGCACGACAAGCTTCTTCTATTTGGGAAGCTATATGCAGTTTGCATTATATCGTATCGAATGCGCCCAATCGAATCCACTAATATACGAATGGCAAAGATGCGTCAGCTGTGTCACCGAGATGTGGTTTCATACTCGTTCTGGCTGTTACTGTGGCGGAAACTGCTGCTCGAAGTAGCTTTCAGACTGCGGTGGGGAAAGGCAAGGTTACCCTTGCCAGTAGAATTCGTGTTCGTAAGCAAGAAGCCTGTTTTCTGTGCATGAAATCAGCTATGTCGAGGCGGCCCATGTGTCTACGCTGTCAAAACACTCAAATTTCTGCCGGTGCAACGAAACTAAAGCTCAGCATGTATCCATTCAGATATTCATTTTTACCGGCATTCCGGGTACCATATTCTTGTACAGGGTCGCTGTCACTGTTGTGTAATGCTTTTAGAACGTAGATGCCTACGACGACAGGACAGGGTTTTTTTTTTTCGTTCGGACTTTTTGTAAACCTCGTTCATGGTCTCAGCCTCAGTCACGCGTTGTGTACGTCACTGTCAAGGAAGCACAACAAAACAGTGTGAAGTTTATTGCAAGCACTGCTTATCAGACCCAACTGCGAAGTTAGGGCTTGTCGTCAAGTCATGTCAAATGGTAGAAAAATCGACGGGGGTGAATACGGCCAGGTGAGTTTTAATTGAAAGACAAAGTCAAATAGAGAACTGCGCATTTTAAAACATTTGGTATGATAATATTTTCTAGCTACGATTGTAATGTTGTGGTTAAGCAACATGAAACATACTCTGGAAAAATGTCCCTTAAGGGTACATTAGTCATTTAACATCCTTACAACACCCATGTTTTTTCGTGAAATGGGTGTTCTTATTTGTTCGAACCTTCTTTACCCCCACTCGGGATTTTTGGAGTGTTGAAAAGGTTCATTTAGTAAAATGCACCCCTCCAATCTCCAAGGGTGTAAGGGTGTTTTAATCTTTTTTTCATTTTTCATTAATTACGAAAACTTCAGGATAAAGGGAGGGATCAGCGTGGACTTCGTTTGCAGAATGACGAAGTCTGTTCAAATAATTGTGAAAGCAGTACAAATGCTGTCACGGTGCTGATATCATGTGCTCTTTACTACACGTTCAGGCGCTCATTTTTTTCTTTTTGCAAACGGTTGTAAGAATGAAAATAAATACAGTATGCGGGGTTCAGTGTCCATAATTAGGCTATATACATCAGTAACAGCCAGAGAGCGTCGTGCGTAATAGAGCAATCCGAGATTAACTTGTAATGCACTACACATTGGCATTGTAAACATTACATCTTGGTAGTATCCATTCCGGCAGCCTTACGAAATCTGAGAACTGCACTACGCCAGCCAGAGTCCATGCATCGGATATAACCTCAAGCCAACATTTTCATCCACCCCGTTACCATCGTATCGCGGGCTCAGAGTGACGGCGCCAAACGGAGGGTGCAATGCCGTTGCGGAATTAAAATTTGTCCAGTACTTGTTTTGCATCCTGACGATCTAGGGAGAAAGTTGCACAATACTGTAGGCGCATTGTTAACTACATGCGCAGCTCGTAAACATTACTGCAAGTTACTATTTTATTTGGCCACATAATTAACGCCTAGACCACCAACACTCTACCTCACCTTACGGCTTTCCTGCCTCGCATGACCCCACTACGAGTAGCAAGATGCGTACATCACTGCACCGGCACTTACACGTATTCAGCCACGACCTGCTGAAAAGGCCTCGGACGAGAGCGTTACGAGGCGAGTGGCCGTCGGAAAATCGGCCTTCTTCCGCAACTTCGCAGGAAGCCCAGCTTGGATAGAAGGCACCGTACAAAAAAGACTAGGGCATCGATCTTGGCTGATCAGATCCAAAACCGGAACGGTTCGTCGACACCTTGATCACAAAAAGCCAGGTGCTGAATCCTACCCGACGGAAGATCCGCTATTGAACGATAAGACCAGCGGACCAGCAGCAAGCACAATTCCGGCTCCTTACATGATCGCGACACCACAAGCGGAAGCTTCGCCTGAGGACGATCTGCCTACAGCGCCCCACTCCGAACATGGAGAAGCTGAGGCCTGACAAAATGACTGCGCAACACAACCCTGCGACGACCAACAAAACGAGTCCAGGCATGATCAAGCTCTGCCAAGGCCTCAACGTGAACGTCGTCCACCCAACCGAAACGGTGACCCAGTCTAAGGAGGAAGGGGTGTTGTGTACGCGAACCGACGCACTGCCACACCGCCTCCTAGCAAACGGACGCACGGCCGCTTCAGCTGCAATGCCTCCTTGCAGCTGCGAGCCGGCCCCTTCGAAGGAACCAGCGGGGGTCCCCCCTGCCTGCGCCGACGACGACGCGCGGACGTATCGAGCGTTGCGTTGCGTGCGTGCGTTGCCTCGGAACTGGACCGTCCTGGGATCATGTGCGCGACCAGGGCATGCGAAGCAATGCCTTCTATAAGGTGTATCCACACGACGGACCACGGACTGGCCCGCGGACTGATCACGTGGTGTCGATCGCGTATGGTCCGACTAAGTCCGGCCCGCGACAGCATCCACACGGCGGGCCAAAATAGCAGCCGACAAGCCGGACCACGAGGCCGGCCAAAGGTATACGCTATTTACTTCGCCGTTTCGCGATGTGCTCGTTGAACACTGCCTCCGATTTTTTTTTTTTTTTACATTATTTCACACTGCCAAATTTGGCGTGCATTTCGGCAATATTCAGGTACGGCCTTCGTCTATAGGGGCTTCATATAAACATGGATGGATGCACCTGTGCAGCCCTAAGAATGTACCTGAGTTTAAATCGTTCCACTTAATCCGTTTAATTACAGACGCAAAGATGAAGATGATCAATAAGGACCACACGCGGACGCCTTAACTGAGGACCGAACTTAAGCCGCGTTCAGACTACGTGCGCATCCGTCGTAAGTATCTATCGCAGTGCGCATAGCGGCTGGAACTCCCGTTTACGTAGCTTGCGACCGCGCATGTTCACACTGGGCCGTTCGGTAAGATGCGTTCTTTACGATCGGCCAATCACTGCTCTCAACATGGCGCCGGTTAGCGAGCGGCTGATAGCGAAGGTCTGGGCTCTTCAAACTCAAAATGAGATGTGAAAGAAAAGACTGGACACACAAATAAAATACGAAAAAGAACAATGGGTATATTAACAATTAACCACTCGATTACAAATACACTTCGTTTCGCACACGCACGTTCGCACACAGTTTTCAAACGTCCGCTCAGCGTGCTGACGCACCACTCACTCCGCACATTTCTTCACGCGCCCGCTCTCGTTGCCGACGTACCGCGCACTCCTGCTCGGTGTCGCATGATCGCACTCTCACGCACCAAAACAGGCGTACGGTCCGCCTGCATCCCTGCTTTCGATTTTACCAGTGCCCCGGAGCGATCTTGGAGACGGGCCGGGGCGGTGACTCAAAAGCCGTACTACTGACACCGAACAACGAGCCGGGACGCGCGGCAGACACGGAAACGAACACGGAACCTCGTCCCCCCTCAGAAAATGCTGTTTTCTTTTCTATTTTACGGTGAGCTTCTTTCAAACTTCGACGAGTCGGCACCAGCTCCGTTCTGCGGCCCGACCGCAACGTCGCCCCGCATCGACCTTTCGCTGCAGGCCAACTGTTCCCTCACTTGTCAACGCAGTCGATGGGCTGCGAGAATGCACGGGAATGAAGCGGGCATCCCCCGCCTCCATAACCTCACTTTTCTAAACTAGAGGAAACATTTGCTTGTTAAGACCTTGTTCGCACATGAAAAAAACCGATTGATAAACCACTTACTACTTTGACTCAGCGCACTGGCAATTTGCAGCCAGGCATCTTTTTGCACTTCTCTGTGCGATTTCAGCTACTCGTAGTAGAGAGCCGGCCTCTGCCGAACTTTTTTTATGAGAGGCTGATAATTCCACAGCGAAGATTCCGCACTGCACATGATCAAGCTGCGGACAGACGCAATCACCGACACAGGCACAATCACTGACACAACACCAATAACACCGGCGAGCCGAGACACTGCAGCAGAGTAGGAGCGTTGGATCATGTCGCCTACTAGCTGGTTTGCGCGCGAAATCTGGGAAGACCGGAAGCCCCATGACCGGAAAGGGAAAACCGAAACAGCTGTGCGCATTGGTCGCGCGTAACAGACGTATCTGTGCTAGTCGTAAAAGTCGCGGGTCCTCCGACATTTACGCCCACGCTCGGTGCGGACGTTACGCATCTTACGCTCAATGCGACAGCAGTCTCAACAGACACATTACGTTTTTTGCGCTTACGCTTACGATCATTACGAAAGATACGTGCGTTGCGCACGTAGTCTGAACGCGGCTTTAGCCGCAATTAACGCGAATAGCAGCTCACCACTGCTGCACAGCACGCAACCGTTGCATAACGAAGCTGCGGTTACAAATATCCTAATTATTTATAACACCGTGCGTGGAGCCGCTTCCGACTCGGGCGGTAATAGCGTGCTCAGGCATCGCCCTACCGCCGCGACGAGGCGTGCTACGGCAGCGGCGGATATCTCTCGCACTAGCGTGCGTAGTGAAACAGTATTTCCTAGAATAACAAGCCTGACATAAAGGCGCATCCGAACTGACCACTTCGTGAGAATCACTGTGATAACAAGCAAGTTTGTGCATAACAGCTGCCGCAAGTGTAGCGCCGGCTCACCCGGCCTTCTTGTACGCTATCTCCGCTGCTAATGCCTCGCCCATATATTGCCATATCTCTTTTTTTTTTTTTTTTTTACAAGACAGTCAGTAGACCTTTTTTTTTTTATTTTTTACAGTGGGCAGGCCATTTACAGCAGTGCTGATCAAATCGAAAGCACCGTTCGCGGTGGCTTCGATTCGAAACAATCTAGGCTTAGTGACGACTAGGGTAGAGGTGGTATAGGCGCGGCCAGTGCGCGCCGTCGTCTACCGCGCTAGCGGCGGCACCACTCCGGCAAACTCGTGGCATTTGTCGTCGCACGTGTTCGTTTGGGAACTTCTCTTTCATGATGTAACTGGGGCCCATGTTTTTTGACACTTAAACAAGCCATTGTAAAACACTTGTCCGGGACGTGACAAGGCAGCAGTACGTAGTGCTGCACGTACCGTGGTACGCGGTACTCGAAGGCTGCATAAAAACACCGTCGTATGCCACTCTAGACACTGCCTATGTTACTTGGGGCTCTTCAATACATGCTCGAACTGCACTTTGTTGATTTGGGCGAGCTCATGCGCTTTCATCGGGCGCAAACACGCCTCCTCTGTTCACAGACGCCGCCAGGTCCGTGGTCCGCGGTCCGAGAAAAATGCCCAGCCATTTTCGCCCGCTCCGGTCCGCGGACCTGGCGCGGACCTCGTAAACCGGAAGTGGAACGTCACGTGACGCTTGGTCCGCGGACCAAAATAGGTCCGTGGTCCCTCGTGTGGATACACCTTTACAGGCGCTCGCGCTTCTTTCTCTCCTTCTCTTCCCCTCTCTCCTAAAGCACAATAAAGTGGTCTCTTCCCAGCAACCGAAACAAGAGGTTCCTCGCTCACGGGGCTCCGACGCCCTAAACATAACATGTGGCATCACATATTCATTTTCAGATTCTAAAACGAACATTCAGTTAAGCTCAATTTCCATCTATCAGTAGTTTTTGCGCTCCATGTATTTATAAAACTGGAGGCCGACAGTCTTTCTTTAAAGCTCCTTGTTACCTCGTTATGGGCGCATATGAGAAAGCGCTTTGCTTTGTAATTAACTATTTCATGTTTTAATGCGGGCTTGCGGGCTTGATCACATGGAGCGCTGCATGAAACTAGGGCAGCTTAAATTCGATAAAATTGGGTAGTGTCCGATTGTAGATCTCTGGAAGATTTCCACGTGTCCTATTAAAAGCATAACACGAGGCATGCTCTTAGCAGGACACATGTAAATCATCCATAGATCTACAATCGGACACTATGCAATTTTAACCATATTTAAGCCGCTGTCATTCCATGCAGTGCTTCATGTTAACAATGGACCCGTACTAGCCCCGAAACGTGGTTTTCCCTTTTTTTTTTTCAGAAGATTGGAGCGAGTGTATGCTTGTTTCTGCAGTGATTAGCCGGCACCTAAAGCAGTTTTTGTGCAGACACACTTTTCTTGAAAAGCAACATGCATTCCAAAAGGTCCTGATAACTGATATCTGCAGGGGAACAATTCTCAAAAGCTTTCCCCAAAGGGGGAGAAGGAAAAAGAAATAGAATATTAACAGGACAGTGAACCATACCTGCCACTGTGGTTCACTGTCCTGTTAATATTCTTTTTTATGTCCTTCTCCCCCATCTGGATAATGTTCTTGAGAATTTTCTTTTTGTGTGTGTGCAGTCGTGGCCGAGCGGTCAAGGCGATGGACTAGATATCCATGCAGGGTGTTTTTCTGGGCAAGTTGGTAGTTGTCAACATTATGGTATCGCAGTGCTGGCTGGCAGATGAGAACAAAATCAAAAGCATATTTAAACCCTTGCCAGTGATGCCCGCTCTGCCCAGATGAAGGCAAGTCCATTTGTTGAAATGTTGGCTCAACCTGCGAACTGAGGCTTCACCCCTCTACTATTTTCCAGCGCTCTTTCATAGAGTGTAGCAATCTTCTTCCTCTCATTCTACATGGACAACTTGTAGTGTAACTTGTATTCGTTCGTCATTGCCGCTTCGTTATTTTATAGCAATATGTATAACTATGTACTAAATACCTTATTCATTCTTGGTAGTTGGATTTCAGCCGAGACTTGTTTCAGACCACTTTGAATATTATGTTGAGCATCAGTGTTCCTTAAAACCCTGCATTAAGTGAATGAAAGGCAACATGTGTGGAGAGGTTATCATTGATGTAAATGTGAGCAGACAGAAATGGAGCTTCTCATGGCTTCTTTATTCATGTGTCATTAAATTGGAAATTGTTTAGCACTCTCATAATAAACTTTTACTAATGGATGGCTACGGCTGTTGCAAAAGCTGATTGGTATTGAAATCGTGCTAAAACAAATCGCTAACGCACTATTTATCAGAGGTGAGAGTTGGAAGAAAAAAACAACAACCCTTACTGCGATTATAGATGAAGCCACAGCTGGACTCAATTGCTGTATGAAGCTGCTATAACATTCCTAGCGAGCTAATTTGTGTGGTACCAAGAGCCTGCCTATTAATATGGCCTGAATATCAGTATTCTATAATTAAAATAGATCAGAACAAAATGAAGGCAATAAACTACATAAAGTCAAAGGAGACTGAAGAAGCATTGAGGGGCAGCCGCAGACTGCCAGTGAATGTTTTGACAAGTGAACATGTCAATGTTTGAGCAGTGGTGTAGTTTTTATTTTTGCTTCCCAAGGACTAAGGCGAGTAGGGAAGGAATAAAAAGATGCTGCCTTGGAGATGGCCTTATATTAACTTGGAACTTGTGATCCCATATTCTGAAGAAAATAAAAACTTTGCAGCAACAAGATGAATAGGTACAAGATGAATAGGTGGTCCCTTAACCTGAAGAAAATAAAAAATTTTGCTGCAGTACTTCAAGTGCAGTGCATTGTACTCGATGAATAGGCACAAGAAGCAGGTTGGATGTTCGCATGTGTTTGTAGAAGAAAACTGATGATTTTGTAAGTGAATTGCCATGCCAACGTAGCTGCCAATAATAGTAGGTACTGTGAGAAACAGATGGCATAGAAGGCAGGGAAGAAAAAGACGGAGTTTCTAGGAAGGCATTGCTGACGAGTCTGGAGGGAGACATTAAGGAAGGAATAAATAAGGTAGAAAGGAAATACTTGAACAGAATGAATTATGTTACGCCGCACATGCAAAGGATGAAATGCCAAAAGAAAAGAGACAAATGCAATACAAAGTGAGAAGCACCAACAAAAGTTTCAAAAAGCAATGCAGCTCATACTGTAGAGGGGGGAACAATTTTGAAAAAGCAGTTGATGAATAGAATAGATGAATAGAAGATCGTTTGGAGCGCAGGTCATCCTTTAACGCATAAAAAAATTATATATTGACATATTAACAGGAGTTTACAGGGAAACTTGGTAGACTTAGTAGTTTCTGAACAATATTCCCCTCTGGATACCTTCACCACAACTGCAAGGTATGAAAGAACCAATATATATATGGTGTGGCTTGGTAATACACCTTTCCTCTCATGCACACATATACTGGGTTTCCTTAAGAATGTATTTCATTAACCTTAGTTGCCATTTTTCATGTGATATTTGGCAATAGCAGCATCCCCTGCCATTCAGTCGAAAACATGAAGGCATGCTGAAAAAATTTGGATTTCTGAAAATGTGTGGCAGCCACTTAGCAGCGGATGCAAAAGAGCAAGGTGTCTGTGTTTGCAATGTCAGTGCGCGTTAACTATAAATGGTTAGAATTTTGAGAGCCCTCCACTATGGTGTGTCTCATAGCCTGAGTCGCTTTGGGGTATTAAATGCCCTAAACCATAAAGGAAAATGTTTGACATCAGTGTGAAGTGACTGAACTGAAAACATTATACCATTCATAGACTCTGACTACGAGGCCACTTCTTGCCTGGAACATCATTACAACTTGTAAGTGTATAAAATTAAAGCAAAGCAATTCGGGAGAAATGGCAGTCTAGATCACGCCGTGCACTGATGCAGTGAGGTTTCATTGCCACTGCACTATCATGCTTTACTCATGAAGTGCTCCCTTGGCAAGGGTTTACTTAACAATTTGATATTATTCAGAGAAATATAGGAACAGATGCCTACTGCGGTCCTAGTTTCTAATATATGGCTGTGATTTGCAGCACTTCCTGAGTGGATATTGTAATCATGCAAGTATGCTGCTGCATGCAGTAACTGTTGCAAGTTAACATCTCTCCTTTGTTTTGCCTTTTTTTTATACTGGTCTCTTTGCAGTTCCTGAGTGACTCAACCTTATTAAGAACGATGGGCTTATGGCAGTGCAACATGGACATGAAAGTGGTTCTCCAGGCTGATGCATGGGTATTGCCCCAAGACACAAGAAATGTGAGTAGTTGCAATACCGAATAAATTAAAAGATTGAGTCATGCACTTTACATTGTTCATAGAAGTAGCAATAGTGGACCGAGCAAGACTGGGCTCATAGGCAGCAAGTAGGAGTGAAAAGTGCTTTATGAGAATGATGAGTGTGAATAAAAGCTTATATTGCCCATAGTTGTTTTAGGCATTGGTATATGATAACTGATCTGATATTGGATATGTCTAACCTTTTCGAGCATATCCGATTGGGGATGGGGAACATCCAGAATTTGGCTCCCTGGACCCCCAAATTTCCCTTCATCAGATACGACCAAAGTCGATTTTGATATTAGCTTTAACCGAAGGTGACAACTTTTGTGTATAAATGATGAGTGATACCTTCAGTGATATCACTACTGGGTGCACGGTAGAAGTAGGTGGTAGGATAGAGAAGATACCGGTAAGCTGTCTAATGAGTCTAAATATTTGATTAAGAAATGCCAAAGTATAAAAGCTTCCAAACCAATCGACAATAAAACTGGCAGAGCTATCAAAGGTAATCAACACGTACAAAGTGTCCGAAATAAGGAAGTATTACATGAAGAAAATTGAGCATGTTCTAAAGAACGGGCAGTCTTAAAACGGTGAATCTATGTATCATCCGAAGTAGTCAGGACAGCAAGATTGGCTGTAGTAAAAAACAATCAGACGTTCCCCCAGTGACGAAGAACGAGATTGAGAAAGTTTTAAAAACTATGAAAAGGGGGAAAGGAGCTGGGAAGGATCAGGTAAAAACAGATTTGTTGTAGACTGGAGGGATACCATGCTAGAAAAGCTAGCCACCCTTTAAGTGTAAGGCCTGGAGTCATCAACAGAACTGGAATCATGGAAGATTGTTAACACTATCCTAATTCATAAAAAGGGGAAGTCAAGGACTTGAAAATTAAAGACCGATCAGCTTACTATCTGTTCAATATAAGGTTTTACTAAGGCAATTGCTAATAAAGTTAGGTCAACCTTTGACATTTGTCAAGCAAAAGATCAAGCAGGTTTTTGGAAAGGGTACTACACTCTACTATCGATCATATTCATACCATAGCAAAACATACATTTTTGTTGGTACATCTTCTAACTTTACCAGTGCTGCGATAGGGGACAGAGGGCAGGAACGACAAGTGCTACTAACTGAAGATTATTTGAAAAATACACGGCTATTATACTGACAAAAGACAACCAGAAGTTCATGTGCTACTCCCCCCCATCCCCCCCCCAAAAAAAAAATATTAGGAATCCCGGTAAGAACTTTTAGTCGTGTATATTTACTTAAGGGGTGGTTATGTAGGTGTTGCTGTTCTTGTACACCTAATAGGCAGCATGCAATTCCCATGTCAGTTGATCGTGACGTCTGAATAACTTTTGCTCTGTAAAAAAAGAGGAGTGCATGCTTTTTTATTTGACACATTTGACACATTAGGCACACTTGGTTTGTTCAGGTGAGTTTCAGTAATGTAGGGCTAAATTTGACGAAGGAGCACTATTCAAAGGCGTTTTGTGTTGGCGTAAGTGCGTGTTCATGAACTTCCCGGTTTTGCCAATATAGTTCTTGCCAAATTTAAAAGGTATGTCATTGACCACTCCCTCTTCATACGGCACAAAATGTAACTCATGTTCCACTTGGCAGGCATTTTTCCTTTTGCTTCCTTTTTGTTTTCATTCTCTGGCTCTTCAGTCAACAGCACAAGTTCTTGCTAGCTTATTAGGAGCTGGAAACAGCAATATAATGCCAACTTGATTATGCCTATGGGATAACTGATGGATGTATGATATCACTGCATACTTCTTTTTCTTTATGCTGGAAGGCCTCTGTGGATCATGTTTACCAAACGGCTATCTTTTTCAGGATTTTACTGCCAGCGTTTCAAGTGATTCGGAAAGCTGGCTAACCTGAGCCTCTGGACCTGCTGCTTGAAACTTCTGTCTAGCATGGACGCATGATTTATTAATCGCTGATCCTAAGCATGCCACTGCTATGCCGCTCTTAACTATCTTCAAATGTCCTGAATAATAAATAAGTAAAGGCTCTTCTTTCCACTGTAGAAAGGAACAACAAACATGATCTTCGTTTCCTTCCATTCAAACATTCAGGAATTGGGGCTAATTTCTTTCTGGTATTTTGACTTTTTTCCAAATTTTGACGTTTACTTTCGAAATACGAAATGAAATCAGCTCCAAACTTTGCTGTTGGAAAGGAAGTAAGATCAAATTTGTTGGTTCTTTCTACATATGTCGGAAAACCCTTTACTTAGTTATCATTCAGAGCATTCGAAGATAGCTAAGTGCGGCATAGCAGTGCCATGCTTATCAGCGATTACTAAATCATGCATCCACAATATAGACAGAGGTTTCAAGGTCTATGACATACATTTTAAATGTGGCAAGAACTATAATATGGGCCAGACCGAGAAATTCATTAAAACGCGAAGCGTCTTTGAATGGTGCTTCTTCACCAAATTTATCCCTACATTACTGAGACTCACCTGAACAAGCCAAGTGTGTCTAATGTGTCAAAAAAAGCATGTGCTCCTCTTTTTAACCGGGCAAAAGTTATGTTCAGACATCAAGATGAATTGACATTGTATGAAGACTATTGACAAGAACAGCAACACGTGCATAAGCATCTGTTCAGTAAATACACATGAGTGAAATTTCGTATTCGGATATCTAACTAATGTCTTTTTTTCCTTTCTTTTTTTACGGGGTAAGGAGCAAGCGCTTGCACTTTTGGTTGTCTTTCCTTCCTTCTCATCTTTGTCCCCTGTCGCAGCACTGGTATTAGAATAGAATAGCTGATAGAAAAATGCTCGGTATACAACCAGACCTTACACATAGCATTCTTTGATAGAGAAAAAGCATTTGACCCAATAGAAACCTCTGTAATCGTGCAGGCACTGTTCACTGCAGAATCTGGGTGTAGACAAACCATATGTGAAAGTACTGAAAAATATCTGTAGTGGCTGCATAGCAACCTCTATTCTGCATGAAAGAGGTAGCAAAATTGAAATACAAAAGAGGTGTTAGGGAGGAGACACGACTTCCTGAGTACTATTCACAGCTTGCTTCGAGGAAGTATTCAGACTTATAATGGGAGCATTTAGGGATAACAGTCGATGGCAAATACCGAAGTGATCTACAATTCGCTAATGACGTTGCCTTGTTAAGTAATTCAAGAGATGAACTACAAAAGATGTTTGGTGACCTAGGCAGGGAAAGCAGAAAGAAAAGTAGGCCTGAAATTCAATATGCCGAAGACTAAAGTAATGTTTAGCAGCCTCGAGAAGGAACAGCAGTTTACAATGGGCAATGAAGCACTGGAAATGGTAGGCGAATATGTGTACTTAGGACAGGTACTAACTGCAGATCTGGACCATGAAAAGGAATTAGCTAGGAGAATAAGATTGTAATGGAGTGTATTTGGCAAGTACTAGCAGATTTGACTAGCAGCTGACCGGTGAGTCAGAAAAATAGCTAAAGTTAATGACATTCTAGTAGAAATCAAGAAGAAGAAATGCACATGTGCCGGGCATGTATTGTGCAAATAGGATAACTGATTGTTGCTTAGGGTAACAAACGATTTCAACGGCTGGAAAGTATAGCAGGGGATGGCAGAAGGTTAGGTTGGTGGATGAGGTGTACTTTGCGGGGTCAGATGAATGCAGCTGGTACAGCAAAGGGCTAATTGGAAAAATATGAAGATATGCTTTTGCCCTTCAGTGGATATAGGCTGGCTGATTGTGCCGTCTAATGTAATTTGAGTATGACCAATTTAGATGACCACATGGTGATTGAGAACCTCCACAATTCGGGTTCCTGAACCTCCAAAATTTGATGAAAATCAATGTCTGACCTTATTTGAGTATGCCAAATACAGTGCATACCTCCAAACAAATTCAGGTCCCATCTGAAATTTAAATTCTTGCAATTTTGTCGAAAATTGTTGTCTAATCTTAATCGAGTGTGACCAATTCTGCGAAGACTTTCAAATTTAGGTGGGCCATGTCGAAAGCTTGGCCAACCTCTCGATTCCTGAAATTCGACCTCATCCAAATTTATCCAGATTTTATGTCTATCTTAATTTGAGTATAGCTGACTCAGTTGTGATTACCAGATTATATGGGCCACTCCCTGATTTTGGTTTCTTGATCCCCATAATTTTAACGATAGAAAGGGCAACTAAGTAATGGTTCTAGGCAACAAAACACAGGACTCATAATGGAACGAGGCACGGAACTTGAATGCTTCTGAATTTCTGCACATGATCAGGCTTAAATGCATCACTCTAATCTATATTTTAGCGCTGCGGCTGAAGCACCATTAGGGGGAAAATCCCTAGTGGTGGAATGGCTCCTCTGATATCTTGACATGAATATGTGGCTATCTACTGGTGCAATGCATACATTTTAGTCACAGTTTGTAAGCTTCCAAATCATATCACCTTCAGAAAATTTTATTCCTGCTCTCAGTACTTTCACTGATGCAGCTCTGGTTTTTGGTGGACAGTGAGCAGTAGGATGCTCAGAAGATCTTATTGTCAGCTTTCATAGTGCATTAATACCGTTTCTTGGGCTAGTTGGTTCATACTTGTACTGTGAAAAACTGCGCCGAACTTAACACACCACAAGAAAGAAGATGAGACAAAGGCGCTACTCGCAACTTCGCTCTTCTTTCTTATGGTGTGTTAAGTTCGGCGCAGTTTTTCACAGTACAGCTTTCATAGTGCCTTGTTCTTTCTAAACCAAGCCTGGACCAAAACCTCAAATTTGGCATATTTTTGTGTCTTTACGTTGCAGACATTCAAGCTGCATGCATCTTTTGCTTGCTGTCCAAACACCTGGATCAACCAAGAGCAAAGGGAGCAACTTCTGTGCCTTTGGTGGGTTAAGCTAGCATTATGCTGCACACAGTGTGTGCTAACTGGAATATTGTTTTGGTATTTGGACCCTCATATACTGTTGAAAGAAATCGTAGTCTCATTTAATTTGTAATATTTGTAATTATTATGTGGAGCCTGAAAGATACATTTTAGATTTGAACTCATGTTATTTTGTATTTTTGCACATATTATTCGAGCACAGCTATGCAAAAACATTTGAAGGTAGTAATCACATTTCTCTTTGCATGAGAATGAAGCATCAGTTTTGATGGTACCGTCTTTTCCAAAAGTAACCGAGCAGCATGTTTTGCTTCTCACTTGTATTATACAGCCATTAAATATTCCCAGATGATCACAACTTGTTAAAAAGTGAGGCCAGGCTCTGTTCTTATGTTGTCACATATTTAAAGCTTCAGATGTAGAATGAATTTACTGGCACACGGCTGAGAAGCAGACTCTGCTGCCTGGTTACTTTTGGCAAAGACGGTTCCTCTTCAGGACTAAGTTCCAATGGTAATGTGCATAAGTAGAACTCTTTAATTATATATGTGACCAGGACCCATACTAGATTTGGCTATTGGTGCAACATATTTTATTCAGTAGGATTTTTGCACTCAATAAAAAAATGCCTTCTTCATATAGGTGCTTGAAGAGGGACAAAAACCAAGGTACTTGAAGCAGTGCCACAAAGTTCCACACATTTGTGTCTGATCTGGCTGTTCAAAACACTGCACTGAATATGATAGCCAGGAAAAATTGATTAAAAGGGCTTATAGACTGGTATTAAAAAAAGAAAAACCTGAGACTTAGACAGTTTTTTATAGAAATTTTGAAGATGTGCTGCTTTGTTGTGCCTTGCAGGTTCTAAAGTGTGAAATATTTTATTAAACTGCAGTAACAGCTTTTGCTGATGCAAATTTGTAAGCCAGTAGATGGTAACAATGCTGTCATTTGTTGAAATAGCGAACATTTTAACTTCTGTTCTTCCTTTTTGTTTCTTATTCAGGACAAAGAGAAGCTATATACACCATGCATCGGATCCACCAGCATCACCCTCGCAGATGCACAAGACATTTTTTTTTAATTTTGTACTCAGAGTTCCAGACATCCTTGAAGGCGCTATAGCATGAATGGCAGCACACTGGCTGTTTGTATACTTGATCAGGTATTTTTAGCTGTTTATGTAACAAAGGCCTGACACACGTCATTCAGCACTTCTTAGCAACAAATCAAATTGCTTTTGCCTAAAGACCAGGCCGTGGTAAAGCACATTGTTCTTGCCATTGAGAATCTGCTCTTCTAGCCTTGAAGCCAAAGTCATATTTTTGATAGCATGTATCTGTCTTTCATGTCCGCAGAATGGTTCCAATAAATGGTTTTCTAAGAGTACAGTTTCATGTGTGTTCATTCTCGTTGAATGTTTGACATGTTTTAAACATTCTGAACCAAGAGAAAGCAGCTGTGTTGTCTGCAGCACATACTGGATATTTTAGGAAGTGCAAGGCCATGATCATTTCACTGAGCATTGCTTGGCCACGCAGTACGTAGTAAAGAAGTTTCCAAACCGAAAAGGACGGCATAAAAGTGCAAAATTAAAAAAAGGGTGCGAAGGTAGAAAATGTTTTTTACACCCATTGTGAAAGGATGTAACTGGCATAAAACTCTCCCGGTTTCTGCTGCAAAAGGGAAAAGTTATGAAAAATTACCCATTATAAGGGTACATTTCAACCTACAATTACCCTTTCTGAGGGGTGTAAGGATGTTAGTTATAGACATTGATATCCACCCTTAAGGGTGTATTTTGATTTAGTGTACGTAATCTGTTTTCACCTTTCAGGTAACGAATCCTTATCCTCTTATACGTACTTTTGAATTCTGTGCTGACACAGATGCGAAGACACTGTCGGGACAGATTATGGCTACTGTTTCACTCCCTATTCTAAAAAGACCAGGCTCCGAGGAGGTTGCACATGCGGCAGAGTAATTCGTTTCGGTTGGTAAGTACAGAATGTTTATTATTATTGTTACTTGTGTTATGTGCACATACAGGCAAGTCACTAGTTAGAGTGCTGCTGGTCACCATACTAGCAAATCAGCAGGAATCATGGTTTGCTGGCCTAATCATCTTCAAAAACGAAAGAACGTCTTCGGCAAGCACTGCAGCATATTTCCCCACATACACGTATAAGCTGCGTTTCTCCCATATTCTATTCATTCGTTCCAAAAATGCCTAAACCCTGGTGACCTCGTGCCGCTAATGTGAGGCTCGTAAAATCCTTGAAATTTGCTGCCAAAGCTCGCGTTAAAATACCGTTTAGCAAGGCAATGATTAAAAATATTGCAAGGAAGATTTAGACAGTGCCTTTAATCGCATCCCGAGATTACCTTATTGCATTGCAAACGCGGTTCCTTTTGTGGTATTTATTCTGGTGCATGTACTCTTTACAAAAGCCAATGTTCTGAAGCTTTGCGAGCCATTAAAATGTGCATCTCTATTTTTTACTTCCACAGGAAGGTACACCTCTGCAAGTCATGGTCTACGTCCCCTTTTTCATTTTATGTTTCCTTTCATGAGGATAGTTTTTAACTGTGCCGAGAAACATTTTTGTTTTGTCCGTGTTTTTCTTCCTGACGACTTTACAGTAGTACTAATAGGATATATATGCACGACGCTGATAGTCCTGAAAGTTTCCTTTTCCTCGCCATGACATATAATATCTATGTTGCAGCTGGCTCTTGTAATCTGGGAAAAAACGAAAGACAAATGAACTCGCACCGCATTTAATGTAGGCTCCACGGGATAGCTTCATTATCCCCACGCTATGTTTTTCGGCCTCGGAGTAACTGTTAGTTCGTCTCCTGTCGTTTATTCGTGCGCTTTCTGGTAAAAAAAAAAGAAACACTGCCGCTTCTGATAGCTGCCTGAACGGAAAGGTAGTCGTAATATAGTTGGCGCACCTGGTGCGCATTCCACCGCTGACGTTGTGTCCGGTATAGTCTTTGGTTGCGTTTCCGGTATTGGCGCGGAGCTGTAGAGCAGTTGTGATGCATGAATACTTTATTTTAAAAGAACAACGACAAAGCGTCCACACTGCAGAAATTGCCGGTAGAATTTATTGCTCAGGAGTTGAATACACTCTGCTCCATTTAACGCGCAAGGGTTAAATCCTTCTTTGGCCGGAAAATCCAGCTAAGGCGTTCTGAAAAAAAAAAATAAAGGCCATGGCGCTGCGAGGTGGTAGTTCTTAACTGACATGGATGAGCACTGATTTTTCGATGGTTTGTGAAAGTCAGCGAGACTACAACATATTGGAATGTTAGGAGCAGCAACCAACTCACTTTGCTCATTTGAAGTGTGTATGGGTATAAAGATGTAATTCTTATAAAACTTGTTATGTGAAGCGAAAGAATTTCCCTTGAGGACGATATTTCAGGCTCCTCGGCGTAACCCTCTGAGATAGTGCAGCTTTACTTGGATCCATGGCGAAGCACGCACCTTCGCGCTTCGCTCTTTTTTAAATGGTGGCCAAGAATGCGAACAGTCACTTCGTCTGACAGCAGGAGAGTCATGAGCGCGGCTCCAGCTGCTGCTCCGGAGAGAGTGCGCTCCCCTGTGGCGGAACTACTGACAGTATTGACGCGGCTAGCCACATGGTCCAGCGAGAGCAGCTCCAGAGTAGCGCAAGGTAGCTGACGGTCAGAGTAGCTGAGTCATTGAAACTCATGGAACATGGCGCAGTAAAGATTTCGCCTGAAAATATTCAGCCTTCCAATGTTTTTGAAGGCTCCGTAATGCACGGTACTCATGGGTCACGCAGGCACTTTCATACTGCTTGGTTAAATCGGTGGTTACATGCCGAGTGGTCACTTAGACCGGCAGCTGTATTCAATTGTAGCGTATTGTTCTATTCTAATAGAATTTGTGATTATTAGAAGCCAAATTTAAGAATTTTGGAAATAAGCGAGGAAAAACTGCGTATACGTCCTTATAGGCCGAGGTCAAGCTCCTTTTAAAGGTTTGAGCGCCAGAGATGCATTCAATTTTATTTGGAACACGTTTTTCTTCATTTGTTGTTACTTTATTAACGGCATAGCTTTAAAGGCCACATTTTTCACAAAATTTGTTATGACAGGAAAATTATCCGGGAGTTGTAGAAGCTTGAAACAAGGTGCTCCTGGGGAACTCTGTAACGTCCATGGAGCTTGGTGCATCTGTTGCATCAGGTTATTAATTCGACCCAGTTAGTCAATCTGTCGTTGCAATAGTCGGGAGGGGTACTTGCCACGTTCGAATAGGGTTTTGTGGTACTCGAGTTCCGGTGACGTAGGCCTGACTTCCGGTTTGAATGTTTGAATGTGAATGATCAGGAAAGGGCGTGATTTGGGTGCACAAACGGTGGCAAAGGTTAGAAAGAGTATAAGGAGAGGTAATCAACTAGCTGTAGTATGAAAAATTCTGAGAGCACTGCAGAATCTGCAGTGGAGAAATCTGAAAGCCTCAGCTTTGCTGCTGCAATTGGTACATTGTGCACACCTATCGAACGCAACCAGCGTTCAGTTGAATTGCGTTCTATAACTAGTTTACAGGAAAGGAAAAGCGCAGTATCGGTTACTCGCGGTTATTGCGTGGACATTGATCGCGGACAACATAACAACCCTGAGCTTTACGCCTTTCTCTAGTGCAGATTCTTTGCGCCTTTGCCTTTGTGTGAACCAAATATTTTTATTGTTATTATTTTCGGAGCTTTTGAACGCCGAGATCCATCGGTATCATTGTCGGGTGCACTTTCACATAATTTTTTTTTTAATTTACGAGTCCACGTTGTTGAGTATTTGCAAAATTTCAAGGACGCAAATTAAGGGGTCGGGATTGAGCAAGTCGCAATGATACAGAAATGAAAGAATCTCAGAGTCCATCTTTAGTCTGCAAGAATTTCTTCTAAAGAGGCGGGATGCTGTCGTTTTCTAATGGCGATTCGGATAACACGTTTTATTGCTATATTTGGGCATGAACTGTTCAAATATTGGGCGTTCTATGTTCTCCATCACATCTTTGAGGCCACTGAGGAGCCGCCTAAATCAGCGCACGATTCATTGTGTTCCAGCGCTGCTAGTGCGAACGACTGCATTCAGGCTGAGTAATTATGGCTTTAGGCGTTCCCTTAGTGTTCCGCAGTTTTTTTTTGTCCTTGAAAAAACTAAGGTTTAATTAAGGCAAGAATTCCACAAAACTAACGCTAATATCTATTTCAAGAATTCTACAAAAATAAAACAAATATCTGTTACATAGCATATAAACAATTTAATGCTTGACAGGCAAAATTCTCTATGGCATTAAAAGCTGAGCATACGGGGTATACAAAATACAAATGAAATAGGTAATTAGCAAACATGGGCAGTTTCTTTGAAGTAACTATTCCAGGTAGAAATCTTCACCCGCTAAGTTGTTTTTAACTGGTTGGTGTAAGACTTCACCATCGATTCCAGCTGAAATAACAGAAACGTATAAATGACATTGTGCATGCTTGCTGAAACAGATGTCATTGTGTATGCTTTTTGGAGCATTGTGCCGTCCTGTTCGGTATAGATTTAGCACCGAAATTCTACAGGCTTCAATGACGCACTATAAAAGACAGGAAAACTGCATTTTTATTGTTCCTACTCATTTGGCTTTCAATCTCACAAAGATATTCAGAAACATTTAGGTTGTTGGAACACCAAATATGTAATTTTGCTTTTACTTATTTATTTATTCATACTGGCCGGCACAGGCCAAGACAGGAGTTGCATTTTGTGAGTACAGATATTACGAAACATTTTGTACGTAATATACTACCAAAACAGACAAATCTCAAAAACTTTTTGACCATGAACGAAATTAGCATATAAGGATCGCACATAAATTTAACAAACTATAGTGAGATACAAGTAAAAAGTGCTCAAATCATCAGTCGCAGAAAAACATAAAAAAAGTGCATGACAGAAAGAAGGTCCCACTGACAAGCTTTAAATGATAAAAAACATAGAAGCAACGCAAATATAAACAGATGGTAACAAGGCAGGTATACAAATCTTGCCTTCATGAAATTATGAAATGCTCCCTTTGCGCAGTTTCAAAATCCTTAACCTCGGATTTTAAAACAAGTTCTTTGCGTAGTTTGTTCCAGTCTTCAACTGTCCTCACGAAAAATGAATAACGAAAAGAGCCCGTCTTATAAATAAGGGATTTGATATGTTTGATGTTTTTGTCCTTGACTGGGTTGAATTATCGGCTACAATGTGTCTTCTGAGGTTTACTTTGTAATAGCCATGCAATATATGGTAGAAGAAAAGAATCCTATTGTGCTCCATTTTTTTCTTAACAGTCATTAGCGCTGGTTTCTTTCTAAGTTCTGAAACTGTCTGCATTCTGGAATAAGCACGATAAATGAACTTAAGGGCATTGTTCTGCACACGTTCACATTTCAAGATATTTTGCTCAGTGTATAGCTCTCAAACAGGACTTGCGTAGGTAAGTAGTAGAATTGTCATTTCATACGCCATCAACCTCACTTCGGGCGTGGCGTCAGAGAGCTTCTTACACAGTTTCCAATTATTTCCAATCGCCTTGTCACGAACTTGATCTGCGTGAAATGACCAGTTTAGGTCATGTCTGTGACACGCGCCCAAATTTCTAAACTCAGTGACAACTTTAAAGATGATATAGTTGATTTTATACGATAAAACAAGCGCCTGTTTTTTGCACGTGATATGCACACAAACCATCTTTTTTGTATTCATGTCCATTTGCCACCTTTTACACCAGATGCTGATAATGTCTAGGTGGTCATTCAGTCTGTTCTGATCATCACGAGATTGTATACTAGTATAAGTAATAGTATCGTCTGCATAGTGTTTAATTGTTATATCAAGTGAAAAACCGACGCTTATATCGCTGATATGCAAGAAAAAAGAAAAGGACCCATCACAGACCCTTGCGGAACGCCTGATCTTACATTGTTACAAGAGCTGGCTACATTATCAAGAGAAACAAACTTTTTTTGTGTTATGTATGCCGCAATCTATTTTACCAACATATTATTCTTCAACAGGTTGCCAAGTTTTACCAATAACATTTTGTAGGATTTCCTGTCAAACACCGTCTTAAAATCAATAAATATGATATCTAGTTGTCCTTTTTCGTCAATACATTTTGCAATCTCATGTAAAACTTCACTTAATATAGTAACAGTAGGATCAGTTCAGTTCAGTCGTTCAGTCGTGTCCGACTCTTCGTGACCCTATAGACCATGTCACGCCACGCTTTCCGGTCTCTCACTATCTTTCTAACATCACATAACTTCGTCTGCAGCGGCTCGAGGATGCCATCTAACCATCGCGTTCGCTGCCTACCCCTTCTCCGGCGACCCTCAACCTTTCCCAACATCAAATCTTTCTCTAGCGACTCCTCTCTTCTCATCAGATGACCAAAGTATCTGAGCTTTAACTTTAGAATTTGACCCTCCAATGAGCAGTCAGATTTTATGGTCGACAATATCGAGTGATTTGATCTTCTGGCAGTCCAAGGAACTCTCAATAGTCTCCGCCAGCACCACAATTCAAACACGTCAATTCTTCGGCGGTTAGCCTTCTTCACAGTAGGATATTCGCGCCTAAACTCGTGCTGGTGGCTACCTAGAAACCTGTTTGCTTAGGCAAAATCTATTAAGTGCGCAGTTAAGATGTGTTCAAATGTTTTGCAGGAATGAGGCATGTATAGCAATAATACCCAAATTAGGCACTTATAAGAAAGCTGCAGAGCACTAATAATCTCATTACCAGAATATAAAAATGAGTCTACGATGCACTGTAAAAATTTCGTATTTGTATGAAATTCTTTCTCTAATTATGAGGATGATTATGCCAGGTTTTTATTGGGAGATGCCAGTTCAGCAACTGAGCGGTTAAAGGCTCTTCGAAATACGGCGCGTACGAGAGTCATCACATGAATGTGGTTGATTTGGGGCTCTGTGTCTAGGCGGCCAGTGAGGGCAGCCTTTAGCGTAGGTACGTTAGAGCTGCTCCGCCATGCCGTTGGCGTAGTGATGTAATGAAGCGGAAGAGCAGTGCTTGGTGCCAAGTAGGTAGCTGCGTCTTGCGAAGAGGGCTCATTCAAATTGGCGGCCACTGCCCGTTGTGACAATGCCAGTACAGCCGAAGCGTAAAACCTATGTTAAGACCTACGACTTGGCCATTGTCTCGGCAGTGATGTCCGGAGTAAGTACAGCTTAGGCCCAACGGCTTAAACGATTATAAATGAGGAAAATAGTCTGAAAGCCTTGAGATGGAACAGAGGAAGACGATGGGAAAAAGTTGGAACAAATAATTTTGAACCAGGAAAATTATTCTTGAATTTTTAAGCGATGTGAATGTATTGCATTAGCGAAATGAAAGTTGTACACTTTCAGGGTGATTTCAGGTTTCTAGCAAAGCCCTTTTTTGCATCATTCATGAAAACGTTTTCCAACCAACGAATGCTACTGAAGAAATATTTTCGCAGCGGGGTTTCAATACCACATATGGGCGGATATTATAATTTTTACGTCATAATAATGCAAACAATAAATTATTATTTGTCTAGCTGTCAAGTAATTTAAAATGCAGTAAACATATTTTCAATTGCACGAGGCATTTATGCTGTTCCTGTTTGCGACCGCGTGTTGCTTCGTGGGGCTGTAGACAGAATTTTATTTTCTGGCATCAAATCCTGCATCAACGTACTGTTGACACACTCGGCAAGAAACGTCCTGAGCGTCACCAAAAAAAAATACAGTATTTATAAATTTGCATTTTCTAATAGCGTGATGCATGTATGACCCTATGTTGCCATTTGGTGGCGAGTTTGCAGGACACGGCAGACTTAAGGATCGGCGTATGACTGAAACCAGCTGGTTATTGGGCATACTGCTTCCCCCTAAACCTCAATAAGAATTGATGGTGGCGCTAACAGGAAATGACTTCAGCGGTTGCCTAAAATCGCCTGCTGATCACTGTTATGATTAATTTGAAGCTATAGCTAGACAGAGAACCTTCATAAAACGCATCAAAGGCTAATAGAACAATTATGCAAACATTCGTTCAGTTGTGCGTGGTCGCCACCATTCGATATGACTCTGGACACATATTGAGCGCCGAATGAATTCATGAAGCAGCGTTCAGTGGCTTTGAATGGGAACGAAAACAGAAAGCTTTAAATGACTACAGACACCAATTTATGGTGGTCTTTTTCTGCTTGTGAACGATATCTAAAACATCATCTGTATACAGATTTCCACGCGGTTTCCATCTACGACCGATAAATATTTTTTCATTGAACTTTTTGTTCTCGCTAGTTTCGTTTTGGTTTCAGTAGTCGAGAGGTGACTACGACTAACAATCGAGTCCAGGACACGCACAGCATTAAAACTATGAATGTTGACACTGAAAATGTTATGATTCTTGTTCTTGAGGCAGACTTGCTTTAGCGTTGTAGTGAATTGAAAGGAGGCTGGAACCATTACATCGCCGCTTTTGTCACCCATCACTAGACCTATACTTGCCATTTACGTCACAAATATCGCTAAGCTCTTGAAAGCGAAGCCACAACAGGTTGGAAAAAAAAATTTTATGATAAGCTATTCCGTGGTCGCAAGAGGATATCCCGTGGTGATTCGTATAATGTAATATCTTCCGCATAGTTACAAATGATAAAACACGAACCCAAAATTTTGATGTCTAAGCTCCTTTAAGGTAATCCCAGGTAGCACTGAATGTGGAGCCTCAGTCAGTCCCATGTACGAAAGTAGGGCTGGAGCAGCCATCATATCCCTGCAGTGGTCCTAATTGGGCCAACATGAGAAATCCATTTGTGGGCTTGCCCCTCTTCCTACTGCGTTAGCCCGAGACACTGATCAGCAAACGCAGATCCCATCCTTACATAAAGACCACAAAGGGTTCTTTGTCGGATATTTTAAGGTAGATCCAACTTAAATGTGGGCTTCTTGTAGAAAACTAAGAAGAATGCTAAATGGTGCGTCCACATTACATCTCTGTTGGACGTACATCGGCATAGATGGGCAAAAAACCGTCATACCCACAAGCTGTCCCATTCTGTTTTTTGTAGGGCATTCGAGGCCACGTGGAGTAAGAATGAGAGCTCAATTTGGGAAAGCTCTCGAGAAGCCCAAATGAGGCCACCTTAGCAAAAGCGCTATAGGTCCCACATCGCCCATAGTTTAGATGGAAGAAGGGCATGCCCGCACGATACAAATCGGTTACATGTGGAGAACTCAAATGCACAAGCAAAAGCAAGTGCACTCTGGGTGTAAAAACAACACACAGCACAATTCGGGTGGTCCACGCAAGACCGCGTAAGGTTTAACATGCCCCTTGGAGGAATAGAAACTCGCGTGTCCGCATGTTCGTCAGACTTGTGAAAAGAATGGTTCCTGACGTGAACTAAATGCGGAGTCTTGTCGCAAAAAATAGTGCTAGCCAAGATAGGGCTGCCCTGTCGATACCGCTGTGGGTCCTACATTGGCTTTAGCGGGGTTGAACACACCGGAGTATCTGCATACTTTTGGGCATGCAGTCCTTCCATCCTTTATTTGTATTAGATGTTGCCCTATTTTAGTGTAGGATATTTGTATAAAAATTATTAGCATCTTTAGTAAGAAGCGTTATTGGCTTGTATTCTTGCATTCACGTAAATTGCGCTAAGAACACTGGGACATACTGACTGCTACTGATGCTTCTTAAGTGGTCACCGTGGACGCTCTACAACATTCCATAAAATATTACCGTTAAAACGCACAACTTCACAGCCAGAAAAAGGGGGAATATGCAGTCATGTAGGCTAGTATAATCAAGAGAAATTATTTTGAAATTCTATGTTGTAGCTTTTTAGAACGTGTAGGCGGGTACAACATAATTGCCCCTAAATTCACAGGCAGGGAAAGGCGCAGTATCTGTCACACTTGCTCTGTGGACATCTGAACCGCGCCGTAAGGGAAGGTGGGAGTGAAAGTGGACAGAGAGAAAGGGGAGCCATAGTGGAGGTCTACGGCGTAATTTCGACCACCTGGAGATCTTTAACTTGCTGTGACATTGCACAGCACACGGACACCTCTTCGTTTCGCCTCCATCGAAACGCAGCCGCCGTGGTCGGGTTCGAACCCGGGAACTCCGGCACAGTAGTCGGGTGTCTTACTACTGCACCACCCCGGCGGGGCGTTTGCAATGCGGGAGGAATGTGATCTGTCCCAAATAGGGCCCATCGGGGCGCTTGTCGGTAGCCCACTTGAGGCCTACGTCGGCCACCGTTACAGCGCCAGCACGATTCTCCGTGGGCTAGCCTGCATTACCCGCACTGGTCCCAACGCGGCCGACACTTTATGGCCCACTTTGTGCTGCAAGGGAGGTTCCTGAAACGGCCGAAAGAGGAAATTTAAAATCTTATGCTATATTATTTCAACGGTAAACCTTTCCTCAGGACAGCACACAGATCCCTTCACCTTATTCTGCAGTGTTTGAATTTACTAAGCTTAAACACCTTCGTACATTTACAGGGTACTAAATTTTTGCCGGTGTATTTCAAAGTGAAATTTTTGTTAGGCACCATTTTGTGCCCGGTAGAAGGTTTTCTTTTTTGAAAACAATTTGTGTGCTTATGTCTCGTCATAATGATGTCATTTCAATGTTATAATTATGAATGGGTAATTAACTTTATTTCGTAATAAACTGTACCCCACTAACTATTCGAGAGAAACGTACTCTAGCCGGCCTACAGTGCGTTAAATTATTTGAATGCTCTTGTGCTTTACATGAACTGATATGTACCCAATACACAGCGCCAATTGTCTACATACCTCGAGAAATTATCACAGTTTTTATTGAAACTACATATTATTGCGAATAACAATGGCAGTAGCGCACGCAGACGCCTTGCGCATTGTAAGTCAATAAATATTCTTTCACCCTGTTGCCAAGCTGTTTCGTCTGTTTGCTTGTTGCTACGTAGCGTTTTGTTTGACAGGGGCTATGTACGTCATCCCCATTCTCAACTTGGCGTGTCGACGCCATCCATTTGCCACTTGCGGCCAGCGATTTGCCATTTGCCAAGAGATTTGCCGTTTGAGATTAGCGAGAACCGTGTCCATCATGCGCTGAGAAGTAGACGGAACTGAACATAGGCCGAAAGGCAGCACTTGAAACCCATACAGTCTGTGTGGTATGAAAAAAGCAATTTCTCCGCGGTCCCGCTCATAGACCTCAATATGCGAGTACCCGCTCTTCAAATTTATTGAGAAGTACTGGGCGCATCGATGTCTGTTAAGCGAGTCGCAAATACGGGGCAGCGGGTAGACGTCTATTTTAGTGATGTTGTTAGGAAGTGGTCAAGATGCCCGACTACTGAGTCGGTGTACCCGGGTTCGATCCTGACTGCTGGGGGCTGCATTTGATGGACGTAAAACAAAGTACCGTTTTTCTGCTGTACGATGGCAGTGCACGTTAAAGATCCCCAGGTGGTCTAATGTAGTTCAGAGCCTTTTACTACGGCAGCGCTTTCTGTATTTAAGCTTTCACTTTTGCCTTCCTCTTTTCCCCAACAGCGTGGTTTAAGTGTCCACGGAACAAGTGTGACAGACAGATAGCCTTTCTACTACTACTCCTTCATGTAGTTATTATTATTATTATTATTATTGATAATAATAATAATATTATTATTATTATATTAAGTTTATTATTCGTATTATGTTTAACGAGCACTGGCATCGCAAAACAAATGGACTCCTCACCTTTTCGCTTCTATCAAAACGTTGCCACTGGCGTTCGTGATCGAAGTCGGGAACTCCAACACAGCTGTTGGCCACCATATCTACTGCACCATCGCGGCACACATATGCGGCCTTTCAAATTGGTTTAGAGGAAAGAAAAGCGCCGGATATGTCACATTTCTCCGCGGCCACCTGGCCGCGTCATGAGGGAAGGTGGGAGTGAGAGAAGAGAAGGATATAGAGGTGCCGTAGTGAAGGCCTAGGATCTACCGCGCTCTGACTTTCGCCTCATCGCACTTTAGGGGTCCAAAGTACCCTTACAATTTTTTTTATTTTGCCTGAGACAACACTTTGATCCAAACTGGGACCAAACTCATGTGGGATCAAATCGAACTGCAAGTGGTCGAATATACTTGTGAATCAGATTGGTCGAGGTAAATCTTTGGTGACCAAGGCAGAATTTTGACAGCTGATCGAGACCACCTTGCAGTAATCATCGCATCTGCCGCGGTTTATAATATCTGCATACCGGTTTTGGCCAAATTTATACCCACCAAATTATGGGTCACACGGACCAACGGCCAAGGATAAATGGTGCGGCCTCGTCTAAAAATGGCGGATAGTGGTGAATGGTAACCTTGTTTTAACTATAACAAACGGTGTTGCTTGGCTTTCGCAGTTTTGATCAAGGGGTATAGCTTGTACATCCACATACCATCTATGGTAAACTTCTAATTAGGAGTGAATAGCGTGAGGGCGGCTTAAGGCGTGCTAGTGAAGAATGCTAAAGCTTCTAAGCGCTGTCGCGGTGTACGGAAGAGGCATTTCAAATATTGAAAATAGGGGCAGAAAATAAGTCGTTTCTTTAGAACCAATTTGTCTAACTTTAGAGGGAGACCATAAATGTTGCCACATGGTGCAACTATCTGCATAATTCCTAAACAAGTAACAAGTATGATGGTAAATTGAGAAGGTTTAAATGGCAGCCGATTTCGCACGCACAGTATCCATGAATAGCCATCGCAGCCGATCCATAAAATGTACATGGTGTTCTTTCTTCACAGGCAACACATGTATCTAACAACACGTTGCGTCGCAAAAGGTGGACAAAATGTGCAAAAATGCAATCCTTGGAAAAGTAACCTGCTAATGTGGTCTTTTAGAAGAGTGAAACACTGACACGGTTCAGAACTCTGAACATAACCCAGGGCGTACTATTCTGGAAGGAATCATTCCTTCAGCTATATTGTTGCAATAAATGCAATATCGCTGTCCAATGCCAACAGTAGTCATCATAAAAAATATATCCTGTCCTCAAGTTTTCGCTAATCGCAAGTTGAAATGTACGTTTCCTACCCCTTTTCCTCTTTTCCTCCCTTTGAGGCACCGAATCTCCTCCAAATGAAGTCAAGAGGATTGAGGCGAAAACTTCACCCCTCCCTTCCACGGAATGGTAGCAGAAAGGTTGAAAATCCAGCGTCGACCTTGTGGGTATCCCCTTCTCAAGTCCTCTTTTGGGACAGTTCGTGCTAAAAACACAACGTCGCCGTGAAACAGTCGTGAAAAAGCCGCTAGTGCGCACAGTGGCAGAGCCATGCAGAGGACCATATAAATGCGGCCGCTTTCTAGCCTGTCGCCGAAGGAGAGAAAACAGTATTCATGAAACACCGGAAAAATATTTTTCATCTGATCTTTGTTTCAAAGTGCTCTGTTCTTCACAATCCAAGCAGAAACCTGTCTATAGAGTCGCCTTTTGCGATCAATACTTGGTCCCGCATTAGACAAGCCGCGGATACTAAGTGCAGCTTTCGTCGAAAGTTTAGAGCCAAAGGAGATTGGTCCCTGTCAAACTGTGTGACACGTAATGCATTGCCAATATTCCAATAATGTAAGGTCTTCGGCCCTTCTATCGTTAATGTAAGGCCTTCTATGTATACTAAAAGACCTTAATTACATGGCTTAGAAGTAAACCGTTTGAGTTCTAAACTTTTGACAAAGACTATCTTAGGATACCGTGTCATATCCTGCGCGAACTTTACCACTCTGTCCATACTTACGCAGAAACTTACTATAAACTTGCATACGCAGGTATGCGCTAGATAAACATGCGTTACAAGCCGGACGACAGTACGCTGAAACAAAATCCAGACTGACTTATCGTCGGCACTTTTGTTCGGACAGGAAGGTGGGATATTGCGAACGTTAGCACATCCACTTCTTGTAAACTTGGCTTCCTACGTCGTAAACTAAAACTAGCACCTCCGGATATAAATCCGCAATAGTATGGGATCCACTTTACCTTAAAGGGGTGATATAAACTGGAAATTGTGCAGAGGTGAGCAGTGCGAATTTTTTTTGACATGTTTCGGTTTACTGACTCGCCGCCTCAACTTATGCCCGAAAACAACATCCCTACCATTGAATCGCGAAGAACCATATATCACGACTAAATTAAGTTTCTTTTCACGATGCAAGACAAGGTCATTGAATGGTGTTCCTGTGGATAAATAAAATGTTCATGCATAAAGATATTGTGCTTGATAGTAAATAGTTCATATTCCTATGGAAGGATCCCTGCATCGCGCTTACGAGCATCTGTTAGTTGTTTTTTTTTTAGATTTGAGAAAACAAAGAATGGCGGCGCAACATACGTAGTAGTAAGGCTTAGCGTATCTGAAAGTTGTTCTCTTCAATAAAACTTGCGCTAATTTTTACAAATAATGTAGCATAGATACACGCACACAGAGATTAGATGTATTGACAAACATTGACAGACACGAACAACAGACGACAGAGACGGCTGATCACAGACAAACTTGGGGCCAGCGGCGCCCATAACAAACCACCCACACACACTTCGTCATCCTCAAATTCTCCACAATCCCCACGCAAGCACAGCACTTTGTCCTCGTCGTCCCTTGACGACGGAGGCGAAAGCACCGTCCCGGTGATAAGTAGACGACGGATCAGGTACGTGAACAACGTCGGTGGCAGGGCGGGTGGTTGACATCGAAGAAGCGAAGGGGGCAACCTCATGTCACATTGGTCACCTGACGAATCATACGATAAGGGCCGTAGTACTGGTGAAGGCGCTTCTCAGAAAGGCCGAAACGCCGAGATGGAGACAAAACAAGAAAGAGTAATCCTGGGCATTGGTGTACTGGGCGATGCCGGCGGTCGTAGACTTCTGGTAGGTCTGGAAGACGGTGAGACGGTCGCGCGCCATAGTTGCTTGGACAAAGGCGTCGCGTGTGTATTACGTGGTCAACTCCAAAGAGGGCGGCAGAAGTGCATCCACTGATAAATGCAGGATGTCGACCAAATACAAGATGGAAAGGCGAATAGCTTGTGGTGTCACGCCGCGATGAATCGTAGCCAAAGTAGTCAGGATCGTAATGAGATTGGCGGTAGGGAAAAACAGTCAGACGTTCCACCAGTGACGAAGGACGAGGTCAAGAAAGCATTAGAAACTATGAAAAGGGAAAAATCAGCTGGAGAGGATCAGATACGTACATGCTCGAAAAACTGGCCACCCTGTATAAGCAGTGCCTGGTGTCATCGACGATACCGGAACCATGGAAGAATGCAAACATTAGCATCATTCATAAGAAAGGGGACTCTAAGGAGCATAAAAATTACAGACCAATCAGCTTACTGTCTGTTACGTATAAGGTATTTACTAAGGTGATCGCTAATAGAATCAGGACAACCTTAGACTGAAATCAAGCAAAGGATCAAGCAGGTTTCCGGAAATGGTACTCTACTATCGACCATATCCATACCATCAACCAGGTGATATAAAAATACTCGAAATATAACTAGCCCTTATACATAGCGTTCATTGATTACGAAACAGCGTTTAACTCAGTTGAAACATCGGTGGTGATAGACATAGGGGGTAGACGAGCCGTACGTGAAAGTGCTGAAAGAATATATGGTTGCTGCAAAGCAACCATAGTTCTGCATAAAGACAGCAACCAAATTCGAATAAAGAAAGGAGTTAGGCAAGGAGACACAATTTCCCTAGTGCTATTCACAATTTGCATAGAGGAAGTATTCAGAGACTTGGAATGGGAGCAGTTAGGGATAAGGGTAGATGGAGAATACCTCAGTAATCTGCGATTTGCTGATAACATTGCCTCGCTAAGCAACTCGAGGGATGACTTGCAAATAATGATTGATGACCTAGACTGGGAAAGTAGAAAGGTAGGCTTGAAAATCAATATGCAGAAGACTAAGGTAATGCTCAACATCCTCGAAAAGGAACGACAGTTTACTATAGGTAGCGAATGCCGGAAGTTGTAGGCGAACATGTCTACTTAGGACAGGTAGTAACCGCAGATCCTGACCATGAAAAGGAAATAATAAGAAGAACAAGATTGGGATGGAGCGCATTTGGCAAGCACTCGCAGATTATGACTAGCCGCTTACCGGTATCGCTCAAGAGGAAAGTATGCAACAGTTGTATCTTACTTGTACTCATCTAAGGGGCTGAAACGTGGAGGCTAACCATGAGGGTTCTACTTAATTTTAGAACAACCGAGAGGGCTATGGAACGAAAAATGGTAGGGACAGTAAGAGATAGGAAGCGTGCAGAGTGGATCAGAGAAATAACTCAAGTTACCGACATCCTAGCAGAAATTAAGAAGAAATGGACATGGGCAGGACATGTACACTGTAAAAACAAAAACACCTTTTTGGGCATTTGTCTGATTCAAAACACCCTTACACCCTGAGTCTAGGGTGTTCGTGCCATTGGAAATCACCTCTTGCATGCCAAAGGGGTGCTTTGGTTGGAGAATATGCCTTAGGGTGTTACGGGCAAGCAATATCACCTTACATGCTGGGGTTATATGGCTGCGTAACTTCGTAGCCTTTTATACACAAGCGGCGCTGCTAATATAACCCAACACCTAAATAAAGCACCAAAAGTAACGCTAAAATTAAAATTACACACGAGTGCTTTTTAAAAATTAAACAGAAACTGAAACAAAATTTCACCGCCAGGAGGCCGCCAGTAGCTACGAACGCTCTTTTCAAATTTCACAATATGGCCGTTAGCATTGTGGGGTGCGTTTCGACCACGTTTCGGCGAATGCTGCATGTGCTTCTTCGATTGTGTACCCTCGTGAAATGTGTTGCATTTCCCATGCATATGTGTTACAGAAGTGTGTACGCTTGTGAAGTGCCTTCTACATGTGGTGTTTAACGCAAACGGGCATTTATCGTGTCGGCAAGTGTCCGGGCTTCTTTTTGCTTTGCTCAGGCCGAAGACTGCTGCACCGCTTTATGTTTGAGATGTTCGAAAGAAGAAGGCATGGACGATTTTTTTTTCTGCGTGACTAAGAGGTATATGCGCCGACTACATTGCACTCGCGCTGAAATCGCACTGGTTGGTTCGGTGCCGGTGATACGAAGGCGGACAGCGTACTTTGCGGCTGACGCAATCGTCTGTAAAGGTAAGCCTATTCTCACGCATATTGCGCTTTGTGGGAACAGTGTCCTACCGGATTGCTGCATTCTGTGTCTTTTTGTGTCGGAACGCTCCAGAATGTGCTGAAATGAAAACGTGAGACACACGCTTGTTTTCACCTGGCTGCCAAAATGACATCGCACATGTGGTAGATGTCGCGGCGAGTTACGCCGATTTCGCGCAAGAACATCAGTCTCAACTTTCTTGAACAGAAATAATGTATGTGCTACGTTTCCTTGCATTTTGTGCGCGCAGGAGGTTCTCGGTTTCTTGACAGTTTGATACTTGCGCTCAGTTCGCAACGACTCGGTTTTGTTCTACCGTTTCCGTTCGTGCGGCACGGTCATGTTGGCGTACTACCTTAATTCTCCTAGCACTCTCGACGCCCCCCTCCTCCCTTATCTCTTACACTTCGCGCTCGCTCTCCTGAAACCTCTTTCATGCTTCGTCGTCATCTTTCACTCGGAGCGCTCGCCCCCCCCCCCCCCCCCTCTTTTTTTATTTACTCGGAGCATAGGCGCGCACCGTCCTGCTGCTCGGGGAGCGTCCTCCCGCAGCCCTACTGTTTAAACTTTTTGTTCGAGGAGGCTATGTTCGTTCTCGGCGGCCGTTCAGCGCGGCACGCCTCTGCGCTCGGGCTCTCGGCATCGAAGTGCGCTGGTCGGCCGGCCTGGTTGCATAATAGTTTATTCCAAACTGCGTTAACTATATGCCGCTATCATCAGCCTATGTTAACTTCCCCGCGTCTGGATTTGCCTTTTTTAATCACAATGGGAGCATTTTTCATTTTACGGGGACCATATTTTGCGGTTGCATGGAGTGTGAATTTGCATTTTTATTATGCTGCTTTTACTTTCGCTCTCGAAAAATCATTTAGTTACGTATTTTATTTTCAGCAAGACTTCAATTAAGGCACTTGTACACGTGCTAAGTCAGCTGATGTAGTTCAAACCATCCAGTTTTCATTATTTTTGTGGTCACATTTCAACATAAATGTTTAACCGCATTACTTGATTTTTGTAGTGTCTTTAGACTAGAATAAATGGATATTCGATACTGATGCCTCAGCATTCAAGTAGAGGTCGACAGCTTGAATTCTGTGGCCAAATATTGTACCGGATGTTGCTATTACAGAGTTTGATTCGGACCAGATGTTTACTTTTTTTTTTTGTCTTTTGCTTAAATGTACATATGAAGCGGTTATCATAGCCTTAGTTGCATATGTTTACCTTCTTTGCTCATCACAATGCGCATATTGCAGGCAAATTTGTGACTTACTGTTATTAAAAAATTTGTAATGTATGTGTTGAAAGCAGTTTACTGATTTCAAGGGCCCAGAAAACAATTTGACTTTCATATGCTAACGATGCATGTCTGTAGATTGTCTCTAAGAATTGAAGCCTACTTTTTAACGCTGAGCGGGGACCCTTAGTTTAGAGATATATTACATATTTTATTGCCATTCAGCCGTGTGCCAAGTTGAGGGAAGGAGGATCATAATTTTTGCTTTGTTATTTTTTATATTAGACTTTCCTTAATATTGCTTGCAGTTTGGCGATGAGTAGCAAAATACTGATGGTTTTTGCAGTTTTCTAACCTTAGTAAATATTTATATTTGCTGTTTGCTAATGCCAGTTTTTTTTTTTTTTCAGATATGTACAAAGGCATCAATTGCCTTAGCTTTTGTACAATGATTTTTAATATTCAGTTACTTGAAACATTGAGTAAAATGAATTCTTTATGGCTGCCATTCACAAAAACAGAGGCAGTTGAAATTGGCCTTAACAAGACACTTGTCTTGGTTTTGAAGGACACCATTCGTGCAAGAAAAAAGAACATTGCTCGGGTGCTCGAAGTATGTTCTGAGAGTATGCGAGAAAGGAGAAGCGTAAGTATTAAGCTGTTTCCTTCTGTTTGCTGCATGTGCTATCTAATTGGCAGTTCTTCGCTAAATGCCTACATTTTTGCCATTTTGCATTGCCTTATAGATATCCTAAAAACATGGCTGAGCATCAGAAAGAATAATAAAGCCATAACTAGCCTGTGCATTTATTCATATGTAACAATTTTTGCATTAGCTAAATTTAAATTACCTATTGTTCTTCTCCATTGTAATGGTGCAGCCTTTTCGAATCTGTTCAACTAGTAGCAGAGAATTAGGTGATACCTGATTCAAATCTTCACAAGCTTTGCTAATTTTTGCTGTCAGATGTTTGGCTTTCAGTTTGCGTGCCCCTACATGTTTTCAATTTTGTTTATTTGCCTTCCTAAATTAGACAATAAATTATCGCCTCAAAACTCGGCTGTCTCTTTTTACCTGCAAGGCGTACACCATTGTTGTGTTGCTTATTTCTATTGCAGATGTACAGACAGTATGCATTCTGCAACTCTTGGCAAACATTGGGAACCAGCCGGGAGCTCTGGATGTTTTTTGTATGATTTGTAAGTTTTCTCTTTGTCATTTGAATATTCAGGAAGCCTACTTGAAACCGACATTATTAGCGAATTTTCTTTGTTTCTAAAATGGTTTACAGTCTAACTTGTAATATGTATTAGTGATTCATAATTCAAATAGAAATACTACACAAGTTTTCATCACAACTGTGAATTCTTTGCTGTGAAAAGATTATTTGCACTGCAAGTACAATCAAAAGCACTTTTAAGAGACTCCTGCCATCACATGCTTACCATGTCGTATTGCATACAAGAGTCACCTGATGAAGCACTGCTAATGTCAAGATTGGTGCAGTGTGCCATTTGACTAAGCATTCTGCTGCAGTGGACCAGCAGTGCTTTATCAGATGGCTCTTGCAGGCAGCTTGGTGGGGTTTAGCATTTGCTGGAAAGGGGTCTCTCAACCTGCTCATGCATGCTAGTACCTAACATGTTCCTAATGTCTGGAATATATAATCTGAGACTGCTTCAAAAGAAATATTTGCCACATTGTCTTATCCTACAGGCTTCTGAAGGTGGGTAATGCAGTTTAATAGTTGTTTAAAACAATGCTGTAATTTGCTACCCAAGTTTGAAATGATGTAATAATTTTAATTCTTCTGAGATTAGGTTTACCACATTGGTTGGGAGAAAATACTGCTGTGTTTCAAGGTTCATGCTGTATAAATATAATGCCTTCAACTACAGATGCTAACATTTCATGCATTAACCATGTGGCACTGTCATAGACATTCTCATTTATAGTAAACATTGTCAATAAATCCGAATTGTTATTTTTTCATTTCAAGTTAGTCAACATATTTTTAGTATTCGAACCTTTAGTATTTCAAAGTGCTAAGACTGCCTGCCGCTATAACGATTACAACTTCTTGAACACTTGAGCTTCCTGCCGCCTCTTGAGGCTCACCACTGATGTTCTGGATGTCTATGCATACAATGTGCTATGCGTGGAAAATGTTTTAACATGCCATGCTTCAGTGTTGACATTTTTTAGAGCTTCTGCTGTTTGGTTGTTTGGTAATGCTCTGCTGTTGCACATGTAATTGTCGCTCAACTCAAAGCTCCAGTGTACGCTTTCAATGAATAATGTATGATGGAGTTTCAGAACTGCCACATAGAGCAGCGAGAACACTTTTTCCTTGTTACTAAACCTTAAATGTAAACACTTCAGGAAGCATTGCGATGACCTAAGGCTTGGCTGGTTCATACTTAGCACAAGAAGAAGTGCAAAAGTTCCGAAATGCATTATGTGTTATGTATTACATGCACTTTGCTTTTTTTCTTGGAGTTCCCCATCACTAAGTATGCTCTTTCCACGTTTTTTTTTTGTTTGGTTCTGCAGTATATACTTGGCCAGTGCAGGGTATGTTGTAGGCCTTGTGTGAAGCCTTCAATTGAGCCAGCTGTTAATATTTTAGTAGTAAACACCGTGCTCCAGTGCTGTTTATTGTTTAATTACATTTTTAACTATCATAATAAGCATTCCAGTTCATGTTAAATGAAAAGTTCGGGGGCAGCAAAGAAGTTCTCTAACCCAGGTGCCTTTGATGAGTGTAGCCATTTTTTTTTGATAAAATAGCTTGCATAATCTAAAATTACCATGCAGCAGCATGCTGCATGAATAAAAATGGGTTGACCTTATGTGCTCTCATTTATGACTTGATCAGACTGCTGGCTTTGTGCGTCCTGAACCAACCATAACAGTATACTCTGCATTATTAATTGTGAGATAACCACCAGTGGTTTCCGATAGGGCCCTTTTCCAGCACACTGCTGTACACTAAAGGGGCATTGGCGTATTCTAAATATAGAGTAGAAAATATGTTGAATTTGCTTTTTGCCAGGTGCAGTGCATATTTATATAGCTGCTCTTTTATGCACTTCTTTCACAATTTTATCAAGGAACAGGAAGAAAAGCCTGCCACGCCGTGCGTCGGATATACTGGGAGCAGCATCAAAGAAGCTGAAGAGCATTTCCCCTTCATTCAGCAGCGGAAGCTTCTTCGAGTCATCGACTCTACTCAGGGTATTCCAATAATGGGTCGATTTTGGCTGTTCGATCTGACATATGACAAGGAGTCCGACAATTTGTGCTGCTTTATAGAGCCTCTCTTTTTGGGCGTCTGCGTGTCGAAGCCAAGATGCGCTGCACGACGCTTTATTTCATCGCTTAAGGCCGAATTTTATGCAAGCGCACGCGTTGACACTGACAAAGCATAGTATTAATATTGTGTACTGCGATTATTGTTGCATACGACTAAAAGTTTTGTTGTTTTTTAAGAAATGTCACCATGCTGTTGTGTTCATTGTTCGGTTCTGGTTTTGAAAAAAAATTGTATACTTTGTTGTCTGCATTTGTTGGAACTGTTTTGCTTCTTTCACTTTTTTAGGTATTTACGTACATGCAATGTATGTTTTTGCCCGTCTGCTAGGCTCTCGGTGGAGAGTGGCAGTATTGTTAAATAAATGAGGTTCCATAGCGCGCATCAATGAAGAAACAACACAAGTGCCCCCCTGCCCCCCCTCCTCCGCCAGCACCCAAGCACCCACTAGCCCGAACCCTGATCCTTCTATGCCGAATAAAAGACTTCCAGTTTCCTTCTGTGTGACATTTTTTTGTAACATGCTCTGTGAATTTGAAAAAACAATCATACTGGCATGGGCCATTCGAGATGTCAAATTAGTGGCATGTAGCATCTCTTTACATGCTCATTTGGCATTACAGGTGGTTAAAAGGAATACCATTAAGCTTGATTGCAAATGTGCACATAGGAAAAGCATTAAGGAACGTGTAGTGGCAAAAGTAATTCCTAATTAGGGAATGCAATATATGGACGTTATCCGCACTGATTTTTATCAAGGGGTGTAAGGGTGCAATGCCACTGCTTCCACCCTGCAATAGGGTGTAAAGGTGATGAAAACACCCCAGTGCATTGGCCCCATAGAAGGGTGTTATGACCAACCGAAGCACCATCTTTGAGGGTGTACTGGCACTCTGAAGCCACTTTTTTTCAAGGGTGCATGGGTGTTAGTTATAGACATGCGAAAACACCTAATAAGGTGTTTTTGTTTTTACAGTGTAGAGCGAAGAGAGGATAACTGATGGTCGCTTAGGGCAACGGACTGGATTCCAAGGGAAGGAAAGCGCAGAAGGGGGGGGGGGGGCGGCAGAAAGTTAGGTGGGCGGATGAGGTTAAGAAGTTCGCAGGGGTCAAGTGGATGCAGCTACCACAGATCCGGGTTAATTGGAGAAATAGGGGAGAGGCCTTCGCCCTGCAGTGGGTATAGTCAGGGTGATGATAATGATGCTGATTATGGTGGTGGTGGAGGTGGTGGTTATATAGGGCAAGGCAATGTCCCAAAGGTAATACCAAAATACGTGCAGCCATTACAAACGGTTTTAGTTTTACAATAAGTAAATATTCTAAATAGTGCATTGTTTTCAAGAGAGTGGGAGGGGGGCGGTGAAGGCTTCATTCTGAACATCCTAGCAGCGACATTATCGCCTTTTGTGCTTCGTTGGTTGTCTTTCTTAGTGCCATGATTTCGCAATCTGAAACAATGCGAAACTATTAATAAAACATTAATCCGTCCCCAGCCCCGACATTAATGTTCAAATATAAATCCATGTGCAGTGTCACGCACAGCGAACACTTGGGCCGACTCAATGGCCGCCCATTGCGCGGGAAGCAGCGCCTTCTGAAAAGCTTTTATCCGACCCCCATTCCTTGTTGAAAATGTAGAAAGGACCTCAAATTTTGAGTTGTTCCTGAATCGCAAGAAAATCAGGTGCAATCCCTACTTTATATCTTTGCCACATTTGAGAGTAGTTTGAGTAGTTTTTACTCCCCACAGTAGAAACAAGCGCCTTTTCTTAGATGATTGCGACGTAGAATCTGTTAGGTTTCGCAATATTTGTGAAACAGCGTTCAATATGAATTCGAGCACGTTGCCCTAATCGTTCGCGAAAGCATATATACGTGCACATTAATCCGTAACTGCGAAGAAAAACATGAGAACCCTGCAGAGAGGAGCTCATTTACTGGACGTGCTATTTACAGCTCTGTGCAACAGACATCTTTCCTTTTTTTAGTGGTCTGGAACAGCGTGGGGTCCGATCACGCTTCGATGTTGAGATAAGAAGCTGGACAGGACTGGGGAGCTTCCGGTTCACAGAAAGAGCTTGGGAGGTTCGCAGCTGGCTCGGGGCCGTGCTGACACCGAAGGCTCATAAGGAATCGCACTACCTACTGCACCATTTATATATAATGAAAATGTACTGAAAATCTGCTGGGACACTCTATTGCCGAGACAGGTGTCGCATGTAGTTCTACACTCTCGTTTAAAAGATATACCAGCAAGCGAAGGAAAGCTTGTTAGATGTATCATAGCGTTTTCCTCCTCTACAGGAACGAGGGTGAGGAACGGATGTAGCTGTATTGCACAAAATAACATTCACATTTTTCCATGGCCGGGTTTAGACACCTGCTTCCTTACCTGCCTCAGCCCTACGAACTGCGCAGAAGCGTTTTATACCTATTGATGCCTTGGCCCGGCACAGGTACATATCAAGCATCGCAATAGGAGTGAAATGAAATCAGTGGCTTTTATAACTGTCATATACGGCTAAATATTTGCTCATTTACGATGTCTTCGGCTCACAGCAAGCGCATACTTGCTGCTATTTTAGAAACAGTTGGCGTTTGCACAGTATCAAGATTTTACAACCCCCTATACTGTGCTTATTTCAGAAGCGCACATACAGTAAACTGTTAGGGTGACTGAATATTTTGGTAGCAAGGTCGAGGTCTTAGATGCTGGTTCATCGAAGCAAGGATTAGCATATCCCGTCTGGTATAGGTCAAACCTATATGCAGGAAAGAATCGGAGTGAACATTTTCGACGTTGGTACTTAGATGAGCGCGTAGTGAACTCCGTACGTCTTTCAACTAGGGTCCGATGTCAGCGCCGAAGAGTCTGGATGCCGGTGACTGCGCCATTTTCGGCGTGCTCATAACCCTGGGGTACGCTGTTGGACTGTACTTCTCCTTCTCTCTCCGACGCAAGAATGTAAGTTTGTTGCACTGTTTCTGCTGGCGTCTTTTCTTTAATGGCTGCATACATTTGTTAGCAGGATAAGCGAAAACTGCCTTTTAAATGGAAATCATGTAGGTTGGCCTTTTAAAAACGAGCTAAGAGTAGAAGTGTGAACTCAGAGTAGAAATACGCGTACAAGAAAGATAATAGATTTAGAGTGTTTCCGAAAGTTGACACCAAACTAAAGTAGGCATCTGGAGCACCTTTATGACTATTATGTCCTATTTATAAGCGGAATTCGTGTTTCGTGACTCATGAATGAACAGGGGTGCTAATATTATTCGGGTAGCAGGCTTTAAAGCACTTTGAGAGGCTTTCGTCAGGTGAAGAGGGCTAAGGCTTAGGCGGGAGATAACGATACTGACCATTCTTCATTTACGAAAACTTTTCGGCATGCTTAACAATCCTATAAATCACACTTCAGACAAAAGGAAACAGTGAGAATTTCATCCGCCTAAACGTTATTTACGACCACCAAACATATATATCCCAAATACCAGCTCTAGCTGCCTATGCTTTCACCGTAAGTGTTCATTAGACATTCTAGCATCCGCATTTTTGTTATACGACTAACTGAGAATTAATAACGTAAAACATTATTGTCCTATTGCCACCTCGCCGTGTCCTCACGTATCGTGCTTTGGTTTGCCCGTCTTCGCTGATTGCTATAAACTTCCGAAATTGAAAACCTTTTCGGAATGGGTATTCCAAGTGTGCTTCAAAATATTACGTACTTCGTCAATTACGGTGATCGCTAACACCGCATACCAGAATGTAATATCGTTGCTACCGCTACAAAGTTGCTTCCATTGTTTCTACGATTGCCATTATTGTAATTCAGGTCGTTTGTAGTTCTCAATGTAAAGATCGAGTGGCGAATTGCACATAGTAAAAGCTTCCTTTTTGCACAGCATGCCGAAATTAGAGTCCCGATTGCTATCTATACAATAGCGAATTACCATTACAACACATGGTCGTTACAAGTAATTATAGGTATATAAACAGGTTTCATTGAACGTTAAATGCTACAATAATTTCGATACGACAAATAAGTGCTCATTAAAGCATATTTATCCTAAGAAATGGTCTTGTAGCTAAGCTCCGCTTTCTTTCAAGATACTGTTTAAATGTAAAGCTTCTTAATAATCATATTTATTACCTGATATGTTCATAAACATTTAAGAGTTATGAGCTGCGTTATACTTTTAAAATTATAGCTTGCCGGTTAATTCAAGCAGCCATCAAATTTGTAGCCTTTTTTATTTACTACTCCAAGTGCACTCTTAAAGCGCATACCATTTGCAACGGCACGCTTTGCCTGGCGATGTAAGCCAAAGTTCTTTGATGAGATATTCAGCAAACACATTTCACTTAGACAACCAATTTTATTTCGGAAGTACCTCCAAAATGATTCAATATCTTATTTAAAATAGTGCAAGCCTTTACGTGCCGTTATAAGATGGGAAACGGAAACGAAATACCGCCCCCCCCCCCCCCAATATAAACCTATGAAAATAAATACAAAAGAAAACAAATTACAATTGCTTGGTTGGTTTGTGGGGTTTAACGTCCCAAAGCAACTAAGGCTATGAGAGACGCCGTAGTGGAGGACTCCGGAAATTTCGACCACCTGGGGTTCTTTAACGTGCACTGACATCGCACAGCACACGGACGCCACTCCGTTTCGCCTCCATCGAAACGCAGCCACCGAGGTCGGGTTCGAACCCGGGTACTCCGGCACAGTAGTCGGGCGTCTTACCACTGCACCACCCCGGCGGGGAATTACAATTATTGAAGCGAGAAGTTCCCTCAGAATTATCGGGATCCTCCAGTATGGCATGTCTCTAGACTGTGTCGGTCATGCAGGTTAAGCTCCATAAATCGACCCAAACGAAGTCTCCTTCGGCTAGTATATTGTGAGTTTCACTATTCCTGGCACCAATTGACGATACCCAAAGAATAAAATGAACAACTGTGGATGAATTCATAGGTGGAAAAACTGATTTGGACTTAGAAAAGACCACATTTGTTCATTGAATAATGAATAATACTGCAAAGGGATCATTTGGAAACATTTCTTTAGAGTGCTGCTTAAACAGGTTCGTCTATTTATTAATTTATGTTTGTTCCTCACAAATCAGCCCCAGAGCCCTGGTCCCGACACCTTATATATTTGTCCGCTGAAATAGACTACGGTCACTAATGTGGCTAGTTACTAAAGTAAAACAAAATTTCGAAAAGAATAATGCTACAGTCCGCATACACTAAAAACATCACTAGTACAAACATCCAGAAAATAATAAAAATGTTAAAATGAAAAACCCTTCCGGCCCCTGAAAGGCTTCAGAAGAAATAAATTTTTGATGTGATGTTTTAGCGTACTGGCTGTTTAGCTGACATCTTTTCTATGATTTTTAAAATGAGAGTGTAGAAGTGTTCTTTCATAGCGTTGGAAAAAGCTACAACTAAGCTTTCGATTACTCTTTCATATACAGTGTCTTCAAGGGTTTGAAATATGCTATTGTGAGAGGATTAACGGCTTTGTTTGCATTATTGTGTTTCCTTATCAAGGCGCTATCTCAAACTCTAACACTATTTGGAAGTAGCTGAAGTTAAGACATGATATACTTTGCTTTTTTATATTCAAAAAGTGTACCTGGGCCAACAAGACTGACTATTCGACTTCATTACCAGAACTCTTTATAACATTCTACGAGACAGCTACGAATCTTCTATGTGTCGACTGTACCCCACATTGGGTAATACGTAATGGCCATAATCGTTCCAGCAAGCAAGCTTCTTGCAAAACCTGGGTAAACCTGCAGAATCATGTCGCACCTTCCGCCACTTCCAATGCTGCCGTTTGAAATCACGTAGCTGCCACCTCGATGCTAGTGCGTTAAAAGCGCAAATTCAGATTGCCCGCTTCATATGAATAACTTGTGTCATATTCTAATAGAAATTACGTCAAACATTATGAAAAGGCAAATCTATGCAGCTCGGCGTTTACCAATCCACCATTAGTGAATGTCACAACCACTCTAATGAAACAGGTGCATAAGTACACTGCAGGTTTTGACCACGTCTTATATATATATATACATATATTAGGATACCGGTAAGCTGTCTAAGGAGACGAAAGATTTGATTAAGAAACGGCAGAGTATGAAAGCTTCCAATCCAACAGACCAGATCGAATTGGCCGAGATATCAAAGCTAATCAATAAGCGCAAGGTGGCCGATATAAGGAAGTATAACATGGAGAAAACTGAGCATGCTGTAAAGAACGGGGGAAGCCTTAAAGCGGTAAAGAAGAAATTGGGCATAGGCAAAAACCAGATGTATGCGTTAAGGGACAAGGCGGGCAACGTCATCACTAATATGGACAAGATAGTCAAAGTAGCCGAGGAGTTCTATACAGATCTCTACAGTAGCCAAAGTAGTCAGGACCGCAATGAGATTGGCGTCAGGGAAAAACAGTCAGACGTTCCACCAGTGACGAAGGACGAGGTCAAGAAAGCACTAGAAACTATGAAAAGGGGGAAATCAGCTGGAGAGGATCAGATAACTACAGATTTGCTGAAGGACGGGGGGGATATCGTGCTAGAAAAACTGGCCACCCTGTATACGCAGTGCCTGGTGTCATCGACGGTACCGGAAGCATGGAAGAATGCAAACATTATCCTCATTCACAAGAAAGGGGACTCTAAGGACCTTAAAAATTACAGACCAATCAGCTTACTGTCTGTTACGTATAAGGTATTTACTAAGGTAATCGCTAATAGAATCAGGACAACCTTAGACTGCAATCAAGCAAAGGATCAAGCAGGGTTTCGGAAACGGTACTCTACTATCGATCATATCCATACCATCAATCAGGTGATAGAAAAATGCGCGGAATATAACCAGCCCTTATACATAGCATTCATTGATTACGAAAAAGCATTTGACTCAGTTGAAACCTCGGCGGTGATGCAGGCATTGCGAAATCAGGGGGTAGACGAGCCGTACGTGAAAGTGCTGGAAGATATATATAGTGGCTGCACAGCAACCATAGTTCTGCATAAAGAAAGTAACAAAATTCCCATAAAGAAAGGTGTTAGGCAAGGAGACACAATCTCCCCAGTACTATTCACAGCTTGTTTAGAGGAAGTATTCAGAGACTTGGAATGGGAGCAGTTAGGGATAAGGCTAGATGGAGAATACCTCAGTAATCTGCGATTTGCTGATGACATTGCCTTGCTAAGCAACTCGGGAGATGAACTGCAAATAATGATTGATGACCTAGACAGGAAAAGTAGAAAGGTAGGCTTGAAAATCAATATGCAGAAGACTAAGGTAATGTTCAACAGCCTCGGGAAGGAACAGGAGTTTACATTAGGTAGCGAAATACTGGAAGTAGTAGGCCAATATATCTACTTAGGACAGGTAGTAACCGCAGATCCGGACCATGAAAAGGAAATAACAAGAAGAATAAGATTGGGATGGAGCGCATTTGGCAAGCACTCGCAGATTATGACTAGCAGCTTACCGGTATCGCTCAAGAGGAAAGTATACAACAGTTGCATCTTGCCTGTACTCACCTATGGGGCTGAAACGTGGAGGCTAACCAAGAGAGTTCTACTTAAGTTGAGGACAACCCAGAGGGCTATGGAACGAAAAATGGTAGGGGTAACATTAAGAGATAGAAAGCGTGCAGAGTGGGTCAGAGAAATAACTCAAGTTAACGACATTCTAGTGGAAATTAAGAAGAAGAAATGGACATGGGCAGGGCATGTAGTGCGAAGAGAGGATAACCGATGGTCGCTGAGGGTAACAAACTGGATTCCAAGGGAAGGAAAGCGTAGCAGGGGGCGGCAGAAAGTTAGGTGGGCGGATGAGATTAAGAAGTTCGCAGGGGTCAAGTGGATGCAGCTAGCACAGAACCGGGTTAAGTGGAGAGATATGGGAGAGGCCTTCGCCCTGCAGTGGGTATAATCAGGCTGATGATGATGATGATGAATATATATATATATATATATACGAAGGAAAAAAGCCAACAGTCGGCGAGGCCAATGAAAGCGTTGGGGATGGTACTTTATGTTTTTTTAAATGTTTATTTGGATAATCACAGCAAATAGTAATGTAATCTCTTTAGGGGAAAGATAATTAAACACAAAGTAGAAGAAAAACTACGTGCTGATGGTGGGAACCGATCCCACGACCTCCGAATATCGCATCCGGTGCTCTTCCAAATGAGCTACATCGGCCGCTTTCCCCCCTGCTACTTGCTTGGGTATTTATGTTGTCTGTATACGAACCTTGAGAGTGTTCACCAGCGCCAACCGCAACCATAGCGGCGGACGTGGAACGTCCTTTATTACCGTCAGCGTCACGTAGAACGTGATCAAGAGCGAGGGCGACAGCTGTGCTAGAACCCTTTTACGCTACCTATGGCGGCAAGACTGCCAGACCCGAGACCCCCGTAAGCTACAAGCCGATTAATTTAGGGGAAATGAGGGTGCTCGTTATAATACATGAAGGAAAGAAGCCAACAGTCGGCGAGGCCAAGGAAAGCGTTGGGGATGGTACTTAATGTGTTTTTTTAATGTTTATTTGGATAATCACAGTAATTACTAATGTAATCTGTTTAGGGGAAAGATAATTAAACACGAAGTAGAAGAAAAAAACGTGCCGTTGGTGGGAACCAAACCCACGATCTCCGAGTTCCCGGGTTCGAACCCGACCACGGCGGCTGCGTTTCGATGGAGGCGAAACGAAGAGGTGTCCGTGTGCTGTGCGATGTCAGCGCATGTTAAAGATCCCCAGGTGGTCGAAATTACTCCGTAGCCCTCCACTACGGCTCCCCTTTCTTCTTTCCGCTTTCAATCCCACCTTCATTCCTTCCCTTACGGCGCGGTTCAAGTGTCCACATAGCAAGTGTGACAGATACTGCGCCTTTCCCTTCCTGTGAACAAATTATTATTATTATTATTATCAATATCGCGCCCAGTGCTCTTCCAACCGAGCTACATCGGCCGCTGTCGCCCCTGCTACTTGCTTGGGTATTTATGTTGTCTGTATACGAACCTTGAGAGTGTTCACCAGCGCCACCCTCAACCATAGCGGCGGACGGGAACGTCCGTTATTACCGCCAGCGTCACGTAGAACGTGATCAAGAGCGAGGGCGACAGCTGTGCTAGAACCCTCTTACGCTATCTATGGCTTCAAGACTGCCAGAACCGAGACCCCCGTAAGCTACAAGCCGATCAATTTAGGGGAAATGAGGGTGCTCGTTATAATACATGAAGGAAAGAATCCAACAGTCGGCGAGGCCAAGGAAAGCGTTGGGGATGGTACTTTATGCTTTTTTAATGTTTATTTGGATAATCACAGCAATTAGTAATGTAATCTGTTTAGGGGAAAGATATATAAAAACAAAGTAGAGGAAAAAACAACGTAGCGATGGTGGGAACCGATCCAACGACCTCCGAATATCGCATCCGGTGCATTCCAACTGAGCTACATCGGCCGCTGTTCCCCCTTCTACTTGCTTTGGTATTTATGTTGTCTGTATACGAACCTTGAGAGTACCCCGCCGGGGTGGCGCAGTGGTTACGGCGCTAGACTACTGTTCCCAAGGACGCGGGATCGAATCCCGGCCTCGGCGGCCGCTTTTCAACGGAGGCGAAAAGCAAGGCGCCGGTGTGCTGTGCGATGTGAGTGCACGTTAAAGAACCCCAGGTGGTCGAAATTTCCGGAGCCCTCCACTACGGCGTCTCTCATAGCCTGAGTCGCTTTGGGACGTTAAACCCCGCAAACAAACAAACAAACCTTGAGAGTGTTCAGCAGCGCCACCCTCAACCATAGCGGCGGGCGTGCAACGTCCTTTATTACCGCCAGCGTCACGTAGAACGTGAAGAGCGAGGGCGACAGCTGTGCTAGAACCCTCTGCTACCTATGGCTGCAAGAATGCCCGAACCGAGACCCCCGTAAGCTACAAGCCGATCAATTTAGGGGAAATGAGGGTGTCACGAAATCGGCGCACAATTTCGTGAAGCCGACACGGCGCGAGGCCCGCGCGGCGTCGCGTGGAAAGCATGTATAGAAAAACCCCCTTCCCCGCGCGGGAGAGCGCGTAGCTTTGTACGCGTTGCCGTCACCGTCTTTCCCCTTGCCCGGGGAGGACGGGTTTTCATCGGCCTGGAATGTACCAGGCCTTTCGAGAGCTTTCTATGGGACCTGGCCAATGACGACGCGCGGTTCAACGGGAGAAGAGGGACCTATAATCAGCGAAGCTATGTGTGTGTGCGCGCTAGCTTTGGCGCATGTTAACAAACAGACGCGGCGCGCCCTATTTAAAGCGACCGCGCCGCTTGTTGAGTCAGTCAGTCAGTCAGTTCGTCAGTGTTTTGCGACGTATTCGCCTGTGCTTGGACTGGACTCCCGGGGATCACCCGCTGCTGGCAAGCACAGGGACTTTCCAGGGAGCGGCGCTCGTCTCGTATGGCGGCCACATCGTGACTCTTGAGGCGTCGGACTGCAACAGTGCCCGGTGAACAATTTGGTGTTTGTTTATGTACTCTCTCGTGTTTCATCTGTTGTAAAGCCTCTACGTTATTGGATACCTGTGTAATTGCATGCTTAGCGTTTGTATTCTGTGAACCTCTCGTCTGTGTATTTCAAGCGATCTGGTGTCTTCCTTTGTAACGTCTCTTGCTGTTCATAAATTGTGTTTTGTTTGTTACTTCTGACTCCGATCCTTACTCTGGTTTGAACAGGCGACCTCTGGGCACCAAACGACCACCCCCTTCTGTCACTATAAGGTAGTTGAATTCCGGCTGAGCTTGCCACGCAAGTCGAGGGCATCTCCTTTGCGACCGGAACAGCTACCCCCACTCACTCAAAGGGTGTCTGGGAGTGTGCGCACCGTTAAGGGTGCATCGTTAATAACACCCCCATAATTATTAACGGGTGACAGAGGGTGCTCGTTATAATACATGAAGGAAACAAGCCAACAGTCATCGAGGCCAAGGAAAGCGTTGGGGATGGTACTTTATGTTTTTTTAATGTTTATTTGGATAATCACAGCAATTAGTAATGTAATCTGTTTAGGGGAAAGATAATTAAACACAAAGTTGAAGAAAAACAACGTGCCCATGGCGGGAACCAAACCCACGATCTCCGAGTTCCCGGGTTCGAACCCCACCACGGCGGCTGCATTTCGATGGAGGCGAAACGAAGAGGTGTCCGTGTGCTGTGCGATGTCAGCGCACGTTAAAGATCCCCAGGTGGTCGAAATTACTCCGTAGCCCTCCACTACGTGTCCCCTTTCTCTCTTTCCGCTTTCAATCCCAACTTCATTCCTTCCCTTACGGCGCGGTTCAGGTGTCCACATAGCAAGTGTGACAGATACTGCGCCTTTCCTTTCCTGTGAGCCAATTATCATTATTATTATTATTAATATCGCGTCCAGTGCTCTTCCAACTAAGCTACATCGGCCGCCGTCGCCCCTGCTACCTGCTAGGGTATTTATGTTGGAGCCGTAGTGGAGGGCTACGGAGTAATTTCGACCACCTGGGGATCTTTAACGTGCGCTGACATCGCACAGCACACGACGCCTCTTCGTTTCGATGGAGGCGAAACGAAGAGGCGTCGTGTGCTGTGCGATGTCAGCGCACGTTAAAGATCCCCAGGTGGTCGAAATTACTCCGTAGCCCTCCACTACGGCTCCTCTTTCTCTCTTTCCACTTTCATTCCCACCTTCCTCCCTTCCCTTACGGCGCGGTTCGGGTGTCCACAGAGCAAGTGTGACAGTTACTGCGCCTTTCCCTTCCTGTGAACCAATTTATATTTATGTCTCTATACGAAATTTGAGAGTGTTCACCAGCGCCACCCTCAACCATAGCGGCGGACGTGGAACGTCCTTTATTACCGCCAGCGTCACGTAGAACGTGATCAAGAGAGAGGGCGACAGCTGTGCTAGAACCCTCTTACGCTACCTATGTCTTCAAGACTGCCAGAACCGAGATCCCCGTAACCTACAAGCCGATCAATTTAGGTGAAATGAGGGTGCTCGTTATAATACATGAAGGAAAGAAGCCAACAGTCGGCGAGGCCAAGGAAAGCGTTGGGGATGGTACTTAATATTTTTTTATGTTTATTTGGATAATCACAGCAATTAGAAATGTAATCTGTTTAGGGGAAAGATAATTAAACACAAAGTAGAGGAAAAAACAACGTGCCGATGGTGGGAACCGAACCCACGATCTCCGAATATCGCGTCCGGTGCTCTTCCAACTGAGCTACATCGGCCGCTGTCGCCCCTGCTACTTGCTTGGGTATTTATGCTGTCTGTATACGAACCTTGAGAGTGTTCACCAGCGCCACCCTCAACCATAGCGGCTGACGTGGAACGTCCTTTATTACCGCCAGCGTCACGTAGAGCGTGATCAAGAACGAGGGCGACAGCTGTGCTAGAACCCTCTTATGCTACCTATGGCTTCAATACTGCCAGAACCGAGACCCCCGTAAGCTGCAAGCCGATCAATTTAGGGGAAATGAGGGTGCTCGTTATAATACATGAAGGAAAGAAGCCAACCGTCGGCGAGGCCAAGGACAGCGTTGGGGATGGTACTTTATGTTTTTTAATGTTTATTTGGATAGTCACAGCAATTAGTAATGTAATCTGTTTAGGGGAAAGATATATAAACACAAAGTAGAGGAAAAAATAATGTGCCGATGGTGGGAACCGATCCCACGACCTCTTAATATCGCATCCGGTGCTCTTCCAACTGAGCTACATCGGCCGCTGTTCCCCCTGCTACTTGCTTGGGTATTTATGTTGTCTGTATACGAACCTTGAGAGTGTTCACCAGCGCCACCCTCAACCATAACGGCGGGCGTGCAACGTCCTTTATTACCGCCAGCGTCACGTAGAACGTGATCAAGAGCGAGGGCGACAGCTGTGCTAGAACCCTCTTACGCTACCTATGGCTGCAAGACTGCCAGAACCGAGACCCCCGTAAGCTACAAGCCGATCAATTTAGGGGAAGTGAGGGTGCTCGTTATAATACATGAAGGAAAGAAGCCAACAGTCAGCGAGGCCAAGGAAAACGTTTTGGATGGTACTTTATGTTTGTTTTGAAATGTTTATTTGGATAATCACAGCAATTAGTAATGTAATCTGTTTAGGGGAAAGATAATAAACACAAAGTAGAAGAAAAACAACGTGCCGATGGTGGGAACCAAACCCACGATCTCCGAGTTCCCGGGTTCGAACCCGACCACGGCGGCTGCGTTTCGATGGAGGCGAAACGAAGAGGTGTCCGTGTGCTGTGCGATGTCAGCGCACGTTAAAATCCCCAGGTGGTCGAAATTACTCCGTAGCCCTCCAGTACGGCTCCCGTTTCTCCCTTTCCGCTTTCAATCCCACATTCATTCCTTCCCTTACGGCGCGTTTCAAGTGTCCACATAGCAAGTGCGACAGATACTGCGCCTTTCCCTTCCTGTGCACCAATTATTATTATTATTATTATTAATATTATTAATATCGCGTCCAGTGCTCTTCCAACTGAGCTACATCGGCCGCTGTCGCCCCTGCTACTTGCTTGGGTATTTATGTTGTCTGTATACGAACCTTGAGAGTGTTCACCAGCGCCACCCTCAACCATAGCGGCAGACGTGGGACGTCCTTTATTACCGCCAGCGTCACTTAGAACGTGATCAAGAGCGAGGGCATCAGCTGTGCTAGAACCTTCTTACGCTACCTATGGCTTCAAGACTGCCAGAACCGAGACCCCCGTAAGCTACAAGCCGATCAATTTAAGGGAAATGAGGGTGCTCGTTATAATACATGAAGGAAAGAAGCCAACAGTCGGCGAGGCCAAAGAAAGCGTTGGGGATGGTACATTATGTTTTTTTTAATGTTTATTTGGATAATCACAGCAATTAGTAATGTAATCTGTTTAGGGGAAAGATAATTAAACACAAAGTAGAGGAAAAAACAACGTGCTGATGGTGGGAACCGAACCCACGACCTACGAATATCGCGTCCGGTGCTCTTCCAACTGAGCTACATCGGTCGCTGTTCCCCCTGCTACTTGCTTGGGTATTTATGTTGTCTGTATACGAACCTTGAGAGTGTTCACCAGCGCCCCCCTCAACCATAGCGGCTGACGTGGAACGTCCTTTATTACCGCCAGCGTCAAGTAGAACGTGATCAAGAGCGAGGGTGACAGCTGTGCTAGAACCCTCTTACGCTACCTATGGCTTCAAGACTGCCAGAACCGAGACTCCCGTAAGCTACAAGCCGATCAATTTAGGGGAAATGAGGGTGCTCGTTATAATACATGAAGGAAAGAAGCCAACAGTCGGCGAGGCCAAGGAAAGCGTTGGGGATTTTATTTTATGTTTTTTTTTTATGTTTATTTGGATAATCACAGTAATCAGTAATGTAATCTGTTTAGGGGAAAGATAAATAAACACAAAGTAGAGAAAAAAACAACGTGCCGATGGTGGGAACCGAACCCACGACCTCCGAATATCGCGTCCGGTGCTCTTCCAACTGAGCTCACCATCGGCATGTTGTTTTTTCGAACTACCACCGAAGGCATGTTCATCTGTTCCTATTTTTCTTGTTTCTGCTTTTTTGTGCAACAAGCAGTTAGTCGTTCACATTATATAAACTACTTTCCGCTAAGGCGACGTCTAAACAGTACGGCTGTCAAAATGGTACCTAAAGAAGAACGTTTTACAGCAGACGTTACTGCCATCCTTTGAACTCGTTGTAGTACATTCCTTTACTCTATCCCCACAGTGCATCGACTTAGGAATACGCAAGTATTGGCGTCATGTCTGCTTACAATTTTTTCTTTATTGCCGCCCTGGTTCAAGGGCTCCAGGCCGTCGTGTAGGAAGATAGGCTGACGCCTATCCTGTATCTTTTGGAGATTGAAGTTTTACCACTACTATCCCTGCAGAGGCGAAACACTGATATAAAAATTGTGCCCCTCCCCCCCTCCCCCCTTCCCGGGCAGTGTTATAAACTGCACTTGTCGATAATACTCAGTCCCTTTTCAACTGAAGGCACAGGATGCAGGTGCAACAAATTAGCGTTTCGTCAGTTTAAGCTGAATGACTCTACAACAAATTTAGTTCCTCGCATAACGCTAGTAAAGAAGCATGAAAAATCTCTTTTTAAACAAGGAATAGAACCCAAGCTCTCCCTCATCAATTGTAAGACATACATTTATGCAGTAGTTCGCTCGCATCTGGAATTTCAGTTTGATACAGCAAACACATCAGGCAACTGTTGAAAGTTTACGGGTGACTTGAACGTCGCCTGCAGTCTGTACCAAGCCTTGCCAAGCAGAAAAACATTACAAGCTGAAGTTTTCGCCTGACAAACCCCCTAGATCAAGTTTTGCCTGTCCGCGCAGAAGATAGCAACGTCGTGTGCCAAAGCTAGCATTTTTGTTCTACGTTATTCAGCTTAAAAATACGCTTGTTTTCATCTCGGATAGCTACCATACAAAATGGTTCGGAGTATACGGTAGAAAGCAAAGGAGACAAGGAACAGCGTTGCATTACTTACGAATAAACTGGCAATCACGAACTAAGGCATTTGCTGATATTTATATGCGCATCGTTCTCCCAATTCGCACTAATTCTCCCAACATTGCAGTCTTGCAGCACAAAGAAAATTACCCCATGTGAAACTCGCTCAGACGTCTTTGCAAGAGGAGCTGCGGCATGGAAACGAGATCCTTAAATGGCAACACAGCAGTCTAGTATGTTCCTTCCGATGTGTGTATTTTTAAATATTGTATGGCCTATAACACCCCATCTTTCTTGCTGGTGTAGAGGCTCCTCAATAACGGTTTGAAATCTTGCAACTATGGCATTTTAAATGTTTTCCTGGCGGTACTGGTACGGCTTATTGCTTTATATGAGCAAACTAGGAGCAGCTAAACCCCATCCTCAATTTTTGTTATCAAGACTGTGTGCGACGTGCGGAGTTACGTTGGTACATTCTTGATTATCTATGCCTCACTCAGTATCTGATGGAGTACGCAGGCAAGCTCGGGGCCGGATGTTTTGTAAAAAGCAGCACCTGTGCAGTCTGATCTTGACGACTTGCATGATGGCAGTTCTGTCGCCTTTTTAATGAAGTGTTCACTTATTGGTGTATCAATGCTCTTTTTGTCCCTGTCATGCAGCCTTGGCATTCCGTTAACGAAATGCGAAACCTAGACGCAAGTGTAAACACTACTGAAGAGCTCACGATAGTGCTAAACAAATGCACTCTCCATCAATGAAGCCTCTGATGTCACGTCCTTTCGAAAACGCGTCTGCCTACTTTTGTTAGTGGAAACCTGGCAGTTTTAATCGCTAATTGCTCAGTGTTTTGGCATCACACCCATCCATACATATATAACCACTCACTTCTGGCAAATTTAAGCGCACCTTGCTATCTCTGAGTGTTAATTACTAATGTTCATTTCTTTCTATCCTTTCCATGTTGATAGATCAGGAACTATTTTTCCTTAGCGACGAAAGACTGGTTATCAAGCAGCACTCCAATGATTTGCTTTGAGTTCAAATTCAAACGTGCTTCTTTAATTTGGCTTCCAATGTTGAAGACAACCCCAATAAAATCTGAAAACTACAGAAGTGACGCATTGTAAATATTGCAAAGGCGATGATTTTAAGCGAAGCATACACTCAGTCCCTCCTTGCTCGGCTGAGGCGCTGAATGTACGTGTACTGCACAATTATACCATTTGTACGAACTCGCACCACATGTTCTAAATTATGGCTATCAATAAGTGAGCTCAAAACAAGAAATAGTTTTCATAAACATATCCCTCTCTGATGCGGTAGTTAGCGTTTCAAATACAGCTAAAACCGCCAAGAAATATGATGAAGACGTAGCGCAAAAAAGACGGGGACAACTAACACAGATGTAGACAGGACAGGCGCTAACTGACAATTTTATTTTCAAGGAAAACCGCAGCACAATTTATGTCAAAACTCACGTGACAATCAAGGGGCCTTATACTACGACCAGATACAATTTAACAACGAAGGGCCGACAATATTGACCCGGAAAAACCATAAAAGAAACAAGGGGGGCCGGAAAGCATTATTAACAGGTTATATAAAACTCATTTTGAACTTAATAGAAAGGAAGGGGTGCGAACAACATCGTGGCCATGGGACGGTGCCAAAGAACCCAACCACAGCAACGAGCGAGCCTAAAAGGGCCCAAAACAAGGGAAGTAAAAGCAGTCATAGGTCAAAACCAGAAAAAACGTGCGAGGCAAAAGCAGAGTCACAACTAAAAACAGATAAATCGTGCGAAGCAAAAGCAGAGTCAAAAACTAAAGACAGACGAAACGTGCGAAGCAAAAGCAGAGTCAAATCTAAAAGCAGAACAGTCTGTGCGAAGCAAAAGCAGAGTCATGAACTAAAAACAGACCAACCGCGCGAAGCAAAAGCAGAGTCAAAAACTAAAGACATATGAAACGTGCGAAGCAAATGCAGAGTCATAAGCTAAATCAGACGATACGTGGGAAGCAAAAGCAGAGTCAAAACTAAAAACAGACTCAGGAGTGTAGAAGGCTCCCCGCTAAAACATTTAAGTGCTAAGCAAGAATAATCAGGATGGGCGAGTGGAAGAACAATTATGAAGAATGAGAAAATCAAGGGAGTAAACACATCAGAAACCGGGAAGTAATAAAAGCAATTCCACAGACGATAACTCGCCTGTTAAAGCGCCTCTTATGTTTTGATAGTGCACACTCCAAGTTTGTGAAGCGTGGCATCGTGTTTTCCTGTCTTCACAGTGCCACAACAAAATCCTGTACCCACCGCATGGCTGCTAGCATGAATGAGCAATTCAAGCGTCTACAAGACGCAGGTTTCCCCCCTGACGTTATTGTAGCAGTGTGTAAAGGCCTTCTGCAAAACCTAAAAGCCTCAAACAGTTAACGTAGTAAGCAGGGAAACAAAGAAAGCAAGAGTAAGATGCCAGTCCAGGTGATTCCATACTTCCACAGGTTTTCACATAACTTCAAAAAGCTGGCAGCGCGTTATAACGTGAAAATTATTTTCTCTGCACCATGCAAACTATCGAAAGTATGCACTAGAAAGATGAAAAAGCAAGTAGTATGCACGAAGAAACATCAATCTAAGTTCACGGATTGCAAGGAAAATGTCGTGTACAGGATTCCAATCAGTTGCGGGTTCCAGTAAATCGGACAAACTGGAAGATGTTTGAATGAAAGGGCGAGAGAACACAGACTAGGCGTACGCAACAAATCGGGTACTAACCTTGCCGAACATTGTAAAGCTTGTAAAACAGATCCAAATAACGCATGTTATCCGCTCTTAGATAGCACAGATTTCTTAAGATCAGCCAAAGAAAAAACTTAGCGCGAAGTCATGGAGGCATGCTTCATTAGAAAGGCCGGTCAGGATTGCGTCAGCGTACCTTCTATCAATATTCTTGAAAGCGAATTTGAATTCCTTGATGGCCACATGTATGTGTTATAACCCTTTTTGCTTAATTACCACAAGCAACCGGTTGCTGACTGATATGAAACGAGTTATCGTCTGTGGAATTTCTTTTATTACTTCCCGGTTTCTGGTGTGTTTACTCCCTTGATTTTCTCATTCTTCATAATTGTTCTTCCACTCGCGCATCCTGATTATTCTTGCTTAGCACTTCAATGTTTTAGCGGGGAGCCTTCTACACAGTTTTGACTCTGCTTTTGCTTCCCACGTATCGTCTGATTTACCTTATGACTCTGCTTTTGCTTCGCACGTTTCATATGTCTTTAGTTTTTGACTCTGCTTTTGCTTCGCGCGGTTGGTCTGTTTTTAGTTCATGACTCTGCGTTTGCTTCGCACGTTTCGTCTGTCTTTAGTTTTTGACTCTGCTTTTGCTTCGCACGTTTTATCTGTTTTTAGTTGTGACTCTGCTTTTGCTTCGCACGCTTTATCTGTTTTTAGTTGTGACTCTGCTTTTGCCTCGCACGCTTTATCTGTTTTTAGTTGTGACTCTGCTTTTGCCTCGCACGTTTTTTCTGGTTTTGACCTATGACTGCTTTTACTTCCCTTGTTTTGGGCCCTTTTAGGCTCGCTCGTTGCTGTGGTTGGGTTCCCACGATGTGCTTCGCACCCCTTCTGTTGTATTAAGTTCACAATGAGTTTTATATAATCTGTTGATAATGCTTTCCGGCCCCCCTTGTTTCTTTTATGGTTTTTCCGGGTCAAGATTGTCGGCCGCCCTTTGTTAAACTGTATCTGGTCATAGTATAAGGCCCCTTGATTGTCACGTGAGTTTTGACATAAACTGTGCTGCGGTTCTCCTTGAAAATAAAGTTGTCAGTTAGCGCCTGTCCTGTCTACATCTGTGTAAGTTGCCCCCGTCTTTTTTGCGCTATGTCTTCAAGAAACTGCTACCAACTAGCCCAAACCAAACATCTGTTGCAAAATATGATGAAACAATCAAATTTTAGATATCGATCTAAACTTTTAGAGAGCATCAATATATCGTCAAAATTGTTGTATCCGCACGCACACATTATTCGCCATGCGTCGAATATTACAAGCAGTGACACTTTCCTCAATATATGGCCAGCACTATCCGGCTTTAGCAATGCAAATTCACCTATATGCCATTAGCATGGTATATACATACGTTAAAATGCACCGTGCTATTCATGTGATTGGTTCAGATTTGAGTTTCGAGCGTAATTCCTTGAATAGCAACCATATCGAGTTCCGCCTTCACGCACCAACGGTTAAGTAGGTACTGTCGCCATCGTGCCTCAAGACCCCGAAGATTCAAAACAGCAACCTTTAATGCTGTTCTGATTTAATCATCATTTCTCTGTTAGAGCAAGCCGATCATATAGTGCTGCTATAAACAATAGATCCAAACACCATGATATGGTGGTGTCCCCCCGCCGCCCCATTTGGTACAGCGCGGTGAAGCGAATGCTATGCTGTGAGCATTTTACGTCTTATAACGCATGTTTTGAGCATTTGTTGCACTTTTCACAGCAGCGAATGAAGTATACAGCAACTCTATTTCTAATAGGCAAAAGAGGGTGCACACAGAGGTACTAGCACTAAGTGCTGAAAGTGCGATACCAACGCTGCCTGCTGTTGGCATTATTTTCCATCGCTTCCAGCTGACAAGATATGAAAAGACGTCGGAGTCGTCCATGATGCAATCATAGACGCTACATCCGTTCAGTATACAATCATGACGGCTCAATGCTCTTTTATTATCGTGAAGATAAAAACGTGACAAAAACAGGCGCTAATAGAAGAGCGCACAGGTGCTGCACTTTGCGCTGTTCTTTTTTTCGCCCCTGTATTGGCTGAACTATTGATATGCAGGCAAACAGACAGGGACCTAGCTTCAGCAATTGAACATACGCGTACCATTTTATGGGGCTGATTTCATATAATTTCCACATATTTGCGTGTATATCAATGCTTGCAGGTCTGTGTTTTGGCTTGCCTGAGATTTTCTTCAATATTTCTTTAATCTTCGAAGGCGTGGGCGTGGTAGCAGTGAACCTCCGCCAATACTACTAGAAACAGTAAGGACAAAAGATATAATATTTCGAAAGACTATAATATAACCAACGTTTATGACCTAAATATACCTGCAAAAATAAAGAAGTTTATTATTAAAATCTCCCGATGGAAGTAAGTATGTGCAATGAATAAAAATATTTTAGTTGGCACACACTTCAAGATAAAGGAGAAGGTTGAAATATATGTGAATGAATTTTTTTAGAAACTTCAACTATAAAAAGCGAGGCCAAGATTGTAAAGCATAAGAACAATTATTATTGTCATTCTAGAAATAACACTAGAAGAAGCCCCTCTTTCGACGTTTTTTTCTCTACTCCACTGTAATATCTACTGGTTTCCATCACTGGTTACGCATTCTGGAAGTTGCGCCTCCTAAAGTATTCTCTCTTCGTGTTCGCCGCATAAGCCAATAGAACATTTTTCCAGAGCACAAAAATTTCCCCTAGACATGTGCAACCTACGCTATATTCCTTTGCTCCTTGTCTTTTTTACATTTTATTTAATCCCTTTTCATTTACTGTCGCTCTGTTCACGCTCCAGAAAAACCTCCCTAAAATCACTTCAATGCATTTACTACCCTGTTGTACACGAACGTCCTTCCGTTCTTTATCCCTAACCAACCCTTGTTGTCCTCTATAGATAATATTCCAAGTTTCCTTAAACATTTATTTCGCCACGTCCAGAACTTCCCAGTAATTCACCTCCAACTGCATTTCTTATCCGGCAGGTTTGGAATTCTAAATATTTTACAATAACACATGCAAACAGCGAGCATACATTCGTCGTGAACGAGGTTTTTCTGCAAAAGTATGGGTGTGATTTGCGGTCCAACCCCGACGCCACCCTTGTTAGCTAGAAAGGAGCCTTTAAGTTGCAGCTCAAAAACCAAATTTTTTTGCAGAGAACATGGCAGTCACGAATTTTACGTGCATGCTACGTGATGGCTGCTACCAAGTGCGGGCTCACAAATATAGTGGCGTAATGGAAGGAGTACTGCGTAATGGAAGAAGGGCTACACAACGGTTTTGTTCTGTGACAGCCTTCTTTCTCTTACAAGCTTGAAATCAGTACTATGGACAACACACATGAATTCCTGCTGCGTGGGGCCCTGATTATACCGCAAATGTTCTCTTCGTCTCCTGCTTTCTCCAGTTGGTACAATGATAAGGCTTTGAAGTTTCAAAATTTCCAGCAAAGTTCGCAAAGGAACAAAGTGCATAACACAAGTCAGAATGTCTTCAAGTGGCGTCCTCTGAAGCTTGTTTCTTGATATGTCATAAATTACTGCTTTGCAGGCGGTGTCTGGCCGAAGTGGCAAAGAAAGCGCGGAGCTAGATGCGTTCCTGGGCGGCCGCACCCTTCCACCCATGGCCCTGGCCGTCTCCATCCTAGCGTCAGCAGTCAATGGAATGCACATAGTGCCCATGGTTGGATACTTCTATGCCTACGGTTCCCCCATCTTCTTTATGAATGCGTGGAATATTGCGGGCGCAATATTTTCCGCATTCACCTTGGTGCCTCTTTTTTACCGATTGCGGATTTCGACTGTTTTCCAGGTATTAAATACTTAGCAGAGATACTAGCATGTGTATCGTAGTAACCGTTGGATGAGCATCTAGCTCATTTAGTTCTCTTAGTTTGCACGTTAGTATTTTCAAGACGAGAAAATATGCGTGGGACGTTTTATTCGCAGAGCTGAAAGCCATTGCGAAAACGTGCACGGAATCTTACGGCTCACCTCCTTTGTGTGTGACAGCCCGAGCGACATAAAAATCAATTGAAAGTGAATATTGTAATATGCAGACGTGTTTTAGAAACTTTCGGGTTCTTAGATTAATGAAGACATTATGAAACAGCACTCCCTGTCTGATACAACCTTTCGTATCAAATTATAATGGAACATTCTACACAATCCTAAATATCTAAAGCCCTGGGCAGGAAGACTCCTAATTTCTAGAAGCAGCAAATTTTATTATTACAGTAACTTCCAGATCATCAAAACACCCATTTCAGCATCTTGAACTTGGACAGCGATGTATGTGGTATACTTTTGTAAAATTTTGTGTTTGGAACTTTTTATATATTAGCATAAAAATTATGAGCTATGTTCATAAAACTACGTTGTTCTTCTGAAATAATAAAGTGTTTCAAACTGTGATGGTGAATTCAGCAATATTTTTAGACTGTCAGCGCCTGCGCTCCTGACAGCGCACTTTGTGGGGAGCTTTCTACGAATGTAGTATAAGAAGTGCTTAGAGAGCATTTTCAAGTTGGATGCCACCAAAACTAACATTTTCACAATCTTAATTAGGGACAATTTATTAAGACTGTCTCAGCTGCTAGCTTCAGCCATTTTTTAATACATAGCCAGGCTTGTGTTCTTGCCGACCGGGTTGCATTCTTTGGCGCGGAAGGCGTTTCATGTGTTTGCTGTGTATTGTAGTCATTCACGAAGGTCAAACTAAGGCCGACCACGTGGCAGCAGTGTTTATATGACAGCATGATGTAAGTAATAATTTATGTGGCTCTCTGTCGGTTACTTTCAGTACCTCCGCCTTCGCTTCGACAACAAAGTCGGAATTACAGCTTGCGTCATTTACTTCATCCTCACTGTAAGTTATAAATATTTTGGTGACAATGGCGGCTGAATCAGCTTGACCACTACTTTTTCATGCCTTTGCTTGCTTGGGATGCTAATTTATGCAAAGCATATCGTTTCCTTATTTCCATCCACACTCTAAGAACGGATAGCCAATTGCAACGTTACAGGTACGTGTTTCGAAGAAGCATTAAATAGAAAAAATGCAATAATTTATTTCGCAAGGTGGCCAATGGAAGCTAGTCTATTACGTATGAAAGTATACTCGATCGCAGAGAACGGGGACCTGATAGGGAGCTCGACTACACCTGGGTAAGTTATAATGGAATGCTGTTCGTACTGCTGTATTAAACGTCCGCAACCCACATCTCGACATCCACTATGTTCTCAGGCATCCAAAACCTCTCAGTCTAGGTGTTTCCATTCAAATAGAGGGAATCTGCCTCACCAGTTATCCGCAACTAGTTTCGATATCGTGTGTGGCCTGTATTTCCTCTCTCTTCATTTGCTAGGTTACGAGTGAAAACAATATACTTTTGGAGCATAAAACGAAACTCGTTTACACTAGTGGTAATATAAGTGGTATCAAAGGTCAAGGTAAGGGCTTCTTATCTTTCTGTTTTGTACAACAGCCATAATCTATAATGTACACAAGATGGCTTTACCTGACCTTCCCCGACTAGCAGGCAAAGCTGGCGACAAGGATACCTAAAGTCTGGACCAATCTTTATGTGAAGGCAATCATAAGGTTATTTGACTAAGTCCTTTCGGTGGTGCTCGGTCTCTGTCAATGGGCATCAGGCCACGATGACCAGTGATTGGGGCGGTGGCAGGACAGCGGAGATTCGCACCAAGTTCGATAAAACAGGCACAAAACGGTGTCTAAAGACCTAACAGAAGACAAAAATCCACCGGAGGTCTCAGCCGCGGTATGAAGGAGCCACCACTTCATTCAAGCTTATTAGCCCTCATTTTCTAAACATTGGCTGTCACACAGTGTTTTGGTTGTATGTACTTACTTTCTAAGCCTGGGTTCCCGTAATCTCGGTCGCGGTTTCAATCGGAGATATATGCTATTGTGATACTGAAACCCGGCGGCTAGTTGTTCCTGAAATTTCCCGAGCAATAAAGTTCGGGTAATGTAGCAAATCGGACAAAAACTTTTGAGCGGCCATGCTTTTCCAAGCCAACATGTATTTGCTTTAAGCAAGTGGTGCGACGTATCGGCAATAAAGCGCGTTTCATACGCTCTAGATTGCCCCGTCGTAGTGGGGCAGATCATCACAACACCCATTTCAGCATCTTGAACTTGGACGGCGATATAGGTGGTATGCTCTTGCAAAATTTTGTGTTCAGAACTTTTTATATAATACAACTTATGTATTACAATTTTTATATATAATATAATATATAATATATAATACACCATACAATTTTACTACCAAAAAACATTGACGAAGCCAAGCTTCAACAAGTTACCGCTTACAGACCAATATCCATGACGAACACATAAGATCTTCATGAAAATTCTAGCTAAAAGGCTTCAAATTATAATGAAAGAATAGTAGGACCGCATCAGACCTGCGGCATTAAAGGCCGAACCATATTTATATATATATATATACAGCGCGTTGCACATTAGAGGCGCGATGTAGAATGCTTCTCCCAGCTAAACCGTGGAATTCTCACCGTTCAAATTTTGCACAGAAAGGGCATTTTGTCGCTACTATTTTTTAATACCAAATTTGTTCGGGGAACTTGCCTGATTCGATCAAAAGAAGTAAGATGTTTCCACCTTATGCGGCGGCGAAGACGCCAGACGAGCCGCTGCCCCAGCGATGGTACTGGTGGCGCCACCTCATGCTGCTTACAACAACTCTGGAGCAGAAGGTTTGAGTTGTATATATATATATATATATTTACATATATATATATATATTTGCTGGAGTGTTGCGACGCCTTGCGCCTTGCATGAGAGCGTTGCCATGCTCCAGCTTGCCCTAGAGAAAGCCTTGCCGCATGATGTCTTGTTATTAGTTTTAGAGCATGGAAATGTGGGCTCAGTTATTTGCAAAGGAGTCGCAATGGCGTACTGAGGGTGCACGACGCGCTTGATAGTAAATAAGAGGGTGGGTGAGCGCATACAAGTGCAACGGTCTGTACGTTAAGGCTGTCCCTTGTCGCCATTGCTTTCCTTCTTGTATATTGACCCATTTTATCTGAGCATTATCCAGAGCAGCTGTGTCCGAGGTTTTCGTTTGCATGAAGCAGAGGTCCGCATACTCGCGTATGCTGATGACATTGCCGTCTTCTGTACCGACTACGAAAGCATTCGCAGTGTTGTCGAATTGGTGAAGGACTTTTGTTCTTTGAGTGGTAGCGCTGTGAACTGGAATAAGTGTCTGGGTTTTTGGCATGGAACGTGGCTCACAACCCCTGCGAATTTCGTGAACATGCCTTGGGTAACAACCCCAGTGAAGTATTTAGGAGTGCCACTGGAAAACTACCGAGACAGTGAGTCATATTGGAATCAGCAGGTTTTACAAATACGTGAGAAGGCCGACAGCCTAAAAGAATTCAGTTGGTCTATGATTGCACGTTATACGATTTGCAATTTATGTCTTGTTACCAAGATATGGTACGTGTTACAAGTACTGCGTTGTCTCGTGTGAATGTGCTGATATTTCACTGTGTGTTCGGAATTTTTGTGTGGGGAAGTACTTGGGAGCACACCCACCGAACCAGCTTGTTTCGTCTCGTTTTCTCTGGAGGAGTTGGTTTGGCGCATTTGTATTTGTGCCAAGTTGGTAACCGTTTATGTTTTTCGTGATACTAAAGACCCATTTTTACGACCTGTGTGTCAGGTTAGATTGAACAAAGTACTTCCCAATTTTTTCGTAAGTTCAGCGAGCATGCAAGGGAGGATTTTCGAAATCCTTAAAGAAGTGTACAAGTCATGTCATGCATTGCAAGCCCGTTTTCGTTTAAATATTTATCAACTGTGACGAGAAAGAAACCTTACAAGTACTTGTGCGATGTCTTTGTCCCAATCCCATTGTACAGATCGTTGTACTGTGCAGGTCCATGGAAGCCAGTCGTTCAATGAGTAAAAATAATGGCTGTACCAGGGGGAGCAAGAACTTCAACGCTTCCCCCGTTCTTTACAGCATGCTCAATTTTCTCCATGTTATACTTCCTTATAACGGCCACCTTGCGCTTATTGAATAGCTTTGATATCTCGGCGAATTCTATCTGGTCTGTTGGATTGAAGCTTTCACACATTAGCGTTTCTTAATCATTTCTTTAATCTCCTTAGACAGCTTACGGGTATCCTCTCTATCCTTCCGCCTACTTCTACAGTATACTCAGTAATGATATCTCTGAAATTATTGTTCATTGCTTCTAGGGTAATGTCGCCATCCCCGGTTATAGCTGAATATCTATTCTGCAGCGCGATCCTGAACTCTTCTGCCCTCCCCCTCACCGCTAATTCGTTGATGGATTTCTTTCTTACTAATTTGTTGCGTTCCTTCTTCAGATTTAGGTTAATTCGGGACCTCAGCATCCTGTGGGTACTGAATCGCAATCTCCCTGTTACCCCTACATCTTGCATAATGGCGGGGGTTGAACAGAGTATGAAGTCATTTCATTTTAGTCTCCCCGTTAGGACGTTTCCTTGTCTATTTCCGGTTCTTCCGTTTGCTGAAGAAGGTATTCCTGATCCTTAAGTTATTGCGCTCTGCAAACTCAACTAGTAACTCGCCCCTGCTATTCCTAGAACCAATGCCATAGTCACCTACTCCCTGGTCTCCAGTCTGCTTTTTCCCCACCTTGGCATTGAAGTCTCGCATTAGTACAGTATACTGCGTCTTTAATTTTCGCATTGCCGATTCTACATCTTCGTGGAAGCGTTCAGCTGCTTGGACATCATAACTATATGTAGGTGCACAGGCCTGGACAACGTATAGTTTATACCACTTATTCAGCCTAATTACGATGCCTGCCACCCTGTCATTAATACTACAAAATTCATCTCTTTTACCCGCTATATACTTAATGACAAGGAAACCTACTCCTAGTTGTTGCCTCTCGGGTAAACCTCGACAACACAGTACATGCCCATCCTTAAGTACAGTATATGCCTCATTCGGCCTCCTAACCTCACTAAGCCCTATGACATCCTATTTCATACCCTCTAGTTCCTCTAACAGCCACTGCTAAACTAGCTTCACTAGCAAGCGTTCTAGCGGTAAACGTTGCCATGGTCAGTTTCCAATGGCGGCCTGTCCAGCGGAGCCAGGAATTCTTAGCACCCACTGCTGCGTCACAGGTCCGACCGCCGCCGTAGTCAGTTGTTCCGCAGCCGCTGGTGACTGAGGGCAGGAGTTTTATGGAACTAATCATAAAAATGCCTTATGATGAACCTAACATACTTGGAGGTAAAGGTGTGATCTTTCAACCTTCTGAAACGTGTACGATGTGAGTTTTTGTTCACGGTGTACGCACCATGTAAAAATATTCATGAGATAGTCTTGCGCTCTCTTAATTATTTTTGCCCGAGATTTCCTGTCTGCCCCTTAAGCCAGCATTTTATCTTGCGACTGCGTCGTCCACATGAAAGACAACGATCTGCTTTCTGATGCTGCCGAGCCTTAACATCACCTGCTTGCCAATGCTGATTAAGTTTTACCGAATAGATGCACCCCTATCGCGCTTCCTTCTACTGACATTGAAAAACGGCAGCGCTAGTCGCGCCTTCTGATCGCCATCTTAGGTTGTGAATCACCTTACCGCATAGTTGTGTTCTGTTTCAGCACAGAAGAGCACTTGTCGCTGCTTCAATACCTCCGCTGAACACATTGTACGGTCCATAGAGATCTGTTTTCCTTGTATGCTGCACATTCAGCCTGTCATCCTACCCATACTTACCACGCCCTCTTTCTCACTAGCACCTTCTACCGATGTCCACCTGTGTTCTCATCTGAACCGCCAATCTCGACATTCGTGCATCCCACTGCCATGCATTCCAGAAACTACTTCGTAAACAGCAAACTTCTTCTGATGTGACTTCGACGGTCATGGGCCGAACCAGTGCTGCACAGCACCACCTCATTACCGAAAGCACTTCTACTAATAATGTCAATCATAATTTCCGACGGGACGTTATTCGGCCCTCAGCTAGCACCTGATAATCCCAGATGGTATTGGTAAAAAAGTACGGCACCGTGCGATTCTATGTTTATTACCGTGCCCTCAGTAATATCGCTCGACTAGTCGTTTACCCTTTGTCACGCAATTATGCTTCCCTAGGCTCCCGAATATTTCTCTGCCCTGGACCTGCGATCCGGTTACTGGTAGGCTCCGATGCATGAAGCCGACCAATAAAAAGCTGCATTCGTTACTCCCGGCGGGCTTTACGAATTCAGTGTCATCTATTTTGGACTCTGAAATGACAACGCGATATTTTAGAGCATCATTGACACTGTTTTAGAGGGCTTAAATGAAAAAACCTGCTTATGATACTTCAGCTACATATATATCTGCTCTCCATCTTTTTCTGATCATTTATACCGCCTTAATCAAGTACTAACTTTCCTAGCCTCCACCGGGCTCGAACTGAAAAAGTGTAATTTTGCCAAGAAAACAGTCAAGATTTTTGACCACCTCGTTAACCGCGACAGCATTAGAACCGATCCTGACCAGCTTACTGCAGTTTTGAATTTTGATCGCTCTTCTCTACAGCTTCCTTCGCCTACTATACTCATACTTTCCTTCATCCGCAATTTCGCTATCATTGAAGCTCCACTTTACCGGCTTCTTACCGACCGTTCTGTTTTAATTTGGTCCAAAGACTGTGAAGAAAGGATTTCAAACACTCAAGAGTGCGCTCACTTCAGATATCGTCCTTGCTCACTTTGACAACACCCCTACCTCATTTCCTCCTTGTGCTGTCTTCGCCCTCGGTATTGGTGCTGTACCTATGCAGTATGATACTGCTTCTCCGCTTAATGTAATTTGCTTGCCAGTTGTACAGTGGCACCTGCGGTACGAAATTACATCATCACCGAGCAGGAGTACCTCGCCGTCATTCTGGCCATTCAGAAATTCCACCCCTACCTCTAGGGCTGCCATTTCACGGTCGTTACCAATCACCCCGTTCTGTGTTGGATACCTACCGTCAAAAATGTGACTGGACGCCTCAGCCATTGTATTATGCGTTTAAAGGAATGCACCTTCCATGTAACCTACAGATTAGGTTGTAAACATTTTGACACTGATGCTCTTTCACATTGCCCGCTTCCGGAGTGGTCGAGTACTGATTCTAGGGGACTTACTTCGTGTACCACCGACACCGTACTGTCGTTATGAGTGCCGACATCACTGCTGCAGCTTCTGCCACTGCTCCAAATATGCACGCTCTTGTGTTAAATGAACGAGCTGCTCCATACTGTCATTCTGTAAATGACCGTCTTACCGGTGCTTCCAAATGCAAATTGCAAATTCCATATTTCTGATAAATGTTCTGATAAATGCTGCAGCACTACCAAGTCCCCTTTGCTGATTCAATAATTTTTCGTGCTTTTTTTTCAGCAAACCCTTGGGGCTGTTGGAATCTACAGCGCTGCTCTTGCAATTTCAACAAGTATGTATTCGCAGTATTAGTATCGACGAGTATTTCTTTACATATTTTTGCCTCTAGTGCCGATTGTGTGTCGAGATCTAAATGTGCACCGCAATGCGTTCGTTGAGGAACTCCATGTAGAATGACATTAGTCATCCAAAACACTATCTTGAACACGCAGTAAACATAAACGCACCTACAGTGTATATATTTAGCTACTACAGTATCTAAAAAAACCACCATGATTACAAAGTCCTATTTTACCTAATCTTTACGAATAAGCTGCTAGGCCTAAGCATCCATGTCTGTTTTGGGTAACAAGTGTTCGATTTCTATCCGCCCTACTGTCTCAAAGCGACGCTTGAGTAGGCAGCATCTAGCCAGTTGACAATCTAATGCTGTAAGATCACACAACCACCGACAAATCAGTGCCCGGTCGTGTCATCTGTCATCTGCATGCACCACAAGCATCCTTTTCACTTTTCTACCACAACGCCTACACCAGAATATCAGTGTAACGTGGCCTTTGAAGGGCAACTCTAGCAGTTTTCCCATGTTCGAAGTTATCAATGAAATTTGTATCAAAAGTTCTCAATGTAAAGGTTGTGTGTGCCAAGCAGCCCAATTCAGTACGCTTTACTTTTCTGGCAAATTCATTTTAGAGAAAGCACTCTGGGACTCGAGAGTTGCGCTGCCAAATAGGAAATGCTTACGGCTAACACTGTTTGATGACGTCACAGTTTTGAAGGAGCGTCGAGCAGACGATGGCGACAAGGCAGCTACCCTACTGGATGCGGCTCGATTGGTCGTGGGGTCTCCTCTATAGAATTGTGTTCGCAGACTATCTAGGCGAACATGATCTTAAACAATCCCTCTGGGACGGGGCAGTGAGCGGCGTCGGCAGCGATGTTCAAAAGCGGCACTTTTCCATCCCCAAGCCACAACATGCAAGAGGGTGTCCCAGCCTCCCCCCCCCCCCCCCCCTCTGTGATTCAAAATGTGTGATCTCCCAGCCTTATCACGAAATCTCTGAAAACTTCGTATGTAATGCTTGCTGGGGATTTCAACCTGCCAGACGTAAAATGACCCTTATATGAGGCAGTGCTGTGCAACTCATCTTTGCGTACGACTTTTCTTGCAATGGTGAATACCCACTCACTGTTGCAATCTGCTGAAATGCCAACACGTGTTGGACCCACTAGTGCCATTTTCCTGGATTTGATCTTGTTAAAACGGACGCTTGGGCAAGTTGGTAATCCATTGAGGGTAAACAGCGCAAAAAAGACGAGGACGAACGAAGTACACAAACGAGCGCTGACTTTAAACTCGCTTTATTGCTTCGTTCGTCCTCGTCTTTTTTGCGCTGTTTACCTTCAATTTGATCTTGTGCAATTACAGTAGCAGCATACGAGGAATATCTCATCACGACTTGTTCTTGTTAACATATCTATAACTCCCACGCGCCACTATGTTAAGACTCCACAAAAAAAAAATATTTATGAAGAAGGGGATCATGTCTCCGCATCACACGAACTGAGCGTGTTTTACCCGATTACGGTCACTTAGCTTGTGCTTTGACGGGAATGCAATATAACGCGTACTAAAAACAAAATTACTATCGTTGATTGACGGCTACATTCCATCGCGGCTCATTACCGCCAAACGTCGAAATGATTAACACTCGATGACAAAACCCATTAGGGTACTAAAAGTAAAATAAACTGTTTATTTCGTCGCCAATGTCAATCTCGCGATCGTGGCTTATACAGTAAAAATGAAAACAAATCAGCAAATGTATAACAAAAGATGGTCGTGAAGCTCAAAGTGCCTATTTGTTTATTCTAAAGAAAAACATATTAAGGGTAACTCAAAAGAATTCTGGAAGTACGTAAAAAGTAAGTTAAACAATAAGGGATCCTTTCCTGACAACTTGTACGGTGCCGACTACGCGGCTGATATTACAACGATGGCGGAAACGTATCTTTATTTTTAGTCTGCCATTACGCAATCGGAAGCAGCAATTTCTGGTTTTGAGAGCACCAGCAGTCTACCGCAAATCATCATCATCGTCATTAGCCTGACTATACCCACTTCAGGGCGAAGGCCTCTCCTATATTTCTCCACTTTACCCGGTACTCTGCTAGCTGCATCCACTTGATAGATATTTAATTTAAATGTATTGGTACATTTGAAAACTGCTGCAATGTCCCTTAAGGTCATTAATAAACACAAGAAAAAGAAGCGGGTTCAAATTGAACCTTGCGAGATGCCAGACAATACATTTAGGTACGATGACGATACGCCATCTAGAACCACTCGCTGTCTTTTGCCTCGTAGATAAGCTTCAGTCTACCTCGTAAATTACCCAGGTGCGTTAAGTACAGAGAGCTTCTATAGCAACGACGTGTGTGTTACTGAATCAGCAGCCCTGCGGAAATCCAAAAATATAGTCTACTTGCTTACCAACGTTAATTGAAGAAGGATTGTTGGGTGTAAATTCTATAGCAGCGTGTCACATAAAACCCCTGCTCTGAAACCATGTTGCCTTGTGGCGAAGAATGTAATAATATTAAGACGACTCAAAAGGTTGATGTAAATGATGTGCTGTAAAGTTTTGCGACACACGCTAGTCAGGAAAATCGCTCTAAGGTTAGAAGTTATATTTTCATTGCTCTTGTTGATGGGTATAATATTTGCACACTTCCAATTAGAAGGAAGCGCATCTTGTTGAAGGGATTCCATGGAAAGAACCGTTAAGTGGCAACAGAAGTGTAACAGTTCTTCAGGATGAAGTTGAAGACATGATCTAGACCAGAGGCCGAGCAAACTAATACCCTGTTCTGAAAATTAAATATCTATAGTTTGCGTTGTTGTTGTAGAAGCTCTCTGTACTTAACGCACCTGGTTAATTTACGAGATAGACTGAAGCTTATCTACGAGGCAGAAGACAGCGAGTGGTTCTAGATGGCGTATCGTCATCACACCTAAATGTTTTGTCTGGCGTCCCGCAGGGTTCAATTTGAACCCACTCTTTTTCTTGTGTTTATTAAGACCTTAAGGGACACTGCAGCAGTTTTCAAATGTACCAGTACCATAGGTTTTTGAAGTAGAATATTTGTTGATCATGCCTGTAAACTTACTTTTTCGATTATGCATAAAACACCTGCGCAATCGTCGACTGAAAGCGCACAATTCAAATTTCCCGCGCGACTGCTACAGAGGAGAAAAGCGAAGGAAGAAACCTCGCTTCTCCGTATGTCGTGACGTCACCGTGAGGAGCCCGAGGCATTTAAAGCCAATGGAGGGGGTTTTCGGCGTGCGTTGTTCCTCGTTTTGCGTGCGTTGCGGACGTACAAAATACGTCAATTTGTGTTTGTGCACCTGATACAACACAGCTCGGCGTGTGTTCGGATGCACGAACAGCTTGGACGCCACGATGTATCTTCCATTCTATTAAAAGCTCGTGGTGCAATGCGGCGTTGCTGACAAGAGAGATAAATTCAAGCCGACCAAAGGAAAAATTACATTTTCGTAACTGACTACGTGCTGTTTGTTCCTAATGCGATTTCTATAGGGCTTGACAAAAAAAAAACATTACTGAACCATGAAGCGGTTCCTTCTGTTTTCTTGTAGAAAACAGTCGGGACAGTCATCTGCGATCTATTCATGGACTGCAGTTTCATGATGGGACGGTCAGACAGCATCGGCGCACGGTTGTATTTGCGTGTCGTCTCGTTTTTTTTTTTTTTTTTTTTTTACGCAAATACTTCGCGCAACGGCTTTTGAGCTAAAAATGAACAACTGATCAGTAGCACGCGCTGATGCTTTTTGCGAACTAGCGGATTATTGAGAAGAGCCCACTGCTGTGTCGAAACTAGGTTGTGAAAGACTGCGAGATCTTTTCGAGTAGGGCACGTGCCTGATATGTCCGTGGAACCCTTACGGGAGCATTATTAGAAGATAAGGAGTGTACCCCTCTGCTGGGCATAGGCGCATTCAGGTAAGGAGTGCAAAGAGCGAGGTTTCCTTCGGTGCGTCCAAGCAATCAATCATCGAAGTTGTTCCTACATGGCCTTTCAATTTTGCACCAGTTCCTGCCTCGTCATTTTACATAGTCCTGTCTTGTTTGTGGATGCACATTAAGTTGAAAACAAAAACGACGAAGCTCTTGTAAGAAAACACATTTCGGAACAAGGTTTTCTCATGAAGGTGTGGCTGGGGAGGAGCTGCAGCTCAGCTTTCAACATACGTCAGCCGTCAATTCACTAAACGTGTATTGTGACAATACGATAAAAAGGAAAATCTTTCAACGTCTGCTAAATGTCTTATCACTCAAGCAGCATTCTGCGCGTATTTGACCTGGTCTCCAGCACAATGGCCCCGTAAATGCCTCGTATGCATTGCAGAGCTCCGCAACCGCGCTTCGCTTATTGTTCATTTTTCTGGTGGCAGCTTTGTACTGCTTCACCCTTTCTATAAAATCCTCCGCTTCTCCAAGGTAACACGACTGGCATTCAAAGCTCGATTTGGTACACCAAGCTTTGGCCTCATTTTTCACAACAATGACCTTTCGGGCGGGGTGAGAGGCCTGAGATGGAGATAGTCGGCTAGGGCATTGTTCGCTGCCCTTCCATCCCAGGAATATGCGGGACGAGGTTTCGCTGAGGGCCATGCGGTTTCTGCTAATAATGACACACACTACTTTTCAAAGTGCCTCCCTGTAGCCAAAGCAAGTTTCCATGCCAAATCTACGCTTCCCACAACGGAAGTTCTGCATCGTTTGTGAGCGTATCTGATACGGATACATGCGGTAAACATTCCGATGGTCATTCGTGTGGAATTGGCATGCCATAATGACGTTCACGAAGCCGCAGAGAGCAGCAATCAGCACAGCGCAGCGAAGGAGCCGCATCGGCAGCTTCCCCGGTCCTCAGAATGTCGTCACGCGACGTCTTGGCCAATCACCGGCGGCGACCTGACCCGCGGTGAGCCCCGTCGCGCGGGCTGCGTATTTCTGCTGAAAAAAAAAATGCTATTTCTGCGTTTTTCTGCCTAACTTTAATCTGATATTTGCGTTCGCAGCATGAAACACTATGTCTCTCTGCTGAAAACCCAGTTTTATGCAAAAAGTGCTGCAGTGTGTCTTTAGGGAAATTGTTACTACCGGCGTCAGGTTATACGCTGAGTATTGCCGTATCTATCGTTACGTTGGCAGTGAAATTGATCAGAACTGCTTGCAGGACGATTTACACTCTGTCTTATCGTGATGTAGGATGTGGAACGTGAAGCTTAATATATCGATGTGCAATATGTCAATGTTCGCAAATAAAAATCGGCCTTTATTTAAACATCTCAACAGAAATTAAAGAGCATTGCAGAATCTGCATTGGAGTAATCCGAAAGCACGTATTCTGCTGTTGGTTGCTTCTGGTTGGGTCTAGTTGCTAATTCACTACTTGTTTAGCCATGTACTTTCAAATTGCGCGTCAATCCCTTTTTTGACTCTACTTTCGGTTGCGTGGCGTCACATCCTCTACGTCACATTATTCACTTCTTGTTTACCAATTTTGGTCCTTGGTACTTTCAAATTGTGCGCCAAATCCTTTCTTATGCTCTGTATCGGCTCTACTTCCGGTGCGTGATGACAAATCCTCTACGTCATATTATTTCACTTCTTGTTTACCCATTTTAGTCTTTGGCACTTTCAAATTGCGGGAACCCCTCCCTATGCTCTTTTTCGGCTCGACTTCCGGTTGCGTGATATCACATCTTTGACGTCACCCTAACTGACTGCCTTAATTAACTACTTTAGTCTTTGCTACTTTAATATTGTGCGTCAATCTCTTCCTAGGCCCTTTTTTGCTTCCAGTTCAGATTGCGCGACGTCACATCGTAACGTCACCTTAATTGACTGATTTAATTAACTACTTTATTATTTGATGCATTCAAATGTAGCACCAAGCCATCGGCTAATCAGACAATTTTCGCCTTTGCTTTTTGATTTTACTCTAAATAATTACCTCATTACCTTTTTGGTCTAAATATCTTTTCCGACACATTTCGTCACCCTCTATCTATTGATACCATTCATTAACCTCTACCACTCATTTAATTACAACTGCTGCGGACACGTTTCTGCTGACGCGATCTTCGGACGCGTTCTGCGGGCGCCGTCTGAGGACGGAAATTTGAGAACATAGCGAAGTAATGCTTTCGAATTAATACCTTTTCCTTTGTCTGTTGTGCCCGAGCTCAAGTATCTAGCTATTTTTTTTCTTTTCGAGCAAGATGGCACGCAACGCTCAAGTAGAGTTCTGAAGGCTCCGCCTTCTAGAAAACGGGTCCGCGAGCGATGGTCTCGCCCGACGAGTGAAAAACGAAGTCTTTCTTAAAAACACCGGTTTATTTCGGAGCAACAGAAAAGTATAAAATAGAAAAGAAACAGCATTGGTCACAACTGCGCTGGAAACATGCCTTCGAAGTGCGCGACAATGGACTATACAGAATAAAACGGAACATGGGTCAGGGCTTCACCGCGACAACACAAAGCACACTGCGGCGCGGATAGGGCGAGTAATAGGGCCAAAGCGTTGATGACGGTACAAACGCATTGCTACTCGCGTGGCAGCACTCACGCTAAACTCCTGAGGCTTCTTGTAGGCACCGCTTTCGTCTTCGCCTCGCAGGACTCCGCTCCGTCGTCCGTGTACATCCCGCCGGCTTGGGACGCTGCCACGCCGCCCTTCTCTGGCCGGCCGCCCGGCGAAAAAGCCCCGAGCCATACTTCGGACGCGCTTATCTACCCTCTGTCTCGCACCGATAACATGTCGACCCTGCTCCGGGCAGCTCGCTCATGCGTACTCGCGCTGCCCGGGCGGACACCAACACAAACAGAAAAAAGCGCGCGCGGTTTGAAACGCTAAAAGGGGCTGTGAGGCCCCACACTCTCCCCCTCTCGAGACGGGACACCTCCCGAGGTGTAAAACAAAAATAACGCACGATAAGGACGGAACTGGTACTGCTGCTGGCAGGGCGCATGTTTGGAGGTATCCACTGAGCGTGGGTACCCGTAGTGCCTGGTAGGTCAAGTGGTTTTATGTGGCTAGTGGACGGCCGTGGTAAGCTCGGAGATCGGCCACGTTGACTGGTCCGGCTTCTCGACCACCCAGCACATGGTGAATAAAGTAGGAAAGCCGAGACGCGCACTTTGTTATCGTGTAAGGGCCAGTCCATCGTGGAGCGAGAGAAGCAGCAAACCCTTTTGCTGCATCACTTAGTGGGTGCGTGCGGCGAAGGACTTTGTCGCCGACTGTAAACTCCAAAGGTCGCCTTCCCTTGTTGTACTGGTTACAGTCTTCCAGGCGGGCAAGGTCCAAGTTTTCCCTTGCCTCCTTCAGAGTCTCGGCCAAGCGGCTGGAAAGATCATGCGCAAATTTAGAATGGCTAAGACCTGGTAAATCAGAGCCATTCAGAACATGCTCAATAGGGAACCTGAGCTCACGACCAAGGAGAATGGCCGCTGGCGTAAAACCTGTTGACCGGTTTACCGTGGTTCTTGTGGCGAAGGCCATCTCCTGGATACGAGCGTCCCAGTCCTTGTGCCGCTCCGTGAATGCCACCATCATAGTCTTGAGATTTTGATGCACTCGCTCTGTAATGTTTGCTTGAGGATGGTAGGGCGTAGTCTTTTTGTGCTGCACGCCAAGGACTTTGCAAGTGGCAGTGAATATCCTACCGGTGAAATACTTGGTATTATCAGGGATAAGCTGAGCTGGGAAACCAAAGCGAGTGAATGTTTCTTGTAGTGTATTCCAAATTATTTTCGAGTCTAGCCTACTCAGGGGATACAATTCTGCCCATTTCGAGAAATGATCAGTGATTACTAACATGTAGCGATTCCCTTTCACTGATCTGGGATAGGGACCCATAATGTCGCCAGCTACAATTTCCCATGGGTATCGGCTCTCTACAGGTTGCATAAGGCCCGGTAGTTTCCCTCCCCTCGGCTTTGCGGTCTGCCAGGTATGACAAGTGAGGACGAATGCGAGGACATCCCTTTACACGCGCGGCCATGTTGCAACGCGACACAATTTGTCACATGTTTTCTTGCCATCGCTGTGACCTGTGAGGCGTGTATCGTGGACGTACTCTAGAATATGCTTACGTAGGCCCTTAGAAACGACCACACGAAATGCGGACTCACCACTCTCTATGTCCGCAGCAGGTATATACCGCAGGATCAAGCCATCTTCTGCTCCACGTAGCTGTCGTAGCTTCCGTTAAGCGCCCGGCTCCCTGCAGGGTTGGTGCTCTTCAGGCTTTGGCGTATCTGGTTGCACTGGTCGTCTGAGAGCTGAGCGTCAAGGAGCTGTTGACGGGACACCAGTGTGACCCAGGTGTCGGCAGGAGCTGTCACAGCATGGACCGCGGGTGCTCACTCTCCCTCACCAGGGAGTGGAGCTCGTGACAGGGCATCGGCCACTTTGTTGAAAGTGCCTCTTCTGTATTCTGCCCTGTAATTATACTTTTGGAGAGCGAGTTACCAGCGGGCTAGACGGCCAGCTGGATTTTGCAACCTTGAAAGCCACGATAGGGTCTAGTGGTCGGTCTGAATAGTGAATTCTGCGCCATGCAAGTACATGTGAAAGTTCTTGAGGGCAAACGCAATCGCAAGACACTCTTTCTCTGTCACAGTATAGTTCCTTTCCGGTCCCGTCAGTGTATGGCTAGCAAACGCCAATGGGTAAAGCTTTCCATGATGTTCTTGAAGCTATGCCGCACCAATTCCGTACTCACTTGCATCCGTTTGTACTGTGAATGGCCGGTTAAGGTCTGTAAGCCGCAGGCATGCAGTATCCGCGATGGCTGCAGACAGTGAACAGAATGATCCCTGCTCGGCTTCTGTCCATGACCAGCGGGCACCCTTCCGGAGGAGCTGATGGAGGGGTCGCGCCAGGTCAGCGCAGTTCGGGATGAAGGGGCGGTAGAATCCCTCCATGCCCAAGAAACGCTGGAAGCTCTTTATGTTGGTTGGTGGTGGGAGCTGCAGAATGGCCTGAAGCTTCTCTTCATCCGGGCGAACTGCGCCCTGTTGCACAATGAAACCAAGAAGGTTGATTGTGCTTGTCACCAACTGAACCTTGCCGGGAATAATGGTGATGCCCGCATTCTGCAATCGTTGAAGGACATTCGTTAGATGAAGGAGGTGCTCTTCTAAGCTTTCTGAGAACACTACTACGTCATCCATGTAGGCCATAGCGTAGTTAAATTTAGCCTCTCCGAGCACAATATCTATTACCCGTTGAAAAGTAGCAGGTGAATTGCACAACCCGAAAGGCAATCGCACAAATTCGAACAGTCCCCGGCGGCTAGTGAAAGCCGTTTTCTCAATGTCGCAGCGATCAATCGGGATTTGCAGAAATTCCCTACTGCAGTCAAGAGTTCTAAAAAATTTTGCTGACCCAAGTGAGTACATGACAGAGTCAACAGACGGGAAAGGGTAAGAGTCTCGCACTGTCACAGCATTCAGACGTCGATAATCGACACACAACCGTACTGTTCCATCCTTCTTAGGCGCGAGAACAACAGGAAGCGCGCAGGGGCTTTTTGATAGTCTCACCGCACCGGTAGCCACCATTTCGTCGAGGGCCCCATCCAGCAGCGCTCGCTTGTGGACACTCAAGGGCCTTGGATTGAATCGGATAGGACGAGCATCGCCGGTGTCGATCCTGTGGGTTAGTACGTTGGCCTTCCCCGGAGCCTCCATGAACATTGCTGCAAAGGACCTGAGCATTGTCTCGATTCTGCTTTTTTCCGCTGGTGACCCCGTGAAGGAATTCAAAACGGTTATAATACCACTTCCTGTGATATTAGCCGAATGGCCGTTCGTGGCAAGCAACTGTGACTGTGGCTCAGCAGCCTTGGTCTTGAACTGAAATGCTTCTGTACCGGTGCCGTACCGGTAGGTTCCCTTACTGAGATTCATCACGATTCCTGCCTTCACTATGAAGTTACGGCCTAGTATGACTGGCCAGGATAGTCCGGGGAGGTGTAAGAAACGCTGTCTAATCTTTCGACCATTTATAGTAACTGTTAGGCGGGCTGCTGAGGTTGCGGGTACTATATGAGTCGACGCCATACGAAGGTTAGTGTTTACACTCCACAACCGGACACGTTTTGTCTCACAGGAATTATTCACCTGATCGCCGAAGACTGACACCATAGACCCTGTGTCTAAAAGGGCTGGAAGTTCCAGTCCGGCATTTTGACCAAGACCAGCGGAGTCTTGTCTGGTTGGCTTTCCTCAAAAGAAGTTGACGGGACTGCACTCACCGAGTGATTGTAGGATTTCTCGGGGTCTGCCTTATGCACAGCAGGGGGTGATGATGGCACCTGCATCAATGGCACCTGGGTCGAAGGCCCATGGGTCCGTTCATGCCGGAAAGGTAGCGACTGGATCAGCTCTCCCGGTGGTTGGACACGTCTGTGCGGCCTGGCCGCTGGATGGTGTGATGACCAAATACCCTCTCCTGCGTTGTCTTGAATCTGCGAGTCGTAGGACAAGTTGTGCCCGGGAGCGCCACCCACTTCTCCCCTGATGGCGACACCGTTGCACCCGAAGGTGAATCCCACGCTGCACCCCGCGGTGACGTCCACGCTGCACCCGTAAGTGACGTCCACGCTGCACCCGTAAGTGACGTCCACGCTGCACCCGTAAGTGACGTCCACGCTGCACCCGTAAGTGACGTCCATGCTGCGCCCGGTGGCGACGTCGACGCTGCGCCCGGTGGCGACACCCACGCTGCGCCCGGTGGCGATACCCACGCTGCGCCCGGTGGCGACACCCACGCTGCGCCCGGTGGCGAAACCCACGCTGCGCCCGGTGGCGACACCCACGCTGCGCCCGGTAGCGACACCCACGCTGCGCCCGGTAGCGACACCTACGCTGCGCCCGGTAGCGACACCCACGCTGCGCCCGGTAGCGACGCCCACGCTGCGCCCATAGGTGACGTCCACGCTGCGCCCGGTGGCGACACCCACGCTGCATCCATAGGTGACGTCCACGCTGCGCCCGGTGGCGACACCCACGATGCACCCATAGGCGACGTCCACGCTGGCCCAGTGGCGACACCCACGCTGCGCCCGGTGACGACACCCACGCTGCACCCATAGGTGACGTCCACGCTGCGCCGGTGGCGACACCCACGCTGCGCCCGGTGGCGACACCCACGCTGCGCCCGGTGGCGGCACCCACGCTGCGCCCGGTGGCGACAATCGCGCTGCACCCGTAGGTGAATGACAGCCGGCAGCCGCTGCATGTGATGTCCGGGATTTGCGCTCTCCGACGTGGGGTGTCCCAACTGCTGCCACACAAGGGGTCCCGGCGCCTGCGTATGGCAAAAAGACACGGGACCCCGTCTGACCTGTCGCCCCATGAAATCGGCTCGTCACCTGAGTAGACGCATCAGGGCTTGCGACTCCGTGCCAGTCGCTAGCCCTCGAACGGCAGCCTGGCGTCTCCAGGCTGCGTGCTGCCGATGATCCAGGCCACGCACAGGACGGCTCAAGGCAAGTCTCTGCAGGGGAGGTGGTTTATACTGGAGTTCCGCCAGGAAAGATGCCTCGATGCAGGATGCTTCTCTAGCCATGTCATCGAAGTCCTGGAACTGGCGACGCTGAAGATATGGCTGGTACCTTGGATGGCACCGATGTATAACATGAGCCACCCTCTCTGGTTCCGGAACTGCAGGAATTGCCCGCTCATGCAGCTCTTGAAAACTTCGCAAAACCTCTAGGAAACCCTCTTTTTCGCCTTGCGTCCTGGTGCAAAGCTCGTCTTTCATACGGATGTCATAGTCAGGCGGCAAAAACTCTTCTCGAAAACGGTCTATAAAATCCTGCTTCGTTGTGAACGGCCGTTGTCTACGCCTCCAGGTTGCTGCAGAACCTACCAAAGCTACGGGAAGCACACCCGTCACCAGAGCGCTGCCCGAATTTGCCATTGCCATCTGATAATCGTCGATTTCATAAAGAAAATCGCAAACAGATTTCTTGTCGGCGTATCCTTCAAACCTTGGCACGGCCGAATTCAGCCGCAGCTGATTATCGCGATACAAGGGAGTGGGCGTTAACGAATCTGCCTCGCTTCCTACCATTTCTCTGAAATGTGCCTTTGATTCAAGTAGCTCGAACAGGAGGCCAAGAATTCCGCTGCAAATGTCCGACTGTTCGCTTTTCCTGTCTTTTGATTGCTCATGCCCGGAACCCGCCTGTGTGGGAGGCCGAACTGTCTCCGTTAACTGGGCGCTTGCACCCGGTAAGTCCGACATGGCTACCCACGAAGCTGCATGAACCTCAAATTGCTACACTCGCGGGGCAAGCCAAAGCTCGAGCAGAAATCACGTTGGGAGCCAAATGAAGGCTCCGCCTTCTAGAATACGGGTCCGCGAGCGATGGTCTCGCCGGACGAGTGAAAAACGGAGTCTTTCTTAAAAACACCGGTTTATTCCGGAGCAACAGAAAAGTATAAAATAGAAAAGAAACAGCATTGGTCAAAACTGAGCTGGAAACATGCCGTCGAAGTGCGCGACAATGGTATATGCAGAATAAAACGGAACATGGGTAAGGGCTTCACCGCGACAACACAAAGCACACTGCGGCGCGGATAGGGCGAGTAATAGGGCCAAAGCGTTGATGATGGTACAAGCGCATTGCTACTCGCAATGCGTTTGTACGCAGCACTCACGCTAGCACTCCTAAGGCTTCCTTGCAGGCGCCGCTTCCGTCTTCCCCTCGCAGGACTCCGCTCCGTCGTCCGTGTACATCCCGCCGGCTTGGGACGATGCCATGCCGCCCTGCTCTGGCCGGCCGCCCGGCGAAAAAGCCCCGAGCCATGCTTCCGACGCGCTTATCCACCCTCTGTCTCGCGCTGCCCCCCCTCCAGGCAGCTCGCTCATGCGTACTCGCGCTGCCCGGGCGGACACCAATACAAACAGAAAAAGCGCGCGCGGTTTGAAACGTTAAAAGGGGCTGTGGGGCCCCACAGTCCTTAACGCCAAAAACCAGAAGAGTCTTGAATTGCTTAAGATGTAACTGCAGACATGCTCCACCAGAGCTAAAACAAACATTGTGCATGGAAAATATTCGCTCAATCCTGAAATACGCGTGTGTGGCATGGCACCTGGCAACAAAAAGAGAATGGATATAGCTGAGCGAATACAGAAGAGCCCAGCTCGATTCTCGGTGGAAAACTATCGTTTCACGAACCGGTCTGCCGATATTGGGAAGCGTTTAGGGTGGTCTTTGCTTTCTGCCAGATGTACGTTTTTACGAATATCATTACTTTTTAATATTCTAAAATTAAAACCGTAGTTATCAGTGAAGCGTACGTAAAGAAACCCACTTATGTGTGCGCCCGCATCGACAACTGCTTGAAAATACGCGAGTATAGCTGCAAAGTAAATGTTTCTAAATTTTCTTTTTTTCCCCGAAGAATACACTATCGGCAGAGTTTGCCAGATGCCATTGTCACTCAGTCTCTCAGTCTTAATTGTTTTCATTAATAAATAGTCAAATATTTATCTGTGGACACAGTTGACAGTTTGAATTGTTTCTTTTAAAAAGTTTTTAACAAAACTAATGCAGTCTTTCTTAATTTGTCTATTTTGCATAGTGTGTACTGTTCCTCATGTCGCTGCCATTGAAGTGTTGCATTACTTCTGTCGCATTGTGTTTGTATTCTACACACACGCACACACACACACACACACACACATATATATATATATATATATATATTTATGGTTTGATTTGGTTTGTGGGGTTTAACGTCCCAAAGCAACTCAGGCTATGAGAGACGCCGTAGTAGAGGATTCCGGAAATTTCGACCACCTGGGGTTCTTTAACGTGCACTGACATCGCACAGCACACGGACGCCTTGCTTTTCGCCGCCATCGAAAAGCGGCCGCCGAGGCCGGGATTCGATCCCGCGTCCTTGCGAACAGTAGTCGAGCGCCGTAACCACTGCGCCACCCCGGCGGGTACATATATATATATATATATATATATATATATATATATATATATATATATATATATATATATATATATATATATATATATATATATATATATATATATATATATATATATATATATATATATATATATATATATATATATATATATATATGTATATATATGGCCGAGTGGTTTGGGCGCCCGTCTCGGCTGCGGGAGGTGGTCAGTTCGAAACCCGCCGCCGGACACCCACCGGTAAAATTGGGTACAAGCGTCCCCCGGCCCGGCGCCCGGCTCTTTTAGGGGTGTGCGTTTGGAAGAGGCTCTGCTAACCCTGCTGTGCCCCCTCGGGGGCTTAGTTTCGAACAACCATGGCCTGCAAAGGCCGTGCTAAAAAAAAAAAAAAAAGAGCATCCGCCTCGCATTCGGGAGGTACGGGGTTCGATCCCCAGTACCGCCGGGTACCCACCGGTTTCCAATGGGTACAAGATTTCCCCCGGCCTGGTGCTCGGCTCTTCTGGGGTGAAATGCTTGGGAAAAGGGGCCATGAACCAAACATGTTGGTTCAAGAAAAAAAAAATAAAAAAAAATGGCCACATAATGGGCTTTTGCCGCGAGAGGCGGACTTATTGTTGTCCGATGGCGAAACGAATCACTGCCACATCGGCGCAACTATTTAGGCCGTGACACCTTTTCCCAAGCATTTCACCCCAGAAGAGCCGAGCACCAGGCCGGGGGAAAGCTTGTACCCATTTAAAAACCGGTGGGTAACCGGCGGCACCAGGGATCGAACCCGGTACCTCCCGAATGCGAGGCGGATGCTCTTACCACAAGGCCACCGAAGCGGTGGCCTTGTGGTAAGAGCAATATGTGGTAAGCAATATATGTGGTAAGAGCAATAAGAGCAAGCGCTTCGGTGGCCTTGTGGTAAGTAATATATATATATATATATATATATATATATATATATATATATATATATATATATATATATATAATATATATATATATATATATATATATATATAATATATATATATATATATATATATATATATATATATATATATATATATATATATATATATATATATATATATATATATATATATATATATATATATATATAAATATATATATTTATATATATATATAGCGCCACAGCTCTACATTGCCCATTTTATATCTTTGCCTTACACTAATACCCTGATAGGCCTAGTATGAACCTGTATAAATAAATAAATAAATAAAACAAAATACACCTGCCGATGGCCTTGGCCGGCAGCGCTGCTTAAACAGCCTGGTACACCACAGGTACCGTCGACTTCTTGTTGAAAATGACAATGATCGTGTAATAATGCATCATTGTGTAGTTTCAGCTGGCGGTAAACAACCCATGAAAAGCTATTTACGAAAACTTGAAAACGCACACGAGAAATAGGTATCCCATCAATCGTTACTGCAATGCAAATTTTTATAAACTACCTTTATTAGGAGTTGAAGATATGGGTGACTTGAAATAATGCTAACCCTCTCCCTTCTCATCTCAGCCAAATCCTACGCGAAAGAATAAATGAAGTAAACAAGTCGCGACAAATCACCTCCTGCCCGCGACAAGTGGGAGAAAACCGAGGTGAAGTCACATGTAAGCTTAGTGAGCGGTCCTTGTGGCGATGTGTTGCTCCAAAAGGTCGTGAGCAGTCGCCAAAAGCACCGCTTAAAATTATGTGCGAATTTGAGGCTCCTCGCAACGCTTCCAAGTTAGACTCCAGTATTCATAGGGTACCGTCTCTATGGATTTCCTGAACAAGAACATTGAGCAAGTAGCACCTCAGAGGCCCTTTAATGCATCACTTGCAGCAATGGGTTCTAACTAGCGCTGTGTTGCTCGATGCACGAATTACAGAGCGAAAAACAACATAGTTATTTACCACCGATTTCCTAAGAAAAACGTGCTTCGCGGCAAAATGAATCTTGGGATCCCATCGCCCAAGCTGCGTCGCCAGATCTGAGAACGCATGTGGGCTCAGAACATTCCACGCGAAACTGCTACCAACACAGGATGCTTCTGATCAGGGAGTTAGGCCTCGCGAGTGCCAAGCAATGGATTAAATCCGAAGCTGTGCAGATGATCTTAGCACACCACATAAGATATTTGCGCCTGGCTTCGGCGCCGCACTCAGTCTGTGCCGACAGGGTGGGTCCTTTGTGCTGCCTTCAGGAAAGCCTGCCAAAATCTGTTGATCTTTTATCGATATGCGATTGGATAAATGAATGTCAACTATAACACTCACCCTTCATCACTTATCTACAACGAGCTTTTCGTATGAGTGATAACTGCGATACACTGAAATTTTCACTCGCAGCCCCATACAGCTGCTAATGCTCCGCAGCTCATCCGATGTTGTACACTAGCTCCCCCTGCTGACTTATCGCCAAAATTATATCTCTTTTTCATGTGAGACAATTGTGCTGACAGTAAAGCAGTTTCAAGAATAGAACGCTATAGAGAGCTAATCAATTCCAAACCACCGTCCGCTGAGGCTTTGATGTGAAAACGCGGTTAGGCGTAGTGACGACTAGGGAGTAGTGCACTGCCAGAGAGCCATCTTTTGCAGCTCTCGCGGGTAGCACCATTGCGTACGCTGGCAGCATCCTCGGTGGAAACCATTACAAATATGTTGTCTACTTTATTAATGTGGCCGGGCTCGGGTATTTTTTGACGTGCCGCTAACAATACGCTGAGCAAACCATTCTGCGAAGACGGGACGCGTAGTCGGGGGATACTAAATGTTTGGGTCTAGGGACCCTCGGAGGACACAAATTATACACGTTGCTCTTGAAAGTGCTTTAGTGCGCAAAGTGTATTTGGTGAGACATTACGCTTTTCGCCCCAGGAAGTGGACGCGCAGCTTACGCGCATATTCCTCCGTAAACAAATGCCGACACAGCCGCTCAACTTCTTTAGTCGTGATCAACAGGTTGGTTACAACACATGCAGACATAAATATGAATATAAAGGCTGCTTTCGTTCACAGCGCAATGATTTCCACAACATATATTGAAGGAAATATGCGTAGGTTCTCATATTTGGCTATCGCAATTCTCACTACTTTCACATAAAAGCATTCTTTTTTGGTCGTGTATTGGCGCATATAAAAAATACATTAAACCAAATAAATACCATTTGCTTGAAACTGCATTGAAATTACCATGCAACAAGGGTAATTTGGCTGTGGAAAAATCTCACTTGCATGCCCAGGCAGCCTTTGGGCCGGTATAGAGGTAAGAATGAAAATTTCGACTGCCAGTAACGATGGGTCTCCCATCCCGGCCACTTGCGTCAGTGTGTGTGCGTAAATGATTTTAAAAAAATGTAGCGAATGCTTCTTAAAGCAGTAATTTTAGCTGCATGCAAGGTGGCTCACTCCTTCTGCACTCATTGGCCATGCACGCTGATTACTGCTTTTTATTTTCAATCTTGTTTGATCTTGTTTGTCAATTGAAACTTAATGAAGAGTTCTCTCTGTCCCTGCTGATGACATCGAGGACGACTCACCGACCTGAAATAGTACGAATGTTGTGTTCTCCACATGGTGCCGTGACAGCAATATACACTCGCACACCCCGAAAGGACGGCAGCGCGCGCGTGTGGCTGAATGCACGCCTGTACCGCCATCATATGATGTTACTCAAACAATGCTATCAAAGCTTCGTGCGGCAGCCTCAATTTTGATTCAAGTTTTTATGTTAATTTTAAATTACTTATAGATTACTGAACAAAACGAAATCCCGTACTATGGCCTTCAGAAATATAAATCAATCTTTAAGTCAGCATGGTCGGAACATCGCCGCGTTTGCCCTTTAATGTGTCGCTGTAAAAGGGAAGCGGCATGTATTAATGAATCAAGGATCATATAAGGCAGGCATATTTTGTGCGCACTCTACTCATGCGAAAATATTTTGGGCGCTGTTTTTAGGCACCCGTTCTTGGCTTGTGTCGCATCGCCGTTGGCGCCGGTGTAAGCGGGGAGGCGCCATATAGGGATACCAAAGAGGTCACTTGGCACAGACCATTTTTGGCCGCAAAATTCTGTTCGGCCTCCTTCTACCCACTTTAGGCATCCGGATAGGATACAGTGCTAGGATACAGGGACCCTTAACAAAAATCATGCCGGCACTTAGAAACGACGATTAAATTTAACTGGAGTAGGGTTTCCCGGTCGCCGTACATTAGGTTGCCGGTGGGAAGGGCCAAACTGAGGCAAAACATTCTCCCCTGCCTCAAACAACCTTCGATGATTATACGAAACATTTATGTCTCCGACAGTTTAGTGAACATCAGCATACGAATCCTGAGAGTCTCCTCAGCGCTATCGCGTGTTGGCTTTAGTCGCGTAGCTTACTTGCTGTTGTCCAAAGTTCACTTTCACATTCAGTAAAATATCTGCTGAAGCAACTAAAATGAAAATGAAAGAAAAAAACCACTACAAGTAAAGGCAACATAACACCAATCTCTGAAAACCTCAGTTGGGATACACTGCGGTGCAGAACAGTTGACAAGTGGCGCACTCTCACTGTCACTCTTTCTCATAAATTTGCTCTTGATTACCTCTTGACATAGTAATTTTATTACGTGCATGTACCAAAAATAACAGACCAGCACAGATTTTCTCACAAATCTTTGAAGGGATATTAAAAACACGGACTAGATTTGTCAGCGCTCAGTCGCTGACAATATTTCTGCTTGGAATCAATGGAGGGAGGATACTACAAAAACTTGAAACCTTGAGCCTTGTATCGGACTTTTTGTACAAAAAAATACACGCTCCAAAGTTCGCTTATATAAATATTGATGAAACACTTCTAAATAATCAAAAATATTTTTATTGCAGGAGAATAAACATAGCAACGGTCTCACATCAGCGGCAAATACTGCATTATAAACATTATAATGCAGCTAGCACAGAACCGGGTTAATTGGCGAAATATGGGAGAGGCCTTCGCCCTGCAGTGGGTATAGTCAGGCTAATGATGATGATGATGAACCCGTCTTATTCACTCCAACTCACCTCATATACTTTGAAGTAAAGAATTCATACAGGTGGTACGAAGAAAGCATTATAGATATATCCAGGTCTATTCACTCTTTTCTCTAAATTTGTTTCCTCCTTCAGCCGTTCGTGTGCACGTCATTTCACAAATTCTGCATGTGATAACCGGACGAATTAGATTCTTATGCATTTGAAACATTGCTTTCGTTAACTGATATAATAGTTTGTCCCTTTCAATATATTTCCAGTGCTTTCTCTGCCACTGGTGTACACAAGCATTGTAATTGGCCTGGCTGGCACAATCTACACGGCTCTGGTAAGTTTTTCCCCCTGTGCCAAACATATTCCAACAAATAATATTTCACCTCCCGCCAAAAAAAAGCATGTGTCTTGAATTATAGGATGATATATTTAGGAACGTTTCACGAGCTTCCTTTCTGGAGTACTACTCAGGGAATAACTAATATTTTCTTAGAGAATATTTTACTGCCTCACCGCCGCTGTAGAGCTTGCGAACACACTCACCTGAACTGCATTTAAATATGAAGTTTTTCAGGGTTGCGCATGAAGTCATTAAAATTCATACTGTTTCATCTCACTACCTACAAATTGCCAGTCTTAAATACGGTTGATATAAGGTTATATGGACGCGGCTTAACTATTTTTCTTACATTTTGAATAATCCATAGTCAACCATACGGTATAAATGTACAGTACGCAGGAGACGTAGGGGTGTCGTTTGTTCGTCACTTCGAGATCACTGGACATTCTTTGACCTTGACTTTCGGTGGGCGGTTGAGACAACACAACGAATATTACATTTTATATCAACGCTTCGTAATGATTTAAGAAAGTGGTTTTGATAATTTTATGTTGAGCCCAGTGACAGCGGCTGTGGTACTAAATCACCAAGAAATCACACTTCAGCTCGAGACGAGAGCAATTGTAGGGTGATGATTGTTTCAAAAGAGCAGATAAGATTACCTGCAGAGGCCAAGATTTACTTTGAAAGTTTATCTTCCTATTCGTGGCAAGAGTGGCGGATCACTGCAGACATCCTGTCAGTTCTGTAATTTCTTGAAGATGTTGCAGTTTATTGCGGTGAGTGCAAAAAAAATATCTGTGTTAAACAAAACTGGATTTTCTGGAAAGCCCTTTGAAAGCACGTTCCTAATAATACCGCCCACTCATTGGCTTCTCGGGCATTAACAATAGCTTGTAGCCCATATGACAAAACAATTTGCGACATATATATGTGCGCTGTTCTAGCAGTAATTTATTTTGGTATAGCCAAAGGCTTAATACCTGCGATGTCATTCATATATTGTTTCCTTTTTTTTTATAGGGAGGACTCCGCAGTGTGGTGTGGGCGGACTGCTTCCAAGCAGTCGTGATGCTGGCTTCGCCCATCACAATTTTTGGGAAGGTTCTTTACGACTCAAGTCGTGTGACGCCTCCCCTTAGGGCGATAACTGACTTTAACGCAAGCCAGTATTTTCTCGGGTAAGTACTTGAAATTAAAATATATATTGCTTTTTGCTCTGTAAGCTTTAAAACCTAAAAATTTACGGCTCTAATATACAGATAACTTTGGGCCTCTTGCCATATTCTTCATATATCGCACGTTTTAATGCAAAACGATATATTCTATGCACTTTCTTCGAAGAAATTGCTTACACTGAGACATTCTAACCTCCGAAGGTCTAGAAGAGAAGGTATGTCATAGTATGTTTTGTTATGATGTGCGGTTACGGTATTGAATGAGATGGTATAACATGGTATTGTGTGGTGTCGCATGGTATAATATACGGAATTTAACCTCCCAAATCGGCATCAGCTATGGGGGACGCAGTAGTCGTAATTTTGTCCAGCGGTGGTGTTTTTTGTGCACTGTTATTACAATGCGGAAGGTTACCTAGGTTTTGACTTCATAGAAAGGCGACCGCTAGAAATGAGAATGAACTTGCGTGCTCGGGCTAAGTAGTGCGGAGCCCTAAATGCTGAACAGCGGCGGAGAGTGCAGAGAAAGAAAACAAAGTATTTGTATTGAAAATATTGTCACGCCATCGACGAAGGGTGTGATGGTCTGGGAGAAGAAGAGGAAAAAGCGTTGGTGCCTGGGGCTAGTAGGCTTCACCTTATCCCACTGCCATATCACTGTAAATAAACACCCCTTTGCTATTTCTTCGTAACAACTTGGTGGAAGGTGCTCCGTTCGATCCCTAAGTACGGTGCAGCAAGAACAACTGGACTTTCGACGATGTCGCCGCCTTGCTGGACTACCACCGCTTCCAACCATCATGGACCACACCGATTCTAACCGTGCCAGCCGCGACGCTGCAAGCCAGGCTGGCCTGCCCCTCCAGCTCTATTCCCTGCCAGCCTTACCGGGAACTACGACCGTTTGCAGGAGAGGAAGGTGAGGACGTTGAGAAGTGGCTACTTCATTATGAAAGAGTTAGTCGGTACAACCGGTGGGACCCTATCACCATGCTCACAAATGTCGTCTTCTTTCTAACTCACACGGCTATGACATGGTTCGAGAATAACGAGGACAATTTGACAACTTGGGAATGGTTTGCCACCGAGATCAAACAGCGTTTTGATGACTCTGTACCGAGCAAAAAGCGGGCTGAGCAGACCCTTGCCCAAAGAGCTCAATTGCCGGATGAAACTTGTACCTCTTATACAGAAGAGATCCTCAGATTGTGCAGATGTGTCAATTCCAACATGCCCGAAGAAGACAGAGTCGGCCACATTTTGAAGGGTATCGCGGCTGACGTGTACAACTTTTTAATCGCCAAAGACAGCCTTGAAACCGTCTCCGATGTCATTAAACACATCCGTGCTTTTCAAGCTCTGACAACGCGTCGTATTGTGCCAAAATTTGGGCGGCTGGCCAACGTGCCTACCGTGGCCAGCCTTGATGACCACGCCCAACTAGATCTTCCGTCGACGATCCGGCAAATCGGGCGGGAAGAACTCCTGCGGCTCAACCCACTTCCCCTGCACGAATCTGCTGAAGTCTCTGTCCAGAAGGTATCTAGACGGCCGGCTTCACCACCACAAGCGATTACCGTTCAGCCTTTCCCACAAGCTCCTAAAGTTGCAGCTTCCATTGACTACCCTCCTATGCATTTCGTCAACCGGAATGCGTCGGTGCCTGACGCCCCAAGGTATGTCGTCGCCTCAAGTGCACATAGATGTTCCATTTGATCTACCAGGATTCCTGAGCAGTAGCAGCATTCAGCCAGGCCTACGACGCACCCAGCTGTTCCCTGCTCTTATTCGCAACAGCATTTTCTACCTTCCCCGCCGATATGCTACCGCTGCGGCGTCGAAGGTCACATCGCCAGATACTGCCGCAGTAGGTTCCCACCTTGCTATAACCGTCCGGCGCTTCAAACAGTATCCAACAATCGGCAATACAATCCCGTTTTTCAACAATCAAATACTCAGCGTGGGTATTACCGCAACATCCATAACCAGAATATCCGCGACCACTCCCCTGCATCTGATAGAAGTGTTACTCCACCACCCGCCTTCCGTGCGAGTCGTTCTCCATCACCACGATGGCGCTCCATGTCGCCTCAGCATCCTCAGCAGGAAAACTAACCAGCGCGACCAATGGGGGTGAGGCCGCTGCAAATGTGCTGTGTGCCAACATCCCTCCAACTATAATGCTCAAAACAAAATTCGTGTGTTTATTGATGGTGTGTATACATTAGCTTTGGTGGATACGGGTGCGACTGTGTCTGTGATGAGTAATCAGTTTAGGCGCTTGTTGGGACGCAAAGTGATGTTTGAATATGACCGTGCTTCAACGTTTTGTGGTGTGAGTGCAGAGGCGTTGCGGCCACTGGGTGTGTGTAGTGAGCAAGTGTCTGTGGGTGGTGCAATTTTTCAAGCCGAATTCGTAGTCTTACCCCACTCTACGCATGACATCATTTTAGGAATGGACTTCTTGAAAAGTCAAGAGGTTCACTTTGACGGCTCGCATCTGCCGACTCTTTTTGAAAGTGGCCGCAATAAAGAAACAGTTTTTAGTATTACCGAAGACACAGTAGTTCCACCTTTGTCTGCCATGTTCGTCCCCGTGTCCGCTCCACGTCTTGACCAGGTTTCATTTCAGGCCGTGGTGCACCCTGTTCGCTCAGCATGCCTGAAGAAAAATGTTATTATCCCTCACTGTATGATCTCCGTGCATCACGGTAGTGCCTCGTTATGGACAATCAATCCATCGTCCGAGCCCGCAGTTTCACCAACGGGATTGAAGCTTGCCTCCTGTGAACCCGATGCGCCCCACATCGTTGCTTTGGTCACAGATGCTACGAGTGCCACTGTACCTCTGCCTACTGATGAAACTTCGATTTTCCGCATGATCAGCGCCGATCTCAGCTCACCTCAACGCCGTACTCTTGTGGATATTCTTCTACCCTTTTCGCCTATGTTTGACTTTTCTCAAACAGATGGACCCACCTCTCGCCCTGCACATCGGACCCATCATACTATCGACACTGGTTCGACTCGTCCCATTCGTCAAAAGCCATATCGCGTGTCCCCATCTGAGCGCAAAGTCATTCATGAGCAAGTGGAGGACATGCTACGAAAGAAGGTGATACAGGAGTCATCTAGCCCCTGGGCTGCCCCTGTTATTCTTGTACGCAAGAAAGACGGTTCGTGGCGATTCTGCGTCGATTATCGGCGTCTAAATTCTGTTACGAAAAAGGACGTCTATCCTCTTCCTCGCATAGACGATGCCCTCGACTGCCTCTCTGGTGCGTCCTATTTTTCTTGTCTTGATCTCAGATCTGGCTACTGGCAAATTCCAACGGACCCTGCGAATAAAAAAAACAGCCTTCGTAACACCAGATGGCCTTTATGAGTTAAATGTTATGCCATTCGGGCTGTGTAATGCGCCAGCCACATTTGAACGCTTTATGGACACAGTTTTGCGCGGTTTAAAATGGGACATTTGTCTTTGCTATCTGGATGATGTCATATTTAGGAAATCCTTCCAAGAACACAATGACCGTCTAGTACGCGTCTTGAATTGTCTGCACTACGCCGCCCTATTCTAAACTCGAAAAAGTGCCGCTTTGGAGAGCGCCAAGCGCTGGTGCTAGGACACCTTGTCAATGGTGATGGTGTAATGCCGGATCCCCAGAAAACTGCCGCTGTTGAGTCTTTTAAAGCCCCGCAGACAATGAAGGAGTTGCGCAGTTTTCTATGGTTGTGTTCGTATTTTAGTGCTTTATACACCGCTTTGCTGACGTTGCTTACCCACTGACGTGCCTTCTCAACAAAAACTCCACTTTTGACTAGACACCAGACTGCGACGCGTCATTTCGTCAGCTGAAGTTTCTTTTAATATCGAAACCCATCCTACGTCACTTTGATCCTGCTGCAGTGACAAAAGTTAACACGGACGCTAGTGGAATTGGTCTCGGGGCAGTCCTTGTCCAACGGCACGATGAACGAGAGCATGTTATCGCGTACGCAAGTCGTACCCTGAGCAAGCCGGAGCGAAACTACACAGTCACCGAACAGGAATGCCTGGCTGTAGTTTCCGCTGTGCAGCGTTCCGTTCATATTTGTACGGACGGTCATTTACTATCGTAACTGACCATCATTCACTCTGTTGGCTGCGGAACCTTCGAGACCCATGTGATCGCCTCGCATGCTGGGCCCTCCGGTTACAGGAATATGACTTCGCCGTGGTGTACAAAAGCGGGAGGCGTCATGCAGACGCAGATTGTCTTTCTAGGATGCCAATGGCCGCGACTGGACCTGACAGTGACGATTTCGACAATTATATATCGACCCTCGAGCCAGCGTTACCCGACACGAGTGTTTTCAAAACGGAACAGCAAAATGATAGCAGTCTGCAGCCTCTCTTTGCCGCCGCCGAAGCCAGCGTACCTACAAGCCGTTTTTGTGTGCGTGATGGCCTCCTATGGAAAAAGAGTTATTCGCCTGTCGGCCAGCGATACTTACTCGTAGTTCCCAAGACGCTGTGCACGGACGTATTGCTAGTTATGCATGATGATCCAACTTCTGGGCATTTGGGATCGGTTCGAACACTCCACCGTGCTCAAGAAAAATTTTACTGGCCCAGAATGCGCTCGACGATTGAACAATACGTTACCAGTTGCGAGCAATGTCAACGCCACAAACGTCCAACTGCAACTCCATCTGGCTTTCTGCACCCTGTGAAGACCCCGACAGCTCCGTTTGATCAAGTAGGCATTGACCTCGTAGATCCGTTTCCAAGTCCGTGATGGAAATCGCTGGATTGTAATCTGCGTGGACTATCTAACACGTTACTGTGAAAACGCCGCTCTTACATCTGCTACGGCGCATCAGGTGTCGCTTTTCTTGCTGCACTCAGTCATCTTACGACACGGGCCGCCACGAATTTTCATCACTGATCGGGGCCGACAATTCACTGCTGATGTTATTGAAGAGCTCATGCGTTTATGCTCCGTAACTTTCCGACACTCGACGCCATACCATCCCCAGACAAATGGCTCGACTGAGCGCGTCAACAGAACACTTATCAACATGCTAGCCATGTATGTGGACGCAGGGCCTAAGAACTAGGTCACCATACTACCCTTCATCACGTATGCGTTTAATACCGCCACGCATGAGACAACTGGGTACTGTACATTTTTCGTTCTCTATACCAGACCGCCACGCTACCCCCTGGATACTATCCTGCCCTTCACAAGCCGTGAAGACCCCTGCCTGGCTGAGACCCTCTGTCTCGCCGAAGAAGCTCGGATAATCGCTCGATTACGGTCTGGTGCCTAACAAGAACGTTCTAAAGTGCGACACGATGCCAGTCACCGGCGGGTCACGTACTCTGTAGGCGATCTAGTCTGCCTGTGGCACCCAATTCGGCGCCGTGGCCTGCATCAAAAACTCTTGGCCCACTATGACAGACCATATGTGGTTGTCAAACGCATCAGTGACCTAACTTATGCAATAACCCGCCTGACAGCATCGGGTCGTCGGTCTGCCAAAACCGAACTATGTCATGTTGCCCGCTTGAAGCCGTGTCAGCCTCGCACGACTCACGAACACGCCCATAGGGCTTAGGCTGAGTAGGGGGGAAATGTCACGCCACTGACGACGACGAAGGGTGTGATGGTCTGGGAGAAGAAGAGGAAAAAGCGTTGGTGCCTGGGGCTAGTAGGCTTCACCTTATCCCACTGCCATATCACTGTAAATAAACACCCCTTTGCTATTTCATCATAACAATATATTCCCTAAAATGTTACTAATAATTATTCACGTAAGAATTAATGTTAGAAGGCAAGTAATGAAATCAATTTACTCTTCATATATTGCCCTTAAGGCGCACCATTAAAGGTTCCTAATGACAAAAAAATGTTTTTGAACCGTGGCAACACAAACTTGCCCAAGCAAAACCCGTGCGTTTTGAAGAGCACTGCAAACATAGCGTTACTTAGCTGTATTCGCTGTTCGTGATGAGGATGAAGAAGTGAAACAGACTCCGAGAAGACGACGACGCTGGGTGTTGTGAAACTGGTGCCCTCATCAACGTTAGTTGTGCGGGCAGCTTTGGGACTGTAAATCTTTCACGTAACGATATGTTCATTTTTCATACTTATTCTCACATTTTCTTGCGACGTAATTCCATCATCCAAACTGTTTACCTAACGTTAGTTGGAATAGAAAACGTAATCATGTAACGTTCAAGTCAAAATATCAGTTTATAGAGAATGCGGGTTTTAAACAATCGGTTGACAGGAAGAAAGCGGCTAATAACAACGACGTCGAAGCATCTACTGCGAGAGGAGTTTTCATTATAGGCAGAAAATTCAGATTGCAATAATGTTGAGCAGTCAACAAACAAATATAAGGATATCGAGGGTTCATTACCAGGTACCTACTAAAAAAGAGGCATTAGCTTCTGGCCTCAAGAAAATCATACAGGATTTCTTTTTTTTGGTAGATCGAAGTTTATACTAATACGAATGTAGATAAAATTCATTGGAAAGTAGAAATTAATGACTATTTAGCACTCTTTACATAAGGAAAATACCCCTCTGCTTTTCGTGCTATCAATGTCATTTGGCGCCCTTTGAAGATATATGGGCTGATAAGTGATCTGTCATTTTCTCTTTATTTCACTGTTGATCAGCCTAATGATATCCACGAATCAGGCTGCGTTGATGTCTTAGGTATCTTAGAAAAAAAAAGGTCGTGGCAGCCACTTATCCATGGAGGCTAAAAGCAAGGCACTCGTTTGCTGGGCGGAAATAGTAGCTGAGGGAATTGCAGTGGTTTCTGAATATCAAGTGAGATGGTCAACACAGACCGCTATCCACTGGTTACCGCTCGAAAACCGCGGAAAAGGACCCAAAAGGTCGATTCCCACCTCCTCAAAGGGTGCGGTTAGGGTTTAGCAGTCCTGGCAGACGGGAAATAGGAAGCTTGTACTGCTGGCACTTGGCATAACTTTCTACATAGCGAATGATTAGACACATTTTCGGCCAGCAAACCTTTTCCTGTGCGCGGTGAAGGGTCCGGGCGACACCCAAGTGGCCAGACGTGGCACCTTCATGCATCATTTAGAGGGCGGGAATGCAGGGATTTTCCGGCACAACGAGACGAAATCACGCACCTCCGGAGCTGAGATTCTTGTGTAGTAGGCTTGCACGAATGCAGAAACGGGTATATCTTGAAGCATGAGCGGCAGCGAAGAGCGGCGCCAAAGTCATATCGTTGTGTTGTTCAACCTGTAACAGCTGAGGATCAGGAAACGTTGCTGAAATAGGCGCCAGTTAATCGTCAGAGTTGTCACTGCCACTACCAGTTGATGAAAGCGGCAAGCGTGAGAAACAGCGTCGGCGGGTTGAGAGCCGCATTTGTATGCCACAGTGAAGTTATACTCTTGCAAACGCAACGACCATCGGGCAAGCAGGTCGTAAAGGTCACCTAAATTACGAGCCAACAGAGTGAATTATGGTCGGTGACGACGGTGCAAGCATTTCCATATCGGTAGCAGCGAAGTCGTTACACCGCGATAACGACTGCGAGGAACTCGTGTTCAGTAACGGTATAGTTACGCTCCGCCTTGCTCAACGAATGACTAGCATAAGCTATCACATACTTATCGCGGCCATGGTGCTAGATGACCACAGTGAAAACACCCACGCCACTAGCTCCGCTGTAAACTTCGATAGGGGCAGAAGTGGCATTGAATAGTTCCCGGCGTTACAAGAAATTTGAGGTGACGGAAGGCAGAATCACAGTCAGCAACCTAAATGAACAGGAAACCTTTGTGCAAAAGACACGTGAGAGGTTAGGCGATGTCAGCAACTCTGGGCATAAAATGCCGAAAGTGGGAACTTGCTCCTAAAACCACTTAGGCACCTTGACATATTTTGACGCTGTAAAGCTCGTTACAGCCGCACTCTTCTGGGGATCCAGTCGGCACTATCCGTACCAAGCAAGTGACCAAGGATAATTGTCTAGCGTCCACCAAAGTGGCACATCTTAGAGTTAAGGACGAGGCCTGCTCTCTCAATGAAATCAAGAACGACGGCGAGACGACTATTCTGCTCCTGAAAGGTCTTGCCGAAGACAACAATGTCGTCCAAATAACAACGACAAATTTTACACTTGGGTGCGCGCAGAATGGTGTCCATGAATCGTTCCAACGTGGCAGGCGCATTGCACAATCCAAAAGGCATCGGGTGTAACTCATAAAGACCGCCGAGTGTCACAAATTCTGTCTTTTTTGTCGCTCGGGTTTATCGGTATATGCCAGTACTTGACCTCAAGTCTACTGAGGAGAAGTGTGACGCTGAGTGAAGATAGTCGATTGTATCATCAATACGTGAAAGAGAATACGCATCTTTTATAATTACGTCATTAAGCCGACGATAGTCCACCCAGAAGTGCTATGTGTTGTCTATTTTTTAACGAGGATAACTGGAGCTGCCCAAGGACTTGAACATTTCTAGATATACGCCACATTGGATTGTGTCCTGAACTTGTTCGTTCGCTCGGCGACACACAGTACGGCTTCTGTCTGATCGGGCGAGAGGTTGGAGTATCAATCGAAGGATGAGTGCGAGAAGCTGGAATTAATGGCGGATGATCCCTGGCGAAGTAAAAAACGGAAACCTTCTTGGAAAGCAGGCTAGTCATAATTCGATGCTCCTATGTTCCCAAAGATCTGTTTTTTTATTGCCTGGATTTCAGACTCTGCAAATGGGTGTTTTTTTAATTCAAGAGTACGGTTACATAGTGCCGCCACGCAATTTGACACACCTTTCTCAAAATGAGCGAGTTTAATGCCACGAGGTAACACGAATTGCTAGTCTGAATTTTTCACAGTAAAAGCAAGGTGTGGCCTCTGGTCACTGAAACTATGCAAAGAGGCACCACGACACTGTTCTTTGCTAGATAAGTGTTGTAAGTTCCACGGCAGCGTCGCCATCCTCGCACAAATTTGTAGATGAAATAACATGAATTAATTTTCTGGACATCAAAGGTGCAGCTGTATTTTCAGACAGAGAAAACACTCCCAAATCAGGCGACGAGGCTTTTACAAGCGCTCACATCAATGTGGTATTCACTGCGATCTGTCCACTACAGCAGTCTATCGTTGCACTGGAATGTTTCTAAAGGTCTATAACTAGAAATACTTCATGTGAGTAACGAAGCAACAATGAATTCGATTCAAAGCGCTAAGCCGCCAATCACAAAGTTGGTCAACTATAATCGTAGACATCCTCGTCGAATTTCTCACAAAAGGTTCGGGGCTCTGCGATAATGGTGCCAGTTGCTCACCGTAGGTGTTGCTCGGACGCCGCCACTGTCTTGAGCCTATTTTAATGGTGGAGGTGGTAAACCAGCGAGTCGGTGGCTTCGTCGAGGACAAAGGGGATCCGTGTAGATCTGCCCGCCAACCCCACCTCGAGAGGAACCGAAATCGACGCCCCACACCTTCTCTACAACTGTGACGTACGCATTATTTAACGAGGGTGTTTATTTTAGTCAAGAGCCTGAGAGTCCCCAAGGCAAGCCAGCTTCTGCTTCATCTTCATCACACTCCAGCTTCTCCCTTCTTGTGACCTCTCAAAGTACTTATTTTTACAGTTAACAATCCCGGGGCCTAATAATATAAGCCCTAGCGCTGAGTGGAAACGTCATATGGAGTACAGCGGACATCCACCTATAAAATAAAAGCATTACGCATGATATCACGTTACCTTCCTCTCCTGACGGTCTTCCTGTGTGCTATTCTTCAGTGCATTCTTTCATTTAGATTACTCCGAGAAGAAAACCTTCTAAAAATGCTGAACCCTTAAAGAATCATAGCGTAGAGGCTTCGTTAAGTGTCATTATGATGCGCAAAATCTCATATTTCACATCAGTGTTAAAAATATTACGAGCCTGAGATTTAGATCTAAAGCTGTCACTTTGCATCTGTTGCTGAACTAGCAATTTTTCCACAATTTTACTGAATCTACGTTTACTGTGTTGACATATATTCAAAATAGCTGCCGCTACATATTTCCAACACCTAGATATGAAGGTGTTGCATTGATGAAGTCAGGAAAGCAGGATCTATTTTACAGTGTCTATTTGCAGATGCGGTGCAAAGTTCCCCACGACAATAAAAATAAAAGTACAGAAGCCAAGGTTGAAATATTTCCAAATGAGCGGACAATACCTTTCAACATAGCAAAGGTGCAAATATTATAGATATATTAAACGTAAAAGCCTCCGTTTATCAATTACCTCTTGAATAGAATATATATGCAATATACTTAACTAACTCTCCTATCCAGTACAAATTCATGCCCATCGTCATTCACCTGGCTACGCCCACTGCAGGCGAAAAACACTTCCCGTACCCCTTCGATTAACCGCTCTCCATGCCAGCTTCCTCGGTGTAATCGCCGAAAGCTTCCTTATCGTATTCGCTCGCCTAACCCTCCCCCTCCCCACATTTCCGCTGCTATGCCTATGCTGATGCGTGGAAAAACAACGTGAGAGCAACAGCTTAATTTGATGCAGAATAGAGCTGCCGCCTCACTAAATAGTCTTCCTTGCGTTCTACAGGGGAGGCTTCGACGTGACCAATGATGATAACGTCTGGACAGTGTTGGCAACCTGCGCACCATACGCGTTGGTGCGTGTAGCATTTGACCAGATGGCAGTGCAGAGGTTCATGGCTGCCAGAACGCTCCGCGAGGCGAAATGGTGAATCTTCGTTGCATTGTCTTGCAATCTTTTCAAGTGAAACCCATTGCGCTGCCAACGTTTAACTTTGTTTTAGGATCGCCATCGCAGGCGCAGTCTTTCTTTTGGCTTTCTTTGTGTTGATGCTCGCCGCCTCATTTGCGGTAATCTTCTGGTACAGAGACTGCGACCCGCTCCTCTACGGTGCCATCACGACGTATGACCAGGTAAACGGTTTCCTTCATATTTTCACTGGCTCACCGATTCAAACGTCATGCGTGCTTTTAAAGCTCGTCCTGCGGACGCGTTGAAACGTTAATGGTGTTTTCTAAAATAATGGGACCGGTTATAGATACTAAACAAATGGAGAGCAAATGCCCCCCCCCCCCCCCCCCCCCCGTGGGAAGATCTACGGTTATGTTGAGATGTATGCCACGATTAACCATCCCCAAAAATATGTCGTTCGTATTATTTTTCCGCTAAAATCAGATGTTTACAATTTATCGGCGTGTATCCAACAAGTATAGTATCGTTCCGATAAATATTTGTCAAAATACTTCACTTAAGGCAAATTTTGAGCCTCTGACCTGCTATTTCGACTATCGAAACGCCAACAGGCGTAAATAGCCTGAGCAGCCATATGTGATACGGTATTACGCAGGTGGGAAGATTTAAAAGAGATATCCAGCGCTTTTCGTCACAGATATCGCTACGTTTCAATCGTTTGTTTTTTATACGAACAACCATTTTTTCCCACTACTAGGTGTGCCATCCTTTAAACTGATTTGTCCTCTAACAGAATGTGGCATTAAATATTTTTCATTATTTTAACCTTTTAGCGAACGAGATAGTGATCGGCAATTCAAAAAATTTACATTAAAAATAAAGGAAAGGCTTAATACAGCGAGACCTATGTATACAAAGTTAAAGGGCACGACTCCTCCATGAATTTCAGAGGGCCTCAAAGACATCACAGCCGGGTCTAGAGGATTCGATATGGCCGAGGAAATTTTGAAGGCAGAGGTCGTGGTGGCGCTGGAGGGAACGTGTAAGGAAACTGAAAGGCTGTGTCAAATTCCTTATAGCTTTTTTTCACTCATCATAGTCTACGCGCATTCTGTCTCCCCTATACTTCTTCCCGGTCCTCATGTTTGTGTCTCTCTCTCTGTATTTTTTAATTTCTTCAACCAATTTTTGACTAGTCAGACACATAGTTTCAGGCTCGAAAAATGTCACCTTCCTTGCTTTCAACTGTATTCCATTGATTAATTTCGTTTTGTACCATACTAAATTTCAGTTCGAATTACTATTCGGCTTCGACATGCGAAAATGAATTCGAAATAATTCTTTTCAATTATTCAAGCAAATTTAGACCACTGCAAACACGCAACGCCGATATTAGTAGACAGCATTAGAAAAAGCAATTTTGATTTTGCCTTAGTCTCGAGGGGTGTGACCTTCCAGAATTACCACCAGATTGGATCATGTTCATGGCACCGTCTAATCCTACATCTGCCATTTTGATACGTACCACTCGCTTTGAGTTTTTCCATTGGTAACCACCAGTCGAGTCATTGCAATATCTTGTTCGTACAAAGCGGCATCAATCGTCCTCATTTCCGCATACGCGCAACCTATTACCATGACACTGACAGTAGAGAATTTTTGTTATTTATTAAAATTGGTTTTCAGGCAGTGTTGTATATTTGAGGAGGTCTGCACTGGTATCAGTGATGTTTGCCAGTTGTGTGAAAAAGAAGTAAGTGTGCGAGGCAGAATAAGAAGCGAAGCATCAGGAGAAGAAGAATCGAACGCCGCCAGCCACTGCACTACACGTGAGAAGAAGCGGCCGGAGTAGGCCACGCATCGCTAGTCACGCAACTCAAGGTCATTTCATTTTTTATCTAATGCTAGGCTTTAGAATACATCAAAATATATGGCAGCAATGAAAATGAAACCCACCAACTCCTAGGAGTCCGCCTTAGACACACTAAGATTCTCCAAGCACCACCAAGTACTCTAACTTTGGTAACCACTCTAGGGCACAAGTTTGATAGTTTGATATTTAAAAACCTCAATGAACTTGTGGATATTTTCACGAACGTATATGCGTCCCGGTCGGACATCAATATCTCAGTGATACCCGGCCATTCGGGGGCTCCATACTCAATGGAGGCTCACAAACATAACTAAACAGAAGGCAACCATTTCATTATCTTTAGGAAAAAATCTAGGTTATACGAAGTGAGTGGTTACTCTTTTTTTAATAGACCTTTGTAGCACGTCCTAGAAATAAGTCCCTTCGCCACAGTGCTAAAATTCGTGAGCTATTTTACAGATGAGGCAGTTAGATTCCCATTGTAGGAAAAAGCCACTTTTTTCTTGGAAACGCTTATAGGGTATATTCCAATATGGAGTTTGAAAATAAATCTTTTTGTTCTCGGTGGAACCTGGATCTTCTTAACCTTCTTTGAAACAATACTGCCTTGGCCTCCAGGATATACGGCCCTGTACATGGGCTCCGGAAACAGTGTCACATAAGTCTCTGTACAGTGTCTGTCGCTTAACATTGCTTAGGTAATTCAGTGAAAACCTGGAAGTTATAAATCTTACAATGAAAATCACTTCTTTAAGGAAACCGCAAATCCCTCTTGTCATAGACACCATTCCAATAACAAAATTGGGCAGGCATGTCCAAGAACTAATTGATACACGTTACACAAAAAAAGTATTTGACGGAAAAACATGAACCTATTTTTTGTCCGCCGCACGACCAAATGCGCAATCCCCAGCTACCTACTTTGACGTACGTACCTCCGAAAATTCGCCAGAATAGAGAGCTTCCTTGCGGAGACGAAAATAAAAAATGCTCATCTTTCCGCAATCAGTGCAGCACTTGCAGTACGTACCAGAGCTTGCTTACAAAAAAGGTACAGACTGTTGCTCTAGCAAACAAACACAGATCCGCGGTTTTCCATTGCTCAGCTTATTTTTTTTATTGGACCTGCGTTTACTAATAGCGTTCTGTATCATGGTAGAATGCCAGAGGGACACATGGGTATTTACAGGGGTTGTAACCTATTTAAGAATGGCAAAACATTGGGGTGGATGGCCATTCCCGGCTTTCGTTTACAGGCTACAGAAGTAAAGCTGGTGGTTTATAAGACGACGTGGCAGTTTTCTGTACAAATCAAAAGAGCATTTGCAGGACAGAAGACGATATAAGAGCTTAAGTGAGATTACTGAAAGCTTGGTTAACTGGGGAAACTGCCGGGGGTTTGGGTTGAAGACCAAATTGCAGATTACGTGAAACGCGCCGCAACCAGCCCAGTGCCGCTTTCGCTTCAACATCTAGACGATTGTAGATCTTAAGCCAATTTTGAGTTGCATTAAATGCCACTTTATGTTAAATATATTCCCTTAGATGAAGACACGATTGGAATGAACGTTGCGGTGTGTTTTAAATTGCCATCTAGGTCATGTGGCTGTGACTTCATGACCCTCTCGACCAATCCGCGTTTACCACTAATTCCCAGCTAGACAACACCTGCCTTTCAGCGAAATAGGATTGTTAGGCTATTAACTAAATCCACGCAATGTCATTGCGCTAACAATGAAATCAGAAACAACACTCGTGATTGCCTCTAACGTTTAAAGTCTGTAAAAGAGTGACAGCGCTGTTGTAATTTTGAGACTTTTTATAGGAACCACTTTTCAAAATTCTTCCAACATTATTGAACATACAAAAGAGCACATAGCAAACGAAATACTGTAAGCATGCTTAAGCTTGACCTTAAGAATAGGCGTGATGGGGCCTTGAACACTGTCTTCTCTCCCATTCCGCGAATTATTATTAAACATTCGTACACCTCCCAAACACACATTAGAAATATATAAGCACTAAAATTGTTTTGCTAGGTGCATCTCCAACACTCTAGTACCAGCGAGCCTCCGTAAACTGTGCTTCTTGCGCATGGCATGCATACGGTCAAAGCTGTAATCCCAAAAAAGACGAGTTTATTAAAATGATTGCTTCTAAACTACTCCCATTAGAAAACATCATGATTTTGCGCTTCAATGGCACCCTTCCAAAATTTGTTGGTTTTGTTTAAATGTGAGCTACTGAAATACCCGTACGATGTAATCTGGTTGTGGCACGATCGCCTTGTCCCCCAATCGAAAATTTTCTGGCAGGTTTGGGTGAGCCGCCGTAGGAAAGGTCTGCGGTAAGCCCGGCGGTATCTTCTGCCGGAAAGAGCTGTATACTTTATCGAGCAATATTCGCATTCATAAATAATATCACTTTTTTTTCTAGATGGGCTCTATACATGCGCATTTTCTGTTCCGGTGAATTACTCAAATTAGTGCTGGAAAATGTATCACGGAGATAAATTTTGCCTATGGGCTTAGTTTACTCATGATTGCGTCAAAATGATAGAGAAGCATAACGGCAGCCAAATTATATTCCTTTTTATGAAAAACAACAATGTTTGACGCTTTGTATTTTCTGTTTCAGATCCTTCCTTATTATCTGAGGGAGAGCTTCTCTGACGTCACCATGTTGAGGGGACTGTTCTTGGCTGGAATTGTCTGTGCTTCTACAAGGTACAGTGTTGCTGGTCATCCGTAGCTAATAAACCTTTGGATATCTATTTTATCTAATGGTACACGACCTACCATTTCGATAAAGAGAGACAAACAGAAAAAACATGCGACTATTTTAAGAGACGTACATTACCACTATTTGAACAAAAATGATATTGTGTACAGTCACCGCGATGTGGCCAATGTTTTGCCATTCACATATTACCACTGTCCTCGGCAAACAAAGCATGCATTTGTGCTTACGAAATGGTCATATAAGCTCACTTTATGATGCTAGTAATGACTTTAAAATGATACAATACTTCTTTCCGCCTACTCGCAGCACGGTTTCTTCAGTCGTCAACTCCCAAGCAGCGATGATCTATACAGATATTGTCACACCTTTTGTCAAGATCAGCGAGCGCAAAGCAGTTATTCTCATTCGTATTCTGGGTAAGATATATGGCATGTTTACTTAACATTTTGGTTTTCTCAGCTATAAATGGCTGTAACATGTATCGAGACCACAACTTGTTGGTTCTAGCATACATTTCTGATATAATAAAGGGAGGTTTCTGTAGGAAAAATTATTTGAAAGTCTCTCAGCCACTGTATGGTAAATAAAATTTTCCAATGATCTTCACTCCTACAGTGATGAGCGCAGCTTTAGTTAAGATTAAAAGCATTTTCTAAACCTTAAAAGCGGCACATTAGTAGAAAGCCAGACAATTTTTATCAAATTTGTCATAGTCAGGTATCAGCAGAAGGAAAGATACCAAACAGAGACACGCGAATGGCTCAAGAATGCGCTTCGCTAAGCTCTTTCAGAAACAACTAAATCTTTTTCTACTTACATCGCCCAAGTTTTATTTTGTTTTGTTCTCAAACGTTGTTTGTATGTTTGAATAAATATGATTGTTGAATGCGACCACTGTCGCTAGTACATATTGCTTTCATGTAATTTTCGTAGTTTTGTTAAACGGACAGAAAAAAATGTTTAGTTTGTATTTGTTGGGTCCCTTAGACACATAAATTTGGTCGCCGAAGTTTTAATTTTATATACTCGTTTTTATTATAATAAAGAACTTTCAAACTTCAAAAAACAGGAAGAGGCGATAAAGCGAAATTTATATCTTTTGCAAAATGCTATGCAAACAAAAGCATCCTGCATGCATTGAGATGAACTAGAGTGCAAGTGAAATATGTAAAAAGGCACCTTCCACTATCCCACTCAAAAGGTAGATTTGAGGTTCCATGCTGCGCGAAGATACCTTCTTGCTTATAACGAGATTCACAAGGACAATTGGGCTAATTAAATATAGTTGTTGTTTTTTGTCTAATCTCAATTGCCACAGGTAGTCGCGGTGCAACACTTATTATTTATTGACCCCTGTAACCTATGTAACACCGGAGTGCATGCGGATTGCTTTCAAAACCGCGATTCTTGATTCTAGTTGTAACTCATGTGTCAGCAATGGCGCAATTCATTATAGCACACGACGTTTCGTTTCAGCTTTTGCGAGCGGCACCTTAATGACCATCTTTGCACTATTTGTTCCATTCCTTGGGAGCGCCATGCGGGTATGTTCGCAGTGTTTTGAACACCAAGTCTTCTATATTGCAGCTATGTCTCCTCTTATGCCTTCACTAGTTTCAATATGGCGCAGCTGTTCGTGTCCCTGTACTCTTCGGGGTCTGGTCCATTTGCGGGTCTCGTGCTGCTGGCGATATCATCTCCATGGGTGAATGCGAAGGTTTGTTTTTGTTTTCTCATTACAGACTACCTCCTCCCACGGTCTTTGATATTTATCACCATACATAAATGTCTTGAATTTTGTCTGAAACGTTTCGACGTGTTGACTAAATCAAATTTAGTCTAAGCTGATGTCACTTAAAGGCAGCTTGGTAGATATTTCGGGCCCAGTGTTTTTTTTTTTTTTTAAATATGCGTGCGGCCGCGAAGTGGCACTAGAATCAAAACTGAGGTGGTGGCCATGCCTGGGCATTGAAAAACACAAATTGTAATTTTTGGGTATCAACTCTATTATCAGACTGCCATCACCAAATGTTCATGCTAGTTTATTAGTTTCAAATATTTTGCCCTTTTTGATTTAGCAACATGTCACTAGCTCCCGCATCTTATCGTACTGAGTGTTCGAGCACTCAAATAGTTTTTATCTCACATTTTATATTGCCCACTAATTCTCCAAGATATATTTGCAAAGAAGCATTTCTGGGATTACTCCAGTATACTTACTGTCGTTTTTTTGCTTTAAGTGGCCATAGCATTTAATCGCTTAGTTCACTCCTATTCAATTCGTCGAAGCCAAATGTACCAGCGAAAAACGACCACAAAATATCGCACTTAATAAAATAATTTGCATTTCGCCAAAGCAGAGACGTACGCATTAACACTACTGTAATATTTTTCTACCTGTGCATTTGTGTATTCGTTTTCTCTAGTTATGCTGCTTTGACTAAAATGCGCAGTAGTATGAAGGCTTTTGTTGCAGTGAAAATATTTTTATTATGGCGAAAAATGCTACAGTCATCTGTAGTACTTTACCACACTGTGGCAAAATCTACTATACTATGTATTACTGTAGTGTTCAATGCAGGATTACAGTATTACTATATTTTAGTACGCTCATTTTTATAATAACTAGAATTTTGCCGCAGACGCAAAAGGGAACGATTAGCAAAATCCGGACAACCCTCACTCGAACTATCCTCCGGTGCAGGTTGCAACAAGCCAATGCCTCGTCGCATCGATGATCGCTGACGATACTTATTCTTTGTGACATATTTTATGAGCCAAGCGCACGCTTTCAACCTAACCTTATTGCACTGTCACTGTGGTACAACTTCCCTTACACAAGCATTCCTCATTAACTCGCTGCAGTCGTCTGAGCATGGTCTGAGCACAGCTCGAGAGGGGAATAGCGGTCGTAAAAAAATAACGCCGCAAAAACGCTTATCTAAGTCTAATGCACCAAGCATGACGAATAACATTCCATTCAAACATAGTACTTTATTAGGTACACCATTAAATAGTACTAGTGCCTAAGTTGCTTAGGCGCCACTAAACCCTACACAACAACAACAAAGCTGAACATGGGCTAGTGCAAAAAGCGCTATCCTTCATCCGGGCTGCTGATGAAGCTAAAACCAAAAGTGTCAAGCTGAACATCCGGGGAAACCACAAGAACTCAGGCTATACACTTGTGCATCCGTTTGCATGCGCGCCGCAAAACGATATTTTGTTTCTTCTTGTGCTCCATTTCGTTTTGGGTGTACTAGTACTCGAGAGCCTCAGTCACATAAGCAGCACAGCCATGTGCACGTGCTGACGTATACCGTGTCATCGCTCTCCATCTCGAAACAAATCGCCAGTATTTCGTCCGGAGAAAGTTTGGGCCTGTCAATCTAATGTATAACATGGACATTATAATCATCATCATCAGTCGAACTATACGCACTGCAGGGCGAAAACCTCTCCCATTTTCCTCAAATTAGACCGACTATTTGCAAGCTGTATCCACTTGACTGCTGCGAGATTCTTAACCTCATCCACACACGTAATGTTTATGTCCCCTGCTACGCTTTCTTTCCTTGAAATCTACTTGATTACTCTTAGAGACTATCAGTTATCTTCTCCGCATTACATGTCCAGCCCATGCCCGTTTCTTCGTCTTGGTTTCCACAAGAATGTCAGTAACTTGACTTATTGCTCTGGCCCAATCTGCATGCTTCCTATATCCTAACGTTACACTATCATCTTTCCACAGCCCTGTGCGTTGTCCTCAACCTAAGTAGAAACCTTTTCGTTATGTTCGATGCTTCAGCCCCATAGATGAGTACTGGTAGGATGTTACTGTTATACACTTACCTCGAGTGAAGCCGGAAAGCTGCTAGTCATAATGTGTGAGTATACCTTCAAAATTCACTCCATCCCAATCTTATTTTATCAGTTATTTCCGTTTCGTGGTCTGGATTTGCGATTTTTCCCGGTCATAAATAGACATGTCCGCTCACCACTTCCAGCGCTTCGCTACCTAGTGTAAACTGCCGTTCCTCCTTTCACAGGCTGTTCAAGAATACCTTACCGTCCTGCATATTGATTTTCAAGCCTATACCTTTCTGCTATTCATGTCCAGATTATCAATGACTATTTGCAGTTCATCTCCGGAGTCACTTAGCAAGGTAATGTCATCAGCTCCTCGCAGATTACTGAGGTATTCTCCAAAAACCCTTACGCCTAACTTCTCCTATTCCATGTCTCTGAATACTTCCTCTTAGCAAGCTATGAACAGTACCGGGGATGTCGTGTCTCCTTTCTGTAGGGGAATTTTTTAATTTATTTATGCAACACCATAGTTTCGATGCAGCCACTATGTGTATCTTCCAATGCTTTCAAATGTGAATCTACACCCTGAGTTTTCAATGTGTACATACCCTTCATGGTTTTTACTTATTCAAGTACTTTTTTGTAATCAATGAATGCTATATAAGGGCTGGTTATATTTCGAGTATTTTGCTATCACCTGATTAATAGTGTGGATATGATCGATGGTAAGTATCCTTTCCGAATTCTTGCTTGATTATATGGTTGATTGAAGCCGAAGGTTGTCATGATCCTATTAGCGATTACCTTAGTAAATACGTTGTACATAAAGGATAGTGAGCTGACTGGTCTCTAATTTTTCAAGTCCTTAGCGTCCCCTTTCGTATGAATTAAAATAATACTGCACTATCATCCACGACTGCGCTTTTTTCGATGTCATCAGGCGTTTCGTATACAGGGTGGCTAGTTTTTCTAGTACGATATCCCTTTCATCCTTCAAGAAACCTGTAGTTACCTGATCCTTCCCAGCTTCTGTCGCCCTTCATAGCTTCTAAGGTTTCTTCAAATTTCAGAGCACCTTATGTCATCATCATGATCGTCATCAGCTTGTGTATAGACCGTTTTACCGAGAGCAAGCAGAAACGGAGTAAAATACTCTCTAACCAGATTCCTTGCGCCGGCCCATTGTTGCCAGTACCGAGTGGGCTGTGCATTCGCACGCTTCATGCATAGCAGAGTGGCCTTGCACCTCGGTATATTGTCGTTTGGGAGACTTAAATACTTTTATTAGCGCCCCTTTTTGTGGTAATGTCATTGGGCCAGCAATGCGTGATAGCGGAGAGCACAAACAAAGAAATCGCAAGGCGATTGCCGAGAGCGTATTCGAGAAGCATGCAACAACAGTCCGAGTTGGGCTGTTTCTGCTTCACCGCTTTCCAGTCTATGCTGATTTCATTCGCCTATGAACGTTTTGAGTGCGTCAGATGGACTTGGTACCGATTACGGCTCCATTTTACTTACTCCGCCGTTCTAAACACACACGCCGGGCAGGCCATGCCTCCCGCAAGTCCTCCGCACCAACGATATGGTGGATCTCCACAGCGAGCGCAAGAAGAGTGTGCTAAAATCGGTTCTTCATTGAAAGAATACGCTGACAGCAAAAAAAAAAAATCTTTCTCGCGGATGTTTGGCCCTCCCCATACCGATTTTATAATAACTGCAATAAAAAAAAGTTTCGCAACACATTGCCGCTAGTGCGGCACGCGGCTCATCGTCTGCACGCTGGCTCCGCTGGCGTCGCCGAAATTTACATCTTTCTTTTACTGATACAATGGGGTCGGCAGTAAGGCAGTAGTTCCATGAGAGACCATTTACTCTAGAGCTGAGCAATTACAAAGCGCCGTCGGATGCTCCTTCGACACGAAACAACTAAGGCCTAGCGACGACTAGGGAGTAGCGCTCGGCAAGAGTGCCGTCGTCCATCACGATAGCGGTCGGCGCCGCTTTCGTAAGCGCTGCTGTATGTGCTGCAAATTTGTCGTCTTCGTTCATGGTGCAAGTGAAAGCGCACGTTTTACGACGTTTTGCTCAATAATACGCCGTGCAAACGATGGTGCTACGACGTACGGGACGGGGATATATGATGTCGTTACGCCGCAAGACGAACACCAAGGCTGCATAGAAACGTCGATGGATGGTACTTTAAACACTACTTCTTTTACGTGCTGTTCTTGAACCGTGCTTTAACTTGTAAGTATACGTTGTTCAAGAAGAACAGCTCGATCGTACATTGAAACGGATTGAACTTCACGTTAAATCAATGCGGCAATGACTGGAAAGCATCTCTCGTAGTGTCAGTATTCCGCGTTCAGTAGCAGCCAGTACGGTTCATTCGCTGTGTGTTTCTGATTGCGGTTGTAAAATATAATCGAAAATACATGTATTGGGAAAGATGCAACAGATGTCAGCGGACGAGTTCGGCCTGCGGAAGCGGAGCGCAGTTCTTCGCAGTTACTTCAGCTGCTATTGCTGTTTTCAAAAGCAGCTGCCATTCGAAACGGAGGGTATATGGCTGGCCGGCGCGCTCAAACAAAGCACGAAATAGCACCAAGATGTCGGATACCTTTCACGAGCATCGCGAAACAGCACATTTACAGTGCCGCATCGCAGCATCAGCATGCACAGCATAGCCCAAGATAGCGACAAGAGGAGCCGGAGCGGACTTTCCCAGTTTGGCTCATACGGGGCGCCACCATCAAACTAAGATGGCTGCGCCCAGGCATCGAAGCTAAACTGATCTATACCCACTGCAGGGCAAAGGCCTCTTCTATAATCCTCCAATAGCTCCAGTCCTGTGATAGCTGCATCCACTTGACCCCTGCAAACCTCTTAAACTCATCCGCCCACCTAACTCTATGCCGCCCCCGGCTACGCTTTCCAATTCCATTGCAATCCAGTTTGTTACCCTAAACAACCATCGGTTGTCCTCTCTTCGCACTATATCTCCTGGCCATCCTCATTTCTTCTTCTTGATTTACACTAGAATGTCAGTTACTTGAGCTATATCTCTGATCCACACTGCATGTTTCCTGTCTCTTAATGTTGCGCCTCCCCTTCATGGATCACTGCCTTGTCGTGGCGAAGGGGCTTGCGAAACTCGATGAAGTCGTGAGCTCTGCTGCGTAGGGCCACCCAAGATAGACAGGTCACGGCAGAGAGTTCTGACAAAATGTGATTCACTGGAGAAGGTAATGGCAACCCACTCCAGTATTTCCTGCCAAGAAATCCCTATGGCCAGTCACAATATCATTAATGATATGGCGCCGGAAGATGAGCCCCCCAGGTTGGAAGGCGTCCCACATGTTACTGGGGATGAACAAAGGGCGATTCCTATTAGCTCCAGGACGAATGAAGCGGCTGGGCTAAAGCCAAAAGGACGCTAAGTTGTGGATGTGTCGGGAAGCGACCGGAAAGTCCGATGTTGCAAGGAGATGTATCACATAGCAACATGGAATGTAAGATCTATGACGCAAGGTAAACTGGATGTCGTCAAGCGAGAAATGGACAGATTGAACATTGATATCTTGGGTATCAGCGAGCTCAAGTGGACCGGAATGGGAGAATTTAACTCCGGCGACCATTATGTCTTTTATTGTGGGCACGAATCCAAGAGAAGGAATGGGGTCGCTCTCATAGTAAACAGAAGAATGGGCAAAGCAGTGCTAGGGTACAACCCCAAAAACGACCGAATGATTTCACTTCGGATCCAAGGTCACCCTTTCAACATAACAGTTATCCAAGTCTATGCACCGACCACTACTGCTGAAGAAGCTGACGTTGAGAGATTTTATGCGGACCTACAATGCCTTTTAGACCGCACCCCATCATCAGACGTCGTTTTTCTCATAGGAGACTGGAATGCTAAGGTAGGGAGTGAAGAAATATCCGGAATTACAGGCAAGTTCGGTCTTGGTGAGCCAAATGAAGCTGGGCAGAGGCTAGTAGAGTTTTGTCAAGAAAACAACCTGACCATAGCGAATACTCATTTTCAACAGCACAAGAGGCGCCTGTACACACGGACTTCACCGGATGGTCTGTACAGGAATCAGATCGATTATATTATTTGCCGGCAGAGATAGAGAAGCGCTATACAAGCAGTAAAAAGAAGGCCTGGGGCCGATTGTGGCACCGATCATCAGCTTCTTGTTTCCAAGATTAGGCTTCGATTGAGGAAAACGCAGAAAACTAGAAGGCCTTTCAGGTATAATCTGGATCAAGTTCTATTAGAATATGCTGTGGAAGTGAGGAATCGATTTCAAGAATTAGATCTAGAAGACAAAGAGCCAGAAGAGATGTGGACTGATGTTCGTGATATAATACAAGAAGTTGCTACTAAGGTAGTTCCAAAGCAAAAGAAATACAAGAAAGCAAACTGGTTTTCTCAAGAGGCTTTGCAAATAGCTAAGGAAAGGAGGATGGCAAAAGTTATGGGGGAAAGAGAAAGATTCAAGGTTCTCAATGCGGATTTTCAGAAAGTAGCAAGGAGAGATAAGAATGCCTTCCTGAACATACAGTGCCAAGCAGTTGAGGACAACAGCCAATTAAGGAACACAAGAGCTCTGTATAAGACAATCAAAGATATCAAAGGAAGCTTCTGTGCTAAGATGGGCGTGATAAAGGACAAACGAGGCAAGGACCTCACTGAAGCCGCAGAGATAAAGAAGAGGTGGCAGGAATACAAAGAAGAACTGTACAAGAAGGACCCGAATGTGCAAACCCAACATAAGACGGTTGTGATCACTGATCTCGAGCCGGGCATCCTGAAGAGTGAAGTTGAATGGGCCTTAGCCAGCCTTGCTAAGAACAAAGCTAGCGGAATTGATAGCATTCCAGCTGGGTTGCTTAAAAACCTCAACCATGACGCTGTTAACATTCTGCATACATTATGTCAGAAGATTTGGACAACCCTGCAGTGGCCACAGGATTGGAGGAGGTCAGTTTACATCCCCATTCCAAAGAAAGGCAGTGCCAAAGATTGTTCCAAATACCGCACGATCGCGCTTATTTCGCATGCTAGCAAGGTGATGTTGAAAATCCTCCAAAGTAGGCTGCAGCAGTATGTGGATCGGGAGCTTCCGGACGTGCAAGCAGGGTTTCGCAAGGGCAGAGGAACTAGAGACCAAGTTGCCAACCTTCGCTGGATCATGGAAAAAGCAAGAGAGTTTCATAAACCCATCTACTTCTGCTTTATTGATTATGCGAAAGCGTTTGACTGCGTAGATCACAGCAGATTGTGGCAAGCTCTCCAAGAGATGGGAGTTCCAATTCACCTCATCTGTCTCCTCAGGAACCTGTATGAAGGGCAAGAGGCCACAGTCAAAACTGGGCATGGTCTTACTGATTGGTTTCCGATTGAGAAAGCAGTGAGGCAAGGCTGCATACTGTCGCCCTGCCTATTTAACCTATATGCAGAGTGCATCATGAAGAAGGCCGGTCTGGACGAGTCTTCAGCTGGAGTGAAGATTGCTGGAAAACGTATCAACAACCTTAGATATGCGGATGATACCACTTTAATGGCAGAAAGTGAAGCGGAACTCAAGAGACTTCTGATGCGCGTACAAGAAAAAAGTGAGAAGTTTGGGCTTAAACTGAACATTAAAAAGACAAAGATCATGGCGTCTTGCCCTATCAAGTCCTGGAGCATCAAGGGACAAGAAGTGGAAGCTGTGACAGATTTTCTCTTCTTGGGCTCCAAGATAACCTCGGAAGGAGACTGCAGCCATGAAATTAAAAGACGCCTGCTTCTGGGAAAGAGAGCAATGGTTAGCGTTGACCGCCTAGTAAAGAGCAGAGACATTAGTCTGCCAACCAAGATCCGTATAACTCGTGCTATGGTCTTTCCAGTTGTGATGTATGGATGCGAGAGTTGGACTGTGAAAAAGGCTGACCGCCGAAGAATTGACGCGTTTGAATTGTGGTGCTGGCGAAGACTCTTGAGAGTTCCTTGGACTGCCAGAAGATCAAATCAGTCAATATTGCCGACCATAAACCCTGACTGCTCATTGGAGGGTCAAATTCTAAAGTTAAAGCTCAGCTACTTTGGTCATCTGATGAGAAGAGAGGAGTCGCTGGAGAAAGTTTTGATGTTGGGAAAGGTTGAGGGTCGCCGGAGAAGGGGTAGGCAGCGAACGCGATGGTTAGATGGCATCCTCGAGGCACTGCAGATGAAGTTATGTGATGTTAGGAAGATAGTGAGAGACCGGAAAGCGTGGCGTGACATGGTCAATAGGGTCACGAAGAGTCGGACACGACTGAACGAATGAACTGAACTGAATTGAACTGAATGTTACGCCTACCATTTTACGTTCCATAGCTGTCTGCGTTGTCCTAAGCCTACGTAGAACCCTCTTTGTTAGCCTCCACGTTTCAGTCCCATAGGCCAGTACAGATAAGATGGAACTGTTGTATACTTTCCTCTTCAGTGATACCGGTAAGCTGCTAGTCATAGTCTACGAGTGCTTGCCAAATGCGCTCCATCTCAATCTTATTATCCTTTTTTTTTCCCTTTTATACTTTCAGTAAAATGCCGCACAAACAAATGACATTAGGTGAGAAAACATTTATACGCTCACAGACCAATAGTCTTGTCCAATCTTTCTTTCCCCTTGCTCTCATTGGCACAGCTTTTTCGTGGGTCAGAACCTCATGGCCTAGCGAGAGCAATTCAAACTCAGTTCAGTACATCTGCTGCAACGCGCATTTTCTCCAGCGGATCTTTCAAGTACACCAACCAGCAGAGTGAGTGATGGAGCCTATGTTGCTAACTAGTGACTGACAATAGTTTCCTCTAGTGCTTTCAAAATTTAAAAAAAAGGAACACATGCATACTTTTCAGACCAGTCGGGCTCGATCTTTTTACTAGGGTTCAAGTATAAACCGGTGACCTTCCGCGGAATGTTTTCAACGAGGTATTTATTGCACCGAAGAAAGATTATACATACATGAACTATGTGCAAACTACTGAGAAAACGGCATCAAATAAACACAATGCGCAATAGTGTGGCTCACTTAGTCCACAAAGCTCTTGGCAAGAGGAAATCCAAAAAAGAAAAATCCGGTTCTAAATGCGCCTGTGCATACAATTCCCTTAGATGAGATAAATGTACGTGTGCTTCCCTCGCTATAGAATCAGCTTATATAAGGTCAACATCTGGCACTTGAGGTGGTGGCTCCCAGATTCGGCCACAAGTGTACTTGAACTCGTGGTCTCCAGCGCCTGGTAAATTACAAGCTATTGTGCAGGCGAAAATACAGTTCTTACGAAGCACACATTTACCAGCAATGCAGATATTCATAAACATGCAGCTGTAGCTGATGCATCCGCAGCCAATGGCATTCTTGTAAAATCTCTGGAAGTAAGCAAGCACCACAAGAAGAGAGAATTTTGCTAAAATGAACACCACAGCTGCATGAAAAGTTGCAGTTAATGCAACCCTACTTGCCTGCTGCGTCGTGTGAGGAGAACGCGTGACCAGAAAACGTGACTGGAAAACGTTTTTCGAACTAAACAAAAGCGTCTGTCACACCAGAAAATGAACAACCTTCCATCTTTTTCCAGCGAGTGCGCTAACGTTTAATCTACTTCATTCTTTCTTCAAGCATAATATTTCCTACAGTGAAAACGGGCTATATATAAAGGAAATATTTACTAAGATTTTATGAAGCGCCGCAAAAACAGCACGCTGAAAATTTAGAGGATTAGAGCACTAGAGAACTTTCAGGGCAAAACAATTTACTAAGCGAGACTAACACTGCTATTCAGTCGGTCTGTTGATACACGTCCCTCTATTGAACAATCATTTGACAGAATATAAGTTTTATCGAAAAAACTGATCCACAGTGCCAGTCCATATTCTAATTTTCATTAAGATCTAGCTGTAGTCTATTACAAAAAAAACATCAATGCATACATCAACACATTGTTTTGCAGTGATGTTTTGAATGGAACTTGAAGTGAATAAAATAATTATTAAGGGCCGTTCCATTGCTGCTCATAATTACGATTTCGTAATTCTCCTTGTTCTTCGTGATGGCGCCGTGGAGCGCTGAGGAAAGTACAACAGCGCTATTAGAAAAAAGTTTACAATGAACAAAATATTCAAAAAGCTGCTGCCGCGTGCAGGCTTTCAAGACAGGCGAATGCGTCTCTAAATCTGGCATGCAAACTTCAAAACCAACCAAAGGCAATGAAGCTTCTGTTACGCAGACGCGTGGCGCCATCTAGCAAGGTTGACAAACAACAGAACAGACATCTCGGGTGGTTATCCTCAGGTAGCAGCACGTGAGGCGCAAAATGCGTTACAAAAAGCAAAGTTACAAACGAACACGCAGCAATATAAACGGATGCAGTAAGAGATATGCTTTCTAATTACTGCACCTGTGCAGAGTGAAGTGCTCTTGTGAAATGTTTTTCTCCGATTAATATATAACACTAAATGTTCTGCCCCGGCATTCTGCGGACCCCTTACAACCTGCAGAACACATCAGCGCTTCACGATCGAAACAAAACAGTACCTAAGCAATAGTTTGCATAGTCATTGTACATGGTGTCTCAGCGAATCTAGCAGTGAGCCGAGCTAGAAGCAGCGAGTAGACCCCCGATCAAGCTTGTTCTTCGAGTCGTCGCCAGAAAAAAACACTAAATATGGCTGAAAATATCGCTTCATCCTCTGATTTTTTTTTTCTTAATACTCTGGCCTACATCATAATAAGTAGACGTCAGGCGAGGAACAAGGTAGCGAAATTTTAAAGTTTATGGCTGCAATTAGATGCAGGATTTACCCTATAGCCGCGAGTTTCACATAAACAATGTATTTCGATGCACTTCATTTTCTCTGCCAAATGTTTGGGCTTGACCAAGTAGTTGCAAACGCTTTTCTGCTTTCGTTCATTGTGTCATTCGATCATGGTGGTTTTTATATTTTTATAGATTTGTATTTTAAAATATACAAGAATGCCTCCGAGTGCTTTAAGCAGATGAGCATTTCAAAGCTGACACTTTATGCATCATCGATCTTGTTATTGTATGATTCATTAACTAGAATAAATATAAACATCATTTTGTTTACCATTTCTAACGGCAATGTTAATATGCTTAATGTAAACCCGACAAAACCGAAGGTAAGACCCCGAAAATTTTAAATTTCTTAATTTTTACTAACGTTTATTGCTGCCATACCTCAAAATATTTTACGTCAAAATAAACCATCCGAGATATTTCTGAGTTTCCATCCGCGCCTTTCATATTTATAAAATGACGTTACTGAACATAATACTGTCGTCACTACCATAATAGCTTTACACTGTCAAATACGCAAGCGGCTTTCATGTTCGACTGTAAAAAAAATGTAATTAACGCCATTTGATACATGAGATATGCGTGCAGTCAACTGAACACGATTTAGATGCGCTTTTTTGGCATTCGATATTTCGAGCCGAATTGCTGGTTCTTGTGCTTAAACTGGGTGCCAACCTTGCATGTTGGTGTTCTTTAATTTCACCATTTATTATTGCCCCCAAAATCAAAAATATAAATATTGATTGAATAATTTCAAATAATGAATGGTCTATCCATTATTTTCTCTAAACGCACGATTTACGCCTTGCTGTACTGCACTCCTACATTGACCGCACCCAGGCATCTGTCATAGCTTTTGAATTGCAATTGGCTAATAGTCTAAATAGCACACAAGACATTTTCTTTAACATAAAACATCAAATGCCACTCGCCACCCATGATATGGTTCCTGACACCTGGTTTATTCCTGAATATTCTGGTTGCATATTCCTTGCGCATTCTACCATATACAAGTGTGATAATTAATTTCGTGTCCCCTTAGTTATTTCTTTTTACTACCGCACCATTGGTTGTTTTATTTGACTCAGCGATATTAGTTTCAGTGCGAGAGCTGTAGTCGCTTACACTCCCCTTTAAGTATACCACTGCGTCGAATAGAGCTGCGTTAATCAGAAATAAATACATAATAATAGTCCGAGTGCGCCCTTTCAAAAGTACTTATTTGCATTGCAGGGTGCAGCATGGGCGAGCCTGCTGGTGTGCGCTCTCCAACTGTGGCACGCGCTAGGCAGGAGTATCTCCGGCTTTGCACCATCGCCAGTGCTTTATGGAACACTCGACCGTTGCCCACAGTCTGCACGTACTGATAATACCAGCAACATTTCCAGTATCCTCTCGCCAACTTCGGTAGAAAGGTTAGTGCTTTCATAAGCAAAATATATAGAACACTGCATTTGTATTAATCCCGAGTTATAATGAGATATCAGGAGCTGTCAAGGCACTTCTACATGAAGTCATCGCTCGAAAGAAAGAAAGCATATATAGAAGACGTAGCACAGTAATCGCAAACTTTGTGCCTTGCATGAAGATGCTCAAGGACTTGTCTGTAAGCCTTTTGAGCTGCATGTTAGGGTCTCGGTAACTGCATCTGATGTACAGAACGAACATGAACTTAAATCTGACGCTTTAGAATGAAATTGTGTAAAGAACTTTTTATTCCAATCTATGCTGCAAGCATGTTCCTTCAAGAATGCTGCGAAACTTACCTCCAATACTAAAATAAAGATCAAGTCTTCGCTCTTGGAGCTCAGTAATTTTGCAGTTCAACACGGACAGCCAATGCACCTCCTTATGTATTTAAAATTACGCACGATAGCGCATATAATAATGCTGCGAACCATTTTAACCTTTTTTTTTTTTCGTAAATCCCCGGCACGCGGCCTCATCTTCCTGAATCTAGCGCAGGGATGAATCTTTTACTCTGTATATGCGCGTTGTCGCGCGAAGCAAATTTATCATTTTCGTTGGCGTGCAAGATTCACCGAGATGCGTCTCGAAGATTTCGGCCACTCGCATGTGTTTCTGCAATGCTCGAGGTAATGCTAGTCACCGTGTTTGGCTTTATCTAGATGCTTCTTCGCCGCAATTCAATTCAGCGTTGACGAATGCGACGGGAATTGTCAGCTCATTGAACAGAGAGCACCTTTGTTGCTATCGCCGCACTGAGTTGTTTAGTTCTTTTTCGGGCGCAAGTCAGCCTAATAAAAAGTTGATTTCAGAGGAAAAATTTCTCTCTTCGCTTTTAGTGCCTACGGTCTTGTCATCAGCTCCTAACAATGTAGTTAGAGTCATTTCGAAACTGTTGCTTAACCATCTCATGAACGCTAGTGCAATAATATTACAGCAACCTCAAGCGAACTACACACTGGTTCGCAAATAATATGATAATCAATAGTTAACAACCACTAGTATCACTTTCTGCGAGAAGTCACTGTGAAAAAAAAAAAACATACATAAATGGTAGGTTTCTAATCTATTATATAAGATAATGTACGAACCTTTCATCAGTTCGAAGTCATGCTTGATAACTACTCCTCGCAGAGCTGACACATTGGTTTCTGGACTCTATCTAAGTGTTCATGAATGCGGGATGGAATCCTGGCTGCGTGGACAGCTTTTTGATGGAGGCGAAATTCAAGGCGTCCGTGTGTTGTCCGATTTAAAAAATTAAATTGGTTCACAGGAAGGGAAAGGCGCAGTAACTGTCACACTTGCTCTGTGGACACCCGAACCGCGCCGTAGGGGAAGGGAGGAGGGTGGGAATGAAAGTGTAAAGAGAGAAAGAGGAGCCGTAGTGGAGGGCTACGGAGTAATTTCGACCACCTGGGGATCTTTAACGTGCGCTGACATCGCACAGCACACGACGCCTCTTCGTTTCGCCTCCATCGAAACGCAGCCGCCGCGGTCGGGTTCGAACCCGGGAACTCCGGCACAGTAGTCGGGCGTCTTACCACTGCACCACCCCGGCGGGGCGTCCGATTTCAGAACACGCTAAAGAACCCCAAGTGGTCGAAATTTCCAGATCCCTCCACTACGGAGACGGTAAACCACATAAACGAAACCAAATAATTTGGGACATACCTAACCAGCCAAAGGGCGAGACACAGGAAAGAAGAGGACAGGACAAGGCTGGACTAACAAGTGAATGTTTATTATCAGAAGAAAACAATGAAGACTCCTTCCGAAAAGCACGCGCACAACCCAACTGGTGGATTGGCAGGAAATTGGGAAGAAGATGAAGAAGCCAATTCAAAGTCAAGGCATAACTAACGACTTTTCTAATAGATCAAATTCCTTACAATGAAGGCTAACAGACGCCTTAGCCACACACTTGTCCTCGGCTTTAGCAATGTAAAATGCTTCAACCAACTCTCTGCAGAGTTGATTACCATTGCTGTAAACTGCACCCGTATTATTGAAATCAGGCGCACAAAGGGACGGGTCATGCTTCGACTTACACTCTCGGGATTGCACATGTAGCGCATGATTGGAACTCGCCTTCCCTCCCAGAGAATTAGAGTGTTCCGTCAGGCGCACATTTAGACATCTGCCTGTCTGCCCGTAGTAGCACCGGCCACAATTCAGCGGAACGTGGTAGACCACATTCTTTCTGCAGGTGGTGAACTTTTTCTTATGTGACACTGCGCAACGAAAACTACCACGAGCTACACTGTCGAGCCCCTTTCTAACTCTGGCGCACAAGCCTCCTATCTTGTTTCTCGCTGTAAATACAACGTCAACGTCGTACCTTGCCGCCAGTTTCTTGAGTCGGTGCGAAACGCCATGGAGGTAAGGTATGGCAGCCACACGGTCGAGGAAGAGCAAAAAAGGGCAGGGTGATGTTGGTGTGGCGACGCAGCGAAAGAAGGTGGCTGCCATACCTTACCTCCATGGCGTTTAGTTAATATAGTGTACTATTTTAACGGTAGTGTGCCGAAAGAAGGCCCGCGCCAGCGGACCGCATGAAGCAGGTAGTGCAGAAATCTCGGGCGTCCGCGCGGCGGCGCCTTTCCCTTTCCGCTGGCAGCCCTTGACCGCGCTCTGCCTTGGAGTAAATGCACTGTCGAGGGCGTTCTCTAATTCAAAGATTAAGGTAGCTGTTCTGTGAAGGATGGATTAAGAGGGAATTGTGACCCATCAGGACCTTATCACTTTTTTATTGTAGCCGCGTGATTACGGCGGCTGTACAGAGCCCACCCGTCGTTCTCACACCGCCGCCCTCACGCTCACGGTCACTTCAACGCCACACACAAAAACTGCTCTCAGTCAGCACCGGAAAAAGAGAGCAAGTCAAAATCGCCTGGAATTCACAGGCTTGAAGGGTCTTGCATAAGGCACGGTGCCTGTCATTCTATACGCGAGCGCCGCAGAGCTGTCCGAACAGAGTTAGGAGGTCGAAAGAGTTGCGACTCACGATAATAAAGACAGAATGCAATCGCTAACAGTGCCATATTGATTGTATGCGAAGTTTACCACGCGGCACCGCGTCGACTGAAGAAGGCCTTCTTAATGCCGTGGCGATCTTGTTGGGCGCTGTTTACAAAAAGATCGTCCGGGCGCGTTCCTTCGTTGACCTCTCGGGACATGTGTTTTGATTTCATGTTTTTTCACTCTGCAATCCACAAAAAACTAAATAAGCAAACCTTGCTAGAGGAATGATTGTTTTGGCCCTTGCTGTAGTACCGGGCACTGCAGCCGGCGGATCCGTGATTGTGACGCTCTAGACTTATCGTTATATTTAGGGTTTCCGAAGTAATTGGTACTATGTCCTGCGGTACTACGTACTACGTCCTACGTCTACATTGTACGCGCACTTCCTGGCGGTTGATGATTACTTACGTAGTATTTTATTATTTAGTTTTCGCAAACGGCACCTGTTTATTCCAGAGGGTTACGGTGCAATTTGCAGCTCTATATACGCGCACTCCTTTCGTATGTTGCGCTACCACACTGGTAATTAATTTAATACGTTGCGATTTCGCGTTTGAGCGCAGACCCTACGAAGCACTTGTTTGGAATCATCCGGAAGTCCGGAAGTTCAGTGAATATTCGCTTCCTCTCTAGAGAGGTTCCTCACGACTGTATACGCATGAAACTGCCTATCATTTTATAACCTTGCTTGAAGCATTATTCCCCCTTCATGAATAACTGCCTTGTCATGGCGGACGGGTTGCTAAACTCGATAAAGTCGTGAGCTCTGCTGTGTAGGGCCACCCAAGATAGACAGGTCACGGCAGAGAGTTCTCACAAAATGTGATTCACTGGGGAAGGTAATGGCAACCCACCCCAGTATTTCCTGCCAAGAAAACCCTATGGCCACTCACAATAGCATTAATGATATGGCGCCGGAAGATGAGCCCCCTAGGTTGGAAGGCGTCCCACATGTTACTGGTGAATCTGTGACAGATTTTCTCTTTTTGGGCTCCAAGATTACCCCGGAAAAAGACTGCAGCCATGAAATTAGGAGACGCCTGCTTCTGGGAAAGAGAGCGATGGCTAGCCTTGACCTGCCTAGTAAAGAGCAGAAACATTAGTCTGCCAACCAAGATCCGTATAACCTGTGCTATAGTCTTTACAGTTGTGATGTATGGATGCGAGAGTTGGACTGTGAAGAAGGCTGACCGCCGAAGAATTGATGCGTTTGAATTGTGGTGCTGGCGGAAACTTTTGAGAGTTCCTTGGACGGCCAGAAGATCAAATCAGTCGATATTGTCGAGCATAAACCCTGACTGCTCATTGGAGGGCCAAATTCTAAAGTTAAGGCTGAGCTACTTAGGTCATCTGACGAGAAGAGAGAAGTAGTTTGAGACAGATTTGATGTTGGGAAAGGTTGAGGGTCACCGGAGAAGGGGTAGGCAGCGAACGCGATTGTTTGATGGCATCCTCGAGGCGCTGCAGATGAAGTTATGTGATTTTAGGAAGATAGCGAGAGACCGGAAAGCGTGGCGTGATATGGTCCATAGGGTCACGAAGAGTCGGACACGACTGAACGACTGAACTGAACTGAACTGAAGCATTACTTATACGGTCGGCGCCGACAACCCTTCAGAAGCAATAAACACACTGCTCAATGTGAGTGACAAGGGCAAAACTATGACCTCGAAGCCTATTAATAAGCTTTAATTGTTCTAATTAAAAATTAGATGAAGCTGAATCTTCTCTCATTAATGTAGGAACAGCAAGCCTCCAACCCGCGTGTTTGGGGGTCGAAAAGTGATTCAATAATTATTAATTATTTGGCAGTATACGTGGACAGAAGGTCGTTAGGAAACTTAACTGTCCCTCTTTAGAACATTCTCATCGTGCATCCAGATGAGGCAGCAGCGTACCAGCCATTTCCCATACGAGTACACAAAAACTGCGGCCGGGGCGGGAATGAACAAATTTCTCAAAACATTTTTATAATGCGTCATCGGTGCGATAGAAAATTTATTCACAGAACGTTTCAGCATTGGAGAACTATGTACCAACAGCATCTGTGGCGTGGCAACGCTTGCGGAGCAAAATTTGATTTCAGTGCTGTTGGGTGCAGTGTACACAACGAAGATATTAGAATGAAGGTGGCCACTGCTTGCGTGCTTATACACGCGTCTGCCCTTTCTTTTCGAAGGACGAAACGTAAAAACGGAGCAAGGCTCAACAGATCAAAACCTGTATTGCTGAGCAGGACAGTACAAAGCCCGCAGAAGTCCGTCTGAGAAAGATTATTCCCGTGCCTATATATGAGATGTAGCGAACGTATTCAAACGTCAGCAGCACCTCACACACAACATTTTAGCTTCACAACAGGTCAGAAACTATTTGCCTTTCTACCGTAAATATGTTTTGTATCAGCAAGCTCAAATAGATTCAAGAGCATACCTGCCTGATCACCTGTAACGGTTGAGCTGCTACGAGCGAGCACGCGCGTGCTAGGTGAAGGCTGCGGCAGCACCATCTGTCGGCGTCGGCGCAAACAGCCTCAGCACCGCCTTCCCCCGACTCACAACCTCTGACCTGTTTCACTATATTTGCTGCGGCAGCGGGGTTCACCCTCCTTGGGTTCACCATGGCAACGTCGCCGAGGCGACGACACCGCATACCTGCTTAATTTATGATTTTCCTTGCTCATCTTCGTCCTCTTTTTCCCTAATTGTGTTTTATTGTAATTAACTGGCACGATTTAATCATTCTTTGATCCGATCACAGAGCTGAAGAACTGCGCATGTGCAGCTACGCTTTTGAACGAGGAAAGGGGCGCCCGTGCATAGGCGGCAACCTATAAAAGGCGGATTTAAGAAAAACTCCTCACACTGCACTCGCTGTGGCACTCATGCAAAAAAAAAAAATTATGACGTCTCTGGACGTGTTGTCAGTGCATGATACTCAGCATTAACAATGTTCTTGTTTCTTCGATTTTGTTTTACAAAGAATTGTGTACTGACTTATCTCCGCCTGCTATGCCCCCAGCGGGCCTTCAAAGCATCCGAATAAACAAAAACGTATAAACAAAGTGTACTCGCGCTGAAGGTGCGCCCTGCGGCTGGCAATTTAACCCTGCTGTGCCCGAAATACTGGCAGCGCTATAGACGTTCAAACCATCTATTAAATCCACATTTCACTTAGTGGAGATGTGGGGTACATATCACGACGAGTAATTTTGTTGAGGCGGCGATAATCGACACAAAATCGTATGGAGCCATCCTTCTTTTCAACTAGGACCACAGGAGAAGACCATGGGCTACAGGATTCTCTAATTACTACGCGTTGCAGCATGTCATCGACTTGTTGGGCAATAACACGGCGCTCAGTCGGGGACACACGATATGGCCGCTGATGGAGAGGTGGATGAGCGCCAGTGTCGATGAGGTGGAAAACGGTCGTCGTGCGACCCAAGGAAGATTGCGGGATGTCGAAGGAGGAGCGGAATTGGTGTAGAAGGTCAAGAAGTTGTTCGCGGTGGCGCGGCTCTAGAGGGCTGTCCACAGAATGGTCAAAAAGGTCCCGCTGTAGCGGATCGGAAGCCACACGAGTTGGGGTCAAGGCGTCAACTTGGCAAACAGGGAATGACTCATCATCAAAGCCGAACAGAAGGTCCACGGGCTCGATGCGGCCAAGACACTCCCCTTCGATCAACATAGTGGGAGACGCAAGAAGATTGGCTACCAGAAGTGTGCTAGCGCCGTTGTTCATGTCAAGGACGGCAAACGGCAGCGGTAAGTGGCGGCGGCGGCAGACAACGTTAGAGGGCACAAAGAGGACTGTCGCGGCGGTAGTAAAAGAGGCAGTGAGGGGAACCAGAACAGCGCTAACGGGTGGGATAGTTGTGTCATGAGCTACGAGGAGTTTGGCCGCAAAACGAGGACGCGGCTCGGCTCGTGGAGCAGGGCATCAGACGGTGCATCACTTGATTCAATGAGCTCTACTTGGGGACTGGCGCAGTCAATGATAGCATGATGCTGGGACAGGAAATCCCAGCCGAGAATGACGTCATGAAAACATGTGGGGAGAACGACGAATTCGATGATGTACAAGGCTGCAGCAATGACGACGCGAGCAGTGCAGATAGCTGTCGGCTGTATACTTTGAGCGGATGCGGTATACGAAGCGATAGTCCCTCGAGGGGCGTAGTCACCTTTCGGATGGAGCGGCAGAGTTTTTGGCTGAGAACTGATACAGCGGCACCGGTGTCGACGAGCTCAAGAGTATGAACACCTTCAACGATGAGAGGAATAACATTTGCAGGATTAAGACGAGGACTTTGAAATTCTGTCGAATACGCAGTTCGTGCCTCGCGAACTGCGGCGGTTAGTTTTCCGGCTGGGTAGCGGGTCGTCGGCGCATTGGCGAAATGGCGCGGCGACGTAGTGATGGCGAACGACGAGGGAGAACGTCCGGAGGATCAGGGGATGCTGTTGGAGGACCCGATGGGACTGGGAACTGGGGGGCCAAATAAGGTGGCGCTGGCCGTGCAGCAAAGGCCATATTTATTCGGCACCGGCAGGAGCGTGTAGTGTGCCCAGGGATGCCGCAGTGGTAGCAAATAGGCCTGTTGTCTGAAGTGCGCCATGGAGATCGTGTCTGAAGCCAGGGGGGAGCAAAAGCTGTTGGTGCCGACCGCATAGGGGGCGAAGCATAGGCATATGCTGGCTCAGGAGGTGGACTTGAAGTGACCTCGGCATACGTGCGACGCAATACTTGAGGAGGAGCCGGCGCGAATGCTGGAGCGTAGTTCAGTGGCGCAACGCCGGACGGTGAAATTGTGGGCGTGGGGAACGGCATTGAGGGTGCGACCGGAGCTGATTGGGGAACAAGATTAGGGACGACTTCAGACACATGCTGATGGATTGCACGGTGAAGCTCCGGAACAAGGCCAGTTGCTGAAGTCTCTTTAACATATGGCTGCAGGGAGAGTTGTCGCGCGACCTCCTAGCGTACAAAAATGCCTTCAGAGAGGCTAGATGACTCGCTCTCCGCGGCTAGTCCAGCGAGTGATGCATAAGGCTGCCGAATCAAAACACGCTCCTTCCGGAGCTCGTCGTAGCTTTGACAGAGGTCGTAGATTTCCTTGACCGTAGTGAGGCCTTTCGCTATGAGCATGTTGAAAGCGCCGTCATCAATTCCTGTGAGCACATGACGTATCTTAACGGCCTCGGTCATGGTCAGGTCAACGCGACGACACAGATCAACAATGCCCTCAATGTAACTGGTGAATGTTTCACCGGGCTGCTGCAGTCGCGACCGAAGACGCTGTTTCGCGCGTAGTTTTCGGACGGCGGGGCGGCCAAAACCATTAGAAAATTTGGTCTTGAAATTCGCCCAGGTGGTAAAGTCCGACTCGTGGTTTCGAAACCACAGATTAGCGACGCCGCTCAAGTAAAAGATGACATTATTGAGCTTACGATTGTCGTCCCAGTTATTGTGACGGCTGACCCGTTCGTAACTGGTCACCCAATCGTCGACGTCGTCATCGCTGCTTCCACTGAAAGTAGTGGGGTCCCGTTGACGAAGCGCACCTGTGCAGGTGACGGGCGGAGGTAGGTGCAATGAAGTCGGCTCCGTCATCGAGGTAGTCAATGTTCTGCTGCGATACTCAAGGGCGAGATGGGTACAGGGAACCTCAGATTGACCTCCACCAATCCACATTTCAAAATGAACATTAGAAATCGCATAAAGTAGGTTTCTCATTTTAGAAACCATGATTCATGCAGTAATTATGTGAAAGGCAGAACAAGAAATAGAAGGCTGCATGTGGTGAGTGAGTTAACGTCCCATCTTATTCTGTATTTCACAGTACAAAATTCATTTTGCATATGTTGTTCATTGTTCTTTAAGGTATGTGTCAATAATAAGATTCCATAAAATATGCATTTCAATAAAGAGCCGCCAATAAAACAAAGCTTCCTGCAATGAGCCAAACTAATTATTTCTGGTCTTCGCCTAAACTATACAAATAGAAATGTTCGAATCGATTACGTTCCATATAAGCCGAAAACACACATCCGGTATGGCAAAGTAGTTGTGTGAAGCGTTTTTCTATTTACATTAGCCCGTTAGTTCCACTTTTACTGATATAGAGCCTTTCAAACTCACCCATTTATTCTTAACTATGTGAAGAGAGAGTTGAAATCCATGCTGCATAGTACAAGCTATATTCTTCACATATCACGTATAATATCTGATAATTGGTTTTTCCTAAACTGAACAAGGGGTTGTGGAACCTCTAAAGTAAATCGTTACCAATGCTTTAGGTTATTTCTTCAACAATATGAAGTGACCAACACTGCCAATGCTTCCTAGATATCGAAGAGAGCGACAATTATTGAATTTTCGTACATGACAAAATATTGCATACTGAAAAGACACTACATTTGGAAGTGGTCACCTATTTGCGAAAAGGAAGTTCTCATTTGCAATAACTATAAGGTGCTCAAGAAATTCCACTAAAGAAATTCAACCCGCTATGCGCTTTATTTACAATAAACAATGGTAATACACTCAGCACAGATATAGCCCTGTCGATCCTGTTTAATTCTACCTTCTTTCTTTTTATCTAGAAAGCACCTACATTAACGTGAATCTGCGTTAAACTGCTTAGTCGACAGCTTTCTTGCTTCTAACCATGAGTCCCCAGAGACGATATAAAGTCAAATTCAGCGCCAACTTCCTAGTGCTCAGAGGGTTATAGAGGCAATTCTAATGTGAAACAATTAGTAATTTTAAAATGAAAGGAAGTGAAATCATCAATCGTTGCACGAAATATGCTGGAGGAAACCTTTAGGGGCGATGTGCCTTTTGCAATTTCATCCGAGAGCATTCCCGTCTCTCTTCATGTTCCCCTCGTTTTGTATGAGTATTTTGTAACATATGTTTTTGCGACTTTCCAGATATGCCATTAGGTTGTTCCCGCTCTATTTATTTGGCCGCGGAGAGAATCATTTGCTTTGTTATTCTTCCATGCATACTGAATAAATTTTTCACTTTCATTACATCAGGTGATATTAGCAATATGCATTAGTATGCACGATTTTCACAGTTATGCCTGACGTATCCAAAAGTTGAGTTCATTTTTTGTTCATAATTTAAAAAACAAACACAAAATCTCCGTAATGTTTCAATACGCAGACCTTCGAATCACTGCACTCCGGCAAGTATCTAATCGATGTAATGAAAATGCAACGATCCCTATGCGCTTGATTCGTTAGACGATAAGAGACACATGATCCGGTCCAGAAGCCATATTTGCTCCCGTGTTCGGCAGTATGTAAAATTTTGCTTGTTAAGGTATAAAAACATTTCGCTCTTAGGAGCTGGTGAAATTTCTGTGTGAAGCTGAAAAAGAAGGGCATAATAACTGATCTGCCAAGAAATCATACTTCAAGTTATCACATATAATGCTGGCAACATTTAGGTGCACAGATATTCTAACCTAATATACAATTAGAAGATATTCTTTGAATTTGAAAATTGCAGGCTGTGAAATAAAATCAATCACGGGGCCGCACTGAGCCGTAAAAATAAAGCTACTCAATTTGCATCCCTATGGTTTTTTAGCATATGAAATGCAATGGATCCATCCAGCTTAGAAAAAAAAACACCTTTTAATACATCAATACTGCATTTGTACTTTTATCTTTTTCAATGTCAGTAAGGTCGAGATTTGTTCTCTGGTGTACTATACGCAGGTCAAATGTCTTCCCGCTCTACCAGCTGTCTTTCTTCTGGATCTGCTTTCTTGGTGCTCTGCTCACTATCCTGCTCGGCAATGTGCTGAGTTTCGTGACAAGTGAGTATCGTAGGTTCGTGCTTTTTCGGCATTGTTAAGCAATTTTACCACAAGCAATAATACAAAACCAAAGGAACGAGTAAATGTTTATAATTTTCGTTTAACATGCCTCACATATATAAAAAGGTTGAGAACAAAAGCAATTATGTAACATCTGTTTGTTGGTCCCAATATATTTTTGAGGCGCTAAATTCTTCCTCAGAGCGAAAAGTATATGTATGAAACAGGCTGCTGAGAAGAACTACGAATAAACATATTGTTTATCTTAATAGTGATTCTCCTTGCGGATCATTAAAGATTTAGCCTAGTTTTGTTTTGTCGAAGGTATAAACAAGTATATTTTCTTACTTCTAGATTTTATACCATAGCTTTTTCTTGCCCGATAAAATTATCTGGTCAGTAGATTTAGTGAACAATATCTCGGTTGGACACAAAAATTTATCAGAACCGATGCAAAATTACCTACTGGGAACGTGAATGTTTGCTCAAATTAAATACGCCGGATATAATTTTCTCGTGTGTTTAGGGCCAACAAAATTGGCTGTTGGCCAATGGAAAACTCAGATAGTGGTCGGAAGGGGTGCTCTCCTTAAGTAGTTACCGGCCAACGTTTGAAGCGGGATTTCAAACTGATATCAAGTACAGTATGAAAACAGCAGTCGCTTGCTATACTCTGCGTCGATGTGCGCGTAGATACCTTAATTGTACGTGCTCACATAACTTAGCTTCACATTCAAGAGGTGAACAATATTTATGTAATGCCACGCAAGGCGAACTACCAGAAGAATAACTCCAGCAATAATGCCATCGGTCCCTTAAAACCTCTACAGATATGCATTTGAAAAAAAAAAAAAAAACGTCTCTACGTCGTGTGGAATGTTTTGCAAAATATTTAGTGCTCGCACTTCTGTACAATTCTGTGAATCTAGATTAGTCCACGTAATCAATGTTTAATTAACTGATCTGCTCTTCATTTTTTTACACACAGGAACTCCTAAGACATCAAGAAACAATTCACATCTCACCAGCAACGTTTTTTTGAACGTTTGGAAAAAGTGTGGATTTCTTCATCTGGAACTTCAGGTAAGTCTTCAAGAACAGCATTAACCTTGTTTTGACAAGACGCAATGATTTCGCCACGCTGATTCCTGGTCCCATAAAGGTGTATATTTAATCACCTTCTGCCATTATTTTATTGTCACACATCCAGCTTTGCTACCTTATGGTTAGACTACAAGATATTCATTGCTATAAGCGAACGTAATAATTCTGACAGAGGAGCGTAATAATAAAAAGGCATTTCCATAATTTTTTCATGAAACCATCAGATGATAAACATTAATATACAAAATCGGCTGCGGTGGGGTATTTTTTTCTTTTTTGCCTTTCTGCATCTGTTCTATGGCTTGGTTTAGCCCGGAATGCTCGTCGTTTATTTCTCGCCCTGTGTAGCCGGTGAAAAGCTATGTGTGCTTTCACTTTGCACACAAGTGCGTGGCATCATTTTGTCACCTTGCTCATTAAGGTTATTTTATAGTAAACTCGCGTACTAAGACGCCTTTTTGCATCTCAACAGAGTCTTGCCTTAAGTCGCGAATAAAATGAGGAGAAATCCCCATATTTGCGAACACACTCGCAAATACACCACCTTTCGACGGGGCTTCACTAAAGAAAAAAAATTAAAGGACACTTTGGCCGACTAAAGTGGTGAAAGGCGAAAGCCTGAGTGCAGCATTCTGCTACGCGACTGTTGCGCATGTAGCGATGAATGCTGCTACGAGTAAAGTGAGCGGCTACTCTTTCACATTGTGCGAATGCATTTATAAGAAAATCCTGCTTGGCAGCGACGAGATCGCACTCCTTGTATCTTCGCAGTTGTTCTACGTTTACTGTTGTGTAGTTGATTTTACAGAGTGCGCGAAATTAGTCAGTAATTAAGCAATTATTTAGAAACTGTCACTATTGAGTGAGTAATAATTATTCATTCACTAATTGGCAAATAACAATATAAATAATAATTAGTAATTGATTACTAAATATTCATTAGGCAGAAATTAATTATTATTTAGCTTTACTAATCAGTAATTATTTATTTCATATTAAAATGTGATTAACTGGAGAAGGTAATGGCAACCCATTTCAGTATTTCCTGCCAAGAAAACCCTATAGACCGGAAAGCGGTGACATGGTCTACAGGGTCACGAAGAGTCGGACACGACTGAACGACTGAACTAACTGAACTGAATTCTTCGTTGATGCGTGATCAGCAATTAATTAGTTAATCAGTCATTATTTATTGAAAATTAACTATCATATGGTAATATAACTCACGCATTCGCACATACTGTGGTGGTGTTCTAAGTATGATTGGTCGAGACCTCTATGACGTTATCCCGTCTCGATCAATCAGAGTTGGCGCAAAAGCGCGACACTTTTGCTGAGGACAACGATAAAGCAATAAAGGATTTCGCCTTAACAACCTCTAAAAAATGAAAGTTCAGCAGTTACGTTTGGCTATGTTGTAGTCCTCGTATGATAGGTGCCATTCGAAACGTTTTGTCTGGCTCATTAGCCTTAGGTGGTTGCTTAAAAGACGCTGCATTTAGCAGAACTATGCCGTTAGTTATGCATAATATACGAATACATTACTCGCTAGCAGCGGTGTATTTGGTCTACAGTGCACTAGTTCACGCATATTATCGTAGATCAATCATGAAATCGGTTACGGCATAGCGATGTCATTTTACGACTCAGCAGCGCACAGGTTTTTCTTCTTCAGCGTCTTTGGCGACGAACCAATATTTATTGTCACAAGTGACTGTAGCGTAATTTCTCTATGAGATCAAGCAGATATTTGCGCGCTACAAGGCCTGGGTGTTTTAATGCTTAACGACATAACATGTAAATTTGATAACTTTTATGTAAAGGTTACCATCTGACCTTAAATTTCCATGCACCACTTTTATCCGTTGCTATATGTACAAAATTGCAGATTGGATGCAAAACGTAGGTGATAAGGGTTTTACTTTACAATTACCACAAAGGAATGCAATGCCCTCAGCTGCCTATTGCGTTCGCCAGGCAATGGATCACTGCCAATTCGCTCCAGCATGACTATTTTTTTCATTCCACTTAAACAGCTTGAAGAAGCAAGTCGCAAAACCTTCGCTACCAATGCTTCGGAAGACGAAGTTGAAGAAAACGCATCCTTTGGAACAGAGTTGCATACAAATTTGAAAACGCAAAGCGAAGCAAAATATCTTGTTTCCTGAAGTCACGAAGGAAACGAATGTATGGCATGTCGAGTATTTCGACGTAATAAAGTTTCTATCGACATAACACCATACATCTTCAATTTTACAAAAGATAAGGCAAAGGTTTGCCATTCATACGATGTGTACATCGTATGAATGGCAAAACTTCCTAACCTTTGTACAAGTGCTGGTGCCTTAAAAACATGCATTGAATGAAGTATATCTCAAGCAAAACTAAAACTCGATTTGTCCCCACGTAACTCACCCGTCGGCCTCCGGACGTTACGTTGGCCGAAACCCGATGTGCATACTCCAACAACACGGCGTGACGGGCATAACAAGCGCGATCCGATGCAACACCGCGTCGCTGACGCGCAAATAGCTCCTCGCTTATTTCTCGTCTACCGCGCTGGCCTCGCATCCCAGCATTGCTCACGTGCAGAGAAGCATACCGGCCTGTGGTGTGAAAAACGACCCTGAGCATTTGAGATTATTGCAGAATACCACTAGAAAGCATTCGAGCGTATCTCTGCATCTATGATAGCTAACGGATTCACTACACAGAGGAAAAGAAAAAACTGTTCCTGTGATTCAATCAGTAAGCAGTGCGACCTAGATGCAGCCGTGAGCACTTCGCTGCAGTACGTATACATATGTAATGTGCCGTGAGCGTTTTAATGCACTGCTCGAGTAGGTGTAACTCTGTAACAAAAATTTTGTTTCCCTTATCCGCATTCTTTTCAGTTGAAGAATTCTAGAAACGGGGGGTGGTGGTGCTAAACATTTATTAGTTATTTATTTAAGGAGGTGTCTAGACCAGTGTCCTATAAGCCCTGGGTCTCACAAATCTAGGTTGAGCTCCTATTCTGGAGGATCAGTGCGTCTAACGCCGCTCGCTCCCTGTGGACTAACGCCCGCTGGAACTGTAAGTCATGCCAGCTGAGCAGTGCCGCCTCCCAGCCCTTCATAGGGGATGGGTGTTGAAGGATTGGGAATGGAGGACATTAGAAGGACAGCTCAGACCACTTGGTAAACATCAGAGAAGGTCGCCTCACACAGGCTACAGCCTCCATTCTGTGTTGAAGTGTTTCAACACTTTCGAGCACATTTTACTGGTAAATATTCCGAGAAGCAGCCTTTTGTCCACTTTCTGGAAACAATTACAGGGTCCGGCGAAGGGAAACACGTCATTACCGGCGCGTATAGGCTTTTCAGGATTATTAGCTGAGGTTAATGCCTCCACTCCCCTCGCATACCCAGTAAAATCGCTCTCGGTTTAGCGACCCTAAAACTGCTACCTCAACAGGGCTCTCGTCCGTCAGGGACTACTGGCCAATGAGTTAGCTGACCAGTCGACGCAATTTTAAAACTGCCGCCGACCGGGAAAGTGTTCCTCATGGTTGCGTAATCTCTAGCTCTTCTTCAATGACATAGACCCTTAACGAAACACTTTCAACAAAGCACGCGCACACAGTAATTATCGGGCGTCCGTATCGGACGCCCAAACAGTTGCTGAGCTGGACATCCTGACGGCCATCGGCAAATGCTTTACTTCTTTGAACAGTCGCAGGAACCACATCTCATCGTTGACTTGATCACGACAAGCTTACGCGCCTCGGTAGGCGACTTCGCCAGTTCCCCCAAGAGACCAGTTCTCTCGTCGAAAATGTCCTCCAAAACCTAACAGCGGTCGGCCTCGAGGGCAGCCTGTGTGCATGCGCGGTGCGGTATTGTACACGCTAGGTGCACCAGACTAAAAGGTGGCAGTTTTTTTTAAGCCCGTCGTAGCCTATTTAACGTGGTCGACGTCGCCGGATCTGACAGGCATGCCGAAAACGATAGATTATATCGAACGCTTAAGTCAAGGCTGACCAAAATGCGCCTTCAGGAGCTTCAATTGCGACATTTTTACCTAGAAAAATCCTTCGAAGATAAGTCTGCGAAAGCACAAACACTGTAGACATCTGTCAGGAATACTGGTAACTGCAACTGCTAACGAGAACGTTCCCAATCAGTTGCAAAAAATGTAATCCAGATTTACAACAACGGTAATGCTTTCATCATTTCTTTATGCTACAAGAAAAACTTTGCAGAATTGCGAACGCAAAGAAATAAACTCATTGACAGCTATAGCAAGACAAGCTCTGCAGTTTTTGCAAAAAACGTGTGGCTTTTTATCGACAGTAACACATCTGTGGTCAAGTGAAAAACTTTCAAAGTGTAACATCCCGCCTGGCATAAAATTCCACAAATTGGTTTGGTTTGGTTTGGTTTGTGGGGTTTAACGTCCCAAAGCAACTCAGGCTATGAGAGACGCCGTAGTGCTGAACTGACTTGCGTAGTCTTGGCAGTCGCGAAGCGCAGTCATGTGCGTAGCACATTTGCCGCATTTAAACTGGCTTATGTATGCGGTAAAAACGCACTACTGTTTGGCTCTTCAGCATCTATATTCTTTGCGCTTTTCCGAAATTAGGGTTGATGCTGTTCTGCGAAAGTAATATAGTAAGGCATGCTTATCGGTGACGCCACCGAGACATTATTGCGAAAGCAGTACTAGGACAGCCAAAGCGCGACTTCGGGTGGCCGAAGCTACGCTGTGAAAAAGTAGCTATGGTCTCCTCATAAGAAAATCAGCCTGCCATGATATTTGAATTCACGTTAACCCTATGCCAGGGGCAGGAGCTGCCAACTCGGGTCGCTCCTTTCATATGGGAGGGGGATATCACAATCGGCCTTTTGCGTTTTCCTGTGCTGCCACCTCGTGCACAACGCCGCAACCAAACTGGCGGGGTACTGCGCCGCACGGACACGCTCCTCCGCAAGCTGAGCCCCGCTGCGGAGCACGTTTTCTTGGCGCACATAATTTTGGTTCTGTCGACGATGGCGTGACCTGGGCAGCACCTGATACCTGGCGGGTATCTAGGGCTAAGTGATGGCTGGGTATCATGCCCGAGGAATGCAGCGAAGCCTACTGACGAACAAATTCAGCGGTACCTGCAGCCGTCAGGCTTGCGATGCGATCGCCAGTTGAGTAAGGGCCACCGCTTCAATGATGAAGGCTACATACGAAACGTGATGTTTCGATAGATTCGTATAAATGGGATGTAAGGCAAGAAAAAAAACAAAGACCAATGCAACCAGAACCAGAAGTTAGTTTCATGCTACTATTCCGGCCTTTTTTACACTGAAATTTGAAGTAACCAGAACATCTGCATTAGAGAAGTGTGCTTAGCTCATATTTTTTTTTCGGGCTTCAGCTGGGCCCACCAACATTGAGGGCTGGGCAACTAGTTAAGAATTTCTTTGGGCTCCGCCCAGGCCAATAATTACGGCCCATGCAGTGTTCTAATTAGCAGTGTAAATGAAAGAAACTGTGCAGTCTGTAATAGTTGTTGTGTACTTCTATCCCACTTTATATGTACTTCATCCCACTTTTGCAAGGTTTCTACGTTACTGCAGAATCCACAAGTAAATAAAAATACCAAGTTGAAGTGACTGAACCATGCCATGCTTCTGTACATTATGCTAATGTCTTAAACAATGACTTGATAACCTTGAGATGCACTGCTATGACTGATTCTTGATTGCTGAAGCAGCGGCAACATATTGCCTCGAAACCTTCAAAGCTGTATTTGTTGCTTTTTAACAGCCTCCGGCATGCGGCCTTATCGCTGTGATTCTGGCAAGCGTATCAATTCTGTATCCCGCGTTTGTTCATGCTCGCTGTCGCGATACGACGCGTTATCATTTTCTTTGTCGCGAAAGATGCGCCGAGATCTGTCTCGAAGATTCCGATCACTTGCGTATGTTTCTACAATGTTCCACGTTGTGCTAGCAGCAGTTTGCGACGTTATCTAGATTGTTCTGAGCAGCCTTTAAATTTAGCGTTGACGAGTGTGACGGGCATTCTTTGTTCGACGATCGACCAGCACGTTCGTTGCTATCGCCGCAGCCGAGTTGCTTAGTTCTTTTGCGGGCGCATGTCAGCTCAATAAAGAGTTTCTTCAGTGCAATCACCGACTCTTCATTTGTGTCATCGACCCTGGTCACCACCACATGACATCTGGTGGTGACATCTGACAATATGTGAAAAAAGAAAGTTTAGCAACTATGCTGCAACCACATATCAAACAGTTTCTGAAACAGCCTTCTCGCTCTTCTGGGTCAGCATGTGACACTAAAAGTCCATCAAATAATGCAGCAACATCTGTAACCCATCAAGTTTCAATGCATTACAAGCAAATGGTAATGAAACTGAATGTGGATAGTCCAATGCTACATGGAATTTTGATGAACACTCTCAAAGGCAACAAACTTGATGGTGCTAGGGGACAGCCATCAAAATTTCTAGGGTTTGACTTTGAGAACGGTCTTGCAGCCATTCAAGTTCGTAAAAAAAACAGAAACAATATTCGACACCTAGAAATAAGCTTCAAATAATGGCAGGTTGATGACAGAAACGCTTCTTCCATACTTTTGTTTTAAGTGAAATGTTTACTAGATTCTATAGCTTTTAGACGTGTGCACGTTTGTCCCCACAAGCATTGTTCTGGCAGGTGGTAGCTGGTCGCTGACTCCTCTGGTTGCTTTTGTTTCGCTCTCCGGTTTGTCGCACGTTGAAAACGGCTTACAGCATTCGCCCGCTTCGTCTCGTTGCTCGAAAAGTTGAATATCTTCGGGATGAAATCAGGGTGCCGCGGTGATATGGAGGGCTTTCATGCTCATTAAAAAAAGGTTTCATTACAGCTTGCGCAAATATTTAACCTCAGTACCTAGTTCGTACCTGCTACAAAGTGGTTACCGCACAGTCTTGATGCGCTCGACGGCTCCCAAGGGCGCCCTTGATCGCCCTGCCGACGAACAAACAGTTTTTATTCAAGCTTCGCGGTGAAGACGGTCTTGTGAAGCGCTTGGAAAGCGAAGAAAGGCGAGGCCGCTTCCCTTTAAACATTGTGTATCGCAATGAAACGCTACACAAGTAGTCAGAATCTTAAGGAGCGTCGCACTATCCAACAGCGACCACCGAAACAACCGCAGAAATGCAGGCGCCGCGGGCAGCCGCCGGATTGTTTACACCACCGCCGGAGCCGATCGCGGCGGCCACGAACCCACCAGTCCGCTTCGAGACTACGCCGCTAGGGGTTGGGCGCATGCGCAGTCGCGTCCCGCAAAGGGCCGAAAAGCCAGAACCGTTTGCGTTCTCACTATCCCTACGATACGCAGGTACAGCCTTTGTCAAAAGTGTAGAGCCCGGGTGATCTGCTTCTGAGCCCTGTAGTACCGCTGATTTAACATTAGTGGAGTTCCCTCCTACTGGAGAATAATAATAATAAGGGGGGGGGGTCATAGGAAGGGAAAGGCGCAGTATCTGTCACACTTGCAGCTGTGGACACCTGAACCGCGCCGTAAGGGAAGGGAGGAAGGTGGGAGTGAAAGTAGATAGAGAGAAAGAGGAGCCGCAGTGGAGAGCTGCGGAGTAATTTCGACCTCCTGGGGATCTTTAACGTGCGCTGACATCGCACAGCACACGGACGCCTCTTCGTTTCGCTTCCATCGAAACGCAGCCGCCGAGGTCGGGATCGAACCCGGGAACTCCGGACAGTAGTGGGGCGTCTTACCACTCTGCACCACCCCGGTTGAGTATTGAATGCATGCGTGTGCTTATACTTGCCCCTACTGGAGAAGGCAGAACAAAAAAATTCGCTGTGGCTTAGCTTGGTTAAGCCTGGTTATTGCGAAGCAATACGTGGTACTACTATAGTACTGCTTGTGGTGATGCTTGGCTGTGCTATATTCACCATGGTGATGCTCCGGTTATGTTTGCTGTTATGGCTATGGTGACGCTAGACTGTACTGTGTTTAGCTATGGTTTTACATAGTCTGGAAGAAAGGCGCAGTATCTGACACTTTCTCCGACAAGTGTGCGTTTGGATTGTACGCCATCTCTCCTGTCGCGTGGCGTTCCTTGGCGCGCGTTGGGATTGGCAGGAACGCTAGACAAGGTGAGACTTCTCAGGCTTTCGCCTTTCACTACTTTAGTCGCCGAACTGGTAGTGCTGCTAGTATATGCACGGCCCTAAACTATCGGGAAAATTCGTACCTTCCTCTCCTGCTTCTGTCGTCGATTCTGCTACCGAAGACATTGACCGCCTTTTCCGCCTAGCTGCTTCTTGCGCTCGTCGTTTGGAAAGCCGTTCTTCTCGCTCTTCTTCTGTCTCTGTGGCTCGCTTTTGCTTCCTCTTTGCAGCCTGCCTAAGCGCTTTGACTGTAGGCGGAATCTCATGGCTTGACGAGAGGAGCGGAGTCAGGCCGTAACTGCCACCGCGCAAGGCGACGGTGAGCCCCTCGCTCTTACACAGATAGTATGACGTCACGCAGCGCGCAGTGCCACTGGTGCGAGGAGCAGAAGTCAGGCGGTAACTGCCTCCGCGCAAGGCGTCGGCGAAAGTTGAGCACCGCTTTACACAGATGTTATGACGGATGGATGGGATGGACGGAATATAGGAGCGTCCCCTTTGAAACGGGGCGGTAGCAGTAGCTATCATGCTCATTTTTCTCCCTATATCTTAATTATTGATTTAGAATGGTTAACTAAACCACCATTCTATTTATTAAATTTTGTTCCTACATTACTAACAATATGTCACTTCTCTGCTTTTAAGCCACCAATCTTCCAGTCGTTTTTTGCTAGTTTCCACTGCCGGTTTATTCACCCGGCCACTGTTATCTGTAAAACCCAGAGCTTCAGAAACATTGATTGCGCCTGCACCACCTTCCGGATGGATACCATTACATTCGAGTATAATATGGTCAATTGTTTCACTGGAGTTTCCACATACAGCACATGCGTCATCTCCATTGTTAAATTTCTTTTTGTAGCTGCGTGTTCTAAGGCACCCTGATCTAGCTTCAAAAAGTAGGGCACTGCCTCTTGAGTTATCAAAGAAATCTTCCTTCCTGATCTGCATTTTCCACTTTCGGTATAATTCCACACACTGTTTCTTTTCCATCGAATTTATCCAATTTTTACCTTCTGTGTTTTTCACCTGTTGCTTAATGCTCGTTATTTCTCCGTCCTTGTTACTAGCATACTTACTAGTTAGTTTCCTAGTTCTTTTCCTCCATTGTGAGTCAACGCTTTTTAGGTTCAGTTCAGTTCAGGCGTTCAGTCGTGTCCGACTCTTCGTGACCCTATGGACCATGTCACGCCACGCTTTCCGGTCTCTCACTATCTTCTTAACATCACATAGCTTCATCTGCAATGCCTCGAGAATGCCATCTAACCATCGCGTTCGCTGCCTACCCCTTCTCCGGCGACCCTCAACCTTTCCCAACATCAAATCTTTCTCCAGCGACTCCTCTCTTCTCATCAGATGACCAAAGTATCTGAGCTTTAACTTTAGAATTTGACCCTCCAATGAGCAGTCAGGGTTTATGGTCGACAATATCGACTGATTTGATCTTCTGGCAGTCCAAGGAACTCTTAAGAGTCTTCGCCAGCACCACAATTCAAACGCGTCAATTCTTCGGCGGTCAGCCTTTTTCACAGTCCAACTCTCGCATCCATACATCACAACTGGAAAGACCATAGCACGGGTTATACGGATCTTGGTTGGCAGACTAATGTCTCTGCTCTTTACTAGGCGGTGAAGGCTAACCATTGCTATCTTTCCCAGAAGCAGGCGTCTCCTAATTTCATGGCTGCAGTCTCCTTCCGACGTAACCTTGGAGCCAAAGAAAAGAAAATCTGTCACAGCTTCCACTTCTTGTCCCTTGATGCTCCAGGACTTGATAGGGCAAGACGCCATGATCTTTGTCTTTTTAATGTTCAGTTTAAGCCCAAACTTCTCACTCTCTTCTTGTACGCGCATCAGAAGTTTCTTGAGTTCCGCTTCACTTTCTGCCATTAAAGTGGTATCATCCGCATATCTAAGGTTGTTGATACATTTTCCAGCAATCTTCACTCCAGCTGAAGACTCGTCCAGACCGGCTTTCCTCATGATGCACTCTGCATATAGGTTAAATAGGCAGGGCGACAGTATGCAGCTTTGCCTCACTCCTTTCTCAATCGGAAACCAATCAGTAAGACCATGCCCAGTTCTGACTGTGGCCTCTTGCCCTTCATACAGGTTCCTGAGGAGACAGATGAGGTGAATTGGAACTCCCATCTCTTGGAGAGCTTGCCACAATCTGCTGTGATCTACGCAGTCAAACGCTTTCGCATAATCAATAAAGCACAAGTAGATGGGTTTCTGGAACTCTCTTGCTTTTTCCATGATCCAGCGAAGGTTGGCAACTTGGTCTCTAGTTCCTCTGCCCTTGCGAAACCCAGCTTGCACGTCCGGAAGCTCCCGATCCACATATTGCTGCAGCCTACCTTGGAGGATTTTCAACATCACCTTGCTAGCATGCGAAATAAGCGCGATCGTGCGGTAGTTGGAACAATCTTTGGCACTGCCTTTCTTTGGAATGGGGATGTAAACTGACCTCCTCCAATCCTCTGGCCACTGCATGGTTGTCCAAATCTTTTGACATAATGTATACAGTGTGTTAACAGCGTCGTGGTTGAGGTTTTGAAGCAACTCAGCTGGAATACCATCAATTCCGCTAGCTTTGTTCTTAGCAAGGCTGGCTAAGGCCTATTCAACTTCACTCTTCAGGATGCCCGGCTCGAGATCAGTAATCACAACCGTCCTATGTTGGGTTTGCACATCCGGGTCCTTCTTGTACAGTTCTTCTGTGTATTCCTGCCACCTCTTCTTTATCTCTGAGGCTTCAGTGAGGTCCTTGCCTCGTTTGTCCTTTATCACGCCCAGCTTAGCACAGAAGCTTCCTTTGATATCTTTGATTGTCTTATACATAGCTCTTGTGTTCCTTAATTGGCTGTTCTCAACTGCTTGACACTGTATGTTCAGGAAGGCATTCTTATCTCTCCTTGCCATTTCCTGAAAATCCGCATTGAGAACCTTGTATCTTTCTCTTTCCCCCATACCTTTTGCAATCCTCCTTTCCTCAGTTATTTGCAAAGCCTCTTCAGATAACCAGTTTGCTTTTTTGCATTTCTTTTGCTTTGGAACTACCTTAGTAGCAACTTCTTGTATTATATCACGAACATCAGTCCACATCTCTTCGGGCTCTTTGTCTTCTAGATCTAATTCTTGAAATCGATTCCTCACTTCCACAGCATATTCTAATGGAATCTGATCCAGATCATACCTGAAAGGCCTTCTAGTTTTCTGCGTTTTCCTCAATCGAAGCTTAATTTTGGCAACAAGAAGCTGATGATCGGTGCCACAATCGGCCCCAGGCCTTGTTTTTACTGCTTGTATAGCGCTTCTCCATCTCTGCCGGCAAATAATATAATCGATCTGATTCCTGTACAGACCGTCCGGTGAAATCCATGTGTACAGGCGCTTCTTGTGTTGTTGAAAATGAGTATTCGCTATGGCCAGGTTGTTTTCTTGGCAGAACTCTACTAGCCTCTGCCCAGCTTCATTTGGCTCACCAAGACCGAACTTGCCTGTAATTCCGGATATTTCTTCACTCCCGACCTTAGCATTCCAGTCTCCTATGAGCAAAACGACGTCTGATGATGGGGTGCGGTCTAAAAAGCATTGTAGGTCAGCATAAAATCTCTCAACGTCAGCTTCTTCAGCAGCAGTGGTCGGTGCATAGACTTGGATAACTGTTATGTTGAAAGGGTGACCTTGGATCCGAAGTGAAATCATTCGGTCGTTTTTGGGGTGTTACCCTAGCACTGCTTTGCCCATTCTTCTGTTTACTATGAGAGCGACCCCATTCCTTCTCTTGGATTCGTGCCCACAATAAAAGACATAATGGTCGCCGGAGTTAAATTCTCCCATTCCGATCCACTTGAGCTCGCTGATACCCAAGATATCAATGTTCAATCTGTCCATTTCTCGCTTGACGATATCCAGTTTACCTTGCGTCATAGATCTTACATTCCATGTTGCTATGTGATATATCTCCTTGCAACATCGGACTTTCCGGTCGCTTCCCGACACATCCACAACTGAGCGTCCTTTTGGCTTTAGCCCAGCCGCTTCATTCGTCCTGGAGCTACTAGGAATCGCCCTTTGTTCATCCCCAGTAACATGTATGACGCCTTCCAACCTGGAGGGCTCATCTTCCGGCGCCATATCGATAATGGTATTGTGACTGGCCATAGGGTTTTCTTGGCAGGAAATACTGGAGTGGGTTGCCATTACCTTCTCCAGTGAATCACATTTTGTCAGAACTCTCTGCCGTGACCTGTCTATCTTGGGTGGCCCTGCACAGCAGAGCTCACGACTTCATCGAGTTTCGCAAGCCCCTCCGCCACGACAAGGCAGTGATCCATGAAGGGGCTTTTTAGGTACAGGTATTTAAATACTTTAGCTGCCCATCTGTTACTGTCCAATTTCCTCAGGCGTTCCTCATATAATATTTTACTCTGAGCTTCCCGCACTTCGAAAGATGCCCAGCCCATATCTCCCTGTACCGCCTCATTTGTAGTTTTGCCGCGGGCACCTAGTGCTAATCGTCCAACGGATCTCTGATTTGTTTCTAATGTCGACTCTACCTATGATTTTAGGCACAAATCCGCATTTCCGAAAGTCCGGGCACCATAATTCCTTCACGCAGCGCGCAGCGCTAGTAGTGAGAGGAATGGAGTCAGGCCGTAACTGCCACCGCGCAAGGCGACGGCGTGAGTTGAGCCCCCACTCTTACACAAATGGTATGACGTCACGCAGCCAGGTCACGCTAAAGGTCAAGCGTGGCTGCCACCGCCGCGCCTTTTGACGGGCTGAGGTGGTAGCTAAAGTAGTATTGTTTCGCAATAAAAATCTTACCATCAAGAGATTTGGAACCCTGGAAATGCATTACAAGCTTCACGAAGTGGCTCAGAAGGAGACCCCCCTGGGCTCTACACTTTTGACAAAGACTATACGTTCATGCGACTTGGTTGAAGCGTGACTTTATATGTGGGCTACTTGCTTACGCTCTTAAAGTATGAATTAAGTGTCCCCAATATTGTTGCCCTTTACATTGATAGGATTTGATATGGGAATAATGTAGCAGGCAAAAGAAGCTTTCGCCTTTGGTTGCGCAATTGTACTAGCGCTAACCAGGGCTAAACTACAAGTATTTTTTTTTATTTTCAGATGCACATCAGCCTAATAAAACACTTGTTTTGAAAGTATTTAACTGCCGTCCTATCTAGATGATGGTTTAGCGTAAGAGAACGTAACGTTGTCATTAGACGCCAAACCGAAGGATTAGCCGCGGTGATGTTTCGCTGTGCTATAGTAGCGGGAATTCCCATTTTTGGCGGGTGATCCAAAGTAGGCATTTACCAGTGCCTAACCAACTACGAACGGGCGAGCCGGTAAAATTTGTGAGATTCGAATTTGAAACAAGCACACGTAATATACTTTATGCACGAACTAAGCTAATTTGTTTAGCAAATCTTTTGGATTCACTGACCAGCTGGTATCGATCGTTTCACTGAGAGAACGACGAAGCGCTTGGGCGACGCTTCTGTGAACAAATTGGCTGTGGCTTAGCTAAGCTTAACCCTGGATATAAGGAGCAAAAAGCGTGGTGAAATCAAACATTCCGCCATATCATTTAGAATTGGTAAACGGGAGGCTTGGGTGGATAGCGATACCCATTGGCAACACTATAAAGAGTAATTATGTTGCACTAGAGATCCCTTACACGTCGCACACAACCTACGATGCAAAACTCAACGTCTCGCGCATACTGTCACTTACCGGAGTCAAGTCTCTCGAATGCCATAATCTCTCACACACATCACAGACATGGCCAAGCGGGGTGTTCACAAAGTCCGACGTAAACACTCTGGACGCACTCGCGCTTGCATTCAGTCCTAACACGTGCTCGTTGTAACGGTGAGTCTTGAAATCTTCTTGCATGTTTTCGTCCTTCTGCTGCTGCTCCTCCTCACTTTGTTGACTACCACTGGCCACAGCGGTGGCCACTGCGCGTCGTTCGACTTCTTGGCGACGTCTTTTCACGAGACATTCCTCCCTTTGTTCCGGCTTTTCAGATGCACGTTTCGCCTTAGCTCGAACTTTCCTCCATTGTTCGGCGGCCCGCTCCTAGGCGACTACTTCTGGATTGGAAGAACTCAATTTCTCCGCTCTTCTGCGTCGTTTAGCAGCAGCCACACTCTCCTTGACTTCCATGTCACACGTGACGGCCAGTTTTCCGTCAAGCGTATTCCATACAAGCGGTTGGTTGGTTGGTTGTACAACTTTTATTTCCATCGGAAACGGGGAGTCGTGCGCCCGCAGATTAGAGGCTGGCAGGTAGCCCTTGGCTTCTTGCGGCCTCTTCCGCCAGATGGACGGTGCGGTGCTGGATCGCAGGGTCCGCGCTTCGCAGCAGGGTATCCCAGGCTTCTCTACTTGTAATATTTTGCCCTATCCCTGGAGATTGTGGGCACTCCCAAATTATGTGGTCGAGGGTCCCTCTCGCCCCACAGTGTTTGCAGAGATCATTGTCCCTAAAGTCTGGTAGCGCGTGAAACGCCCAGACCGGGTTCATGAACGTATTAGTTTGTAGCCGCCTCCACGCGACAGCTTCTCTATTATTTAGTCTAACATCTGGCGGGGGTACCAGTCTACGTCCCAATTTATAATGGTCGATGATTTCCTCATAATTTTGCAGACGCTCGTCGTATGCCCAGTGTTCGGGGGGCTCGACGGCTACCCGGAAGTAGAGAGCTCGGGCTAGCTCGTGAGCCGCCTCGTTACCAGGGACGGCAGCGTGAGCGGGTGTCCAAATTAACTGAATTTTCCTATTTATTGTTCTTTGGGTGAGGATTTTGGCCGCCTCCGGCGATATCCTCCCCTTCCCAAAATTTTGAATGGCAGTTTTGCTGTCGCTAATTATGAACTTGGCTTCTGTTCCTACGCAAGCTAGCGCTATCGCAACTTCCTCCGCAGTCTCTATGTTGCGGCCTCTGATGGCTGCCGCGGATACCGGTGCCCCTCGGCCATCGACTACCGAAGCTACCGCCGCACCTGTTCTGCCACTTGCCGCATCAACATAGACTACTTCCTTTGTTCCCATGTTCTTGAACCGTCGCTCTAGAGCTTCAGCTCGTTTGGCCCTTCTTTCGACATTAAATTCTGGATGCATATTACTAGGGAAGGGAGGGACTACCAAGGCATTCCTGATTTCACTATTAATTGTGACTTTTTTTTGAACTCCCCTGTCTGGGTTGAGGCCTACTTTTGCAAGGATTACCCTGCCCGTCTCGGTCATGCTTAGTCTCTCTAATTGGGAGACTCGCACTGCCTCCGCCAATTCTGCCCACGTGTTATGCACCCCGAGTTCGAGCAGTCGTTCGCTCGAGGTACCCATGGGCAGTCCTAGCGCCTTCTTAACGCATCTTCGAATCAGGCAGTCTAACTTCTCTTTTTCGCCGGCCTTGATGTCCAGGTAGGGCGTGGCGTAACTGATTCTGCTTATTACGTATGCCTGGATTAGTTTTAGTAATTTTCGCTCCTTGAGGCCTCTTCCTTTAGTGGCGACCCTCCTCAAGAGCCCGAGGGTTTGCATCGCGTAACTTTCTAATTTTTTCAGGACCTCTCCGTTGTGACTGTGGGATTGAATGACCATCCCCAAAATCCTGATCTGATCTACTTTTGGCACCGGTTTGCCCTCCACCTGAATATGAAACTCCCCGCTATTCTTGCAGCGGAGGTACGGCGCACCATTCTCGCGCAATAGCAGTGGCGCGCGGCACATCTGTCGTAAAAACGCGGCGCGGTAAACAGGCGGCGGTGGCGAGGAGGCGGCGCACCTGCGCCTCTCACGAAATCATTTGGATTTCGCGCATGCACAGAACTAACGGCTCCCGCACATGCGAATCTCGGCTCTGACCAGCGTAGTGTAGCTTTTCGCTACAAACGTATGCAGATAAAACGTGGATTCGTGAAGTACAAGTACGTGGCGAAATATGCACTGCATATAATAATGACATTACGAAGCAGTTGAAAATAGTAAACGCGGGCGGATATCTGCAAACGACAGTATTGCAACAAGGCACTCGCTGCAGTGTTGCGCAGAGTGCAACAAGGTTGTTGGAGACGCGTACCCATTTCTTACTAAGATACCACTGACGTTCGTATCGCCCTTCAATTTGGGCGACTGGCCAACGTCACTTCCGTTACCGGTGTTCTTTATGGTGCTTTGGAGCCGATGGCTCATGTGATACGCCAGGTCGTACGGGAAAAACAGCTCCGTAGCCCACTTCTGTGCGCCGGGATGCAAAACCATTACTATGGTTGCTCGCTGCAGGTAGAATCCGGTTCTCATTGACTTACGCAAGACTTTCACCCACTGACACCTGCACTGACTTGAAATACCTGCCCCCGGTACAAATTTGAAATGCCTCGCCCGCTTCCGACCATCACCACAGTGACAGTGACGCTCATCTCCTCGGCGCAGTCCTTCGCCTCCGGGTAAGTATTGGAGCCGAGATCGCTGTAGAGATAGCGTTGGAAACAAGTCTGCCTGTGTGTATGATAGAAGAACGAAAATAAACTTGAAATAATAACTGATGATATACGCACTTTGGCGTTAATCTGCTAACGCCTTAGTGCGGATACAAGTGTCTATAGACACTTCCACGACTGTTTGCTATGACTTCGGCACCAAAGATTCGTTCGCCCAAGGCAATATTCGGCGTGAATTGAATGGTGTCTGTAGTGGATAAATAGTGCAACTTGATGTGTGTTGGGCGAACGTTGTGACTGGTGGTCAAACGTTTGGAACAGAATGCACAGTCTTGCCTCGTTTTACAAATGACATAATTCTTGGTATGGGCTCGGAGTTGGACTGCCGCTTTCAGCACCACTGAACGTTACGTTAATGTCTCAACTCTTATGGAAGCATCGCCTCCTGATTTGGGAGCGTTGTCGGTGTACAAAGTTGCAATAGTCTGTGTCGTTCGAGAAATTCGTACAAATTGGTTCATCTAAAAATTCGTACGAGTATTTTGACGTCGTAGTGGACGCTTAAGCGCTTACCTGTACAAATAAGGCTGCCTCGGTGCCCCATTGAATACTTTCAGTGACCAGGGTCCACAGATGGCTGCGGACAATGAACTATTCAGAAGTGCCAGTCCTGTTGCCTCGCTGCATGACATTCGCTAATTTCGTGGAAGGTGTATAGATTTCCGTGCCGGCACTAAGTAAACAGTTCTGTTTAAGAGAAAGTACAGTCTTTGTCAAAAGTGTAGAGCCCAGGGGGTCAACTTCTGAGCCACTTTGTGTGGCTTGTAATGAATTTTCAGTGTTCTGAATCTCTTAGTGGTAAGGATAATTTTTTCCCTACCCTCTTCAGTAGGAAGAACCTCTACTAATGCAACATCAGCGACATTAAACGGCTCAGAAGCAGACCCTCTGGGGTCTACACTTTTGACAAAGGCTGTACATTCTTATGAAGTCTCAAACTCTTGACCAGTAGTAACACAGTTACCTTTACCTGTCCATAGGATTGCAAATTCCTCCAACCCAACAGAATGCAAGCCATATAAGACGGATGAACGGGCTTGTTAATTCATCGTGATAAAGCAGCGAATCATAATCACGGACAATGAAGCAAATAGGCACAAGCGCTGACTTTGAACAAGGTTTATTGGAAGGCACGTCAATATATACATGCGGTGCGAAAAAAAAAAAAACAAAGTACACCTTGTCACATTGACATTACATATTTTGAAAAAAAAAAAAAAAACAATAAAATTTATAACCAAGCATTGAAGAGCACGAACTTCTTTACTAGTGAGTTATACAGGAGATGTGCTAATAAAATGATTGTAGTTTCTTTTACGATTTCAGTGGCCTCGATTGTCTCGCGCGCATACTTATCTCTGTGTCGGGCTAGAACAGTGCAGCGCGCGAATTCTGGCTAGCTACGTTCAGGATCGAGTAATCGCTTCCAATCACGATAGTAAATCATCATATTCCCCCTAAAAGCTTGGTAGACATTTTCATTTCGTTCATTTTCATTTCATGTTTATTTTCTTGGGGAGTATTACAGAAGTGGTTGAGGTAACATAAGTAAAAAACCATTTTCATGATGACAAGTGCGATGTGGCTTTGTATAGGACGGTGGATGGGCAGGTGATGGCAAGTAATTTAGTGTTTAAGGTAGTTCCAGTAACTTGCTGTTAAGAGGAAGAATAACTTCTAAAAAGTGGTCGTACGAGCACGTTGGCGTGAAAGTTTAAACGGATGACCGATGCGATCCGACGTGCGTGATGGAGGCAGATGCACGGCTCCTGCTTCACATAGGAAAATAACATTTATGGTACAAGCATAGGCTAGAAATGTATCTTGCCTGTTTTCCCAACGTACGCGTAGCAACATTTCAGTAGATCGAGTAGACTATTCCTTCTGTGCAGTCAACAAAGTGATTTTGATGGTTCATGGGGCAACCTTCGTTGCCCTGCCTGTTGTGGGTGACACGCTTACTCAGGTACTGAAGCTTCTGAGGACACAGTGAAGCCCTACAACCAAAATTTATCCCACCTGCTAGAGAAAATAGGCAGCCGTGTTGGCGTTATTGTTCTTTTCTCGGCAAAACTTAAAGACTGCTATAGAAACGTCTGCCGAAATTTTGCCAAATATCTATAGTCGGCCATAAAACAAAACATCTTGCTTACCATATATTTGAAGACAATGTAATTTTTATTCGCGATTCTAAATAAATATGTCTATGGGTTCGTTTTCACGTTCATTTAATAAGTAACAGTGACATTTGCACCTTAAAGTACAGGTTACGCGCGGCAGAGAAATGTCCCTGCGCCACAGCAACACACGCTTGTATTTCAGATGCTCTGTTCAGATCAAGGTGCTTTATTCCTTACACTTTAGTCACATCACACAAAATATGCGATTATTGTCCGCAGCTCATCGTCCTGAAATGCATATTGGCTAAGCATTTCAACTACACTACAGGATTGAGCGATGTATGCTGGCAAAAACGATCGTACCAGATATGATGCGTGCAATAAAAATAAATGCCTACGAAATTGCTAACATTGCATTAGGAAACACAATGGGTATTAATTTCCAGCTGTAGACGTAACAATAGGGAAAAGCAAGGAATCGAAACACGCGAAGTTTTACTCACACTGCATACGCATGAACTGTTGGTCGGATGCCACTTGTCCCATTTTACATTTATAAACCTCAGGAACGTTATTTTTGGATCTCTAGGGAATGAAAGCATCCTACAGCCGTTTCGGATGGGAGTCATGCGTGCACAAGTGCATGTAGGAATCCAAAACTCCGCCATGTACCAACGGGAAAAATAACGCCGTACATGCATCCGACGGAGGCGAAACGTAGAGGGCGCCAATATGGCGCGCGTCATCGCGAAGGAGACACCCACCCGTTCAAGGATATACTCACCCTCCACGCAAAGCAGGAGGGGGGCGTGAGCATTGATGCACCTTGTCGCAAATGCACACAGGTTGTCCTTAAACACGAGAATTTGAAGATAAACCGTGACTAAACGTAAAGTCGTTAAAGCTGAGGAGTTATATAAAAAAACATAAAGAAGCGTAAACAATGCTGATGACTATCACCACCACGCTCTAAAGTGGACGCTCTTAAAATCCATCCGTCCATCCTAGACACTATAGCCATTGCGTTATCTATTGATAGTGCTACAAAATGAAATGCGGAGAACACGGCTGCCCGAAAAAAGCAGAGACTGTTTGGCCTGAAACAATTTCTAGGCTATAATTAATCTCCGTAAGAATACACAATTCCCCGAATCAGCGGCCCTGATATGCGTTTACGGACTAGCGTAAAACACTACCTAACACAGGTTATCACCCACCACGGGACCGAATGAGAGCCAACAAGTTTACTCTAAACGTATGCTACACACAAAAACCGTCTACAGAATAAAATCAATTGACAAGTCCAAATCTTTAAACAAGTAAACCCTAAATAAACACAAACAGAAAACTAAAGAAATAAAAGCAGTTTAAAAAATGGTAAATTTTCGACTTCTGATATGCGGTTAGGGAGGAATATGATTCCCTTGATTTTTTTCCTTCCCCCTTTCTTTTTTTATTTTCTAATACGTCATTTTGTTTTCTTCTGTTTATCGTAACTCATCTACCGGTTTGTTGGTTGCGTTTATATTTTTCTTCTGGGTGAGAGTGCACAGATCTGTATCTTAGCTTTTGGTAATGTTCATTTTTGTCGCTGCGCAGAGCGTCAAAAACAGAGAAACAACTTACACAAGCGTTGCCAAAAAGAATTACATACAATCCCTATGCTCAATTCATACAGGTGTTCACACACATTGCTGGCATTGTTTATTATTCTGTTTCAGATTTAATGCGCGGATAGAAGACACGCTGCAGTGTTTAGCCAGTGTTTAGTCATTCCTATTGATTAGAGGGATTGTTCTTAACAGTTTCTTAAGCTCTCGGTAAATGAATGGAAAACATTGATGTAGCTTACAAAGTCATATTTGGCCAGTCTGAAAAAGGAATTGTCCAAAACTTTGACCATCGGACATGCAGCACCTGTTAGCACCCAGCTTTTGACGTTCGACTCCTGCATAGCCTCAGCAATCTTTGTGGCCGCCGAAGTGTCAAAATGACTCAGGCCCTTCTTGCAAGCTCATGCTTGACCTCATATGAACTCAGATATCCAGAAATGGTTTTCTTCCGCGTTCGTTATTTAGAAATTCAGATACCTATTGTATTGCAAGAGAACTAACAAATGCACCCGGTAAAATGAAACGTCTATCAAAACATGGCTAACGCCCTAAACTCTAGATAAGGAAGGAGGATAAACTAGTTTCTTATTCGTCAGTCTGGCGATGGAAACTTTAGATAGAAACTAGCAGCACATTTTTCTTTATCTCTGACTTACCACAGGCACGAAGTTGTTTCTCTTCGTTGGCAGTGGATAAAATTGGTGGGACCACAATTTACTCTCGTCTTCATATCACCTCACTGGTCAGTGAAAGAGCTGCTCTGTGTTGAAGTTACATTTTAGTTGTAGAAGACGAGGTACTTTGAACGCAGTTACAGCCCATCCTGTTATGATTGTAATGTCCGCCAGTGCAACCTGTAGTTTTTACCAAACAGTTGAGGTTGCTGGACGGAAAATCTTTCAGCCGCCAACGGACGGCGAAATATAGCAAGAGCTCGAGAATAATCGAAAGGTAAACGATTGGTTTCAGAATTATAAGCGTACCTGAATACGTACATTGTTTCAGCGAACTCGGCGCAGGGAACAGATCACGCGCTTAGCACTTCATATGAAGCATTTGTTTGCGAGCAGCATTGAAACATTCACGGTGTGTTTCGTCCGTCCGTCCGTCCGTCCGTCCGTCCGTCCGTCCGTCCGTCCGTCCGTCCGTCCGTCCGTCCGTTCGTCCGTCCGTCCGTCCGTCCGTCCGTCCGTCCGTCCGTCCGTCCGTCCGTCCGTCCGTCCGTCCGTCCGTCCATCCATCCATCCATCCATCCATCCATCCATCCATCCATCCATCCATCCATCCATCCATCCATCCATCCATCCATCCATCCATCCATCCATCCATCCATCCATCCATCTGTGTGTGGATGGCTGTATAACTGCACGAAAATCGATGTATTGAGTAGTGCGGTTGTAGGCTTTTCGTTTCCCGGCGGTCTCATTGGCGCTGTGTCAAAATATCCTATTATATTGTTGCCGTAAAGCATAGCGTTCTGTGAGCAATTTTGTCACCTGGTTGTATGCTCAGTTGCCGCTACAGTTTTTGTAACAACGATGGAAAGCTGGCTTTCTTGTTTTCCTTTCGATGCCGACAGAAGTGGAGATGTGCAATCTTCCGAACAAAAGAGTTTGAACACTGATTTAACTCCGCAAACTCGCGTGTAGGTTAGAAATATTTTGGCACCATGGACATCAATCGGTGCTGTAAGCTCGCAGCGTATCGAAAAAAAGCCTGCCTTTAGAACGCTGGCACAATTGAAGCCTGCAGCTATTGCGAAGGTATTCCAAAGGCTCGCAGAGCGAATGATAACAAAGCACGTCCTCGGCCATTGCAAAAGTGGTACCATATTTCATTCTTTCTGAAATCTCGCCATATATATAATATATATATATATATATATATATATATATATATATATATTTCCCTGTGGTACAACTAAAGGCCTTGTAAATGACTGCGCATATTAAATGGTTACCCATCGGAGGCAACATTGAGAGCTTGTGTTTATTTATTTATATAAGCTCAGCGCCCAAAGGGATTTCAGATAAAAGTGGATGGAAATATATTGCATAACACGGAAGATTCCATCGCCACTGGGAGTAACAGGCATTCAGTTCTTAAACGACCGCCAAGCATTTAGTTCTTATTAGCGTCACCGCATGCGCTTACTTTGTGGGTGCTAGGCATCCCAAATAAAGAGTCTCCTTTCGAAAGAAATCGCCATTTTCCTCGTTTCTGATCAGCCCTTACCACAACGTGACAGTATGTTGATACAGTGTTCTTTCTGTACGCGTTGCTTTGATCTTTTAATTTGCGAATATACATACAGCCGATGACCGCCACGGCTAAGTAGAAAAAGTATTTACAATCCATGGAGAAGATCGCAGTACGATTCAGTAAAGTGTGCACAAGCACGTCGAAATTCTGAACGGCGTTATTGGATGGGGATATGAGAAATCGGCGATACCATGTCCTATAGCATTTTTTCTTTCCATATAGTCAAACCATGATTCCAAAGTGGTAAAACTATGTCCGCTAAAATGCCCAATAACAAACCTAAAAAATTAAGACGTGAAAATTCTATTTGCACTTCAAGTATCGCTAACAAGATCGAATATATTGTGTTTGCTAGAGGTCAGCGGAGCAATCAAGCGGAGCAATGAACCAGTAGGAATTTTTTGCGCTTTCGTAGCCTACAGCCTCAGACGATTAGTTATGAACCATCCAGTAACATCCCAATCCAGCCAATGGTCAGCGTGCTGCAAGGCGAAGCCCCTTACTGTTAAAGCTCTGCTAAGGTAGGTCGACCACACGGGCAAGCTTAGTGAACAAACCTTGCCCAGTACGAATCCTGTGAGTTATCTGCTAACCCGCCCTATGCCTTAGCATTCACTGCATTGAGGGGACTCGTATGTGTTGGTTGGTCAGCACACCACACCTTTCAGCAATTTTTCAGTGTCCCATTATAAGAATGAAATATCTCTTCTAGCAGCCCGATTAGCAAAGGATCATGAAAAGCTATGGATATGCCGGCAGCGCCTTCTTTATGCAAGCGTCACGTTGACAACGATTATTTATGTGCAGCGGATAGATGACATCGGCTTAAATTTCTAGGAAAATAATAAAGATAGGATATAACAGCACAAGCGTGAATGCAGACATTCAGTGTGCAACCCCGTCATATGCCCCTGGGGTGGACGACTGCTTGCGGCCCCTCGATTGGCGCCCCTCACGGCCGCTTTTCTCTACGAACCAAACTTCGGCAAGAATTTAATACCATTAGGAGTACTGACGGTCTCTGATATTAGTATTGTAGTTAGGAGAGACGAAGTAGCGTTTCCAAGCCCGCCAAAATAGCCAGTCTACCATCGTGAGCATTTCTGTTCTTTCCCGAGTATTCATTATTCACGCTTTGTAACTAAGTCCAAACAGAGACCAAATACATAATGGGTAATTTATGTTCCGCCGGTAAACGTATGACTCGATAGGGGTTCACACACACCGACTATAGCTATGTTTTTTTCATACACTTATGCCAAGCATTAGGAAACATTGGGGTTCCATTCTTAGCACTTTGACACTTTTGAAAGCATTTCTCCTTTTTCAATTCTTTTGGGTAAAAATTGATCAAGGTTACATTTCAATTTGCTTCATTAGCATAATAAAGCAGTGGCTTTCCATTGAGAGTAGTTGAAAACCTTCGATCGCATTTTTCACATATCCAGTGATTCCAATGACTAAGTTGATCAATTTACGCTACATTGTCTTAGCTGTTCATGCATTGCGTTTTTATTATGAGGAATGTGACAACCTTTGAACCGCTTTATTAAATGTTTCATTTCTTTAGTTCATCAATAAACAATTATTTACAAAGAGTTCAATAGCTGCTATTCCCCTTTCAAACTATACTCATTCATCGGTCACTAGAATCACAAATCACCATAAAACGTTTTTTTTTTTTTACGCAGCACCAAATCATTTCCTACACACTGTACCGACGCTGCTGACGGCTTTTCAGCCGAAGGACCTATATCAATATTATCTTGATGCAAAACTGAGATCTAAAATCTTAAGGAACTAATTCAAAGGCAAAATAAATTGGCTGTGGTTTGAACAATCGCCACTCCGAGTACAATTAAGGAAGCAACATCTGCGTCGAACGCGGCGGCACCTCTGAATTATCGCGCAGCGGAGGAGTCAGCGGTGGTCCCGGCGTGCCAGCTGTGCACCATGTGATTTCACTCGCTCCTCGCGAATTCGCAGATTGGCTTATCGGGGAATCCTCGAAATGGCTCAGCGACTAGCGTAGTGTTGCTTACGCAACAAAAAGAACCAAGTATAGTTATGAGTACACAAAAATAAAACGTAGTTTTCTTGTGTTTTCATGAAACGATCCGTAGTGTTCGGCGATGCACATCTTCTCCTTATTTATTTTTCTTTTGCGGACAATATTAGGTCGGCGCACTACCTGCCAACTTTGAAGCGGAAAACATTAACCGCGTGGCTTATGAGTTTCGCATCGCAGTTATGTGCGCAAATAAAAGGTTATCATTCATTGCAAACACTTTATTGACTTATCAACGGCAGCTCTTAATCACATTAAAATGATATCTTTGCATAATCTGTTGATCTCGACTAACCCTGAATTCACGCAACGAGGGGAACAGAAATAAATTAGAACAATACACACAGTGTTAGCGAACGCTTTTTTTAGACGCAGAGATATTTATTTTTTGGACTGTATCAGCGGACGCTTCCCGATATCAGATTTCGCGCCTCGTTAACGACATGAAGATTCCATCTTAAAAACCACGAAATATAACCAAACTACATTGCTCTTATTTGTACCCTTCCCAGGGAAAATTCCGATAGCTTCTATCCCCAGCTGATGCCGATGCCACCCGCAATCGACCCCCGCTCTTACGATCCTATAAATGGCCTTGCGTATAGGCAGCCACGTCACGTGATCGCTAATACTTTGCCCCTTACTATCGCGTTACATCAAGAGCGGCGATTGGTGCACTGCCTCCCTCTGAGCGGCAGTCGGCCCTTTCCATGGCGGAAATGTAGCCGCCTGCACGAGCAGACACCTCAAGTCATGAACGACATCTGCTTCTTCATGCTGTAGTTCATATATTGCAATCGCATTCGGCGCCGGCTTTTAAGCTAACAGGAAATATTTTGCTTTTGAATGTTTTCGTCCGGTCATCAACATCTATCCTTCATGTGAAAGATATTTAATTAAGCTCCATTCTTAAGGCAAAATTGCTGCTTGAAAGTGAAAAGCGTTCCCCAATAAGTCCAATTAGTTAGCATTTTTTTTTTCTCGAGATAGTACTGCGTTTTTGTAGCGAGAGCTACATTGGCCACCATTTTGACATTTCGAGTACCTGCAACAACAACAAGGGTAGTTCTGCGCATGCGCGAGCAGCCGAGTGATGTGGCAGCGCGATACTGGCGCGCGCTTCCCCATTGTCCCGACCGCTTCTCTTCGCCAGCTATGCGCATGCGCGAGGAGCCATGGGACGTCAGTAGGCAGGCCGCCGCCTCGCCATCAAGAGCGCCTGAGTGTTTCTACGTGAAAGAAGCAATCGCCGCCACACTGTTGCCAACCGAAACAGTATCGAAAGGTGAGACTTGTGCTGTCCAGGTGATTGAAAGTGATGTAGTCGCTGAAGCCGTATACGTGTCGCCAAACTCCGTCAAGGCAACCCTTAACGTGGCTGTCATCTTCGTTCATAGATGTGTTGTGAAACTGTGCATCATGGCAGAGGATTTTAAGCGGACTCCAGACTCTCTTATCGTTCTCCTGAAAGAAAAGTTCGACCTGGACCTGGCCGGCTACCTTCGCACGAAGACTATGTAGTGGGGATCCACGATTGACCTGCTCTACCAGAGACAAACCTGCCAATCAAAGTACTGCCTTGGAGCCATCGAGACTGCTGCCTGCTACTTTACAGATCATGGGGCCGTCGTTCCAGCAATTGAGAAACAACAAGAAGAGCTGTACATAATAAATGCTTCACAATTTGCTGCATAACAAAATGTCTCATGTTTAATTTAGCCACAATTATTCGTGAGAGGGCGGAGAAACCAAAGCTAAACCATTCGACGTAACCAGGAGGAAGAAACTAAATCTAAACGACAAGGTGTAACCAAGCTAAACGTGTACATACCTCTCGCGACGTACATCCTGGCAAAGCTGAGCTAAGCCACTGCCAATGTTTGTTCAGCTTGTTCGATGAAGTGTTGCTATGCGAGGCGATTATTGTTCGGCCATAAAGGCTACTTTTATAAACCACATATTACACCTTTTTAACGTGGGACACTAAAATGGCAATGGGAAAAGTTAGCTTGTTTTCAAGCCTGTCTTTGGATCTTGGTTCTTTTATCAGAAGACGAGTCCGAACAAGAAATTGTATATCTTTGATAATTGAAACTAGCGACAAGTGTGCCATCATGCCATTCATTTCGCGTTTGCCGGAATAAATTACTATACTTGCGAACCGTTATTTCACGGTGTTCAAACCAGTTCTGGCCAAAGGTTGATTTATTGAACATTATTTATTGAATAGGAAGGCTCATGGCTGTGGACGGGGGTAAAAGGGAGTAGAAAGAATCTTCATTGTTTGCACAGCTCGTCCACTCAAATCATATTGCTCTGACCAGGCCACTAAGGGAGCCATACTTGGGAAATATCGTTTGTGTGCTAGCATCAGTTTCTATAAAGGAGCGGTAGTTCAGGCGGTAGGGTTCTATCTCGAAGCGTGGTTAAAACATCAAACATTTGAGGTAGCCCAGGGAAAACAGTTTAATAGCTATGCCAGCTGAATTCTGCGCCACATAAAATTTTTTTCTTTGCAAACGATTATTTAGTATTTGTGATAATTTTTCTCAATTACTAAATATTGACTTTAGCAAATACATCTGAGCTGTAGAGTTGGACAGCACCTCCAGAAAACCCCTTCCATTCATTCGCCATATAGAAAATTTCACATGTAACTTTTTACCGAGCTCCCCTAAAGGAAGCCAGCAAAATACAAAAGTAAGTCACGTGACTGGCGCATTAGCGCAGAACGATTGTGCCGCTCTCAACCGTAGTTTGAGTGAAGGAAATAAGCTTTGGCTTGGCTTCAGCGGCAGGCCGATATGTCGGCGATAGTTTCTTCGCCCGCGTCAGCCAGCTGGCGCATGTGACGGAGCAAGTTGGAGCGAGCTCGCCGCTCGCGGTGCAACCCTCGCCAATACACAAGCCTACGGCAAAATTGGACCGTTGAGTCAGGGCCGCTGCTAATTTCGTTAACTCAAAGCAAGATTGGGAGCACCACAATCGTCGCGCGCGAGAGCGCGTCACCTGATAGTATTTGCACTGCACGGGTTTTCTTTGCAGCTCAGAAAAAAGATACACGCGAGGCTTTCTGTATCGGGTATAAATGAAATGCGGTTTCCGGAGGTGCTCTCAGACTTCCCAAAACTATAATAAACGGAGTAATTATTTCTGAAACACAAAATCATCTGGGCTGCTTCAGATAGCCAGAGGCTGTATGCAAAATTCAAATGTTTTATTTTTAACTCTCAGTTATTTAAACACCCTGTATATATTAGGAAGTTTCCAAAGTTTCGTTTTTATTTTAGTTGTAAGCTCTTTTGTCCCGCATTCTTATTTTTCCCCTGTATCTTTAACAGCTTATACACGCGCTACGTGTGTTTTCTCTTCCCTCAACGATTTTTTTTCCACATACAATATCAGGTTTGACTCCCGCTTTTAGCTTTTAATTTAGCACTGTTGATTGTTTGTTCTTTTTTATATTTCGCAGGCTGGGGGGGGGGGGCGCATTGGTGGGAGGGTGATTTTTGTTTTGCACCGTAGACATTAAATTTGACTTTTTTGTTTTGTCTTCTGGAATGTAGAAGGTCATTCCGAATATTACCCGTTAACAATTCCTCCCTACTTTCGCCCATTATATTATTTGACATATTGTCATATATGTACTTGTAAACTTGAATATGTTTTAATATAATTACTTCTTTGATTTCCAGCTTCCAGTGTTCATTCTTTAGACAATCACAAATCTGCTTTGTTTTATTTCATGCGATGTTTGCCTTTTGTATTTGCACTACAGAATTTTGCGCGCGCTCGGATAAGCATTTCTGGAAGATAAAAAAAAAATGTCGCGCTAGTCAGTTCCTATGTTTTCTAGGCACACCTTTGTTTGATAATGATCACCCCCCCCCCCCCCCCCCCCAAGGTGCTTTCCAGTAATAACAACAGAAATGCCCTGATGAAACAAACTGCGGACAGTACAGCTGTCTCTAGATAAGGTTAAGCCTGAGAAACAGCGAAATAGCCGGTTCTTCTTGGAGAACTGATAACAAGGATGGTTATTACAGATGATGTGGCTGAAAAACATCTGCGCTGTAGGGTTGCACACCTCCTCCTCCCCTTTGACGATGATATGTACTGGTCCTGCTCTTCGAATACATTTCCTTTCAAGATCAAGACGTTGGCACGAAAAACGAAATCCGGAAAACAGAGTCGTCCAACTGAGCAATTTCGGCTTCCTGGTTCCTTTCCTACCGAAGGAAAAGCAAAGCGACCCTCATTACACATCGCCGTTTAGAAGGCGAGGTCACAGTGCTGGGTTTCTTTAATTTGTTCATGGACCTATCTTAACTTAGTTCCCTCGCACATGTATAACCTATTTAAATGGTTGATTTTTTTTTTACGTATTAGATAATGCAAGATGAAAGCAAAAAGAGGTTTTGCATGCCTAGAAGTATAGTGACACTGCAAATTTAGAACAAAATCTTATTGGTATTGGACCAAAAACTGATATTTGTTTTCTCTAATTCTTCTAAACCTCCACGTTTGCTCTAAAAAGATCTATAATTGATACAAACGTGGTAAGGCTGGCTATGCCAAAAAAAAAAGCATTTCCGTGCTTTGCTTTCGTCACAGAATAAAATAAATTATGGCAATGACCGTTTTTAACTGTACTCCAATTTGTCATCGATAATTTTCTATTTACGTAGAATAGCAGCTCAGAAGGTTCAAGACAGGTGAATACAAGGTCCCTTTTGCTAAGTATGTCCGGTAGCTTTCTAAATAGCGCTCTAGTAATGGTAGTGTCTTCAAGGCGCTCAAAAAAGCGAATTCTGATAATAAATAGAGAGGAAATGAAAAAGAAAGTGTTGCAAAATTTCAGGAGAATATAGCAGTATATCCCATGCGGGGCCTTTATAAAACTCAGAGTACTTTTTGAAAGATAAGATAGCTCTGCTAATACTCTTCGAGGTGTCAGTTTATGCTGCACGTTCATTACAACCTAAAAACAGTTATTAGACTGGTAGATATTGGCTGGAATTCAACAGAGCCTTGTTTTAGGTACACTCAATAGGAACAAGTATTCTGCTGTGTGCGACATCATGTTTTACTATTAAATGTTTGTTTCAAGCGTGAAAATAAATACGAAGAATATGGAGAGCAATCTAGTCGGTGCTAGATAATTTTACAAACTTAAACAACTCAAGATAATAAGACCGAATGGGCTCGAAAACGGTTTCGCAGATTCAAAATTCATAAAGTGTGCAAGAAAAGAATGTTTTTCAAAGTGAGCCTGATTCTCATAAAGAATATGAGGCACAAAGAGATCGATTGAAAAAAAAAAATTAAAACAATCAAATTTTCTTTGGTTCAATTTTAACTGATAATAATTATATATATAGCAGAAGCCGCAAGGCATCGCTTTTAAGATATTATTTACATTGAAGTTCGGTAGATTAGGTTTGTTTGGCGTTCATATAAGAAGCTTAGCCTGCTTAGTTCTTCAAAGTGTTGAATCAGATGGCAGACTTTTTTTTTTCGATTACAGAAAATGATGGCCGTATTTTTTCGCGACCAGCATATGATAATGTCGTCGAGTTAACACACTATTTTTTTCAAACAACATCAAAAAGTCGTTAGCGACGAGTGGCGCCATTGTATTGCGATAGCAATACTGCGTCAGGTTTCGAGCCGTCGCGTGGTCCCGGCGGAGGCCACACTTGACCTTGAACAGCCGAGGATGAGCAGAAGAAGAAGAAGGCTGCTAACTTACGCTCTCGCGTCATACGCTTAAAAAGTGAGCTTAAGTGTCCCCAATAATTCAGCACCTTACAATGAAAGCGCAGGATTGGGGAATAATGTAGCAGGCAAAAAAAAGCTTCCGCCGTTGCTGTCGTAATTCAGCCATTGTTAACCAGAGTTAAACCGCAACTAATTTTTTCAATTGGTTTCACGAAGGCCAATCAAGCGTGTTTGTCGTGCGTAGATTTATAATTGCCTATTCGCTCTTTTACTTTATTTGCTCGCTGCTGAACCAGGTTCTGGTGCTCTCGTTAGCGGTTTCTAATTTTTCTGCACAAATAAATATGAGGCTTCGCACATTCCGGCAGGTTAGACGTAGTAGAAATGCACATCAAATTTTCTCATCAATAGTACTAATGCACCACAATTGCAGCATTACGCTGGACTGGATAGAGAAAAGGCGCGATTGGCCATTATTAACGCGGTATCAACTGTCACGAAAGTACTATTTAAAGGAATTCTCTCCATACCTCCGTTCTCTGGCTAAAACAACCTTTCGCGGACAGAAGTAGGTTGCATTATTTATTTTGCCGACGAGATGCTCAGCGAAGCTGCTCAGGTAAGATAAAATCACTACCCTAATGTAAACTTTATTTTTCAGTCAATGTCGTTGTTTCAATTTCTTAGCAATGTTAGAAATGTTGCGAAACGATTCCATAAATACCATTAAAAAAAACAAACTAAACGAGCACTAGCATGTAGGCAAACCTCTGATGATGGGACACAACCTGAACGGGTCCATAGACCAGCAATCATCTAGCCGGCCGTTGAACTCTGAAAAATAACGCAGCACACAGCTCCTATACTCTCCTATTTATATATAGTACAGAGTGAAGCTTTTACGTAAATCACTGAGGGGTGTGCAAGAAACATTGGCGAGCGTATTATAAGCAAAGTTATGTAATAAAATACTAGGGATGGGCGTGCTGTCTAAGAATTAGAGGATTTCAGAGATTAACTAGCAAATCTTTTAGTTTATTGTGGCAGGCTCGTAGGGCGATGTTTTATTTCATGGAAGGTCCGGAATTTTAAATAAGTCCTTGCAGATAGGTATCCAATCGTTTCCTTTTGATATAGGCTGAAGTATTGTATTCGGCAGCGCAGTATTCGCTCAATGATAACAGCAGGCTGTAGGGGCGTTTACTATATAGTCAAAGATTAGACAGAATTCTCTCTGCCAAGGAGCAAGCATAATTGTTGAGGAAAACATACACTCGCTATCTACAGAACAAATGTTATAAAACATTACATTGGGAATGAAATTCTGATCATGAACCTGGTAGGGGTCTCGAATGTCTTGCTTTAAACCATTTCCCAATAATCGGCGAGTGCATGTTTCTTTCATCCACTGTGTTTTCAAGATATCTAATCTAGACCTGCATTGTAAAACTAGCCTGTTTATGACTGGAATTCCAAACAAGTCTCAAGGGGGAGCTGCAGTCTTCTCGCTAAGGTTTCGATAAGTAGACTTCTCACCACTAAAGTATAAGTCCAGCCGTCGAAACACTGCCTTTCCGACTGAGGCTCATGGGCAAAACTTGTTTTTTGTTAACATTGACATTTTGCAGCTATCCTCTCCAACTTGGTCTACCTCGCCTGTATATAAGTACCCCGCCGCGGTGGCGCAGTGCTAGTGCGCTCGACTACTCTGCCCAAGGATGCGGAATTCAATCCGCAGCGGCCGGTTATTATCCGAAGGGAAAAGCAAGGTGCCCGTGTGCTGTGCGAAGTCAGTGCACGCTAAAAACCCCCAGGTGGTCGCAATTTCCGTAGCTCTCCTCTCTCACAGCCTTAGTCGCTTTTTTTACGTAAAACCCCATAAACCAAGCCAATCTAAACTCGCCTTAAAGTAGTTGGAAATGCTCTTCATAACAGTACGAAATGATTCGCACTGCGTTTTATGCCAATAATACCAAAAAAGTAGGCCCTGCAAGTAACAATTTATCAGCCGACTGTTATGCAGGTTACGTAAAAGAAATAGGTACATTGATGTAGTTCACAAATGTATACTGAGGCACAGCGATATTTGCAAAACGTTGGAAACAAATAAATGCTACAGGTGAAGTAAATTCTTAGAAGGCCGCAACCACTTATCCGTACCACGCTGTATGTATACGTATTGTAATTTCGCACACGGAGTTAGCATCTAGATTTCTGATCCTGCTCCACGGTCAGTCTACGAGAACCTGTTAGTAAACAAATCGTTCTACTACAAGGCATGCGCAAAAAACTTTGCAGCGGCTGCTAAAAGAGAGATGGAAAGTGGAACATAATAATAAAATTTGGCGCCATGTGTATCGAGTATAGAACCCATACATATTCAGCCTTATATATTCCTCTGGTGTGCCAGTGGCAGAATGCTATACGCCCTGGTTTTGGAAGCACCAGAGTGAGTCACACCATGGTACTGAGCTAAGGTAAGGGTTATCAGTTGCTTCTATTCATGACCCTACATCCTACCTTTCAGCAACCAGGCACAAGGTTTAATGAACACGTGCTCCAAAGGAGTGCACAGTATTATATTGAGGTCAATAACACTCATGAAAGAAAAGAGGAGGGAGGGGTTGTTAGCGAGCGCCTCTAAACTGCAAAGAGTAGGGTTGATTCCTTATCTCCCTCTCTTAATGCAGACCGGAAGTTCATTGTGCGTGTACGGAGATGACTATTGGTCAGGCAGCCATTTTCTACAGTCAACCAGTCCTCGTCCCTCTATACCCTGCATACCACACTGTCTTGATAGCGCCACTGGAGGTGTGGAAGCCAGAAAAGCTGTCACAGCCAGTACAGTAGTACATTTCGTGCTGACGCCTCTCTCAAGATGGAGCCTGGCATCCGGAACTACCTGATGAATTCGCTTCTATTCCAAAAGTGGACATGGACGGCCAGGTGCAAATTCGGCGGCAGTCCAGAGAGCAACGACGGAGAAAACGCTGGTGCCAAAGGAGAGGACTCCAACGTCGCGGGTCACCAAAAGTCCGTGGCAATGGAAAGTCGCCCCAAGCGTCTGCGAGACGATCTCGAAGGTAAGTTGTGCTCTTTTATCTCTTCAATTTTTCTCACTAGTTCGGATAGGAAAGCTAAACGAATGGTGCTGCTAGCCTTTGACGGTGCTGAGTATTTTCTTTTGCGACCACGCGTGACACGTGAGTTCCCCTTGATGTTTTAGGCAGTGAGTGTATTTCCAACGTGGATACACCCAGGTTTTTTCGACTGTGCCGATAATTTCAATTCATCTCGCGTAATTTTTGTACCTCTTTTATGCTCGGATATTCCTTGCCGGCTAATCACTGTGTCCATATGATGTTTCATTAACCTAAAAATGACAACGCTCTCTTTGGTGTGTTCTGATGCACTGGCAAGTGCACAGCGGAGAGGCCCCATAGGGGTCTGCGAACGTGGTGGCCCAGCCTTGTTTCCTTAGCCTAAATTTCCGTATCAATGAGCGGAGTTCCTTTCGGTACCCATTTTGCTCAAGCTACTGATGCGGGACAACGCACAATTTTCAGAGGTGCGCATTTTTACCAATGCTTTGTTCGCTTTTCGCATTTCCTCAAACATTGCGGCCATTATCAAACTGCGATATCTTCACTTTAGTAAAAACGTTGCCACTTTTTATACATGGCCTTGCTGAACCGTACTCCTCGAATTCAAGAAAGCGAAAAAATATATATGGCGGAACCAAATAAATATCGGTACCCCTCACTCGCGCTCTATCGCAATGTTTATTTTCACGTTCAAATAATTCGTTCAGAACCTGATAATATTGATGAATATTTCTATTATCGATGTTTGTTTCGTTGAATTGCAGAGCTGTTTAGAGGCAATCGTCCCTATATTTCTACTGGAGTATTGCCATCGTATTCCGTTTTAGAGCTATATGGGGGACAGAAATGCGCAACGTAATTTCGCCTATGTTTAATCTTATATCAACCCTGCCAATTCATTATTCATTCAATAAGTACGCAATCACTACATCCAAATTTGCAGTTGCCTCTCCGTTGTACGGACTGCACAATGATAGAACAAATGTCAATTTCCTTTTAACACGACTTCAATGTTATCCCTCGCCTTTCTATCCCCATTTCGCGAAGTCCTTCAGGCATTGCTTTCGCTATATTGGTGGCGGTTAGTGCCTTTGCCAACAAAAGGTGGTGCTCATAAAGATGGCCACTGCGTAAGGCATCATCACGGACCTCTATTTTGTGCCATAATTTCCCTTTTATACAAACTGTGACGCAGTTCCTTTTCCCGCATAGTCCTGACTTGTGTCACAAATGTTGCTTCACATTTTGGAAGCATCTTCCGGTCAAGATAGAGGCTAGTTTTCTAAAGGCATTCGAACCGAGGGTATTTGCGTCTCCCACTGTGTGCAAATATCACCACAACAACCCACGTTATCTGGTGCCACGGACGCCGCCAGAGAAGCAGAAATTGTGGTGGCTACCATACAGAAACAGTTCAGATGGCATCGCGATACCGTTCATTCGGTGGCGCTAGCCGCAGGAAAAAGCACGAGGAGCGCCTCTCGCTGTAACATATCTTGTCGGTCAGTATTATTCAGATAGGCTGTCCATGATGCGTGAGCTTATTTTTGGTTCTTTTTTATAAGCAACGGCACGGAGTAATGAGGAAGGGCGCGCACATTCTGCCTTCGGGAAGGCCGAGTTTCTACTACATGAGAAAACGTTTGGTGGCTGATTCTATAGATGGCGCTAGGAGTTATTGCCGACACTGTCGAAGCGCGCCACAGCTGCGGTACCCCTCCGGCGGTTCCGTGCTCCCGCCACGTCTGTATAGTCTGCTTCCTGCCGCTGAACTTGCGTATCGCTTTCATTGCCGCGGGAATATATCATTGGTAATCGGTTGTCTGTTATTCAAGATGCAATGGGGAGTCATCTATTGCCTGGCTGATAGCTGGCATAAATCTCTTTCAGAAGCGTGGCCCTCGCATGCTTCATACAGCTCATATGCCGCGTCCCACTGACTCCTTACAATATGTATAAATACCCATCCAGACAGCGCGTTTCACGTTTTTATGCTTTCTCTAGAGTCCTGCAATGTTCAGTTTCCGGTATCTGCACACGGGTGAACAGAGGCCGCAATGAATGTTGTAGGATTATTTTGGTCTCCTAGGCCGCTTAAATATGTGCTGACGTCGCACGCGCGCGAATAATGTGCGTGTTTATTAAATGTCCGCCACTTAACATTGTAGGTGCAGCAACGGTGACAGAAGTGCGTTCACCGCGCTGCTATGAACTTGATACGGCTGTGAATGCATGCGGACATGGCTTGCAACATAAAAATGAGCCATGTTTGCCAGGGCCATGTAAACACCCAAAGGCAAAAAAATACTTTAAACCAGAGCCATAGCTGAAAAATACCAAGATATTTTAGAAGATTATTTAGTCCAAATAGAAAAAAGAAACAGACCAATGCATTGTGCACTTACGTCCACAATAGATGCAAGAACAGTGAGTAGCTAGACTACTCTAATAGTCTGACATTGTTCTGCGCTGTGCAAGAGTGATTTCAAGTTTTCCCCCTATCCTGAGCGCGCGACAGCTTTGGGTTCTTGATATTGTTGACATACAATGGGGAATGCGCTCCTGACCTAGGTGATCGCGGTTTTCTTCATCAAGGAATACATTTTTTATAGCTGCTGTAATATTTTAGGGAAAGAAGTTCATACTTGAACTGCAGCGTACAGATGCCCTTCGAGTTTTGAATATTTCTTTTCCAATGCTCGAAAAGCTTCGAATCAAATAGCGGCATAAACAACGTTTCTTTTGACGTACTCTGAATTACAGCCCCCGACAGAAAATATCATCGCCCACCGCCCACCCTGACATCAACCTAGAAAAAAAGAACAGTGCACAGTATGCGCTTCTCATACGTCTTCCGTGCTGTGTGCCATACCGTCTGTGTACTGGTGATTTCGCTGCGTGGTTTGTTACCTACATGGTCCTATCGACTCATTCTTACAAGCACACGCCGACGACAAAATAAAAACAATACTGGTGTAGTTTTATATTTGAAACAATTGCCGATGATTACGTTACTTCCTAATTTGAAATGTGAGCCAGCTCTTCAGCTTTTCGATAGATTGAGGTATGCGTCTCGGTGCAGGCAGTGCAGATGTCGAGATCCGTAAACACCGAACCGGCGCTCTGATTGCCGCGCACTATGGTGGCATTGGAGGTGGAGCGCAGAGAGCAATCAAGATAGCGGAAGGTCGTGAGAGGCAGCGCGTGGGCCCATAGGAACTTTGCAATGCGAAGAGACAGCAAACGACTGACTGATGCATCTGACGCCGCTAGCGAGTCGCGTCGACATGACTTTGCTTTTCGCCTTGGAATGCACGCACCGTGACCACTGATGCCGAGCCGGTGCTTCGCCAGCGAGACAACGCCGTCGCCGCCACGCAGAAAGAGCAGCGGGAGGGGGGCTACACTAGCTGCGAACGGTAGCGGCAAGAGCGCGCGCAGCAATAGGAGAACACGCGCGTTCACCGCCACGCCGAGGAGAGGGGTAGAGGCACGGCCGGTTTCACGGGAGAGCGCGCGAAGAGACCAGCCGTGGAAGAGCGTACTCGCCACGGCGAACTGAGGCGGTAAGAGAGTGCGCTGCTCCGGCTGCCGAACTGGCTATAACGGCGACGCCGGCGAGAAACGCAAGGACAAGCGCCAAAAAGCTGCGCTCACAAAGATACAGGTTCGCTTACGCGCAATGACCGCGATTCCACTTGTGCGCTTCCCGGCTAAAGCAGAAGACGTGCAAACCTACCACTCTGTGCGCTCTCCGCCCGTTGTTCACGATGCTCGCACTGTCGCCTAGATCGAGCGAAGGTGTTTTGCAAAATTGTCTAGAGGTGGCGTACCATCTTATATTGAGGCGCAACACTTAAGTGCCTAATACATCGATGCCCCGCTGGACGAGCAGGTGCTGCTTTTCTTCATCCTCAGCACCAAGCCAGTCCACCCAGGTCCAAATAGTATGGGAGGAGGTGGGAAAGAATCCCAATTGCAAAGCAACCGGACATGAAAATAGTCAGTGAAAGGTTGACATAAGGGGAAGGCCAGTTGGGACATGATGGATCACGACGGAATTTGTAGAGATATAGCCGTGCAGGGGTTATGAGTGTTTGCCATAGGATATATTCCTCCCTTACCGAAAAATTAGGATGAAGGTCGGGGTAGAGCCTCAATATATTATTTTGCTACTACTACTACTCTTTCTTCAAGGAGGATAAGAAGAGGAGGAAAACTTGACCAAAGCCGCATCGGCAAGGAATGGGAAGTGGAGGGAGAGTGTACAGTTTGCGTCTGAGCTCCGGATGCAAGCTCGGCGTACGCATAACCAAAAATCGGCCTCCGCCAAATGTATTCCAGGGCGCCAGAGTCGGCGCTTGTGTCTTGCCTTACGTCATGGTAACAAGATAATGAAGCGACTGGGCTGTCGTTGTCCCGATCATTACTTATCGCAGAAATAAGCGCAAGGTTTCTAATATCGCGTCGACAGCTGTGCCTTTTTTCGTTCTGGAGCGCAAGCTCATGTATGTTTATTTATACATAGCGGAATGCGTTTAGGAACGGGAAAAAAAAAACACATAAGTGAAACGCTAGTATGAAAAATATTGTTGGTTTTTCTGAGCAAACTATACACCCTAATAGAACGCTTTTCTAGCTTAATTTGAAAATATCTGTAGTTCAATGAACGTTTAATTTTGTCGTTGGCGTCCGCCAGCGGAAGGTTCAAGATTTGATATTACACTTCTTGGTTCAAGTTACGTCCAGCTTTTCATGCGGGCCTTCACATAACAATGTTCATAGAACAATCCAGTCACTTATAGGTAGAAGGATAAAATCAGGAACAGGTATTTTTTGCGCCTGACTAGGGTCTGAAATTATTATTTGTGTTGCATAATATAATTTTGAATTTAGGCATTCTTTTGTTCTTATTGGTGGCCTCTTCCTCTTCACAGGTGGCCCCCGTCCCAACAAGCGTCGAAAGAAACATCACAAGAACGCAAGGAAGCAAGAGGCGGGTAGCTCAGATGTGTGGACCTGTATTTCTGGCCCCGATCCCCTGAAGGTCACGCTGAGGAAGATTAGGCCAGATAATTCGAAGAACGCGGAGGACCATGCGAACAAAGAAAACGACGAGCCTCTAGGTTGGGACTGGCTGTCCGAGCAAATTTCTGAGTTGCCCCTTGGCGCCCCGTTTCCGGAGCTTGCCCTTGAAAAGTGAACCGAGGTTATGGTTATGCAAATCTGGACAAGACGAATGCATATTTGCATGATAATTGGAACTTGACAAACGACTACGTGCTTATTTGATTTTTTTAATGCGAAAGCAATACTGCTTGCACTTTCTGCCATTGATGGTCGTGGCGCCTCCTCACACAGCTGCGCCACGTGACCGTGTGACGTCACGACAGACCGAGAGACGGGGCCCCGGCTTGCGCCATTGATGGCGGAGGTGAGGCTACACAAGAACCGGAGCCGTGACGTCACGCCGTTGTCACATGACGTCACGACAGACCGAGAGACGGGGACCCAGCTAGCGCCATCGATGGCGGAGGTGAGGCTTCACAGGGCGGCTGCGCTGCTGCCGAGAGAAAGCGCTCGCTAGAGCGGGATAAAACGGGGCGCTGCAGCTGCGCACCTCTCAAGCGAGGCTGGAATGATGGGCTGCGGCCAAGCGAAGGCGCCGTGCCGAAGAAACAGATGAAGAGCGGAAAAAACGGCGAGCTAAACACCGCGCATATGTATCAGCCTGGCGAGCAAGCCGGTCAAGATCGCTTGATACGCAACGGCCAAGTGAAACTTTGGAGACAAGTTTCATGGAAGCTCTTAATGCCGAAGATGTTGGTCAAGAATCTATACATAGGATGGAGCGACACAATGTCAAGAGAAGAAAACGCCGTGCTGAAGAAACGCTGGAACAGAGAGAAGAGCGGCTTGCTAAAAGAAGAGTGCAGTATGCAGCCAAGAAGGGAGAATGCAAATAAGGATCCTACAAGAGACCCTCAATTCATGCAAGCACTTGACGAGAAGTACAGTCTCCAGTTATGCCCATTGTCCCAACGAGTACCACCCAATGGAGTAGCAGTCTAGATTTAGTAATGTACAGGCATTCCGACAACTATGTCATCACCGATGCACAGACCAAAAGCCAATTCTTCACGGATCACCAAAGCATATTCATCGGATTAAATAAAGCAAAATTACAGTAGAGCCATGTTGGGTTCAGAGTGAATCCAAGCATAAGCCATACCGCGCAACCATGTCCAAACTACCAGCTGAACTGAGGCGTTGCTTTCGTAATCTTCCAGGCTTAACCAAGCTAAGCCACAGCCAATTTTTGTTTTGTAGCGAGAGCTAAATTGGCCAGTCTCGCCGTTTGGCGTACCCCCGACAGGTGCAGTTCTGCGCATGCCCGATACTTCCTTGCCAAGCGGAGACGCCAAGATAAAAAACGCAATAATATTAATTTTAGTTTGGTATAATAATATTAGTCAATTTGTTCACAGGAAAGGAAAGACGCAGTGTCGGCCACACTTGCTCTGTAGACATATGACCCAGGCTGAAGAGAAGGGAGCAAAGTTGAAGAGAAAGAGGATTCGCAGTAAAGGGCGACGGAGTAATTTTGGCCACCTGGGGTTCTTTAACGTGCACTGACATCGCACAGCACACGAACGTCTCTCCTTTCCGCCTCAATCTAAACGCAGCCGGTTGCAGATGGTAAAAAGCGGCGCGTAGCAGCAGAAAATACAGATTAAGCGTAAGGAGTGGAAGAGACAAGCAGAGACGCCCGAAGAAAGTGGGGAACGACTTGTCAAACTATGATGTCCGACTCCCGAGCGTAGTATACGGAGCATAACTGCCGAGATGGGGACTATGGAAGAGTTCAATCAACCGGATCCAACAGAAAAGGATCTGAACTCATGTCGTCTGACAGATCTCTCCATTCGAGTTTCCGAAAGTTGATTGCGACCCGGACATTTGAAGCAGACTTTGTGAACAATCCATTTTGACACACAGTTTGTGCGAAAAACACTGGCATCGTATAGACTTGACTTCAGTGATTAATTCAGTGTACGAGACTGTGTTTTGAGACTACCAAACTGTGATACTGTATACATGATAGTGAGACTACTACATGCTACTGCATAAATTATCGGGCAGTCTTTGCGTATCGGTCAAGCAAAATAAATAAAAGATGTGTATTTCCAATGTTTCTAATTACTAAACATACATTATCACAACAAGCTCTGCCAGGCAAACGTACATCTCGCTACTTATATTGTGATCTAATCCACAGCCATTTCTGAGCGACCTTGCTTGTGCCCCCCTTATACTGTGATTTAAACCACAGCCGTTTTTGAGCGACCGGGTGCCTCACTCAGGGGGTGCATCTTGGCCTTGAGAGGGAGGCAAGGGTGGGGGGGCGAAATTATTTATTGCGTAAAGGCGCGCATTGGTGCCGCTGAGAAACTGACTGGCAAGTGTGCACTCGTACAGTGAATTATTCTATTGTGATGAGTGCTTGAAAATGCATTCCTTAGTTTAAGCCAAAGACTCCATGTCAATTTAACATTGGACAGGGCCTGTGTATGTGCGTGTGTCTTGGAAAAATCTGCCTTAATTCGATCCCATTGGAAATGCCTGCGCAGTAGCATGTTAAACGACACCAGCCGGAGGCTTCATCGCCTCTTTTTTTGTATGTGCAGTTCACTCTCCTTTCCCAAGCGAGGCCCGCTGCAATATCTGTACGGTAGTCTTTTGTTTTCTTCATTTACCTCCTGTGCCTTTCTCGCTCCTCGGCGCAGTCATACATTCACCTCACTCATTCAAAATGCCAAAAGGTACGGAATGCCTGTTGCTCAGTGGAATTTCAAGTCTGATCACTATACACGCTTACTAGAAACAAAAACAAGAATAAAGAGACCAGGGGCCTTAAAAGTGGAATTGACAATGAATGTATCCAAGGCTCCTCACGTAGTGCACTGTGCTGGTCTTGCTTTTTTTGTCTGAAAAAGGCAAATATAAAGGCCGTTTCACACTTAATATTTTCTTTTGGTATTCATCAATGCATGTGTAACATTATGCGCAAGCCAACTTGAGCTTTTGGCCCTTTTGTTCTCATGGTCTATTACTGGGAAATCACAAGCTGTCTCAAGCCGCTTGCTCAGTGAATTTCCTCGCAACTTAGACATGCTAGTGTCTGCTTTTTCGGAAATATGAGCTTTTGTTGTGATGTTGTGCTGAATTAACAGTCGTCGGGCACAATCCCTGCGTCTAAGTGTTGAAAAGAAAAAAAAAGCCACTTCACTCGCACTGTGTGTTTGGGGCGGAGCGAACTTGACTTCAAAGTAAACCGGCGACAAAGGAGGTAGAAAGGAGGATGGAAGCCATGGACATTGATGAGCAACCGAATCGGCAGGTGTGCTCTGAGCATGTCCGTTGAGCACGACCTCGAGGCTCTTTCAAAGGTTCAACAAAAATTCGGCGCTTCCTGGCTACTAGAAACCGCGGCTACTATGCAACGCAGTGCTGGCGGAGGCAGGCGCTTGCGCAAAACATATATTGAAAAAAGTCATCATCATTAGCCAAATATACTCACTGAAAGGCGAAGGCCGTGAAAAACATGAGGTACAAGTATTCTCATGTTATTGAACGACGCGAGAGTGTCGATTATTTCCGCCCAATCTTATTTTGCAGATTTGCTTTCGCACACTTACATTTTGCAACACGTTTTCTTCCCCACTTCCTTATTATTTCAATTCATTCATAATTTCAAACCTACTCGTTATCTGGCCGCCCTATGCTACGAAACAGTTCGAAACACCATTGCGACATAGACGTGAATCCCTCCTTAACTAAAAAGCACCGAACTTCCTAGATGATCTAAGCCTAACGTGTGTCACTACGGATCTAAGCGATCCGGAGGATTGGATCCTCATCTCATCCTCCTATCTCAAACTAGCTGCCTGAGTTGTTGCAGCTGGATCTCTCCCTTCTGCTCTCTAGTAAAGCCACACTTCCTGCCTACTAGTCAATCAGTACCAGGCGATGTCAAATACCAACTACCTCTCAGGTATCATATCATGGCGATTATTTGCTTTAAAGGAACCCTGATACAATATTTAGCCGATTTTTTTCCTATTAGTTATGTACAATGAGTTATACTGAAACTATTACCGGTGGTCGCTTTGTGTATTATTGACTAAATATTTTATTTTGCTCCTGAAAATGACTTCGGGCAATTGATGAAGCCAGAACATGGTGGCTTTTTTGGCAGCGCTTGTGACATCATTTGGCTCTGGTTTTGTGGCTTGGACGAACAGTAACTTTACGGCTAAAAGCGTTCATAAGTATATGTAACTTCTGTCATATTGTTGCGTTTTGCTTTATATCTACAAAATCAACATGTTTTTTTTTTCGTTAAAACACTACACAGTATTAAAAAAACTGCTAGAGGCTCTGGCTACTCAACTACCTCCGGGACATTTTGCGTCTTACTACATAAATGGCTTTGCACGAATAGCTACCCTATATTCTCGTACAAAATCCTGTCTAAAAGGCTGGTTTCTCGCTGGTGATTCCTCGTTGAATTATTGCGCTGCCATGAGAAGAAAACTACACTGTACCTGTAGTGAAAACTCCCGTATCGTGCCAAACGGGTTTGAACCGGTCCTGTACTATCCCGTATAACTTTCATACCGGTATGACCAGTTCTGTATGAAGCCAAACAGGTTTATATCGGATAGGTTATGTCCGATATGAATCTCAATCCGTACGGTTCGGTCCGGTATGGAGCTAATACAGGACAGACGATTTCCTGTATGCATCTCAAACAGGACATCCCTAACCAAAAAAGATTAAATATGGCGGAGAAGACCTCTTTTGAGCTCATATACAGGACAGGTCATGTCCTGCTTAACTGAAACCGGACAAACCCGTCATGAATGGAACTGATACGGGACAGAGTATTTCCGCTTCTCAAAAGCAAATCGGGTGGATCGTGAAGCTCAACCAGAATGACCACATTGGAACATGCCTGCGCGCTAAATAAGCTTGAAACCATACATACTATTCTGTCACGTGGTGGTGACCAGGGTCGATGACAGAAATGAAGACACAGGCTTGATGGTACAGAAATTAACTCTTTATTGGGCTGACTTGCGCCCGCAAAAGAACTAAGCAACTCGGCGGCGGCGCTAGCAGCAAAGGTGTTGGTCGATCGTCCAACGAAAAATGCTCGTCACACTCGTCAACGCTCAATTTAAAGGCTGCACAGAACAATCTAAATAACGTCGCAAACAGCTATCAGCACGGGCTGGAACATTGGGAAAGACAAACGAGTGGCCGGAATCTTCGAGATAGATCTCTTTGCATCTTGGCCTACAACGAAACTGATAAAGGTGTGACTCGCGACATCGAGCATTAACAAACGAAGATTACAGAACTGATACGCAATCCAGAATCAGAGTGATAAGCCTGTATGCCGGCGGCTGTTAAAAAACAACAAATACTATTTTGAAGGTTTCGCGGCATTACTCCCCCCTTAAAAAAAAGATCGCCTCGATGTTCCAAAACAAAGCAACTTAAACATAAACACTGCAAAGTTTAAACTCCACATTTTTCACGCGCGTATTATGGCTTCAGTCGTACAACATGTACAATTTCTGGGCGTGCGCGTCACCGTTGTGATGCTGACGTTCCGTCGGGATTGACTTCATAGTCCAGTGGTCCGACGCGGCGAATGATTTTGTACGGCCCAAAGTAGCGACGCAACAACTTTTCACTAAACCCGCGACGGCGAATTGGTGTCCAAACCCTGGATTGCACTCTGCGTGGCGTCGTCGTAAGTTGTATCGTCGGCTGTCGGTGCGCTGTTGGTCTTAATACGCAGCCGGGCGAGTCGTCAGGCTTCCTCTGCACGCTACAGGTAGGCGGCGACGTCAAGGTTGTCTTCGTTGGTTACGTGCAGCAGCACTGCGTCGAGCGTCGTCGTGGGCTCCCTGCCGTACACAAGCTTAAACGGGGTCGCTCTGGTCGTCTCCTGGACTGCCGTGTTATACGCGAAATCACGTACGGCAAGATGGCGTCCCAGGACTTGTGTTGAGCTTCGACGTACATGGCGATCATGAACGCGATCGTTTTATTCAGGCGCTCCGTAAGGCGATTGGTCTGGGGATGGTACGCAGTTGTTCGTTGATGGCTTGTATGACTGTATTCCAGGATGGCTTGCGTCAACTCTGCCGTGACCGCCGTTCCCCTGTCCGTGATGACCACTTCTGGGGCGCCATGTCGCAGGAGAATTTGTTCGACAAAAAATTTGGCGATTTCTGCCGGGGTACCATTTGGTAGTGCTTTTGCTTCGGCGTAACGGGTAAGGTAGTCAGTGGCCATGATGATCTACTTGTTACCCATAGACGAAGCTGGAAAGGGGCCGAGGAGATCCATTCGAATTTGTTGAAAGGGCAGGTCTGGGTGCGGAATCGGGTTTATTAGTCCTTCTGGTCTGATCGGCAGCGTCTTGCGTCGTTGGCACTCACGACAGGTCTTCACGTAGGGGGCAACTTCGACATGCAGTCGCGGCCAGTAGTACTTCACCTGCATTCGATGCAACGTGCATTCAAATCCGAGGTGGCCTGCTGTGGGCCCATCGTGCAACGCCTGCAGAATTTCTTGCCGAAGGGTTTTAGGCACTACGAGAAGCTGCGCGGTCTTGTTGGGTGCGAAGTTCTTCTTCACGAGGAGGCCATTGATTACGTGAAGGATGATAAATGTCGCCTGAACACACCAGGAGGGGTAGCGGTCTTTCCTTCCAAGTAATCGGCGAGCGCTTTCAGCTCAGGGTCTGATCGCTGTTGTTCTGCGAAACTGCTGGCGCTTACCGGTCCCAAAAAGGCGTCATCGTCCTTCGGGGGAGCGTCGACGGGAGCGCGGGATAAGCAGTCTGCCTCGGAATGCTTCCGGCCCGACTTATAGACTACAGTCATGTCAAATTCTTGAAATCGTAGGCTCCACCTGGCAAGGCAGCCGGAAGGATCTTTCAAATCAGCCAGCCAGCAGAGCGCGTGATGGTCGCTTACCACCTTGAATGGCCGGCCGTATAGGTATGGACGAAACTTAGAAGTGGCCCAGATGATTGCAAGGCTCTCGGTCGTCCAGTAATTGACTTAGGATTTTGTGAGGGACCTGCTAGCGTAGGCGATTACTTTCTATTGTCCGGCACTCTTCTGGACGAGAACGGCTCCTAGGCCCACACTGCTCGCGTCGGTGTGAATTTCGGTCTCGGCGTTTTCATCAAAGTGGCCAAGTACAGGAGGGCATTGCAGGCGGCGCTTAAGTTCGTCGAAGGCCTCTTGCGGCGCTTCCCATTCAAAAGGTACGCCAGCCTTTGTAAGCTGCGTCAACGGTTTGGTGATCCGCGAAAAGTTTCTGACAAATCGTCGATAATAAGCGCACATCCCAAGGAATCGGCGCACAGCTTCCTTGTCGGCAGGCGATGCGAATTGTGCGATTACAGCTGTTTTCACCGGGTCTGGGCGAATACCGTCCTTGCTAACGATGTGACTTAGGAACCGGAGTTTTTCGTTGGCGAAGTGACACATCTCTTCTTTTAACGTTAGTCTCAATGACTTGATGGCTTCCAGCACTGTCTGTAGTCGGGTTAGGTGGTCTTAAAAGTTTGATGAGAAGACAACAACGTCGTCCAAATATACCAAACAACTTTGCCGCTTCAAGCCTTCCAAAACTGTGTCCATTACTCGTTGAAATATGGCTGGTGCGGAGCAGAGGCCAAATGGCATCACCTTGAACTCAAAAAGACCGTCCGGTGTGATCAATGCTGTCTTCTCGCGATCTCTTTCGTCGACCTCAATTTGCCAATATCCGCTCTTCAGGTCCATCGATGAGAAGTACCTTGCATTGCAGAGCCGGTAGAGAGTGTCGTCGATGCGGGGAAGCGGGTAGACATCCTTTTTAGTAATGCTATTCAAGCGGCGGTAATCAACGCAGAAGCGAAGTGTGCCGCCTTTCTTCTTCACCAAAACGACTGGTGCCGCCCAGGGGCTCTTCGATTGCTGGATTACGTCATCACGCAGCATTTCCTCTACTTGATCGCGTATGGTCTGGCGTTCTCGCGGCAATACACGATAGGGGCTTTGGCGCAGAGGTCAAGCGTGTTCGCTTGTTATAATGCGGTGCTTGCCAGTGGTGTTTGTCGTACTTGCGATGATGACGAGAAATACTCCCCGTAGCTTCGAAGAAGACTGAGAATCTGGTCTTTCCTGCTGTTGGTCAATGCTTGGTTGATGTCAGATGTGGGCGGACGGAATTGGTCCGGTGCGCCTTCCAGCGTTTGGCCGTGGAGGGTGAATACATCTTCCGCTAATTCGTCGCTTAAAGCGACCGTCGTGCCCTTTTTGAGATGCCGGTATTCTTCGGTGAAGTTTGTTACCAGCACCCGAGCTTGACCTTTCCGGAATTTCGCGATGCCTCTTGCGATGCCGACACCTCGTTCTAAGAGCAATTGGTTATTTCCTTGACGATACCTTCAGCGGTTTCGATATTTGCGCTACCTACGCAGACTGCGACGCTTGATCGGGGCGGCATGGTCAATTCTTCATCGAGGACGTTTAGAGCGATATGTTGCGTCGACGTCGTCGTAGCAGGAATGGCTTTGTCTGCAGAGAGCTTAATGGGCTTGGATCGTAGGTCGATGATAGCCCTATGTTCATTTAGGAAGTCCATGGCTAAAATCCCGTCGTGAGTGCACTGCTGCAAGACCACAAAGCTGGTGGGGTAAGTACGCCCATTTACGGTTATTCTTGCAGTGCATCGTCCAGATGGAGTAATCCGGTTGCCACATGCGGTGCGAATCAGCGGGCCATCCCAAACGGTGGTAACTTTTCTGAGCTGAGAGGCTAACGGTCCACTAACGACTGAATAGTCTGCTCCGGTGTCTACTAGGGCAGTGACTCTGCGACCGGCGATATCAACTTCAAGGTCACTTGTTCCCGTCCTCGCATTGCACGTGGGCCTTAGTGTGCGATCTCGGCTCCGTCGTTTGTTCAGGTCTTGGCCGGGGCATACCGTTGTTACTTCGCTGGGCGGCGGTGTCTGCTTGCACTCTGGTCGTGTTGTCGTCGATGTCGTCGTGTGGAGTCGCGGTGAAATGGCTGCGTCGTCGTTAGTGGCCGTCTGCGGCGAAGGATGTTCGTCTTTTCGCAGTTGAGCAACCTTACCTCCAAAGGTTCCTCTGTTTAGTTTCCCATGTGCGGGCTTGGGGACCTTCCGCGCATACTCTCATCATAGGTACGGCCTGGCGACGCAAAGCGGGCCTTTTACGGCGATGGAGATCTGAACCGACGGCTTGGTGGCGCAATCTCACCGCTACGCAGATAGTTGTCAATTTCTTGTGGTCGCTCACCTTGGCGTGGTCGTGGAGCGTCGACTGCAAATCCGCGGAGACCGATTCGTCGGTACGGGCAGTGCCGCAGAATGTGGCCGGCCTCACCGCAGTGGAAGCATAATGGCCGGTTATTCGCTGTCCTTTATGCGTCGCACTTCCTGGGCTTGTTGGTCGTTGGTAGGCTTGGCAGGCGGGGGCCAAGGGGCGGCTTTCAGGAACAGGACGGTAGCGGCGAGGGCTCGGAAAGTCATCACGTCGGGGAGGAGGGCGACGTAATGCAGCAGCTTGTTTCATCGCTGTTGCCTCTTGTGCTGGAACCGTCTCAGCCGTCGCTTGAGGAACGCCCAGCGCCTGCTGGACGTACTTCTTCACGGACGACGTCCGCGAGCGTCGCCACCTGCGGTTGTTGCGATGATGGCATCAGTTGGCGGAGCTACTCTCGCACGATCTCCCGGATGAGGTCCCGAAGGTTCTCTCCGCTTGTAGATGCGCTGGGGTAGTGGCTTGAGTAGTCAGGTTGAAGCGGTCGCTCGTAATGGCGCATCCGGTTGTCCATCGTCTTCTCGATTGTAGACGCTTCTGTTTCAAATTCCGCCACAGTTCTTGGCGGATTTCGCACAAGACCCGCAATGAGCGACTCTTTAACGCCTCGCAATAAAGGTTTGACTCGCTCACCTTCGGTGATATCAAGCTCGGCGCGGCGAAAGAGGCGCTTCATCTCCTCAGCGTACGCCAGGTCAGGCTCGTTAGAGAGTTGGTCTTGACTAAAGGAGGGCCTGGGCTCTTTCCTTTCGGACGACGCTTGAAAAGGCAGTCAGAAACGCTTCCTTGAAAGTCTCCCAATCCTTAATAGTTGCCTCATGATTTCCGAACCAAACTCGGGCATGTCCTTGAAGAACAAAGTACACTTGCCTAAGTTTCGCGGTTTCGTTCCAGACGTTGAATTCTGCCACACGATCTAAAGGGTCCATCCAGTCTCCCGCATCTTAATCCGGTCGTCCATGGAAGCAGGGGGGCTCACGGGGCTGGACGAAAACAACCGGTGCTGTAGGCTGGGCCATTGTCAGCGACGATGCCTTCCGAGATCGAATGGGGTCAGGCAGCAGATCGTGTTCGGGTTGTAGGCCTTGGGTCTTCGCTTGAAGGATCAAAGGCAGCACCTCCACCACATGTCACGTGATGACAGAAATGAAGACACAGGATTGATGGTACGGAAATTAACTCTTTATTGGACTGACTTGCGCCCGCAAAAGAACTAAAGCAACTCGGCGGCGGCGATAGCAGCAAACGTGTTGGTCGATCGTCGAACAAAGAATTCTCGTCACACTCGTCAACGCTCAATTCAAAGGCTGCACAGAACAATCTAGATAACGTCGCAAACAGCTACCAGCACGGGCTGGAACATTGTGGAAAGACACACGAGTGGCCGGAATCTTCGAGATAGATCTCGGTGCATCTTGCGCTACAATGAAACTGATAAAGGTGTGACTCGCGACATCGAGCATTAACAAACAAAGATTACGGAACTGATACGCGATCCAGAATCAGAGTGATAAGCCTGTATGCCGGCGGCAGTTGAAAAACACCAAATACAGTTTTGAAGGTTTCGCGGCAATACGTTACAACTTTTCTTTATATGTTCCACAATTACCTAGAAAATATGAAGCCGTGGATGCGTGCGCTAGCAAGTACATACGCGCATCGCGTTTCTCTTGCGTGTGCAACAGTCGATGCAGCTTGTACGATCTTGCGATGCATCTTCATATCTGCGACTGATGATCTGCCACCTTCAACGCGAAAGTGGAAGCAAGAACGTAGCATTTATTTAGCGAGGATAAAATACGCTCGAGAATAAATGAAACACATCGCTGACCATCGAAATATCCACAAGAGCCGGGCATCGGCAGTCGCTTCCTCGAGTGTTTACGAATGCAAAACACTTGGTCGGAAGTAAATTCATTGCCTTCGCTGCTCCGCTGGCAGCAGGCGAAGCTAAAACAAGCATTATAACAAGTGTTGGTGCGCGGCATATCTCTGTCTGTAGAAGCATTTCATGCGTTCGAAGACGATGACAAAAACATCAGCACTAGTAAATTGCGACACGCTGAGGCTTGTCTGCAATAAAGGGATGCTTTGTAAAGATGCTGGACACGGATAGCCCTTCATGATAGCCTGGAAAAGGATTCACCGTGTTTAAAGGGCGATCGGTCAATTACGACCACAAATTCTACACCCTACAAAAATACACAAAGTACGAAAGAGCAATGTCAACTACACAAACAGAAATATAACCTCTGCGACGATGTCCCGCCGTGGTGTTAGGGCGTGTGCTTTTTGACCGTGAGGACCGAAGTTCGAATCACGGCATGTGAATTCTTTTTGTTTCTTTTCTGTTTCAAATGTAGTCATGCTAGTTTATAGTTCTGTATGCTTTTTCCAGCCTGCCGTCGTTTTTTTTTTCTGGAACAAGGGCCACGGACCATACAGGAGTTTTAGGAATGGAAGCTCCGCGTGGGTTCATTTCGGTTCAGCCTGCATCAAATAACCAGAAACCGCACGAACCCTTCATTTCTAGAACTGATACCGGGCAGAGTATTTCCGCTTCTGAACAGAAGCCGGGCCGATCGATTAAGCTCAACCAGAATGACAATGCCATGCAGAGACGCCGGCGCACTAAATAAGCAGGATACCAAACATATTGCCACGTGCCTAGCGCCGCGCGACAGCCGTGTTTGGTGCCGACGACGACGAAGCGGTGGTTTGCACGAGCGGCGCGCTGGGGCTGGACTCTGTGACTCTGTGTTCGGAACTACAAGCCGACCTTATTATCGGGTCCTCGGCTACGTGTACCTTCACGGCTCCCTCTGACTTCAGTCGTGACAATATTATAAAACTATTCTGTATATAAAGAGCATGCTTCGTTTGATAAATACCCCGAAAATACGACGCCGTTGAAGGGTGCGCTTGCAAGCATATACGCGCATCTCGTCGCTTTTGCGCGTGCAACTGTCGCTAAAGCTAGTACGACCTTGCGGTGCGTCTTCATATCTGCGACTGAAGATCTGCCGCCTTAAACGCGAAAGTGGAAGCAAGAACGTATAATTTCGCTAGCGGTGACTGAAATATGCTCGAGAAAAAATAAAGAACCATCACTGACCATCGAAAGATGCACAGATAGCCGCACACCGGGCGATGATTTCTCGAATGCTTACATATATAAACCACTCAGTCGGAAGTGTATTCATTGACGCGGCTGCTCCGCTGGTAGAACGGGAAATTAAAACACACAGTATTACAAGTATTAGTGCACCGGATATCTCTGTATGTAGCAAAACTTAAAAGCGTTCTTAGACGATGGAAAACACATCAGCACTAGTAAATATGATAACTTGAAGTTTGCCTGCAAATAAGAGACGCATTATAAAGATACGAGGCATTTGTGAACCGTCATGATAGCCCGGAAAAAGGTTCAGCGTGTTTAAAGGGCAATCGGTCAATTACGGCCACAAACTCTGCAGCCAAGGAAAATATACAAACTATGAAAGAGCAAAAATAGCTACATATACTGATTCATAACCCCTGGGCGCGTAACCTGCCGTGGAGTATGGGTTAAACCGCTATCTCAAGACCATGCAGACAGAAGATCGATTCCATAATTGGCAATAAATGTTTTTTATTTTATTGTTTTTTTTTCCTGTTTTAAATGTACTCGTGTTATTTTATATTGTTGCATGCTTTTTCCAGTCTGGGGACGCATTTCTTTCCGGAAACAAGTGCTATCAATCATACAAGACATTCCGGTGTCAGGATTCCGCGCGTTTCATTCCGGACTGTACAGGAATTTTCTGAAATAGCTTACAATCCTGTATCGCAGATCCTGTACAGTAAACCTGTATACGATTTCCTGTGTGAATTTTATACAGGGGTTTTCAGTTGAGACCCCACTGCTAGAGCAGCGAAGGCGCTAGATGCAGTTGCTGTCGCGAGGGGCTGGTGCGGTCTCCATAAGGTGCCGCACTCGGGGGGTGCATCTTGGCCGTGAGAGGGGGGCAAGGGTGAGGGGCAAAATTACGTATTGTGTAAGGGCGCGCATTGGAGCCGCTAAGACACTGATGGGCAAGGGTGATCTCGTAAAGCAAATTATTTTATTGAGAGGAGTGCTTAAAAATACATGCCAGACTTCACGTCATTTTAACATTGGACAGGGCCTGTGTATGCGCGTGTGCCTTGGAAAAATTTGTATTAATTCGATCCCATTAAAAATCCGTGCGCAGAAGCATGTCAGACGACACCTGTCGGAGGCCTCGCTGCTTCATCGCCTTTTTTTGTGTATGTGCAGTTCACTCTCCTTTCCCAAGCGAGGCCCGCTGCAATATCTCTACGGTGATCTTTTGTTTTCTTCATTTATCTCCAGTGCCTTTCTCGCTCCTCGGCGCAGGTATATATCCGATTCACACTTACAAAATGCCGAAAGGTACAAAATGCCTGTTGCTCAATGAAGGTTCAAGTCTGATTACTATACGCGCTTACTGGAAAACAAAATGAGAAACCGGGCACATTTAGCAAGGCCAGGGGCTTTAAAAGGGGAATTCATAGTGAATGTATCCAAGGCTGCTCTCGTAGTGCAATAAGCGGTTTTTGAATTTTTTCTCTGAAAAAGGCAAATGTAATGTGAAAATGAGGAATGCAACTCAAAGCGTTCAAGAAAAGAGCCTGGAGACGACCGCCCTCTCCCAGCTCCAAAAGGCTGTTTCGCGCTTAAAATTTTTTTTTTTTGGTATGACATCAACTGCTGGCCCTTTTGTTCTCGTGGTCTATTACTGGGAAATCACAAGCTGTCTCAAGACACTTTCTCAGTGAATTTCCTCGCATTTTACACGTGGTAGGGTCTCTGCGTTTTTCAGAAATATGAGCTTTTGTTGTGATGTGCTAAATTATCAGTCGTCGAGCATGATCCCTGTGTCAAGTGTTAAGAAGAAACAAAAAGCCACTTCACTTTCACTGCGTGGTTGGGGAAGAGCGAACTTGACTTCAAAGTGAACCATGGGGACAAAGGAATTAGACAGGAAGATGCGATTCAGCGCTTAAAATGCAAAGATGGGGGATGGAGGGGGGAGCGCTCCGTGCCTCCGCACCAAGTGCTGGTGACCCTAGCGATGCCACTGGCTAGACGAATGCCCTTTCATATATTCCCCTCTCGACATAACTAAAAGATACGGATGGAAGCCTTAGACCTCCACGAGCAACCGAATCTGCAGGTGCGCTCTGCGCGTTTCGCTCGAGCTTGACTTCGACACTCCTTCGAAGATTCACCAAAAATTCCGCATTTCCTGGCTACGAGAAACGGTGGTTACGATGCAAGGCAGTGCTGATGGAGGCCGGCGCTTGCGCAAAACATTGATTGAAAAAGGTATCGCGACGCATTGGCTGTGCAGTGAAAGCTCGTGCCCATCGGATCCTATCGAAGTTAATACATAATCAAGGGTAAAGTACGTTTACTCCTACTCTTTTCTCAGGGACTCAACATCACGAGCAATGGCCCTGGCAGCAGCTCACTAGTCTCTCGCCTGTCGTCTGACAGTGATCAATCAGATTAACGCGCATGAACACATTCGTTGAAAGCTAGAATCGTTTGGATTATTTAAAATATCGCGCGTGGAGGAAATCAACATTCGGTAAACACGGTGCGACAACGCGAAGTCTGCGAACCAAAAGCCAGCCTGCGATATATTATCTTAATGGGCAAGGCGCAGTCCCTCATCTGTACTCTTATTTTTTCCGGTGTCTCGGAATGTTAAGTGGAAGGAGAGGGAGGACAGGCGCCCTTTTTTATTGTCAATATCTTCATTGTTAATGCAGCTAGCTTAAAAACTCTTGCTGAGGAATGGAATTGCAAGTGAGGGACTACCTTTCTTTCGTCATTTTTGCTTAACCTGTTTGTGAGTCATTTCCTGGGCCTTTTATATGCACGTGCGCGTTTAGTGCCGGTCTATCGGAACCTTGCAATTTCATATGCAAAAAACTATGAGCAGGTAACCGATCGTCAATTACGACACAAGCTTTATTGAGCTTTGGAAGATAGTTAATTCTAATTGTTCGACTTAGCTCGTTTTGCTTTCTGTGTATCTTATTCTCCGTACGATTGAACAGAGCTGTCAATATTAATATTGCCTAATTATTGTCCAAGGAAGGAGCATCAAATATTTGGTATATATTTGCAACAAAAAAATGAAATTCCTTATTAAAGTGCTCAGAACTTAACAATATTGCCATAAAGAATCGGGAACTGGTCATATCCTGGAAAAAGAACTACTTAGGATTATATCTAATACAAACTGTCACTGCATTTCTTATTGTTTTGAAATGATAGTTTTTCTAAGTTGACAAACGTAATAGCTCTTTAATAGAACAACAAATATTTTTGTTCGCCCTTATGTGATGAAACAGACTACATTTAAATAAGAGGATAATTAGCCATCTCTGATTACTTATCGAAATTGGAGCAACAGTTCAAAAGCCGACCCTTTAGCCCAGCATCCCCTTTACGTTCCTTTTTTTCGTCAAAACACCATTCGAAGGACTAAATATGGTAAATGTTTGCAGTAATTGAACCAAGTTAGGCGGGCAAAAGCGTCTGTGCGAAGGATGAAAGTGATTGGCGTTCAGTGCACAGCGCGAGAATGTGTAGCAATCTGCACGCCATGCAATCACCTGCGGCCCTAATTATTAGGTTTAATGAAAGAGGTTTCCACTACAGTGCATTTTGTGGCAGCTCGCATTCCTTATGAGTACTTATTCTCTGTTTCAAGAAAAATATGCTATTCAAGTTTTATGGGGCATAAAGCGTTAAAACGGGTACGCAAAATGCCGATCTCGCCTGCTACTAACACGTTTTTTTTTTTAATTTTAAACTTCATACCAAAGTTCTGCCTGTTAAAAGTGTACTTCACGAAAAAAAATATGTTCGTTTCTTGTGTTAATATGTCGGCTATGTCATACACCTGAAACTATCGCACACCGTTTTGTTGTTTTGTTGTCTGCAAAGATGCTATAATATTTTCGGACGTTCTGCAAAAAACACTCAAGAAAGATAATTTTGAATTCCCATAATATGAGTTGTTTAATGACCACCAAAGAAGACCATGAACCCCTTGACATGATTTTCCTCCTTGGACTGCACAGCCTGCGGAAAACGCGTATGTTTGATCGGAATGTTGAGCCTCTCGTTTCCCCCAGTACTCATTTCGGCCAGACAATGCACCAGGTTAGACACTTACAAAGATAGTGACTATCAACCAGACTGGCTGCATAGTTGACGCGTTGTCTTTCCTTGCCACCGTGTTAGTGAAGTTGTGCTAAGTTTTATTCTTGTTGTGTGATCTTGCTTTATATGTTTCAAATGGACTTTTCGCCTTCAGGCCGGTTACGTTGTAAATAATGAATGTAATTGTTTCTTGCATTTAAAGGCATATAACAAATACCGTGCTGAAACAAAAAAGCAGAGATAGCTATGACAAGCGATACTCACATCCTGTGATATAACCCAGGAATCAAATTTGATACTGGCGACTGCATTGTTTTCACTTCTCTTCTGAGCTTTGAATATGTAATTCACAACATAATTCACTGTGTTTAAAATGTTATTTCGCGCCAAAATTTATGAGGGGCGCAACTGGTTAGACAGATCATATTGCGCGAAAGCACTGCTTTAAAAATTCTTGCCAGGACAATTCGACTGTTGAGTCCTGTTCACATACAAACGATCAAGTGAACTCATCAAAGAGCGGCAGCGACAGAGGAAAAAGTTTCCAACCTTTTGGAACTGCGTAGCTTTCGCCGCCGCGACCGTTCAAAACAGGTTTTTGCGTCAGCGCTGTAGAAATCGCGAGTGCTTTCCTTTGCATGTGAAACAGTCTTTACGTCACGGCCTGGCGTGCAATGGCAAGTCAGCACAACGATTGTTGACAAAATTTTTGCTCAGCTGTGGTTTTCGCATGAGTGTTTGAATATAACAGGCAGCCTACAATGGGCAGGCGGTGCCTAATTTTTTCCTGTTGGCGTTTAGAAACTGCTGTCGTCAGTCGCTCGATGCTCGGAACTGCATGCTGTACATTGTGTGTCCACGCGAATGATTCATGGCATATCTCGACTAGCTCTAGACCGCAACAAACTCTCCCCTCTCCCACCATCTTTCTTTTACATTTACTGCCTTGCTCTAATACTGCACGTTTCAGTTTAAGCATGTTTACCCCACAGTGACCACAGCCAACTGTACCAGGCTGCGAGATGGTAGCAGAGAAGGGACAGCGAACTAGGACTGGGATGGCTTTGCACCGGTATAATTAGCCATGACTTCAGTGGGTAGTTACCATATCCTGCATAACCAAAATATGACACCCACTTAGGCTTGCCTTTGCTGATCTCCTCAGCGTTGAGCATGCTTTATCATGCAATAATATTCATACAAGCAGCCCACAGCTAGAATCGTGAACATTCGCAGGTATGCTCACAACGTGTGCCAATGCTGTTTTGGCAAGCATCATTGTAAGGACAGCCTTGTAACTTGGTAATGATAGAAATAACGAGCGACGATTAACTTCATAACACAAGCACCCCGATTTCTTAGGCATCAAATAAATTTAAACACTCTAAATATTTGTCTCCGGTAGCTTCTACCATGACAACAACTAAATTTCACTGCAACTTGCATTCTTTGGTATAACTAGCCCGTCTGATTCATGCAGCTTCAGCATAATTAGGAAGTGGATCTATTGCCGAAATCTGTCAGACTCTCCCTGCAAGGCTTGTTTTCTAAAAAAAAAAGATCTTGTTATCAGAAAACACTCTCGGTCTTTGCTGAAATGAAAAGAGGCAGGTGTTTTTACGCCGAATTCAATTTAAAGCCGCGAATGTGTCGCACCCAAGGAGCGTGACGAATGGCCGGTAACCAGTCATCGAGGAGCAAGGCGCGCTGGACAATCATTGGTCGCTTCATCCGGCAATTTACATATAAAGGACAGGTATACAGCTATTGACCCCTGTCGACAGCTCTCTCTAGGTCATCTTGAAGACAACTGTTGAAACGAAAAGAGAACTTGCCTCTGTGCGTTTCTTCAAACAATGTACGAGTGGTAACGAGGCCGTTTGGTTGGAAACAAAAGCCTTGCGGAAAACCTCACTTACAGGTTGTCAATTTCACACATCAATGCATATAATCAAGATCTTTCGATGATGACCAACACAGTGTTTTTTTAGATCTTACACAGAAAAATGACGCAGGTGTTCAGCAGACCTTCGTTCACATCTCGCTGCACAGTGTTAGAAATGGTTTGCGCCTGGGTATTGCACCGCCGCCATCAGTTGTTACATGCTGCTTGGGGGCCCATCGGTAGCGTTGGTCCGGTGGCTCCGTGGCTCGGTGGACGGCATCAACGGTCCAAGCAAAGAAGAGGCGTCGACCAACAAAACAACTTTGTTATATCACGAAGGAAAGGGCAGAGAAGCTGGCCCGGAGAGAAAATTGACACGCTCACAAAGCTGGTGTCTGGCGACGTCTCTATGTAGACTCCCAAAAATCTCTCCCACCCACCCACCCACCTACCTATCCATCCATCCATCCATCCATCCACACGCCCGCCCGCCCACTCACGTACCCATCCATCCATCCATCCATCCATCCATCCATCCATCCATCCGTCCGTCCGTCCGTCCGTCCGTCCGTCCGTCCGTCCGTCCATACATACATACATACATACATACATACATACATACATACATACATACATACATACATACATACATACATACATACATACATACATACATACATACATACATACATACATACATACATACATACATACATACATACATACATACATACATACATACATACATACATACATACATACATACATACCTACATACATAGGCCTAATGGTTAGAGCGCCCGTCTCGGCTGCGTAGAACTTCAGGGAGTAACCCCGCCATATGCCCCTGGGGTGGACGACTGCTTGCGGCCCCTCGATCGGCGCCAGCGCCCCTCACGGCTGCTTATCTCTACTAAACAAATTTGGGCAAGAATTTAATAACCATTAGGAGTAATGAAGGTCTCTGATATTAGTACTTTAGTGAGGAGCTATGAATAAGTATCACCAAGCCCGCCAAAATAGCCAGTCTACCATCATGAGCATTTCTCTTGTTTACCGAGTATTCCCTTATTCACGGTTTGTAACTCGGTCAAAACGGAAACCAAAGACATAAGAGGCAATATAGGTTCCGTCGATAAACGTACGACTCGATAGGGCTTCAGACACACCGATTATAGCTTGGTTTTTTTATACACTTTTGCCAAACATTAGGAAACATTGGCTTTTCATTCTGAGCTCTTTAACACTTTTGAAGGCATTTTTCCTTTTTTCAATTGTTTTGGTTAGAAATTGATCAAGGTTACTTTTAAAGTTTCTTCATTAGCATAATAAAGCAGTGGCTTTCCATTGTGAGCAGTTCAACACCATCGAAACCGTTTTTCACATATCCAGTGATTCCCATGACTAAGTTAATCAATTTACGCTGCATTTTCTTAGCCTTTCATGCAGTGGGTTTTTATTATGCGGAATTTGTCAGCCTTTGGACCGCCTTTTTAAACTTCTCATACCTTTATTCACCAATAAACAATTATTTAGAAAGATTTCAAACACTCCTCTTCGCCTATCAAACACAAGTCACTGATCAATGACTAGAATAACAAATCACCATAATATGTTTTTTTTTTACGTAGAACCAGATGATTTCCTACACAGTGTGCCGATGCCGCTGACGGCTTTTCAGCCGAAGGATCTACATTAATATTATCTTGATGCAAAATTTAGATTTAAAAACTTCAGAAAATCATTCACAGGCAAAATAAATTGCAATTGGTTTGAAGAATGGCCACCCCAAGTGCAATTACGCTAGCAATATCTGCGACGAACGCGGCGGCGACGACACCTCTGAGTCACCGCGCCGCGGAGGAGTCGGCGGTTATCCAGGCGCGCTAGCTGAGAATCGAGGTGACGTCACTCCCCCCCGGCGCATGTGTAGCGGGCGCGGCGGCGGTGGCACCTCTGAGTCACCCGAGCAGGGGAGGAGTCGGCGGCGGCTAGAACGCGACTTTTCAGCTGTGCTCCGTGCGATGTGACTCACTACCCGCGCATGCGCAGATTGGCTTATCGGGGGATCTGCAAAATGGCTCAGCCACTAAGGTAGTCTTGCTTACGCGACAACAAGAACAAAATATAGTTTAGTACACAAAACTAAAAGGTAATTATTTTTAGGCTTTTCTGAAACGACCCGTCGTGTTCGGCGATGCTCATGCTCTCCTTACTTATTTCTCTACTGTGGACAATATTAGGTTGGCGCACTACCTGCCAACTTTGGAGCGAAAAACATTATCCGCGTAGCTAATGAGTTTCGCACCGCAGTTATGTGCGCAAATAAATGTTTTACATTTATAGCAAACACTCTACTGACTTATCAGCGGAAGCTCTTAACCACATTAAAAATGATATCTATGGATAATCTGTTGATCCCGACTTACACTGAATTCACGCAACGCAGAGAACAGAAATAATTCAGAACAATCCACATAGCGTCAGCGAACGCTTTTCTTAAACGCAGGTGTATAGATTTTTCGGACTGTATCAGCGGACGCTTTCCGATGCCAGATTTCACGTCTCGTGAACGACCTGAGGATATCGTCTAAATTAAGAACCACGCCTTGGGATTTGAGGAGCCCATGGGTTTGAAGCTATATTTAAGAGCACTTCAAGAGCATACGCGGTACTAAAACACCTTTTATTGATTTTCTGCGCAGTAAATAGAAGAACACTCGATTCTAAAATCTAATGTGCGTGCTCGAACAATCAGTGAAGCAGCGCCCGACCGGCCCAAGTGAAAAGGAAACGGCATATCCGTTAATGAACTTCGCCGTCGTGTGTCGCTGACATCGGTACCAAAACACTAATTAGAAAACCGGATTAATATATTACGCGCTACGATTTCGCCGTTATGATTGGGGCGTTGGGGCATCGGGGTGGTGTAAAGAACCTAGAGGTCAGTTGGAATTTAGCGGCCTAGCGAACGTCACGGCGCCCCTTTGAGGCAAAATTGCAACTTGAAAGTGTAAAGCGTTTCCCAAAAAGGGCAATTATTAAGCGTTTTTTTAGAAGTACTGCGTTTTTGCAACGAGAGCTACAATGGCCTGCAACTGAAGAGGTGTAGTTCTGCGCATTTGCGAGCAGCCGAGAGATGTCGCAGCGCGAAACTGGCGCGCGACTCGCCGCTGCCACGACAGCATCGCTTTGTCAGCTTTGCACATGCGCGCGGAGACGTGTGACATCAGTAGGCGCGCCACCGCCTTGTCATCAAGAACGCCTGAGTGTTTCTACGTGAAAGAAGCAATCGCCGCCACAGAGTTGCCTACCGTACCATTATCGAAAGGCGAGACTTGTTCCGTCCAGCTGATTGAAAGTGATGTAGTCACTGAAGCGGCATACGTGTCGCCAAACTCCGTCAAGGCAACCCTTGACGTGGTTGCCACCTTCGTTCTTAGTTGTGCGGTAGAACTGTGTCTCATGGCAGAGAATATTAAGCGGATCCCTGCCTCTGTTATCGTTCAACTGAAAGACAAGTTCAACCTTGACCTCACCAGCTACCTTTGCACGAAGACCATGCAGTGGGATCAACGATCAGCCTGCTCTACCAGAGAAAACCCTTCCAGTCAAGGTACTGCCTTGGAGCCATCGAGACGGCTTCCTGCTACTCTACCGATCATCGGGCCGTCTTGGTGGCATTTGAGAAGCAAGATGAGCAAGAACAAGAGCTGTAAATAATAAATGCTTAACGCTTTGCTGCATAACAGAATGTCTCGTCTTTTTTGTAGCCACAGTTAGTCGTTAGACGGGGGAGACACCAAAGCAAACAATTCTACGTAACCGGGGCAGAAACTAAAGGTAAACGACAAGGTGTAACCAAGCTAAACGTGTACACGTTTAGCTTGGTTTAGCCACGTATATCCTGGCATAGCTGAGCTACGCCACTGCCAATGATGTTTCACTTGTTTGATGAAGTGTTGCTATGCGAAGCGATCATTGTTCGGAAATAAAGCCTGCTTTATTCAATTATTATTACACCTTTTTAGCACGGTTCGGTAAAATGGCAATGGAAAATGTTAGCTTGTTTTCAAGCCTGTCTTTGAATCTTGGTGCTATGAAATGACGAGACCGAACGAAAAGAATTTTTATTCCTTGTATAATTGAAACTAGCGACAAGTATGCCATCATGCCATTCATTTCGCTTTTGCTGTATAAATTACTATACTTGCGAGCCGTCCATGCACGGTGTTCAAACCAATTTTAGCCAAGGGTTGATTGAGCTTCCTTTATTGAATAGGAAGGCTCGTGACCATACATGGGGGTAAAGGGTAGTAGCCAGAATCTTCATTCTTTGCACAGGTCCTCCCTTAAAATATATTGCTCTGACCAACCCACTTAGGCAGCCATACTTCAGAAATATCGTTTGTGTGTTAGCATCAGTTTGTAGAAGGGAACGGTAATTCAGGCGGTAGGGTGGCCAAAACATAAAACATTTGAGGTAGTCCAGGGAAAACTGTTTAATAGATATGCCAGCTGACTTCTGCACCACATGATATTTTTTGTTTGCAAATGATTACTTGGTAATTATGATAATTGTTCTCAATTACTAAATATTGATTTTAGCAAATACATCTGAGCTTTAGAGTTGGACAGCATCTCCAGAAAAGCCCTTCCGTTCATTTACGATATTAAAAACCTCACATGTAAACTTCTTACCGAGCTCCAAAAGAAGCCCACAAAATACAAAAGTAAATCACGTGACTGGCGCACTGGTGCATTCGTGCGAAACGATTCCGCAGCTCTGAACCGTAGTTTGACTGAAAGAAATCAGCTTTGGCTTGGCTGCAGCGGCAGGCCGATATGTCGGCGAAGTTTCTTCGCCCCCGTCAGTCAGCTGGCGCATGTGACGGAGCAAGTTGGAGCGAACTCGCCGCTCGCGGTGCAACCATCGCCAATACACAAGCCTACGGCAAAATTAGGCCGTTGAGTCAGGGCTGCTGCTAATTTCGTTAACTCAAAGCAAGATTGGGAGCACCACAATGGTCACGCACGAGATCGCGTCACGTGATAGTATTTGCACTTCACGGGTTTTCTTTGCCGCTCAGAAATAAGACGCGAGGCTTTCTTTATCGAATATAAATGGAATGGGGTTTCCGGAGGTTCTCTCAGACTTCACAAATCATATTCATTGTCTAAAGTCAGTAACCTTAGAAAAGTAACTATAATCGACTGAGTAATTATTTCAGAAACAGAAAATCATCTGGAGTGCTTCAGATAGCTAGAGGCTGTATGTAAATTGTTACCCTAAAACCTCAAATGTATTTAACCCTTAGTTATCTTATACGTCCTGTATATATAAAGAATGATCCAAATGTTGCTTTTTATTTTTGTTTTGAGCTCTTTTCTCCCGCATTCTTATTTTTCCCCTGTATTTTTAACAGCTTATACACGCGCTACATGCGTTTTCTCTTCCCTCAACGCGTTTTTTTTTAGTTTTCCTCATACCACTGTAGACTATTCTTTTCTATATTTAGCACGCTGCGCATTGGTAGGAGGGTGATTTCTGTTTTGCACCGTAGACATTAAATTGGCCGTTTTTTTGTTTTGTCTTCTGGAATGTAGGAGGTCATTCCGGATATGGCCCGCAAACAATTCCTCCTTCTTTCGCCCATTATTATTTGACATATTCTCATATATGTACTTGTAAACTTCAACATGTTTTAATGGAAATTGTTGTTTAATTTCCAGCTTCTACTGTTCATTCTTTAGACCATCCCGAATCTGCCTTTTTTTATTTCATGTAATATTAGCCTTTTGTATTCGCACTTTAAAATTCTGCCCGCTCTGGAATAAGTGTTTCTGAGAGAGTTAAAAAAGAGGCCGCGTTAGTCGGTTCCTCTGTTTTCTAGGCCACACCTTTGTTTGATAATGATCCCCCCCTCCCCCCCAAGTGATTTCCAGTAATAACAACAAAAATTTCCTGAGCAAAAGAACTGCGGGCAGTACAACTGTCTCTAGACAAGTTTACGCCGAAGAAACAGCGAAATAGCCGGTTCTTCTTGGAGAACTGATAACAAGGATGGTGGTTACAGATGATGACGCTGAAAAACATATGCGCTGTAGGGTAGCACACCTCCCCCTCGCCCTCTGACGATGATATGCACTGGTCCTACTATTCGAAAACACTTCCTTTCAAGATCAAGCCGTTGGAACGAAATACGCAATCCGTAAAACAGAGTCGCGCAACTGAGTCATTTCGGCTTCCTAGTTCCTTTCCTACCGAAGAAAAAGCAAAGCGACCCTCATAATGTATCGCCGTTTAAAAGCAGAGGTCATATACTGCGCTTTCTTTTATTTATTTTATTTTATGGGTTGTAATGATGTGTTAGAACACATCATTACAACCCATTTAAATGGCGGATTCCCTTTTCCACGTATTAGATAATGCATCGTGAAAACAAAAGATGTATTGCATGCCTAGAAGTATAGTGATACTGCAAATTTAGAACAAATGCTTATTGGACCAAAATCTGATAGTTGTTTTCTGTGATTCTTCTAAACCTCCACATTTGCTCTAAAAGGATCTATGATTGAAAGAAAAGTGCTAGGGTGGCTATGGCAAAAAAAAAAAAAACATTCCCGTGCTTTGCTTTGGGCACATGATAAACTAAATTATGGCAGTTACCGTTTTTAGCTGTAATCCAATTTGTGATCGATAATTTTCTATTTACGTACAATAGAAGCTCAGAAGATTCAATACAGGTGAATACAAGGTCCCTTTTGCTAACTGTGTCCGGTATCTTTCTAAATAGCGCTCTAGTAAAGGTAGTGCCTTCAAGGCGCTCAAAAAAAGCGAATTCTTAAAATAAAACAAAGAAGAAATGAAAAAGAAACTGTTGCAAAAATTCAGGAGAATATAGCAGTATATCCCATGCGGGGCCTTCAGAGTACTTTTTAAAAGATAAGATAGTTTTGCTAATAGTCTTCGTGGTGTCAGTTTTACTATTAAACTTTGGTTCAAGCGAGAAAATAGATATGAAGAATATGGGAAGCAAACTAGTCGGTGCTAGATAAATATACAAACTTAAACTACTCATGATAAGACCGAACAGGCTCGAAAATGGGTTCGCAGATTCAAACATTATAAAGTGTGTAAAAGAAGAATGCTTTTCAAAGTGAGCCTGATTCTCATAAAGAATGTGGGACACAAAGAGATCGATTGAAAAAAAAATTAAAACAATGAAGTTTTCTTCGGTTCAGTTTTAACCGATAATAAATTATATATATCTAGCAGACACCGCGAGGCATCGCTCTTAAGATATTATTTACATTTAAGTTCGGTAGAATAGGTTTCTTTGGCGTTCATAGGAGAACCTTAGCCTTCTTCAAAGTGTTGCATTAGATTGGGATATTTTTTTTCAATTACAGTAAAAGATGCTTGCATTTTTTCGCGACCAGCATATGATAATGTAGTCGGTTAACACACCATGCTTTTCAAACAATATCAAAAAGTTGTTAGCGACGAGTGGCGCCATTTTATTGCGATAGCAATGCTGCGCCAGGTTTCGAGCCGTCGAGTAGTCCCGGCGGAAGCCACACTTGACCTTGAACAGCCGAGGAGGAGGAGGAGGATGAGCAGAAGAAGAAGACTGTTAACTTACGCTCTCTCGTCATACGCTTAAAACGTTAGCTTAAGTGTCCTCAATAATTCAGCACCTTACACTGAAAGCGCGGTATAGGGGAATAATGTAGCAGGCAAAAAAAGCTTCCGCCGTTGCTATCGCAATTCAACCATTGTTAACCAGAGTTAAACCGCAACTAATTTTTTTCTGTGGGTTTCACGAGGACCACTAAAGCATGTTTGTCGTTCGTAGATTTATAATTGCCTTTTCACTCTTTTACTTTATTTGCTCGCTGCTGAAAAAAATTTTAATGCTCTCGTCAGCAATTTCTGATTTTTCGGCAGAAATAAATGTGAGGTTTCGCACATTCTGGCAGGTTAGACGTCGCAGAACTGCACACCAAGTTTTCTCATCAACAGCACTAATGCACAAGAATTGCAGCAATACATTGGATTACATACAGAACAGGCGCGAGTGGTAAATATTAACGCGATATCAACTGTTGCGAAACCACTATTTAAAGGAATTTTGTCCATAGCTCTGTTCTCTGGCTAACACAGCCTTTCGCGGACAAAAGTGCGTTGCATTATTTATTTTGTCGTCAAGAGGCTCAGCGAAGCTTCTCAGGTAAGATAAAAGCACTAGCCTTATGCAAAATATATTTTTCAGTCAATGTCGTTGTTTCGATTTCTTAATGTCCTTATTTCCAACGCATTAGCTATGTTTCAAATATTACGAAAAGATTCAATAAATAGATTTTTAAAATAATAAACTAAACGAGCTCGACATGGTAGTTAACCTCTGATTTTGGGACTCATCTTGAAGGGGTCCAGAAACCAGCAATCATCTGGCCTGCCATTGAACTCTGAAAAACAACGCAGCACACAGCTCCTCTACTCTCCTATGTACAAATAGTATAGAGGGAAGCTTTTACATCCATTACTGAGGGTTGTGCATGAAAGATATTGGCGAGCGTATTATAAGCAAAGCTATGTAACAAAATACTACGGATGCGCGTGCTGTCTACGAATTAGAGGATATCAGAGAATGACTAGCAAATCTTTTAGTCAATAAATGTGGCAGGCTCATAGGGCGATGTTTTTATTTCATGGAAGCTCCGGCATTATAAATACGTCCTTGCAGATAAGTATCCATTCGTTTACTTTTGATATATGATTAAATATTGTATGCGGCAGCGCAGTATTTGCCCACTGATAAGAGCAGGCTGTACGGGCGTTTACTATGTAGTCAAAGGTTAGACAGAATTCTCTCTGCCGCGGAGCTAACATATTTGTTGAAGAAAACAAACATTCGCTATCTACAGAACAAATGTTTTAAAACATGACGTTTCTGGACCGTACGGGTTCTTGATTACATTGGAAATGAAATTCTGATCATGAACCTGGTAGGGCTTCCAAATGTTATGCTTTAAAACATTTTCTCAATAATCGACGAGTGCATGTTCTTTCATACAGTGTGTTCACGATACCTAATCTATACCTGCATTGTAAAACTAGCCTGTGTATGACTGGAATCCAAACAAGTCTCAAGGGGGAGCTGTAGTCTTGTCGTCGAGGTTTCGGTAGGTAGACTTCTCACCACTAAAGTATAAGTCCGGCCGTCGAAACGTTGCCTTTAAAACTGAGGCTCATCGGCAAACACTTGTGTTTTGTTAACATTGACTTTTTACAGCTATCTTCTACAACTTGATTTACCTCGCCTTTATATAGGTACCCCGACGGGGTGGCGCAGTACTAGTGCGCTCGACTACTGTGCCCACAAGGAGGAGGAATTCAATTCCGGCCTCAGCTGCTGGTTATTAATCGAAGGGAGGAGCAAGGTGCCCGTGTGCTGTGCGGAGACAGTGCACGCTAAAAACCCCCAGGTGGTCGCAATTTTCGTAGCTCTCCTCTCTCACAGCCTTAGTCACTTTTTTTACGTACCCCATAAACCAAGCACACACAAACTAGCCTTAATGTAGTTGGAAATACTCTTCAGAGCAGTAGGAAAACGATTCGCACCGCATTTTATGCCAATAATACAAAGAGGGCACTGCAGGTAACAATTTATCAGCCGACGTAGGCAGGTTACGTTAAGAGCAATAGGTACATTGATGTAGTTCATAACAGTATACTGAGGCACAGCGAATCTTGCAAAACGTTGGAAACAAATAAATGCTACAGGCGAAGTAAATCCATTAAAGGCCGCAACCACTTATCCGCACCACGCTGGCTGTATACGTATTGTAATTTCGCACACGAAGCTATAGCATCTAGACTGCCGATCCTGCCCCACGGTCAGTCTACGAGAAACTGTTATTAAACAAATCGTTCTACTACAAGGCATGCGCAAAAAATTTTGCAGCGGCTGCTAAAAGAGACATGGAAAGTGGAACATAATAATAAAATTTGGCGCCATGTGTATCTAGTATAAAACCCATCCACATTCAGCCTTATATATATTCCTCTGGTGTGCCAGTGGCAGAATGCTGTACGCCCTCGTTTTGGAAGCACCAGAGTGAGTCACACCATGGTACTGAGCAATGGTTATCAGTTGCTTCTATTCATGACCCTACACCCAACCTTTCAGCAACCAGGCAGAAGGTTTAGTGAACAGGATCTCGAAAAGAGAGCACTGTATTATATTGAGGTCAATAACACTCATGAAAGAAAAGGGGAGAGAGGGGTTGTTAGCGAGCACCTCTAAACTGCAAAGGGTAGGGTCGATTCCTTATCTCCCTCTCTTAATGCAGACCGGAAGTTCATTGTGCTTGTACGGAGATGACTATTGGTCAGGCAGCCATTTTCTACAGTCAACCAGTCCTCGTCCCTCTCGCCCCTGCACACCACCATGTCTTGATAGCGCCACTTGAGGTGTGGAAGCCAGAAAAGTTGTCACAGCCAGTCCAGTAGTACATTTCGTGCTGACGCCTATCGCAAGATGGAGCCTGGCATCCGGAACTACCTAATGAATTCGCTCCTCTTCCAAAAGTGGACATGGACGGCCAGGTGCAAATTCGGTGGCAACCCAGAGTGCAGCGACGGCGGAAAAGCTGGCGCAAAAAGAGAGGACGCCAACGTCGAGGCTCACCAAAAGTCCGTGGCAAAGGAAAGGAGTACCAAGCGAGTGCGAGACGAACTCGAAGGTAAGTTGCGCGCTTTTATCTCTTAAGTTTTTCTCACTAGTTTGGATAGGAAAGCTAAGCGAACGGGTGTGCGCTAGTCTCTGACGGTGCTGAGTATTTTATTTTGCGACCACGCGTGACACATGAGTTCCTCTTGATGTTTCAGGCAGTGAGTGTATTTCCAACGTGGATAAATCTAGGTTCTATCGACTGGTGCCGATAATCTCAATTCATCTCGCGAAATTTTTTTACACCTTTTGTGGCTCGGATATTCCTTCCCGGTTAATCGCTGTTTCATTAACCTAAAAAAACCATGCCCGCTTTGGTGTTTTCTGAAGCACTGGAAAGTGAATAGCGGAGAGGCCCTATAGAGCTCTGCAAACGTGGTGGTCAAGGCTCGTTTCCCTGGCCTAAATTTCCCCATCATGGAGCGGAACTCCTTTCGGAACCCATTTTGTTCTAGAAACTGATGCGGGACAATGCGCAATTTTCAGGATTGCCATTTAGACAGCAGCGCATTTTTACCAATGCTTTGTTTCCTTTTCGCATTTCCCCAAACATTGCGTCATCATGAAACTCTGATATCATCAGTTTAGTAAAACTTTTGCCGCTTTTTATACACGGCCTTTCCTGAGCCGTCCTCCACGGATTTAAGAGAGCGAAACAAAAAATACATTTTTCCGCAATAACATAAATATCGATAACACTCACTAGAGCAGCACTGGAAGGTATTTTTTTAAGTTCATATAATTCGCTCAGTACCTGATAATATTGATGAATAATTCTATTTTCAATCTTTGTTTCGTAGAATTACGGAGCTGTTCAGAAGCAATCGTACCAAAATTTCTACCGGCTTATTGTCGGCATATTCCGTTTTAGAAGCTACATGGGGGACGGAAATACCTGCCGTAATTTCGCTTATGTTTGATCCTTATATCAAACCCTGACAAATCATTATTCAATAAATGATAAGTACACAGGCACTACGTCCATGTTTGCACCCGCCTCTCGGATGGATGCGCTGCAGAAGTAAAGAACAAGTGTTAGTCTCCTTTTATCACGACTTCAATGTTATGCCTCGCATTTCCAGCCCCATTTCGCGAAATCCATCTGGCATTGCTGTCGCTATATTTCTACCGGTTACTGCCTTTACCAACAAAACGTGGTGCCCATAAAGATGGCAACGGCGTAATAAGGCATCATCACGGACCTCTATTTGGTGCCATAATTTCCCTTTTATATAAACTGTGACCCACTTCCTTTTCCTCCAGAGTACTGAGTTGTGTCATTTATTTGTGATTCACATTTTGCAAGCATCTTCCGGTCAAGATGGAGGCTGGTTTTCTAAAGGTATTCGAACCGAGGGTACTTATGTCTCCCACTGTATGCAGTTATCACCACAACAAACCACGTTATCTGGTGCCACGGACGCCGCCAGAGAAGCAGAAATTGTGGGGGCTACCATACAGAAACAGTTCAGATGGCATCGCGATACCGTTCATTCGGTGGCGCTAGCCGCAGGAAAAAGCATGAGGAGCGCCTCTCGCTGTAACATATCTTGTCGGCCAGTATTATTCAGATAGGCTGTCCATGATGCGTGAGCTTATTTTTGGTTCTTTTTTCTAAGTAAAATCCACGGAGTAATGTAGATAGGAGCGCTCATTCCGCTTTTGGGAAGGGCAAAATTCTGCTCCATCTGAAATAGTTTGGTGGATGATATTATAGATGGCACGAGGATTTATTGCCGAAGCTGTCCAAGCGCGCCACCGCCGCGGTACCGCTCCGCCGGTTCCGCGCTGTCGCCACGTCTGTAGTCCGCTTCCTATCGCTGAACTTGCGTATCGCTCTCATTGCCGCGGGAATATATCCTTTGAAATCGGTTGTCTGTTATTCAAGCTGCACGTGAGTGTTATCTGCTGCCTGGCTCATAGCTGGCATATATCTCTTTCAGACGCGCTGCGCTCGCCTGCTTCATACGGATCATATGCCGCGTCCCGCTGACTCCTTACTATGAGCACATATCCCCATGCACACAGCGCGTTTCACGCCTTTATTCCTTCTCTTGCGTCCTGCAATGTCCGGTGTATGCACACAGGCGAACAGAGGCCGTATTGTATGGTGTTGGATTATTTTGGCCTCCTAGGCCTCCTAAATGTGTGCTGACATCGCACGCTCGCGCATAATGTGTGTGTTTGACATGTTCGCCAGTGAACGTTGTAGGTGCAGCAACGGTGACAGAAGTTCGTTCACAGTGCAGCTATGCACTTGGCACGGCTGTAAATGTATGCGGATATGTCTGGCAACATAAAAGAGAGCTGTTTTTGAGAAATCAATGTAAACACACACCGGAGAAAAAATACTTTAACGCAGAGCCATACCTGACAACTACTGCAGAAATTTTAGATGTTTATTTATTCCAAAGAGAAAAAAGAAACAGACCAATGCATTGTGCACTTACGTTCACAATAGATTCAAGAACAGCGTGCAGCTAGAACATTCTGATTGGCTGCTATTGTTCTGCGGTCTGCAAGTGTCATTTCAAGTTTTCCCCCGATGCTGAGCGCACGAAAGCTTTGGGTTCTTGATATCGTTGACATACGATGGGGAATGCGCTCCTGACTTAGGGGACCGCGGTTTTCTTCATTGAGGAATACATTTTTTATAGCTGCTGTAATATTTTAGGGAAAGTAGTTCATACTTCAAATGCCGCGTACACATGCTCTTCGAGTTTTGGATGTTTCTTTTCCAATGCTCGAAAAGCTTCGAAACAAATAGCAGCATAAACAACGTTTCTTTCGACGTACTCTGAATTTCAGCCCCAGACAGAAAATATCATCGGCCACCCTACCATCAACCTAGAAAAATATACTTACAAGGGTTCAACGGTGCTGAACCAAATATTGAGCGAAAACATTAGCTGCGGGTTACCGGGCGTTCTTCTTATCTTTTTCTTCTTCCTCAGCTCACATATAAAGCCCCGCTTTAACAAATCCATATGAACGGGCCTTAGTAGCCTATAGGGGGAACGTGAATGCCGGGGTCCTAGCAGGCTGATTCTGATATAACACTCCCATGTGAAACGAGAGGCCCAAGTTGGGAGCTCCTGCCAACAGCTTGAGTTGGTAGCCCAGCTTTCACCCTAGTGTCACGTGGGGTGTGACGTCACCGCTTCACGTGGGTAAGACGTGACTACCGGCCGCGCTACGCTGAAGGCTCGATACCTAGAGTAGTATTGCTTTCGCAATAAAAGAACTGCGCAGTATGCGCTTCTCACACATCTGCCGTGCTGTGTGCCGTACCTTCTGTGTACTGGTGATTTCACTGCGGGGTTTGTCACCGACATGGTCCTGTAGCACACGCGAACGACGAAATAAAAACAATACTGGTGTTGTTTTATCTTAGAAACAATTGTCGATGATTACGCTACTTCCGAATTAAAAATGCAAGACAGCTCATCAGCTGTTCCAGCTTTTCGATAGATTGAGGTATGTGTTTCGGCGCAGGCAGTGCAGATGCCGAGATGCGTCAACACCGAGACGGCACTATGATTGCCACGCACAGGGGTGGCATTGGAGGTGGAGTGCAGAGAGCAATCAAGTTATCGGGAGGTCATGGGAGGCAGCGCGTAGGCCCATAGGAAAGTTGCAATGTGAAGAGATAGCAAACGACTGACTGGTGCCACTGAGTCCGCTAGCGAGTCACGTTGACGTGGCTCTACGTATCGGCTTGGAATGCACGCACCGTGACCCACTGATGCCGAGCCGGCGCTTCGCCAGTTTGACAACACCATCGCAGCCACGCAGAAAGTGGGAGGGGGGAGGGCGCAACACTTACGCGCCTAATACATTGATGGCCTGCTGGGAGAACAGGGGCTGTTCTTCTTCACCCTCAGCACCAAGCCAGTCCACCCAGGTCCAGATAGTATGGGAGGAGGTGGGAAAGAATCCCTATTGCAATGCAACTAGACATGAGAATAATCAGTGTGAAAGGTTGGCATAAGAGGAAGGGCAGCTGGGGCATGATGGATCGCGATGGAATTTGTAGAGATATAGCCATGCAGGGGTTATGAACGTTCTCAGCTATGTTAGCCGAAGGATATAAGCCTCCCGAACGGAAAGATTAGGATGAGGGTCGGGGTAGAGCTTCAATGAAGTATTTTACTTCTACTACTCTTTCTGCAAAGAGGATAAGGAGAGGAGCAAAGCATTCTCAAAGCTGCATTGGGCGGAATAGGAAGCGGAGGGAGAGCGTAAAGTTGAAATCTGAGCTCCGTACGCAAGCCTGGCGTTCACATAGCCAAAATCTGCCTCCGCCAAATGTATTCCTGCGCGCCAGAGTCGGCGCTTGTGTCTTGTCTTACCTCGTGGTAACAACTAAATGAAGCGACTGGGCTGTCGTTATTCCAACGATTACTTATCGCAGAAATGAGCGTTAGGTTTCCAAAATGACGTCGACAGCTGTGCCTCTTTTCGTTAGGGAGCGGAAGGTCATGTATGTTTTTTTAATATAGCGGAATGCGTTTAGGAACAGGAAAAAACATATCACATGAGTGAAACGTTAGTATGAAAAATTCCGTGTGTTTTTTTCAGAGCAAACTCTACACCCTAACAGAACGCTTTTCTAACTTATTTTCTAAATATCTGTAGTTCAATAAATGTTTATTCTTTATCGTTGGCGTCCGCCAGCAGAAGTTTCGTGATTTTATATTGCACTGCTTGGTTCAAGTTACGTCCAGCTTTTTATGCTGGACTTCATATGACTCTGTTCATAGAATAATTCAGTGACTTATAGGTAGACGGACGAAATCAGGAACAGGTATTTTTTTCGCATGACTAGAGTCTTAAAGTATTATTTTGTGCGGCATAATATAATTTTGAATCTAGGCATTCTGTTGTTCTGACTGGTGGCATCTTCGTCTTCACAGGTGGCTCTCGTCCCAACAAGCGTCAAAAGAAATTTCACAACGCAAGCAAGCAAGATGCGGACAGCTCAGATGTGTGGACGTGTATTGCTGGCCCCAACCCCTTGAAGCTAACGCTGAGGAAGATTAGGTTGGATAACTCGAAGAACGCGGAGGACCATGCGACCAAAGAAAATGAAGAGCCTCTAGGTTGGGACTGGCTGTCGGAACAAATTTCTGAGTTGCCCCTTGGCGCCCCGTTTCCGGAGCTTGCCCTTGAAAAGTGACACCGAGCTTATGCAAATCTGGACTAGACGAATGCATATTTGCATGATAATTGGCACTTGACAATCGACTACGAGCTTATTTGATTTTTTATTGCGAAAGCAATACTGCTTGCACTTTCTGCCATTGACGGTCGTGGCGCCTCCTCACACAGCTGCGCGCCACGTGACCGTGTGACGTCACGACAGACCGAGAGACGGGGCCCCGGCTCGCGCCATCGTTGGCGGAGGTGAGGCTTCACAAGAGCCGGAGCGGTGACGTCACGCTGTTGCCACGTGACCACATGACATCACGACAGACCGAGAGACGGGGACCCAGCTAGCGCCATCGATGGCGGAGGTGAGGCTTCACAGGCTGGCTGCGTCGCTGCTGAGAGAAAGCACTCGCTAGAGCGGGATAAAACGGGGCGTCGCAGCTGCGCTCCTCTCAGTGCGCTATGTCGGATGATGTGTACAAGGCGATGCTGGAATGATCTGCTGCGGCCAAGCGACGGCGCCGTGTCGAAGAAACAGACGAAGAGCGGAAAGAACGGCGACCTAAACACCGTGCGTATGAATCAGCCTTGCGAGCAAGCCGGTCAGGATCGCTTGATACGCAACGGCCATGTGAAACTTCGGAGACAGGTTTCATGGACGCTCTTAATGCCGAAGATGTTGGTGAAGAATCTATGAATAGTATGGAGCCACACAATGTCATGAGAAGAAAACGCCGTGCTGAAGTAACGCCGGAAGAGTGAGAAGAGCAAGCCGAGACAAGTTTCATGAATGCTCTTAATGCCGAAGATGTTGGTGAAGAATCTATGAATTGTATGGAGCCACACAATGTCATGAGAAGTAAACGCCGTGCTGAAGTAACGCCAGAAGAGTGAGAAGAGCAAGCCGAGACAAGTTTCATGAATGCTCTTAATGCCGAAGATGTTGGTGAAGAATCTATGAATTGTATGGAGCCACACAATGTCATGAGAAGTAAACGCCGTGCTGAAGTAACGCCAGAAGAGAGAGAAGAGCAAGCCGAGACAAGTTTCATGGATGCTCTTAATGCCGAAGATGTTGGTGAAGAATCTATGAATTGTATGGAGCCACACAATGTCATGAGAAGTAAACGCCGTGCTGAAGTAACGCCGGAAGAGTGAGAAGAGCAAGCCGAGACAAGTTTCATGGATGCTCTTAATGCCGAAGATGTTGGTGAAGAATCTATGAATTGTATGGAGCCACACAATGTCATGATATGTAAACGCCGTGCTGAAGTAACGCCGGAAGAGAGAGAAGAGCAAGCCGAGACAAGTTTCATGGATGCTCTTAATGCCGAAGATGTTGGTGAAGAATCTATGAATAGTATGGAGCCACACTATGTCATGAGAAGAAAACGCCGTGCTGAAGTAACGCTGGAAGAGAGAGAAGAGCAAGCTGAGACAAGTTTCATGGATGCTCTTAATGCCGAAGGTGTTGGTGAAGAATCTATGAATAGTATGGAGCCACACAATGTCATGAGAAGAAAACGCCGTGCTGAAGTAACGCCGGAAGAGTGAGAAGAGCAAGCCGAGACAAGTTTCATGGATGCTCTTAATGCCGAAGATGTTGGTGAAGAATGTATGAATTGTATGGAGCCACACAATGTCATGAGAAGTAAACGCCGTGCGGAAGTAACGCCGGAAGAGAGAGAAGAGCAAGCCGAGACAAGTTTCATGGATGCTCTTAATGCCGAAGATGTTGGCGAAGAATCTATGAATAGTATGGAGCCACACAATGTCATGAGAAGAAAACGCCGTGCTGAAGTAACGCCGGAAGAGAGAGAAGAGCAAGCCGAGACAAGTTTCATGGATGCTCTTAATGCCGAAGATGTTGGTGAAGAATCTATGAATAGTATTGAGCGACAGAATGTCAAGAAAAGAAAACTACGTGCTGAAGATGCGCTGTAAAAAAGAGAAGAGCGGCTTGCTAAAAGAAGAAAGCAGTATGCAGCCAATAAGGGAGAAAGCAATAAGGATCCTACAGGAGAACATCAATTCATCCATGCACTTGACGAGAAGTACAGTCACCTGTCTCCCTTGCAGCCATAGAGTACCACCCAATGGAGTAGCAGTCTAGATTTAGTAATGTTGTCACGAAATCGGCGCACATTTTTATCAAGCCGGCATGGTGCGAGGCCCGCGCGGCGTCGCATGGAAAGCTCGAGAAAAGCCTCCTTCCCCGCGCAAGAGAGCGCGGAACTTAGTGCGCGTCGCCGCCCCCCCCCTTTCCCATCACCCGGCGATCACGCGGACTCATCAAGCTGGAATATTCCAGAAAAATCGAGAACCTTCTATGGGACCTAGCCAGTGAGACGCGCGGCTCGACGGGAGGAAGAGAGAGCGCTCTAACAAGCGAAGCTAAGTGTGTGTGCGCGCTAGCTTTGGCGCGTGTTAACAGACAGACGCGACTTGCCCTATTTAAAAAGACCGCGCCGCTTGTGCAGTCAGTCAGTGGTTGCGGCATGTTCGCTAGTGCTTCGGCTGGACTCCCGGGGATCACCCGCTGCTGGCAAGCCCACGGAACTGCAAGAGAGCGGCGCTCGTCTTGTATGGCGGCCACATCGTGACTCTTGAGGCGTCGGACTGCAACAGTGCCCGGTGAACAATTTGGTGTTTGTTTATGTGTCTCTCGAGTTTAATCTGTGTTGTAAAGCCTCTGTGTTAATGAATATATCTGTAATTGCATGCTTAGCGTTTGTATTTTGTGAACCTCTCTTCTGTGCAATTTTAGTGTTGGCGTATTCCTTTGTATCGTCTCTTGCTGTGCATAAATTGTGTTTTGTTTGTTACTTCTGATTCCGAACCTTACTCTGGCTTGAACCGGCGACAGCTGGGCACCAAACGGCCACCTCCTTCTGTCACTACAAGGTAGTTGAATTCCGGCTTAGCTTGCCACGCAGGTCGAGGGTATCTCCTTTGCGACCGGAACAGCTACCCCCACCCACTGACTCTAAGGGTGTCTGGGAGTGTGCGCACCGTTAAGGGCGCATCGTTAATAATCCCTCTAAATATTAACGGGTGACAAATGTATAGGCGTTCCGACAACTATGTCATCACCGATGCACAGACAAAAAGCCAATTCTTCACGGATCACAAAAGCATATTCGTCGGATTAAATAAAGCAAAATTATAATAGAGCAATGTTGTGTCCAGAGTGAATCCATGCATAAGCCATACGAGGCAACCATGTCCAAACTACCAGCTGAACCGAGGCGTTTCTTTCGCAATCTTCCAGGCTTAACCAAGCTAAGCCACATCCATTTTTTTTTTTTGTAGCGAGAGCTACATTGGCCACAGTCTCACCGTTTCGCGTACCCCCAACAGGTGCAGTTCTGCGCATGCCCGAAACATCCTTGCCAAGCGGAGAGGCCAAGATACAAAGCGCATTAATAATAATATTACCTTGGTATAATATTAATAATCAATTGTGTTCACAGGAAAGGGAAGGCGCAGTGTCGGTCACACTTGCTCCGTAGACATGTGACTCAGGCTGAAGAGAAGAGAGGAAGGTTGAAGAGGAAGAGGAGTCGTAGTAGAGGGCGACCGAGTAATTTCGGCCGCCTGGAGTTCTTGAACGTGCTTTGACATCGCACAGCACACGAACGTCTCTCCTTTTCGCCTCAATCTAAACGCAGCCGGTGGCAGATGGTAAAAAGCGGCGCGTAGCAGCAGCAAATAGAGAATGAGCGTAAGGAGGGGAAGAGAGAACCAGAGGCGCCCGAAGAAAATGAGGAATTACTTGCCAAACTTTGATGCCCGACTCCCGAGCGTAGTATACGCAGCGTAACTGCCGAGATGGGGACTATGGAAGAGTTCAATCAACGGGAGCCAACAGAAGAGGATCTGAACGCATGTCGTGTTATTGATCCCTGCATTATAGTTTCCGAAAGTTGATTGCGTCCCGGACATTTGAAGCAGACATTGTGTACAATCCGTTTTGACACATAAATAGTGTGTGCAAGAGGCTGTGGCGTCGATTGGACTTGACTTCAGTGAGTAATTCATTGTACGAGACTGTGTTTTGAGACTAGCAAACTGTGATACTGTATACACAAAAGTGAGACTACTACATGCTACTTCATAAATTATCGGGCAGTCTTTGCGTATCTGTCAAGCAAAATGAATAAAAGATGTGTATTTCCAATGTCTTTTATTAGTAAACATGCATGACCACAACAAGCTCAGCCAGGGAAACGTACATCTCGCTACTTATATTGTGATCTAATTCACAGCCATTTTTGAGCGACCTGGTGCCTCACTAAGGGGGTTCATCTTGGCCTTGGGAGCGAGAAAGGGTGGGGGGCGAAATTATTTATTGTGGAAAGGCACCAACCAACCATTGATGCCGCTAAGAAACTGACTGGCAAGTGTGCACACGTAGAGTGAAATATTTTATTGTGAGGAGTGCTTGAAAATACATTCCTTAGTTTATGCCAAAGACTGCCCGTCAATTTAAAATTGGACAGGGCCTGTGTATATGCGTGTGCCTTGGAAAAATCTGTATTAATTCGATCCCATTGGAAATGCCTGCGCGGTAGCATGTTAGACGACACCTGCCGGAGTCCTTATCGCCTCTTTTTGTGTATGCGCAGTTCACACTTCTTTCCCAAGCGAGGCCCGCTTCAATATCTGTACGGTAGTCGTTTGTTTTCTTCATTTACCTTCTGTGCCTTTCACTCTCCTCGACGCAGTCGTACATTCGCCTCACCCTTTCAAAATGCCGAAAGGCACCGAATGCCTGTTGCTCAGTGGAATTTCAAGTCTGATCACTATACACGCTTGCTGGAAAGAAAAAAATGAGGATAAAGAGGCCAGGGGCCTAAAAGGGGTATTGTCAGTGAATGTATCCAAGGCAACTCACGTAGTGCATTATGCGGGGCTTGCCTTTTTCGGCAGAAAAAGGCAAATATAATGTTAAAATGAGGAACGCAACTCATAGCGTTGAAGAAAAGAGCCTGGAGAGGCCCACCGTCTCTCAGCTCCAAAAAGCTCTTTCAAACTTAATATTTTCTGTTGGTATGACATCAATGCATGTCTAACATTAAGCGCAAGCCAACTAATTTTTGGTCCTTCTGTTCTCATGATCTATTACTGGGAAATCACTAGCTGTCTCAAGCCGCTTGCTCAGTGAATTTCCTCGCAACATAGGTGCTCTAGTGTGTCTGGTTTTTCGGAAATATGAGCTTTTTTGTGATGTTGTGCTGAATTATCAGTTCACGGGCATGATCGCTGCGTCCAAGTGTTAAAAAAAAACAATTGCCACTTCACTCGCACTGTGTGGTTGGGGGCAGAGCGAACTTGACTTCAAAGCAAACCATGGCGACAAAGGAGGATGGAAGCCATGAACATCCATGAGCAACCGAATCGGCGGGTGTGCTCTGCGCATTTCGGTTGAGCACGACCTCAGTGCTCTTTCAAAGGTTCACCAAAAATTCGGCGCTTCCTGGCTACTAGAAACCGTGGCTACGATGCAACGCAGTGCTGACGGAGGCAGGCGCTTGCGCAAAACATATATTGAAAAAAGTCATCATCATAATCACCCAAATATACCCACTGCAGTGCGAAGGCCTCTCCCATATTTCTCCAATTACGCTTGTTTTGTGCTAGCTGCATCCACTGGACCCTGCGAAATTCTTAATCTCATCTGCCCGCCTAACTTTCTGCCGCCCCCTGCTACGCTTTCCTTCCCTTGGAATCCAGTTTGTTACCCTAAGCGACCATTGAAAAAAGTCTCTCCCAAATGCCGGTCTATCGGAACCTTGCAATTTCATATGCGAAAAACTATGAGCAGGTAACCGATCGTCAATTACGACACAAACTTTATTGAGCTTTCGAAGATAGTTAATTCAAATTGTTCGACTTAGCTCGTTTTGCTTTCTGTGTATCTTATTCTCCGTACGATTGAACAGAGCTGTCAATATTAATATTGCTTAATTATTGTCCAAGGAAGAAGTATCAAATATTTGGTATATATTTGCAACAAAAAATGAAATTACTTTTGAAAGTGCTCAGAACTTTACAATATTGCCATAAAGTATCCGTAGCTGGTCATATCCTGGAAAAAGAACTACTTAGGAGTATATCTAATACAAACTGTCAGTGCTTTCTATATTGTTTTAAAAGAATAGTTTTTCTAATTTGACAAACGTAATAGCTCATTAACAGAACTACAAATATTTTTCTCTGCCCTGAAGTGACGAAACAGACTATAGTTTAATATGAGCATGATAAGCCATCTCTGATTACATATAGAAATTGGAGCAACAGTTCAAAAGCCGACCCTTCAGCCCAGCATCCCCTTTACGTTCCTTTTTTCTTCAAAACATCATTGGAAGGGCTAAAATATAGTAAATATTCGCAGTAATTGAGCCAAGTTAGACGGGCAAAAGCGTCTGTGCAAAGGATGAAAGTTATTGACGTTCAGTGCACAGCGCGGGAACATGTTGCAATCTGCACGCCCTGCAATCACCTGCGGCCCTTATTATTTGGTGTAATGAAGGAGGTTTCCACTACATTGCGTTTCATGGCAGTTCACTTTTTTTATGAGAATTTATTCTTTGTTTCAAAAAAATATACAAAAAGAATTGATATCAATGTTGGCCCCACCTTCCTTATATCGTTTACTCTATTCAAATTGTATTGGGCATAAAGCGTTAAAACGGGTACGCAAAATGTCAATCTCGCCTACTACTAAAACGTTTTTTTTTTTAAACTTCATACCGACGGTATGCCTGTTAAAGTGTACTTCACGAAAAACAAACACTTTCGTTTCTTATGTTAATATATCAGCTATGGCATATACCTGAAACCATCGAACACTATTTTATTGCCTGCAAAGATGCACTAATATTTTCGGACGTTCTGCTCAAGAAAGACATTTTGAATTCCCATAGTGTGAGTTGTTTAATGACCACCGAACAAAACCAAGAACCTCATGACATGCTTTTTCCTCTTTGAATGCACAGCCTGTGGAAACCGCGTGTGTTTGATAGGAATGTTGAGCCTCTCGTTTCCCCCAGTACTCATTTCGGCCAGACAATGCACCAGCTTGGACACTTACAAAGATAGTGACTATCAACCTGACTTGGTGCCATTGTTGACGTGTTGTCTTTCCTTGCCACCGTTTTAGTGAAGTTGTGCTAAGTTGTATACTTGTTGTGCGGTCTTGATTTAGATGTTTCAAATAGACTTTTCGCCTTCAGGCTGATTACTTTGTAAATAATGAGTGTAGCTCTTTCCTGCATATAAAGGCATGTAATAAATACCTAGCTGAAAAAAAAGCTGAGATAGCTACGACACGCGATACTCAAATCCTGCGATATTACTCAGAAGTCAAATTTGATGCTGGCGACTGAATTGATTTCACTTCCCTTCTGAACTCCGCATATGTAATTCGCAACATTATTCAATGCGTATAAAATGTTATTTTGCACCAAAATATCTAGGGGGCGCAACTGGTTAGACAGATCATATTGCACGAAAGCACTGCTTTAAATATTCTTGCCAGGACAATTGGACTGTTAAGTCCTGTTCACATGCAAGCGATCAAGCGAACTCATCAAAGAGCGGCAGCGACAGAGGAAAAAGTTTCCAACTTGTTGGAACTGCGTAGCTTTCGCCGCCGCGACCGTTCAGAACAGGTTTTTGCGTCGGCGCAGTAGAAATCGCGAGTGCTTTCGTTTGCATGTTGAGCAGTTTTTACGTCACGGTCTGGCGTGCCAATGGGAAGTCAGCACAACGATCGTTGACGTTTTCGCTCAGCTGTGGTTTTCGCAAGAGTGTTTGACCATAATAGGCAGCCTACATTGGGCAGGCGGTGGTTGAAGTTTTCCTATGGCGTTTAAAAACTGCTGCTGTCGGTCGCTTGGGCCGCTAGAGACGCGGAACTTCATGCTGTATATTGTGTGTCCACGCGAATGCTTGATGGCATATCTCGATTAGCTCTAGACCGCAGCAGACTCTCCCCTCTCACAACTTCTTTCTTTTACATTTACTGCCTTGCTGTAATACTGCAGTACCGTCCGTCCGTCCGTCCGTCCGTCCGTCCATCCATCCATCCATCCATCCATCCATCCATCCATCCATCCATCCATCCATCCATCCATCCATCCATCCATCCATCCATCCATCCATCCATCCATCCATCCATCCATCCATCCATGTATTTGCGGACGGCTGTATAAATGCGCGGAAAGCGATGTATTGAGTAGTCCGGTTGTAGGCTTTTTGTTCACGGCGGTCTCATTGGCGCTGTGTCAAAATATCGGTATTATATTGTTGTCGTAAAGTGTAGCGTTCTGTGAACAATTTTGTCACCTGGTTGTATGCTGAGTTGCAGCTACGGTTCTAGTAACAACGACGGAAAGCTGGCATTCTCGTTTCCCGTTCAATGCCGACAGAAGTGGATGTGCAATGCTCCGAAAACAAGTGTTCGAACTCTGATTTAACTCCCCAAACTTGCGTGTACGTGAGAAACGTTTTGGCACTATTGACATCATTCGGTACTGTAATTTCGCAGCGTATTGAAACAAAAAATGCCTGCCTTTCAAAAGCTGGCACAACTGAAGCCTGCAGCTATTGCAAAGGTATTCCAATGGCTCGCAGAGTGAATGATAACAAAGCCACGTCATAGGCCATCTCCTAAGTGGTGCCATATTTCATTCTTTCTGAAATGTCGCTATATATTTTTTTCACTCTGGTAAAACTAAAGGCTTTGGAAACGTGTGCGCATATTAAACGTTTACCCATCAGAGGCAAAACATTGATAGCTTGTGTTTATTTGTTTATTTATTTATTTATATAGGTTCAGCGCCCAAAGGAATAGCAGATGAAATTGGTCGGAAATGTATGGCATAACACAGACGATTCCGCCGCCACCGTGAGTAGAAGGCATTCAGTTCTTAAGCGACCGAAATGCTTTTTGTTCCTATCAGCGTCCTCGTACGCGCTTTCGTTGTGGGTGCTGGGAATCCCAAATAAAGTGGCTCCTTTTAAAACAATGCGCAGTTTACCTCCTTTCTGATCAGCCTTTACCACTACGTGAAAGTACGTTGATGCACTGATAATTCTGTACGCGGTGCTCGATCTTTTATTTTGGGAATATACACAGCCAATGACAACAACGGCTAAGGAGAAAAAGTAATTAACAATCCACCGTGAGGACCGCAGTACGATGCTGAGCCGTGTGCATAAGCACGTCCAAATTCTGAGCTGCATTATTCGGTGGAGATCTGAGAAATCGGCGATACCATGTCCTATAGCATTTTCTCTTTTCATATAGTCAGACCCTGCTGCCAAAGTGGTAAAGCTATGTCCACTAAAATGCAAAATATTAACCCTAAAAAATTAAGTGAAATATATATCTGCAGTTCAAGTATCGCTAACAAGATCGAATGTACTGTGTTTCCTAAATGTCAGCGCCATGATTATGCGTGGAGCAATCAAGCAGTAGGATATTTTTGGCTTTCGTAGCCTACAGTCTCAGACGCTTAGTTATGAACCATCCAGTAAAATCCCAATTCAGCCAGTGGTCAGCGTGCTGCAATATAAAACCTGGTACTGTTAAAGCTCTACCGAGGTAGTCGACCACATGGGCAACCAGAGTGAGCAAATCAAGATCAGTACGAATCCTGTGAGTGTGAACTGCTAACACGGCCTTTGCCTTAGCATTCACTGCATTGAGTTGCCTTGTATGTGCTGGTTGGTCAGCACACCACGCCATTCAGCAATTTCTCAGTCTCCCATTATTAAAGGGAAATATCTCTTCCTAGCAGCCCGATGAGCAAATGATAAGGGGAAGCTGTGAATATTCTGGCAGCGCCTGCTTCATGTAAGCGTCGAGTTGACTAGGATTACTTATTATCAGCGAATACATGAGCTCGGCTTAAATTTCTAGGAAAGTAATAAAATAGAATATAACAGCAGAGCTGAATTCAGAAATTCAGGGAGTAACCCCGCCATATGCCTCTGGGATGAACGACTGCTTGCGGCCCCTCGATTGGCGCCAGCGCCCCTCGCGGCTTCTTTTATCTAAGAACCAAGCTTCGGCAAGAATTTAATAACCATTAGGAGTACTGAAGGTCTCTGATATTAGTACTGTAGTGAGGAGCGATGAATTAGTATTACCAAGCCCGCCAAACTAGGCAGTCTATCATCATGAGGATTTCTCTTGTTTCCCGAGTATTCCCATATTCACGGTTTTATGACTCGGTCAAAGAAGAAACCAAAGACTTAAGAGGAAATTTAGGTTCCGTCGATAAACGTACGACTCGATAGGGCTTCACACACACTGATTATAGCTTTGTTTTTTCATACACTTATGCCAAGCATTAGGAAACATTGGCTTTCCATTCTGAGCTCTCTGACGCTTTTGAAAGCATTTTTCCTTTTTTAAATTCTTTTGGTTAGAAATTGATCAAGGTTACATTTAAAGTTTCTTCATTAGCTTAATAAAGCAGTGGCTTTCCATTGTGAGCCGTTCAACACCACCGAAAGCATTTTTCATATAACCAGTGATTTCAATGACTAAGTTGATCAATTTACGCTGCATTTTCTTAGCCTTTATTGTATTTTGTGGGTTTTTATTATGTGAAATTTGACAACCTTTTACCCTCCTTTTTAAACTTTTCATATCTCTATTCACCAATAAACAATTACTCACAAAGGCTTCAAACACTCCTCTTCGCCTTTCAAACACAAGTCACTCATCAATGACTAGAATCACAAATCACCATAATATGTTTTTTTACCTAGCACCAGATCATTTCCTACACACTGTACCGACGCCGCTGACGGCTTTTCAGCTGAAGGATCTATATTAATATTATCTTGATGTAGAATTCAGATCTAAAAACTTCAGAGAATCATTCAAAGGCAAAAACAATTACCATTGGTTTGAACAAATGCCACCCCGAGTACAATTGCGGAAGCAACATCTGGGGCGAACCCGGCGGCGACGACACCTCTGAGTCAGCGCGTCGCGGAGGAGTCGGCGGTTATCCCAGCGCGCTAGCTGAGCATCGTGTGACGTCACTCCCTCCTGGCGCATGCGCGGCGGCGCCTCTGTGTCACCCGAGCAGCGGAGGAGTCGGCGGCGGCTCCAACGCGATGTTCCAGCTGTGCTCCGTGTGATGTGACTCACTCCCCGCGCATGCGCAGATTGGCACATCCGGGGATTCGGGAAATGGTTCAGCCACTTGCGTAGTGTTGCTTAAGCAACAAAAAGAACAAAGTATAGTAAAGTCCACAAAACTAAAACATAATTTTTTTTACGCTGTTCTAAAAGGACCCGTCATTTTCGGCGATGCTCATGCTCTCCTTATCTATTTCTCTATTGCGGACAATATTAGGTTGGCGCACTACCTGCCAACTTTGGAGCTAAAAACATTATCCGCGTAGCTAATGAGTTTCATATCGCAGTTAAGTGCGCAAATAAAAGTTTTTCATTCATAGCAAAATCTCTAATGACTTATCAGCGGCAGCTCTTAATCACAGTAAAAATTATATCTATGCATAATCTGTTGATCCCGACTTACCCTGAATTCACGCAACGCGGAGAACAGAAATAAATCAGAACAATCCACACATTGTTAGCGAACGCTTTTCTTAGACGCAGGGATATCGATTTTTCGGACTGTATCAGCGGACGCTTCCGATATCAGATTTCACATCTCGTTAGCGACCTGAGGATTTCGTCTTAATTAAGAACCACGCCTTGCGATTTGAGGAGCCCGTGGGAGTGACGCTATGTTTAAGAGCACTTCAAGGACATACGCGGTACTAAAACACCTTACCTTTCCTATCATTCTCTTCGAACTTTCTCCTTTAAACTCCCCATTCTCCTTCCCCAGTGCAGGGTAGCAAACCGGAAGCTTTCCTTGTTAACCCCTCTGCCTTCTCTATATTTCTCTCTCTCTCTCCTTTTGTTTTTTGCACAATAAATTGAAGAACACTCGACTTTAAAGTCTAATGTGCGTGCTCGAATAATCAGTGGAGCAGCGCCCGAGCGGCCCAAGTGAAAAGGAAACGTAATATCCGTTAACGAACTTCGCCGTCGTGTGTCGCTGACATCGGTGCCAAAAAACTAATTATAAAACCGGAATATTATATTACGTGCTACGATTTCGCCGTTATGATTAGGCGTTGGGGCATCGGGGAGATGTAAAGAACCTAGAAGTCAGCTGGAATTTAGAGGCCTGGCGAACGTCACGGCGCCCCTTTAAGGCAAATTTGCTGCTTGGAACTGTAAAATATTTCAAAACATGTCCAATTAGTAAGCTTTTTTTGTAGAAGTACTTCCATAGAGAAAGAGATTGGTAAAGAGCGGTCACTCGGCGAAAACTGGCCCCAGGAAATGAAGCGGCGCGACGTTTTGCGCTGCTGCCGATTGATGGGTGGCGGCACCAACGTGCGCATGCGCGGACGCGCGCGCGACGGCACTCGCTGCAGCGGTAGCCCGCCGGAGCAGACGACAAGAAGTTGTCGAAAGGAGCGGTTGTGTGCTCGTGCCTCGCCGCGCTTGTGCGGCACAGACCTCTCGTGGGCTGCTGCGCGGAACGATAGCGGTTTGGAACGACGGCAAGGTGATAAACGTTTTTTGATTAACTACGCTGCATTTCAAGCAGTTTACGCTAACCATGCCGGCCGGGGCCAATACGTTTCGCAGCTCGTGAACAGGCGCGCCGGCTCTTCAGGCGCAGTTCGTTACGCCGTAACTTTGGCGGTTCCTAACCACGGCAAGGTGTAATATGTTGTGTTCCGAGGAAACAGCTACATTTCGAACAGTTTAGCTCGTCACGCTTGACAAAGTGGCATGTGAAGGCACCTAGGCAAGCCGTTGCGCCAAAATGGCGTGTTCGCCGGCCGGTGCGGCCATGCTGACGCAGTTTGCCAAATGGCTAGTTTTGCTAAGTGTCGCGTTTAGCAGAGCAACGGTAAAGTGAGAAACGTTTCATTCTTGACTTTCTTATCAAACTGTGCAGTATTTCAGGCAGTTTAAAATCAGTACGGCGGCGACTGCGCTTCACCAATTCGCGCGTTAAGGGCAAGCTAACAGGCATGACAAGGCGTGCTGACCGCCGCGGTGACGTGGCATGGCGATTTTGCGAACGGCTAGTTTAGCGTGGTGTCGCGTTTAACAGGGCAACCGCAAGGTGTGAAATGTTTCATTCTTGTCAAACTGCGAGGCATTCTGGGCAGTTTAGCTCAGCACGGCGGTCTGCGCTTCCTAAAGTCGCGTATGAAGGGCAAGCCAACGTGGCGTGTCCGCCGGCCGCGGTTTTGGAACGGCTAGTTTTGCGTGGTGTCGCGTTGCATTAAACGGGACAACGTTAAAGGGAGAAATGTTTTATTATGCAGCAAGGTTTATTGCTCAGCTGTTCAGTGCTCATGAGGAATATTGTTAGTTTAGTGGCTGTTATTTCACTCACTGTAGAAATGCATTTTCAGATAGGTTCGGTTAGCCTGCATTTCCTGACCTCTACGTTGCAAGAGTAGCTTTTGTATCAATTTTACGAATCGCAGCTTTTCTGTTCTGGACCATAACTGCTGCTCACCAAGTCTCCAGTACGCACCCACACGCCCAGATGTGTGCGCGGCGCAGTGGCCTTACAGTTCATTGCAACCTTCTGCATCATATTTATTCCTTTTCGAACAGCACTGAATGGACCCACGGACTGCAGCCGAAGCACGGCAGATGCGACGAGTGAACGGTGTGGCCTTCCCCCAAACGTCAGTACTTCTCTCTGCCCTGAAGAATACCAGTTATCCTTGCTGAGGTAGCCGCGACTGGGACTGTGTAGTTTGTGTATAATGCCTGTTTTGTTACATATCATTTGCCATAATTCGGAAATCAACGTTATGATATTTTTGTCTCTACCTAAGTGCTGTTTCTCGCCTTGTGTATTTTTATTTTTCTGTATTTTGCACACCGCCTAATATGTGCCAAGTTTTGTCAATGCATCCGTCTACATCTGTTGCATCTCATGTGTTTTATATGCAGCAAAATAAATGTTCATTTCAGAATGCACTTGGCGTCTTTTCTGCAATACTGTTTTGCAAAGGCTGTGGCGCAGCTGCGTTGGTCGCCAGTTTAGAGAACTGGGAATGTATTTTTCATATTGTTATGCATGCTGAACATAAATAGAAACACTAGCAGACCGTGTAAAACCAAAATATTGCGCCAAAAGGGCAGGGAAGGGCGCAGCGCATGCTAGCATTTAAATCACGCGCCTTTCAGCAAGACCGGAAGTAGTTGCCGCTTGGTGCACTACAGTCGAATGGGCCGCTGGGCCCTATGGGAGTGTCCGCTTTTTAGTAATCTCTTTCTCTATGGTACTGCGTTTTTGTAACGAGAGCTACACTGGCCACAGCTTCGCCGTTTCGCGTAACTGCAACAGGTGTAGTTCTGCGCATTGGCCAGCAGCCGAGTGATGTCGCAGCGCGAAACTGGCGCGCGCCTCGCCGCTGCCACGACCGCATCGCTTTGTCAGCTTTGCGCATGCGCGAGGAGACGTGTGACATCTGTAGGCGCGCCACCACCTTGCCATCAAGAACGCCAGAGTGTTTCTACGTGAAAGAAGCAATCGCCGCCACACAGCTGTCTACCATAGCAGTATCGAAAGGTGAGATTGTTCCGTCCAGCTGATTGAAAGTGATGTAGTCGCTGAAGCGGTATGCGTGTCTCCAAACTCCGTCAAGGCAACCCTTGACGTGGTTGTCACCTTTGTTCTTAGTTGTGCGGTAGAACTGTGTGACATGGCATAGGATATTAAGCGGTCTCCGGACTCTGTTATCGTTCCCCTGAAAGCCGAGTTCAACCTAGACCTGACCAGCTTCCTTCGCACGAAGACCATGCATTGGGGATCAACGATCGACCGGCTCTACAAGAGAAAAACCTTCCAATCAAGAGCCATCGAGACGGCTGCCTGCTACTTTACCGATCATCGGGCCGTCTTTGTGGCAACTGAGAAACAAGATGAGCAAGAACAAGAGCTGTAAATAATAAATGCTTCACTCTTTGCTGCATAAAAGAATGTCTCGTCTTTAATGTAGCCATAATTAGTCGTTAGAGGGGTAATCTCAGGAATTCTCCTGCTAATATTTGTAAACTAGCTTACCTTACTTTTGTTCGTCCACAACTTGAATTTGCTTCATCCATTTGGTCTCCCTATCATAACAACATGATCACCGCAATAGAATCCATCCAAAATAGGGCAGTACGATTCATATCTGAAAACTATAACTACCGTTCAAGTTTCACTGTGATTAAATGTAACCTTTCGTTAGAATCCTGAGGTACACTCCGCGACATCGCTCTCATAACACTATTTCACAAGTATGTATACCCCAGTCGATCCTGTCCGCTTCACCTCGATGTTCCATCCCGCACGTCCAAACGATTGCACAATCACCTTAGTTTTACAAGAATATATGGTGACACATTAGCCTCTAACTCATCAGCACTTCCACGAGCCATCAGATTATGGAATAACCTGCCAGACATTATCGCTTCTCTTCCTAATCTAGAAGCGTTTCATCGCCAACTCATCACATTATATCACTGAGCCTTCATTTTGCCTTATTTGTCTTATATACATTTTTATTAAATTTGTTGCAGCTGTTAAATGTCTTGATGGGTTTTATTTACTTGTGTTTGCCTATGTACTCTTTCCGGTTTTTTTTTTTTTTTTGTAAGCGCCATTCGGGGCCCTGTGTGCCACTTTCTTTTTATTGTGCTTAATATGTGTGTGTACCATAGTGCTTTAATCTGTGTCGCGTATTTCTTTTTCTTAATGATATAATAATTTCCGCGTCGTACTATTTTGCTTGTTCATATATTAATTACCTTTGTATTTTTTTTCCCGTTTCCTTACATTTTATGTATATATTGCACTGTATAGATTTCATGTCCCCCTTACACAATGCCTAATGGGCCTGTAAGGTATTTTCAAATAAATACATAAATAATGTAGCCGTAATTAGTCGTTAGAGGGAGGAGACACCAAAGGTAAACGACAAGGTGTAACCAAGCTAAACGTGTACGTACCTCTCGCCACGTATACCCTGGCATAGCTGAGCTACGCCACTGCCAATGTTTGTTTCACTTGTTTGATGAAGTATTGCTATGCGAGGCGATCATTGTTCAGTCATAAAGGCTACTTTATTAAATCACATACTACACCTTTTTAACGTAGATAAGTAAAATGGCAATGGAAAACGTTAGCTTGTTTTAAAGCCTGTCTTTGAATCTTGGTGCTATGAAATGACGAGACCGAACAAGAAGAATTTGTATTCCTTGTATAATTGAAACTAGCGACAAGTATGCCATCATGCCATTCATTTCGCTTTTGCTGTAGAAATTACTATACTTGCGAGCCGTCCATGCACGGTGTTCAAACCAATTTTAGCCAAGGGTTGATTGAGCTTCCTTTATTGAATAGGAAGGCTCGTGACCATAGATGGGGGTAAAGGGTAGTAGCCAGAATCTTCATTCTTTGCACAGGTCCTCCTTTAAAATATATTGCTCTAACCAATCCACTTAGGCCGCCATACTTCAGAAATATCGTTTGTGTGTTAGCATCAGTTTGTAGAAGGGAACGGTAATTCAGGCGGTAGGGTGGCCAAAACATAAAACTTTTGAGGTAGTCCAGGGAAAACTGTTTATTAGATATGTCAACTGACTTCTGCGCCACATGATATTTTTTGTTTGCAAATGATTATTTAGTAATTATGATAATTGTTCTCCATTACTAAATATTGACTTTAGAAAATACATCTGATCTTTAGAGTTAGAGAGCGCCTCCAGAAAACCCCTTCCGTTCATTTGCGATATTGAAAACCTGACATGGAAACTTCTTACCGAGCTCCAAAGGAAGCTCACAAAATACAAAAGTAAATCACGTGACTGGCGCACTGGCGCATTCGTGCAAAACGATTCCGCAGCTCTCAACCATATTTTGACTGAAAGAAATCAGCGTTGGCTTGTCTTTAGTGGCAGGCCGATATGTCGGCGAAGTTTCTTCGCCCGCGTCAGCCAGCTGGCGCATGTGACGGAGCAAGTTGGAGCGAGCTCGCCGCTCGCGGTGCAACCTTCGCCAATACAGAAGCCTACGGCAAAATCGGGCCGTTGTGTCAGGGCCGCTGCTAATTTCGTTAACTAAAAGCAAGATTGGGAGCACCACAATCGTAACGCGCGAGAGCGCGTCACGTGATATTGTTTGCACTTCACTGGCTTTCTTTGCAGCTCAGAAAAAAGATTGACGCGAGGCTTTCTTTATCGGATATAAATGGAATGGGGTTTCCGGAGGTTCTCTGACTTCACTAATCATATTTATTGTCTAGAGTCAGTAACCTTAGAAAAGTAACTATAATAAACTGAGTAGTTATTTCTGAAACACAAAATCATCTGAGGTGCTTTCAATAGCTAGAAGCTGTATGCTAATTGTCACCCTAAAAACTTAAATGTTTATTTTTAATCCTTTTGTATCCTAGACGCGCTGTATACGGAATTTTTTAATTGTTGCTTTTTATTTTTGTTTTAAGCTCTTTTGTCCCGCACTCTTATTTTTCCCCTGTATTTTTAATAGCTTATACACGCGCTACTTGCGTTTTCTCTTCATTCAACGCGTTTTTTTTTTTAGTTTTCCACATACCACTGCTGACTGTTATTTTTTATATTTCGTAGGCTGCGCATAGGTTTGAGGGTGATTTTTGTTTTGCACCGTACACATTAAATTTGACTTTTTTTGTCTTCTGGAATGTAGGAGGTCGTTCCAGATAATGCCCGCAAACAATTGCTCCTTACTTTCGCCCATTATTATTTGACATATTGTCATATATGTACTTGTAAACTTGAACACGTTTTAATGGGATTAGTTGTTTGATTTCCAGCTTCTACTGTTCATTCTTTAGACCATCACAATTCTGCATTGTTTTATTTGATGTGATGTTAGCCTTTTGTATTCGCACTTTAGAATTCTGCGCGCTCTCGAATAAGTGTTTCTGAGAGAGTTTAAAAAGAGGCCGTGTTAGTCGGTTCCTCTGTTTTCTAGACCACACCTTTGTTTGAAAATGATCCAAGGTGATTTTCCAGTAATAAAAACAGAAATGCGCTGAGGAAAAGAACTGCGGACAGTACAGCTGTCTCTAGATAAGGTTAAGCCTGAGAAACAGTGAAATAGCCGGTTCTTCTTCTTGGAGAACTGATAATAAGAGTGGTTATTACAAATGATGACGCTGAAAAACATCTGCGCTGTAGGGTAGCACGCCTTCTCCTCGCCCTTTGACGATGATATGTACTGGTCCTACTCTTCGAAAACATTTCCTTTCAAGATCAAGACGTTGGGACGAAATACGAAATCCGGAAAACAGAGTTATGCAATTGAGCCATTTCGGCTCCCTAGTTCCTTTTTACCCAAGGAAAAGCGAAGCGATCCTCGTTACACATCGCTGTTGAAAAGCAGCGGTCATATTGCCCGCTTTCTTTTATTTGCTCATGGACCTATCTTAGCTTAGTTTCTAACACATTTAAAACCAATTTATATGGTGGATTTTTTTTTTTCACGTATTAGATAATGCAACACGAAAACAAGAGATACCCTACGGAAAACTCCTGTATAAAAGTCTTACGGGAAATCGTATACATGTTTACTGTACTGGATCTGGGATACAGAATTGTGGGCTATTTCAGTAAATTGCTGTACTATCCTGGAAAGTCCGGAATGAATCCGCGCGGAGCTCTGATACCGGAATGGCCTGTATGGTGGATGGCCCTCGTTTCCGGAAAGAAACGTGTCGCCAGGGTGGAAAAAGCATGCAACAATATAAAATAACACTACTAAAGTTAAAATAATAAACAAAATAAAAAAACACTTTCACTACCAAGTATGGAATCGAACCTCGGTCCTATTATTCAGTATATGTAGCTATATTTGCTCTTTTGTACTTTGTGCATTTTCCTTGGCGTTAGAATTTGTGGCCGCAATTCACCAATCGCCCGTCAAACACGCTGAATATTTTTCCAGGCTTTCACGGGGGTTCACAAATGTGCCGTATCTTTATAATGCGTCGCTTTATTGAAGGCAAACAAACCTGAAGATATAATTTACTAGTGCTGATGTGTTTTTCATCGTCTACGAACGCTCGTAAGTTTTCCTACATACAGAGATATCCGGTGCACTAATAATTGTAATACTGGACGTTTTAGCTTCACGTGCTACCAGCGGAGCATCGATGTCAATGAATACACTTCCGACTGAGCGATTTCAATATGTGAACATTCTAGAACGCGTCGGCCGGTTTTCGGCTATCTGCGCATCTTTCGATGGTCAGCGATGTTTGTTTATTTTTTCCCGGACAGTTTTTTGTCATCGCCAGCGAAACGATACGTTCGTGCTTCCACTTTCGCGTTGAAGGCGGCAGATCTTCATTCGCAGATATGAAGACGCACCGCGAGATCGTACGAGCTGCAGCGACTGTTGTACGCGCAAAAGCGACGCGATGCGCGTACTATATGCTTGCTAGCGCACACTTCGACGGCTTCGTATTTTCGAGGTATTTGGGAAACGAAGCGCGCTCTTTATATACAGAATAGTTGTATATGTTTGGTATCATGCTTATTTAGTGCGCTGGCGTGTCCGGCATGGTCATTCTGGTTGAGCTCCGTCAATCGGCCCGGCTTCTGTTCAGAAGCGGAATACTCTGCCCGGTATCAGTACCAGAAATGACGCGTTCGTCCGGTTTCTGGTTGATTGATATAGGCTGAACCGAAATGAAACCGTGCGGAGCTCTCATTCCGAAAATTGCTGCATGGTCCGTGGCCCTTGTTAAAGAAAAAAAACTGAACGCCTGGCTAGAAAAAGCATGCAGAGCTATAAATTAACACCACTAAAGTTGAAAAAGGAAATAGAAAAGAAAAAAAATGACGTGATTTGAACTTCGGCCTTTTCTGCCAGCAAGCACGCACTTTAGCCACTACACACGGCAGGATACGGTGGCAGTGGTTATATTTCTGCTTATGTAGTCGACATTGCTCTTTTGTAGTTTGTGTATTTTATAGGGTGTAGAATTTGTGGTCGTAATTGAACGATCGCCCTTTAAACACGCTGAATCGCTTTCCTGGCTATCAAGAAGGGTTATCCGTCTCCCGCATCTTTACAGTGTATCACGTTCTTGCAGACAAACCTCAGTGTCACAATTTACTAGAGCTGATGTGTTTTGTCATCGTCTTCGAACGCATGCAATCGTTGCTCCATATAGATATATGCGGTGCACCAACACTTGTAATATTCATTGTTTTAGCTTCACCTGCTGCCAGCGGAGCAGCGAGGTCAATGAATTTACTTCCGACTTGGTGTTTAGCATTCGTAAACACTTGAGGAAGCGACTACCGAAGTCCGGCTCTTGTGCATATTTCGATGGTCAGCGATGGGTTTCATTTATTCTCGAGCGTATTTTATCCTCGCTAACGAAACGCTACGTTCTTGCTTGCACTTTCGCGTTGAAGGTGGCAGATCTTCAGTCGCAGATATGAAGGTGCACCGTAAGATCGTACAAGTTGCGGCGACTGTTGCACACGCAAAAACAAAACGCGATGCGTGTATGTACTTGCAAGCGCACACATCCACGGCTTAATATATTCGAGGTATTTGCGGAACAACGCGTACTCCACATATACAGAAAAGTTGTAACGTGTAATATGTATGGTTTCATGCTTATTTAGCGCGAAGGCATGCTCCGACGTGGTCAACCTGGTTGAGCTTCACGATCCGCCCGTATTGTGTTGAGAAGCGGAAATACTCTGTCCCGTATCAGTTTCATTCATATCGGCTTTGTCCGCTTTCTGTAAAACCGTGCTTGACCTGTCCTGCATATGAGCTCAATACAGTACTGGTCCGCCCTGTTTCATATCCATACCGGACTGGGATGAATGTATTAGTTGCATACTGGTAATGGTCTGCCCTGTATTAACTCTATACCGGACATGACCATCCGGATTGAGATTTATACCGGACATGACCTGTCCGATATAAACCTGTTTAGGCTTCATATAGGACTGGTCACATCGGTATAAAATTGATACGGCATAATACAGAACCGGTAAACCCGTTGGTCGCGATACGGGATTTGTCACTAGGGTATATTTGATGCGTAGAAGTAAAGTGATACTGCAAATTTAGAACAAACGCTTATTGGATCAAAAACTGATAGTTTTTTTTTCTGGAATTCTTCTAAAACTCCACCTTTGCTCTAAAAGGATCTATGATTGAAACAAACGCGGTAAGGCTGGCTGGGGCAAAAAAAATATTTCCATGCTTTGCTTTCGTCACGTAATAAAATAAATTATGGCAGGCACCGTCTTTAACTGTAATTCAATTTGTCATCGATAATTTTCTATTTACGTACAAAAGCAGTTCAGAAGGTTCAAGACAGGTGAATACAAGGTCCCTTTAGCTAAGTGTGTCCGGTAGCTTTCTAAATGGCGCTATAGTAAAGGTAATGCTTTCAAGGCACTCATAAAGCGAATTGTCATGCTACAATAGAGAAGAAATGAAAAAGAACGTGTTGCAAAATTTCAGGAGAATATAGCACTATATCCCAAGCGGAGCCATCAGAGTACTTTTTAAAAGATAAGATAGTTCTGCTTATACTCTTCGTGGTGTCAGTTTATGCTGGACGTGCAATACAACCTAAAAACACCGTTTTAAAATGGTATATATTTCTGGCATTTAAAATAATTAAATCATTATTTATTTAATTTTGTACACTTGTGGCCAAACGAGTTACAGAGCCTTGTTTGTTTTAGGTACCCTCAATAGGGACAAGTATTCTGCTTTGTACGACATCATTCTTTGCTATTAAATCTTTGTTTCAAGCGTGAAAATAAATATGAAGATTATAGAGGGCAATTAAGTCGGTTCTAGATAAATAAAGAAACTTCAACTATCCAATATAATAAAGACCGACTGGGCTCGAAAATGGTTTCGCAGATTCAAAAATTTAAAAAGTCTGCGAGAAAAGACTGTTTTTCAAAATGAGCCTGATTCTCATAAAGAATATGGGACACAAAGAGATCGATTGAAAAAAAAATTAAAACAATAAAATTTTCTTCGGTTCAATTTTAACTGATAGTAAATTATATATATATATATATATATATATATATATATATATATATATATATATATATATATATATATATATATATATATATATATATATATATATATATATATATATTTATTTATATGTATAAACAGAAGCCGCGAGGCATCGCTCTTAAGATATTATTTACAGTGAAGTTCGGTAGAAAAGGTTTCTTTGGCGGTCAAAGGAGAAGCTTAGCCTTTTTAGTTCTTCTTCAAAGTGTTGCATTAAATTGGCATACTTTTTTTTTTCAATTACAGTAAAAGATGGCTGTATTTTTTCGCGACCAGCATATGATAATGTCGTCCAGTTAACACACCATTTTTTTCAAACAATATCAAAAAGTTGTTAACGACGAGAGGCGCCATTGTATTGCTATAGCAATACTGCGTCAGGTTTCGAGCCGTCGCGTGGTCCCGGCGGAAGCCACACTTGACCTTGAACAGCCGAGGACGAGCAGAAGAAGAAGAAGGCTGGTAACTTAAGCTCTCGCGCCATACGCTTAAAAAGTGAGCTTAAGTGTCCCCAATAATTCAGCACCCTACAATGAAAGGGCGGGATAGGGGAATAATGTAGCAGGCAAAAAAAAGCTTCCGCCGTTGCTATCGCAATTCAGCCATTGTTAACCAGAGGTAAACCGCAACTAAATTTTTCTATTGGTTTTCACGAAGGCCAATAAAGCGTGTTTGTGTTGCGTAGATTTATAATTGCCTATTGGCTCTTTTACTTCATTTGCTCGCTGCTGAAACAAATTTTAATGCTCTCGTCAGTGGTTTCTAATTTTTCTGCACAAATAAATATGAGGTTTCGCACATTCCGGCGGGTTAGACGTCGCAGAACTGCACACCAAATTTTCTCATCAACTGCACTAATCCACAACAATTGCAGCATTACATTGCATACAGAAAAGGCGCGAGTGGTCAATATTAACGCGATGTCAACTGTTGCGAAAGTACTATTTAAAGGAATTTTGTCCATACCTCTGTTCTCTGGCTAACACAACCATTCGCGGACAAAAGTGGGTTTAATTATTTATGTTGCCGACAAGAGGCTCAGCGAAGCTTCTCAGGTATGATAAAAGCACTACCGTAATGTAAAATTTACTTTTCAGTCAATGTCGTTGTTTCCATTTCTTAATGTCCTTATTTCCAACGCTTTAGCTATGTTAAAGATGTTAAAAAGGCATTCCATAAATGTATATTTTTTTAAACTATGAACTAAACGAACACGAGCATGTAAGCTAACCTCTGGTGATGGGTCAAAATCTGAAGGCGTCCAGAGACCGGCAATGATCTGGGCGGCCCTAGAACTCTGAAAAAGAACCCAGCACACAGCCTGACTACTCTCCTAAGTACATATAGTATAGCGGGAAGCTTTTACATCCAACTTTGAGGGGTGTGCATGAGAGATTTTGGCGAGCGTATTATAAGCAAAGCTATGTAACAAAATACAAGGGATGTGCGTGCTGTCTACGAATTAGAGGAGTTCAGAAATTAAATAGCAAATCTTTTAGTTAATAAATGTGGCAGGCTCGTAGAGCGATGTTTTATTTCATGAGAGCTCTCGACTTTTAAATACATACTCGCAGATAGGTATCCATTCGTTTCTTTTTGATATAGGCTGAAGTATTGTATGCGGCAGCGAAGTATTTGCTCACGGATAACAGCACCCTGTACGGGCGTTTACTATATAATCAAAGGTTAGACAGAATGCTCTCGGCCAAGGATCAAATATATTTGTTGAAGAAAACAAACACTCGCTATCTACAGAACAAATGTTTTAAAACATGACGTTTCTGGACCGTGCTGGTTCTTGATTACATTGGGAATGAAATTTTGATCATGAACCTGGTGGGGGCTCCGAATGTCATGCTTTAAAATATTTTCTCAGTAATTGGCGAGTACATGTTTTTTTCATCCACTGTGTTTTCAAGATACCTAATCTGTACCAGCGTTGTAAAACTAGCCTGTTTATGACTGGAATTCCAAACAAGTCTCAAGGGGGAGCTGCAGTCTTCTCGCTGAGGTTTCGATAAGTAGACTTCTCACCACTAAAGTATAAGTCCAGCCGTCGAAACGCTGCCTTTCCGACTGAGGCTCATCGGCAACACTTGTGTTTTTTTAACGTTGACCTTTTCAGCTACCTTCTAGAACTTTGTCTACCTCGCCTTTATATAAGTACCCCGCCGGGGTGGCGCAGTACTAGTGCGCTCGACTACTGTGCCCACAAGGAGGAGGAATTCAATCTCGACCTCAGCGGCCGGTTATTATCCGAAGGGAAAAGCAAGGTACCCGTGTGCTGTGCTAAGTCAGTCCACGCTAAAAACCCCCGGGTGGTCGCAATTTCCGTAGCCCTCCTCTCCCTCAGCCTTAGTCGCTTTTTTTACGTAAAACCCCATTAACCAAGCCAATCCAAACTCGCCTTAATGTAGTTGGAAATACTCTTCAGAGCAGTACAAAACGATTCGCACAGCGTTTTATGCCAATAATACCAAAAACATTAGGCACTGCAAGTAACAATTTACCAGCCGACTGTTAGGCAAGTTACGTTAAAAGCAATAGGTACATTGATGTAGTTCATAGTAGTATACTCAGACACAGCGAATCATGCAAAACGTTGGACACAAATAAATGCTACAGGCGAAGTAAATCCATAAAAGGCCGCAACCACTTATCCGCACCACGCTGGCTATATACGTATTGTAATTTCGCACAAGGAGCTAGCATCTAGATTTCCGATCCTGCTCCACGGTCAGTCTACGTGCATCTGTTAGTAAACAAATCGTGATACTACAAAGCATGCGCCAAAAACTTTGCAGCGGCTGCTAAAAGAGAGATGAAATGTGGAACATAAGAATAAACTTTGTCGCCATGTGTATCTAGTATAGATGCCATCCACATTCTGCTTTATATATTGCTCTGGTGTGCCAGTGGTAGAACACTGAACGCCCTGGTTTTGGAAGCACCAGACTGAGTCACAACATGCTACTGAGCTGTAAGGGTTATCAGTTGCTTCTGTCCATGACCCTACGCCTAACCTTTCAGCAACCTGGCACAAGTTTTATTTAACAAGAGCTACGAAGGAGTGCACTGTATTATATTGAGGTCAATAACACTCATGAAAAAAAAGGAGAGAGGGGTTGTTAGCAAGCACCTATAAACTGCAAAGGGTAGGGTCGATTCCTTATCTCCCTCTCTTAACGCAGACTGGAAGTTCATTGTACATGGAAGGAGATGACTATTGGTCAGGCAGCCATTTTCTACTGTCAACCAGTCCTGTTCCCCCTCTCCCCTGCATACCACACTGTCTTGATAACGCCATTTGAGGTGTGGAAGCCGAGAAAAGTGGTCACAGCCAGTCCAGTAGTACATTTCGTGCTGACGCCTCTATCAAGATGGAGCCTGGCATCCGGAACTACCTAATGAATTCGCTTCTATTCCAAAAGTGGACATGGACGGCCAGCTGCAAATTCGGCGGCAGTCCGGAGAGCAGTGACGGAGAAAACGCTGCTGCCAAAGGAGAGGACACCAACGTTGCCGCTCACCAAAAGTCCGTGGCTGTGGAAAGGAGTACCAAGCGTGTGCGAGACGATCTCGAAGGTAAGTTGTGCTCTTTTATCTCTTAAGGTTTTCTCACTAGTTTGGTTAGGAAAGCTAAGCGAACGTTTCCGCGCTAGTCTCTGACGGTGCTGAGTATTTTCTTTTGCGACCGCGTGTGACACGAGTTCCTCTTGATGTTTCAGGCAGTGAGTGTATTTCCAACGTGGATACATTCAGGTTCTATCGACTGGTTCCGATGATCTCAATTCATCTCGCGAAATTTTTTTACCTCTTTTATGGCTCGGATATTCCTTCCCGGCTAATCACAGCTTTCATATGATGTTTCATTAACCTAAAAAAACCATGCCCGCTTTGGTGTTTTTTTGAAGCACTGGAAAGTGAACAGTGGAGAGGCCCCATAGAGCTCTGCAAACGTGGTGGCCAAGGCTCGTTTCCCTGGCCTAAATTTCCCCATCATGGAGCGGAGTTCCTTTCGGCACCCATTTTGTTCTAGCAACTGATGCGGGACAACGCACAATTTTCAGGATTGCCATTTAGACAGAAGCGCATTTTTACCAATGCTTTGTTCCCTTTTCGCATTTCCCCCAAACATTGCGTCATTATGAAACTCTGATATCTTCACTTTAGTAAACCCTTTGTCACTTTTTATACACGGCCCTGCCTGAACCGTCCAACTCGGATTTAAGAGAGCGAAAAAATACATCTGGCGGCAATAAAATAAATATCGATAACCCTCAGTAGCGCGGCATTGCAACTTATATTTTCAAGTTCACATAATTCGTTCAGTACCTGATAATATTGATGATGAGCACGGCCTTTGCAGACCATAGTTGTTCGAAACTAAGCCCCCGAAGGAGCACAGCAGGGTTAGCAGAGCCTCTCCCAAACGCACACCCCTGAAAGAGCCGGGCGCCGGGCCGGGGGACGCTTGTACCCAATTTTACCGGTGGGTGTCCGGCGGCGGGTTATGGTGGACAGAAATACGTGCCGTAATTTCGCTTATGTTTGATCCTATATCAACCCTGCCAAATCATTATTCAATAAATGATAAGTACACATGAACTACGTCCATGTTTGCAGCCGCCTCTCGGTTATACGCGCTGCATAAGTAAAGAGCAAATGTCAATCTCCTTTTAACACTACTTCAATGTTATCCCTCGCATTTCCAGCCCCACTTCGCGAAGTCCTTCTGGCATGCTGTCGCTATGTTCGTGGAGGTTACTGCCTTTACCAACAAAACGTGGTGCCCATAAAGATGGCAACGGCGTAATAAGGCATCATCACGGACCTCTATTTGGTGCCTTATAATTTCCCTTTTATATAAACTGTGACGCAGTTCCTTTTCCTGCAGAGTCCTGAGTTGTGTCATTTATTTGTGCTTCAGATTTTGCAAGCATCTTCCCGTCAAGATGACGTTAGTTTTCTAAAGGTATTCGAACCGAGGGCACTTGTGTCTCCCAATGCATGCAGTGATCACCACAACAAACCACGTTATCTGGTGTCACGGACGCCGCCAGAGAAGCAGAAATTGTGGTGGCTACCATACAGAAACAGTTCAGATGGCATCGCGATATCATTCACTCGGTGGCGCTAGTCGCAGGAAAAAGCATGAGGAGCACCTCTCGCTGTAGCATATCTTGTCGGCCAGTATTATTCAGATAGGCTGTCCATGATGAGTCAGCTTATTTTTGGTTCTTTTTTCTAAGTAAAAGCCACGGAATAATGTAGATAGGAGCACTCATTCCGGTTTTGGGAAGGGCAAAATTCTGTTCCATCTGAAATAGTTTGGTGGCTGATATTACAGATGGCACGAGGATTTATTGCCGAAGCTCTCCATGCGCGCCACCGCCGCGGTACCGCTCCGGCGGTTCCGCGCTGTCGCCACGTCTGTAGTCCGCTTCCTGTCGCTGAACTTGCGTATCGCCCTCATTGCCGCGGGAATATATCCTTTAACATCCGTTGTCTGTTATTCAAGCTGTACGTGAGTGTCATCTGCTGCCTGGCCGATAGCTTGCATTTACATCTTTCAGACGCGCTGCGCTCGCCTGCTTCATACGGATCATATGCCGCGTCCCGCTGACTCCTTACTATGTTCACATATCCCCATGCAGACAGCGCGTTTCACGCCTTTATGCCTTCTCTTGCGTCCTGCAATGTCCGGTGTTGGCACACAGGCGAACAGAGGCCGTAATGAATGGTATTGGATTATTTTGGCCTCCTAGGCCCTTAAATATGTGCTGACATCACACGCGCGCGAATAATGTGCGTGTTTATTACATGTTCGCCAGTCAACGTTCTAGGTGCAGCAGCGGTGAGAGAATTTCGTTCATTCTGAAGCTATGAACTTGGTACGGCTGTACATATATGCGGATATGTCTTGCAACATAAAAGGGAGCTGTTTTTGCCAAATCCATGGAAACACACACCGGAGAAAAAATACTTTAACGCAGAGCCGCAGAGTCATACCTGACAACTACTGCAGAAATTTTAGATGTTTATTTATTCCAAAGAGAAAAAAAAAAAAACAGACCAATGCATTGTGCACTCACGTTCACAATAGATTCAAGAACAGCGAGTAGCTAGAACATTCTAATAGGCTGCTATTGTTCTGCGCTCTGCAAGTATCATTTCAAGTTTTCCCCCGATGCTGAGCGCACGAAAGCTTTGGGTTCTTGATATCGTTGACATACGATGGGCAATGCGCTCCTGACCTAGGTGATCGCGGTTTTCTCCATCAAGGAATACATTTTTCAGAGCTGCTGTAATATTTTAGGGAAAGTAGTTCATACTTCAAATGCCGCGTACACATGCTCTTCGAGTTTTGGATGTTTCTTTTCCAATGCTCGAAAATCTTCGAAACAAATAGCAGCATAAACAACGTTTCGTTCGACGTACTCTGAATTTCAGCCCCAGACAGAAAATATCTTCGGCCACCCTATCAACCTAGAAAAAAATATTTGCAAGGGTTGAACGGTGCTGAACCAAATATTGAGCGAAAGCATTAGCTGCGGGATACCGGGCGTTCTTCTTATCTTTTTCTTCTTCCTCAGCTCACATATAAAGGCCCGCTTTAACCAATCCATATGAACGGGCCTTAGTAACCTATAGGGGGAACGTGAATGCCGGGGTCCCAGCAGGCTGATTCTGATATAGCAGTCCCATGTGAAACGAGAGGCACAAGTTGGGAGCTCCTGCCAACAGCTTGAGTTGGTAGCCCAGCTTTCACCCTAGTGTCACGTGGGGTGTGACGTCACAGCGTCACGTGGGTAAGACGTGGCTACCGGCCGCGCTACGCTGAAGGCTCGATACCTAGAGTAGTATTGCTTTCGCAATAAAAGAACTGCACAGTATGCGCTTCTCCACACATCTGCCGTGCTGTGTGCCGTACCTTCTGTGTACTGGTGATTTCGCTGCGGGGTTTGTCACCTACATGGTCTTGTCGGATAAATATCACAAGCACACGCGAACGACAAAATAAAAACAATACTGGTGTAGTTTTATTTTAGAAACAATTGTCGATGATTACGTTACTTCCTAATTAAAGATGTGAGCCAGCTCATCAGCTGTTTCAGCTTTTCGATAGATTGAGGTATGTGTCTCGGCGCAGGCAGTGCAGATGCCGAGATCCGTCAACACCGAGACGGCGCTCTGATTGCCGCGCAGAGGGGTGGGTGGCATTGGAGGTGGAGCGCAGAGAGCAATCAAGTTATCGGGAGGTCGCGGGAGGCAGCGCGTGGGCCCATAGGAAGGTTTCAATGTGAAGAGATAGCAAGCGACTGACTGGTGCCACTGAGTCCGCTAGCGAGTCACGTCGACGTGGCTCTACGTTTCGGCTTGGAATGCACGCACCGTGGTCCACTGATGCCGAGCCGGCGCTTCGCCAGCTGGACAACACCGTCGCATCCACGCAGAAAATGGGAGGGGGGAGGGCGCAACACTTACGCGCCTAATACATCGATGGCCTGCTGGGAGAACAGGGGCTGTTCTTCTTCACCCTCAGCACCACGCCAGTCCACCCAGGTCCAGATAGTATGGGAGGAGGTGGGAAAGAATCCCTATTGCAATGCAACTGGACATGAAATTAAGGTTGGCATAAGGGGAAGGGCAGCTGGGGCATGATGGATCGCGATGGAATTTGTAGAGATATAGCAGTGCAGGGGTTATGAGCGTTCTTAGCTATATTTGCCGAAGGATATAAGCCTCCCGAACGGAAAGAATAGGATGAGGGTCGGGGTAGAGCTTCAAGAAAGTATTTTACTACTACTACTCTTTCTGCAAGGAGGATAAGGAGAGGAGGAAAGCATGATCAAAGCTGCATCGGGCGGAATAGGAAGCAGAGGGAGAGCGTAAAGTTAAAATCTGAGCTCCGTACGCAAGCCTGGCGTTCACATAGCCAAAATCTGCCTCCGCCAAATGTATTCCTGCGCGCCAGAGTCGGCGCTTGTGTCTTGTCTTACCTCGTGGTAACAACTTAATGAAGCGGCTGGGCTGTCGTTGTTCCAACCATTACTTATCGCAGAAATGAGCGCAAGGTTTCCAATATGACGTCGACAGCTGTGCCTCTTTTCGTTAGGGAGCGGAAGGTCATGTATGGTTTTTTAATATAGCGGAATGCGTTTAGGAACGGGAAAAAACATATCACATAAGTGAAACGCTAGTATGAAAAATTCCGCGTGGTTTTTCTGAGAAACTCTATACCCTAACAGAACGCTTTTCTAACTTATTTTCGAAATATCTGTAGTTCAATAAATGTTTATTCTTTATCGTTGGCGTCCGCCAGCAGACGTTTCTTGATTTTATATTGCTCTGCTTGGTTCAAGTTACGTCCAGCTTTTCATGCTGGACTTCATATGACTCTGTTCATAGAATAATTCAGTTACTTATAGGTAGACGGAAGAAATCAGGAACAGGTATTTTTTTCGCATGACTAGAGTCTAAAGTAGTGCGGCATAATATAATTTTGAATCTAGGCATTCTGTTGTTCTGACTGGTGGCATCTTCGTCTTCACAGGTGGCTCTCGTCCCAACAAGCGTCGAAAGAAATTTCACAACACAAGCAAGCAAGAGGCGGACAGATCAGATGTGTGGACGTGTATTGCTGGCCCCAACCCATTGAAGCTAACGCTGAGGAAGATTAGGTCGGATAATTCGAAGAACGCGGAGGACTATGCGACCAAAGAAAATGACGAGCCTCTAGGTTGGGACTGGCTGTCGGAACAAATTTCTGAGTTGCCCCTTGGCGCCCCGTTTCCGGAGCTTGCCATTGAAAAGTGACACCGAGCTTAGGCAAATCTGGACTAGACGAATGCATATTTGCATGATATTGGCACCTGACAATCGACTACGAGCTTATTTGATTTTTTTTATTGCGAAAGCAATACTGCTTGCACTTCCTGCCATTGACGGTCGTGGCGCCTCCTCACACAGCTGCGTGCCACGTGACCGTGTGACGTCACAACAGACCGAGAGATGGGGCCCCGGCTCGCGCCATCGTTGGCGGAGGTGAGGCTTCACAAGAGCCGCAGCGGTGACGTCACGCTGTTGCCACGTGACCACATGATATCACGACAGACCGAGAGACGGGGACCCAGCTAGCGCCATCGATGGCGGAGGTGAGGATTCACAGGCCTTCGGCGCCGCTGCTGAGAGAAAGCACTAGCTAGAGCGGGATAAAACGGGGCGTTGCAGCTGCGCTCCTCTCAGTGCGCTATGTCAGATGATGTGTACAAGGCGAGGCTGGAATGATCTGCTGCGGCCAAGCGACGGCGCCGTGTCGAAGAAACAGACGAGGAGGGGAAAAAACGGCGAGCTAAACACCGTGCGTATGTATCAGCCTTGCGAGCAAGCCGGTCAAGATCACTTGATACGCAACGGCCAAGTGAACTTCGGAGACAAGTTTCATGGATGCTCTTAATGCCGAAGATGTTGGTGAAGAATCTATGAATAGTATGGAGCGACAGAATGTCAAGAAAAGAAAACTACGTGCTGAAGATGCGCTGGAAAAGAGAGAAGAGCGTCTTGCTAAAAGAAGAATGCAGTATGCAGCCAAGAAGGGAGAAAGCAATAAGGATCCTACAGGAGACCCTCAATTCATCCAAGCACTTGACGAGAAGTAGTAACCAGTCTCCCTTGCAGCCATAGAGTACCACCCAATGGATTCGCAGTCTAGATTTAGTAATGTTGTCACGAAATCGGCGCACATTTTTATCAAGCCGGCACGGCGCGAGGCCCGCGCGGCGTCGCATGGAAACCTCGAAAAAAGCCTCCTTCCCCGCGCAAGAGAGCGCGAAACTTTGTGCGCGTCGCCGCCGCCCTCTTTCCCATCACCCGGCGATCACGCGGATTCATCAAGCTGGAATATGCCAGAAAAATCGAGAACCTTCTATGGGACCGAGCCAGTGACGACGCGCGGCTCGACGGGAGGAAGAGAGAGCGCTCTAACCAGCGAAGCTAAGTGTGTGTGTGTGCGCGGTAGCTTTGGCGCGTGTTAACAGACAGACGCGGCTTGCCCTATTTAAAGAGACCGCGCCGCTTGTGCAGTCAGTCAGTGGTTGCGGCGTGTTCGCTAGTGCTTCGGCTGGACTCCCGGGGATCACCCGCTGCTGGCAAGCCCACGGACCTGCAAGGGAGCGGCGCTCGTCTTGTATGGCGGCCACATCGTGACTCTTAAGGCGTCGGACTGCAACAGTGCCCGGTGAACAATTTGGTGTTTGTTTATGTGCCTCTCTCGAGTTTGATCTGTGTTGTAAAGCCTCTATGTTATTGAATACCTCTGTAATTGCATGCTTAGCGTTTGTATTTTGTGAACCTATCTTCTGTGCAATTTCAGTGTTTGTGTATTCCTTTGTATCGTCCCTTGCTGTGCATAAATTGTGTTTTGTTTGTTTCTTCTGACTCCGAACCTTACTCTGGCTTGAATCGGCGACAGCTGGGCACCAAACGGCCACCCTCTTCTGTCACTACAAGGTAGTTGAATTCCGGCTGAGCTTGCCACGCAGGTCGAGGGTATCTCCTTTGAGACCAGAACAGCTACCCCCACTCACTCTAAGGGTGTCTGGGAGTGTGCGCACCGTTAAGGGCGCATCGTTAATAATCCCCCTAATTATTAACGGGTGACAAATGTATAGGCATTCCGACAACTATGTCATCACCGATGCACAGACCAAAAGCCAATTCTTCACGGATCACCAAAGCATATTCATCTGATTAAATAAAGCAAAATTATAATACAGCAATGTTGTGTCCAGAGTGAATCCATGCATAAGCCATACGAGGCAACCATGTCCAAACTACCAGCTGAACCGAGGCGTTGCTTTCGCAATCTTCCAGGCTTAACCAAGCTAAGCCACAGCCATTTTTTTTGTAGCGAGAGCTACATTGGCCACAGTCTCGCCGTTTCGCGTACCCCCGACAGGTGCAGTTCTGCGCATGCCCGAAACATCCTTGCCAAGCGGAGAGGCCAAGATACAAAGCGCATTAATAATAATATTACCTTGGTATAATATTAATAATCAATTGTGTTCACAGGAAAGGGAAGGCGCAGTGTCGGTCACACTTGCTCCGTAGACATGTGACTCAGGCTGAAGAGAAGAGAGGAAGGTTGAAGAGGAGTCGTAGTATAGGGCGACGGAGTAATTTCGGCCACCTGGGGTTCTTTAATGTGCACTGACATCGCACAGCACACGAACGTCTCTCCTTTTCGCCTCAATCTAAACGCAGCCGGTGGCAGATGGTAAAAAGCGGCGCGTAGCAGCAGCAAATAGAGAATGAGCGTAAGGAGTGGAAGAGAGAAGCAGAGGCGCCCGAAGAAAGTAAGGAATGACATGCAAAACTGTGATGCCCGACTCCCGAGCGTAGTATACGCAGCTTAACCGCCGAGATGGGGTCTATGGACGAGTTCAATCAACGGGAGCCAACAGAAGAGGATCTGAACGCATGTCGTGTGACTGATCCCTCTATTCTAGTTTCCGAAAGTTGATTGCGTCCCGGAAATTTGAAGCTGACATTGTGAACAATCCATTTTGTCACATAAATAGTGTGTGCAAGAGACTGTGGTGTCGAATGGACTTCAGTGAGTAATTCAGTGTACGAGACTGTGTTTTGAGACTACCAAACTGTGATACTGTATACACAAAAGTGAGACTACTACATGCTATTTCATAAATTATCGGCCAGTCTTTGCGTATCTGTCAAGCAAAATGAATAAAAGATGTGTATTTAAAATGTCTCTTATTACTAAACATACGTGACCTCGACAAGCTCAGCCAGGGAAACGTACATTCGCTACTTATATTGTTATCTAATTCACAGCCATTTTTATGCGACCTGGTGCCTCACTAAGGGGGTGCATCTTGGCTTTGGGAGGGAGAAAGGCTGGGGGGCGAAATTATTTATTGTGTAAAGGCGCGCATTAGTGCCGCTAAGAAACTGACTGGCAAGTGTGCACTCGTAGGGTCAATTATTTTATTGTGAGAAGTGCTCGAGAATACATTCTTTAGTTTATGCCAAAGACTCCACGTCAATTTAACATTGGACAGGGCCTGTGTATGTGCGTGTGCCTTGGAAAAATCTGTATTAATTCGATCCCATTCTTAATCTCATCCGCCCGCCTAACTTTCTGCCGCCCTCTGCTACGCTTTCCTTCCCTTGGAATCCAGTTTGTTACCCTATGCGACCATTGAAAAAAGTGTCGTGACTCATTTGCTGTGCAGTGAAAGCTCGTGCCGATCGGAGTCGATCGAAGTTAATACATAATCGAGGTTGCACTATCTTTACTGCTGCACTTTTATCAGGGACTCACCATGACTTGTAGTTACCATGGCAGGAGCTCACTATGCTCTCGACTGTCGTCTGACAGCAATTAATCAGATTAACGCACATGAACACACTTGTTGAGAGCCAGAATCGTTTGAATTATTTAAAATATCGCGCATGGAGGAAATTCACGTTCCGGAAACAGGGTGCGCCAACCCGAAGTCTACAAACTAAAAGCCAGCCTGCAATGTATTATTTCATGAACAAGCGTTGTCGCTCATCTGTACTCTTATTTTTTCAGGGGTCACGGAATGTTAAGTGGAAAGAGAGAGAGGACAGGCGCCATTTTTCATCGGCAAAATCTTCGTTGTTAATGTAGCTAGCTGAAAAATTCTTGCTGAGGATTGGAATTGCAATTCAAGGACTACCTATCTTTCGTCATCTTTGCTTAACCTGTTTGTGAGTCATTTCCTGGGCCTTTTATATGTACAGAGGTAGTCAAAAATTCCCAGGCCGCTACGAAGGGCCGGGGAGCGGTTGCTCTCCGCTACCGTGGCGCTGCTTTCAGATGCGCGTGGCGCCGCGCGCCGGTGGCGGGGGTATGCGTTGAAAGAGGGTTCGGCACCCTTCGTTCTCGCTGTCATAGATGACAAAGCATTGAAAAAGATAGTGCTGCGCGCGCGTTCGCGATTCCTTCTTCGATTCAGCTGCGCTGCAGCCCGTGGCTCGGCAGACGACCGTTCGCCGGAGTGCAGTATGAAGCTGGCCTCAATATATAATTGTACTTTTCGTCATTTTGGCGTACGATAACTTACGTTTACCTTGACATCGGCTATTTCACAGCATGCGGGGCCGTCACGGTGCCTTCTCTATTCGTGTAATTTGATGGCGATTTCCTGCACACGAGTCGGGGTAAAAAGCGTGTCGTTTTCTTGTGCTTCTTAAAGGTTTGTTTCTTGCGTTATATCCAGTTCATCTTATGAATGAAATGAAATCTTAATTCTTGTATGTGGTCAGTGTCCTCACGCGCGTGATAAACCCGCTAATGTTGGGGATTCAGCACATGTTACTGATATTTCTTCATAGAGTTTACGCAGTACGAACTGTCACGGTCGTGTTTTGCGCGCCTGCGCTCGCCTTCTTGCTTTCAAGAAAAAGGAAAGTACTTTTCCCAGCTGGCAGAAAACAAGCGGGCAGCAAGTGCGTGCCTATAGCGTACCTTGTTGAAAAGCACGTTGCGTAATCTAAAAGAAATAATAATCAAACCGCGTGTCAAGAGACGCCTTCTTTGTCCGCTTGTTTTCTGAATATATGAGAAAGTGTGCTTTTCATTCTGGCAAGAGCAGAACAACATGCGCAAAGCAATTATGACGTAACCCTGACACTTCTTACTGGGTGAACAACCATGAAATATTTCGCAGAAGCATCGGCAACATGTTAACTCCCCAACCCACGCATATCTTCAAGTGCTTCACCCTTTGCTTCACGTTGGTGAGTTAGCACGCACTAATTGTATCTGAGAGCGAAATGGTAGTTGAGCATCAACGAAAACCGTTCAGAAACACCAGCAAACAATGCGCGCGCTACCCCGATTCGTGTGCATTAAATTGGCAGCAAGCGACACAATTAGAGAAGGCACAGTGACGGCCCCGTATACTGTGAAAGAGATGATGTTAAGCTAAACACAAGTTATCGTACTCCAAGAAGGTCAAAAGAACGGAGAAGCGCGCATAGCACAGCTAAATATTGAGACTAGCGTCACGCTTCACTCCAGCGAAGCGTCGTCAGTCGAGCCAGGGGCTGCAGCGCCCTGGAAATCAATGAGAGCGAGAACGAAGGGGCCGAACCCCCTCTTCGTGCGTACCCTCGCCACGGCGGGCGGCGGAGCGCATATCTAATAGCAGCGCCGCGATAGCGGACAGCAACCGCTCCTTTGACTACCCCTGTACGTCAGAGTGTAATGCCGGTCCACCGAAACCTTGCAAATTGATATGCAAATCACTGTGAGCAGGCAACAGATCGCCAATCCGCCTGTTGCGCGAGTTTTCTGCGCATGCGCGAAGTCGTAGCGGCGACCGATGGAAACACATTGGACGGCGTCGACGGCGTTTCTCGGCGCCGCCAGTGCACGGGGACTGGCGGCATCGCGCGGCACGGTGAACGTCACAGGCTTGGCAAAGCGATGCCAACCACATCTGCCGCGTACAGTTGCCACTCTGTAGGGGTGTCGGGATGCAAGACGCGGTTTCTCAGGTTTTTTTTCGGCGAGCCGCGACCAACAACGACGTGAAGCTTGAATTAGGACCACCAAGCGTCAAGATGTGAAAGGCCGACATTAGCAACCGACTGCGTACTCTCGATTGTGCGAAAAACACTTCGTTACAGGTATGTATGCATCTAAAGGAAATGTGCATAATGAAAGGTATCTACTGGAGTTTGCACGAAGCCTCTAAAAACTAGTGGTAGCCGTCATGAGTATTTGTTCGGCGCGTGCTTGCTTTATGTGCGACGGAGCCTGATGGCGATGTATTTTGTCGTTTGTTTTCTTTATGTGCGAAGGGGCCGGGTAGCGCAGATATCACAGATGGCTGTGTGCGCTAGACCGTAATATTTAGCACGTATTATCGCGACTGCCGCCTGACTAAAAAATAAAAAATGGGCGTTTGTTGCGATGTACCGCCGTTCGCGAGCCGAGTGGTTGAGCTGGTCATAAGGCTCGCGAACGGTAGTGCATTACAACAAACGCCGTATTTGTTTTTCTTGTTAGTCAGGTGGCACTCACGATAAGACATGTTAAATATTACGGCCTAGCGTACACAGCCATCTGTGATATCTGCGCTACCCGGCCCCTTCGCACATATATAAAACAAACGACAAAATACATCGCCATCAGGCTCCGTCGCACATAAAGCAAGCACGCGCCGAACAAATACTCATTACGGCTACCACTAGATTTTACAGGCTTCGTGAAAACTCCAGTAGATACCTTTCATTATGCACATTTCCTTTAGATACATACATACCTGTAACGAAGTGTTTTTCGCACAGTCGAGAGTACGCAGTCGGTTGCTAATGTCGGTCTTTCACATCTTGACGCTTGGTGGTCATAATTCAAGCTTCACGTCGTTGTTGGTCGCGGCTCGCCGAAGGGTGAGGTAGATTCTTTATCTCCCTCCCTTAAAGCAAACCTTCATTAAAGCGGAAGTTCTTTGTGCGTGTAAGGCAGTGACTATTGGTCAGGCAGCCGTTTGCCCTTGCCACCGATCCCTCGTACCTCCCTCTCTCCCCTGCACATCACCAGGTCTTGATAGTGCCAGTTGAGGTACGGAAGCCGAGAAAGGTTATCACAGCCCAACCATTGGTTCACTTGCTGCGGAAGCCTACAGCAAGATGGACCCTGGCATCCGGAACTACTTCACCAATGCTCTCCTATTTCAAAAGTGGACGTGGACGGCCAGATGCAAATTCGGCGGCGACACAGAGAGCAACGACGGCGAAAACGCTGCTGCCAAAGGACACGAAGCACACTTGGCTGGTCGCTAAAAGTCTATAGCTATCGAAAGTAGCACCAAGTGATTGCGAGACAATCTTCAAGGTAAGTTATGCTCTTTGATCTCTTAAAATCTCCTCACTAGTTCGGATAGGATAGCTAAATGAAGGGGTGTGCGGAAGTCTTTGACAGTGCTGAATATTTTCCTTAGTGACCACGCCTAACATATGCGTTTCACTTGATGTTTAAGACAAAGAGCATATCCGTATGGGTTGTTTTGATTACTGCCGATATTTTCCATTGTTCTCGCTGAAGTTCTTAGGGCCTCTTTTAAGGCTTGGATATTCCTTCCCGGTAAAATACTGTTTTCATATGATGTTTCGTTAACCTACAAAATACCATTCTCTCTTCGATCAGTGCTGGGAATGTTTGCTGTTGCAGTTTCTATGGTCATTAGGAATTTATAGAGTAGGGTGACTCTTTGGGCTAGGGCACATAGCGAGGAATGACTGCGCAAGAGCAGGTCTCTACCGCTCCTTAGGTGAGTGAGCGATGGAAAGGAAAAACTCTTGAAATAGCTTGCCCCAAGCACCAGATAGAGTGGCGAAAAACGGTTGACCCCTCATAATCGGGAATCATGTAATCGTGTCACCACAATTTAGTTGTTGCCGCTTCACTGTGTTCGCTAATTAGGTATTAGGTACTATGATTTATATATTTGTAAACATACGCACACCACACATATACAGCGACGAAAGGCCAAAAATGTAGGACTGCTTCTGGATTTTGATACCTGCTAGACTTATAGTATAAGCATTCGATTTAATTTGATGCCGCAGAGAAAGGAGGAAAAAAAGCGCAGCTGTTCAAATTGCTTCGCGCTGTTAACAAAAAAAAAACGTTACCAGCAGGTCAATTTCACATGCTAGATTGTTTTCATTATCAATGTGAAATTCTGGCACAAATAAATGTGATAAATACAACTCGTTTCTAAAAGTTACAACATCGCGCTTCATTTTTGAGTAGAAATGCAATACGCAGTTGGTCCCCTTATTCGCCTGCTCTAAAGCACTGCCGAGTGTACAACGGACAGACCGCCTGCAGCTGTGCGAATACGGTGGTCCAATCACGTTTTCTTTATCTGAATGTCAGTATCATAAGACTCCTTTCGTTCTGTTCTGTACGCTACCCATTGTGCTCCATCGACAGATGCAGGATAACGCACAATGGCCAGGATTGCCGTTCAGGGAGCAGCGCATTTTACCGATGCGTTGGTCCCTTATCGCATTTCGCAAAACATTGCGACCATTATAAAACTGTGTTATCTTCATTTTAGTGAAAACTTTGCCACACTTTTATACATGGCCTTTGCCGAACCGTCATCCACGGATTAATAAAAAGCAAAAAAAAAAAAAAAGTTGGCACAACCAACTAATTATCGATAACCCTCGCTCGCGCTGTGTCGCATATATTTTCATGTTCAATTCTTTCACTACCTGAGAATAATGACGCAATATTTCTATTTTTGGTCTTTGTTTCGTTAAGTCTCGGAGTCTTCAGAAGCAATTGTGTCAATATTTGTTTCTGTGTATTGCATGCGTGTTCGGTTTTAGAGCTACTTAGGGAAAAGAAATACGCGACACGATTTCGCTCATGTCTTAACATATATCAACGCTATCAGAGCAATATTCAGTGAATGATACGCACACGGTGACCACGTTCAAGTTTGCAGCCGCCTCTTAGTTGGATGTGCTGCACAGATATAGCACATAAAGAAGACTGCGATCTACTTTTAATACGGCTCCACAGTTATCCCTTGCATTTCTAGCCTCATTGGGCGAAAATCTGCCTGTTATTTTTTTTTCGCTATACTTGTGGCGGTTGCTGCCCTTGCAAACAAAAGGCTGAGCCTATAAAGATGTCAACGGCGTGAGGCATCATTACGGACCTCCATAGCAAGAATTTCCCATTTATATAAACTCTGACGCAGCCATTTTTCTGCACATTCTATGGTTGGGTCACAAAATTTCTCTTCACATTTTGCAAGCGTCTCCCGGATAAGATGGAGGCTAGGCATGTGTACAGGCGCACAAGAGCCGCCTGTACACATGGACTTCACCGGATGGTCTGTACAGGAATCAGATCGACTATATTATTTGCCGGCAGAGATGGGGAAGCGCTATACAAGCAGTAAAAACAAGGCCTGGGGCCGATTGTGGCACCGATCATCAGCTTATTGTTGCCAAGATTAAGCTTCGATTGAGGAAAACGCAGAAAACTAGAAGGCCTTTCAGGTATAATCTGGATCAAGTTCCATTAGAATATGCTGTGGAAGTGAGGAATCGATTTCAAGAATTAGATCTAGAAGACAAAGAGCCCGAAGTGATGTGGACTGATGTTCGCGATATAATACAAGAAGTTGCTACTAAGGCAGTTCCAAAGCAAAAGAAGTGCAAGAAAGCAATCTGGTTATCTGAAGAGGCTTTGCAAATAGCTGAGGAAAGGAGGATGGCAAAAGTTATGGGGGAAAGAGAAAGATACAAGGTTCTCAATGCGGATTTTCAGAAAATAGCAAGGAGAGATAAGAATGCCTTCCTGAACATACAGTGCCAAGCAGTTGAGGACAACAGCCAATTAAGGAACACAAGAGCTCTGTATAAGACAATCAAAGATATCAAAGGAAGCTACTGTGCTACGCTGGGCGTGATTAATGACAAGCAAGGCAAGGACCTCACTGAAGCCGCAGAGATAAAGAAGAGGTGGCAGGAATACACAGAAGAACTGTACAAGAAGGACCCGAATGTGCAAACCCAACATAAGACGGTTGTGATCACTGATCTCGAGCCGGGCATCCTGAAGAGTGAAGTTGAATGGGCCTTAGCCAGCCTTGCTAAGAACAAAGCTAGCGGAATTGATGGCATTCCAGCTGAGTTGCTTCAAAACCTCAACCATGCCGCTGTTAACATTCTGCATACATTATGTCAGAAGATTTGGACAACCCTGCAGTGGCCACAGGATTGGAGGAGGTCAGTTTACATCCCCATTCCAAAGAAAGGCAGTGCCAAAGATGGTTCCAACTACCGCACGATCGCGCTTATTTCGCATGCTGGCAAGGTGATGTTAAAATCCTCCAAGGTAGGCTGCAGCAATATGTGGATCGGGAGCTTCCGGACGTGCAAGCTGGGTTTCGCAAGGGCAGAGGTACTAGAGACCATGTTGCCAACCTTCGCTGGATCATGGAAAAAGCAAGAGAGTTCCAGAAACCCATCTACTTCTGCTTTATTGATTATGCGAAAGCGTTTGACTGCGTAGATCACAGCAGATTGTGGCAAGCTCTCCAAGAGATGGGAGTTCCAATTCACCTCATCTGTCTCCTCAGGAACCTGTATGAAGGGCAAGAGGCCACAGTCAGAACTGGGCATGGTCTTACTGATTGGTTTCCGATTGAGAAAGGAGTGAGGCAAGACTGCATACTGTCGCCCTGCCTATTTAACCTATATGCAGAGTGCATCATGAGGAAAGCCGGTCTGGACGAGTCTTCAGCTGGAGTGAAGATTGCTGGAAAATGTATCAACAACCTTAGATATGCGGATGATACCACTTTAATGGCAGAAAGTGAAGCGGAACTCAAGAAACTTCTGATGCGCGTACAAGAAGAGAGTGAGAAGTTTGGGCTTAAACTGAACATTAAAAAGACAAAGATCATGGCGTCTTGCCCTATCAAGTCCTGGAGCATCAAGGGACAAGAAGTGGAAGCTGTGACAGATTTTCTTTTCTTGGGCTCCAAGGTTACGTCGGAAGGAGACTGCAGCCATGAAATTAGGAGACGCCTGCTTCTGGGAAAGAGAGCAATGGTTAGCCTTGACCGCCTAGTAAAGAGCAGAGACATTAGTCTGCCAACCAAGATCCGTATAACTCGTGCAATTGTCTTTGAAGTTGTGATGTATGGTTGCGAGAGTTGGACTGTGAAGAAGGCTGACCGCCGAAGAATTGACACATTTGAATTTTGATGCTGCGGAGACTCTTGAGAGTTCCGTGGACTGCCAGAAGATCAAATCAGTCGATATTGTCGACCATAAACCCTGACTGCTGATTGGAGGGTCAAATTCTGAAGCTAAATCTCAGCTGCTTTGGTCATCTGATGAGAAGACAGGAGTCGCTGGAGAAAGATTTGATGTTGGGAAAGGTTGAGGGTCGCCGGAGAAGGGGTAGGCAGCGAACGCGATGGTTAGAAGGCATCCTCGTGGCACTGCAGATGAATTTATGTGATGTTAGGAAGATATTGAGAGACCGGAAAGCGGGGCGTGACATGGGAAATAGGGTCACGAAGAGTCGGACACGACTGAACGACTGAACTGAACTGAGTTTTTGAAAAGGATTCGAACCGAGGACATATGCGCCTCCTACTGTATTCGGGGATCATTAAACCAAACCACCTGATATGGGGACCACGGACTCCGCCAGAGAAGCAGAAACAGTGCAGATAGTATCGCGATACCGCTCAAGTGGTGGCGCCTGCCTCAGAAAAAACAATTAGGCGTAGTTTAGCTTGTGGTTAAACTTGGAGTTACGCTAAAGCAATCAGCATGGCTGCTCGTAGGTTCGGCTTGAAAGCAAAAGACATGGATTTCGCACATAGTAGTCAATTCTATGGTTTCAGCTTCATTTATGCCACAGGGGAAATAATTTCGAATATGAGCACCTCTTGCCTAGTATTGTAGACCATTCTAACTCGGGTGTGGAAAACTTCTCGTGGCACGACATCGTCTCTACGTCGAACTCCGGGGCGCACCGCAGTCAAAACGTTCGAACGAACCTTCTGTCCTAGCAAGTCGCTTTTTCGTTCGCTCTACAAACTACAGAGTTGTCGGTCTTCTTTTTCTGCTTTCTTCGCTATTCAGTCAGGCATCGGACAGCCACGGCAAAATGGCAAAACTATGGCCTCTGTAGCTCTCGCTAAAAAAGCATGGGGAGCGCCTCTTGCGGGAACAAATCTTTCCCGTCAGTATTATGGACAAAAGCTGTCCAATATGTCTCAGCTTAATTTTGTTTCCTTTTAATAAGTAACAGCTCAATGAAGCGGTCGAGTTGTCGTTGGTCCGACCAAAACTTATCGCAGATAATGGTGCACGGTTTTCAATATAAAGAAGAAAGGGGTGTCTCCTTTCGTTCCAGAGGTCAAGGACCGGTCTTGTTTTTTTTTTCATGTAGCGTAAAGCTACACTACGCGGGTCAGAGCCGAGTTTCGCGTGAATGTGCGCCACCTGTTATGCGCATGCTTGAGAGACGCGTGACGTCCTGAGAGGCGCAAGACCGGCTATTCCTCGCCACAGCCGGTGCGCAATCCTCGCTGCCGCCACCACCGGCTTGCGCTTCTCTCAGACACGTGACTTTAGCCGGAGGCGTGTTTACGACAGTGGCGCCACGCGCTACTGCGCATGCTTTACACTACGTATATCCAGGCATAGCAGAGCTAAGCCACTGCGAATTGTTTTTTGTAGATTGAACTACATTGGCCACAGTCTCGCCATTTCGCCGCGCCTCTCCGAAGAGCACGTGCTCCTCAAAAGAAGAATGATAACTCGGTAGCTTTGTTTATGCCTTAGGGGAATCACTTCACGCATGAGCCCCCTTTGCCTCCCATCGTTGATCATTATCACTCGCCTGTAGAAGACTACTAGTGGTATGACATATTCTCTACGTCCAACTCCGGGCATACCACCATCACAACGTTAGAACGAACCTTATGTCCTAGCAATTCGCTATGGTCGTTCGCCTCCAGCAACATCCGAGTTATCTGCTTTCTCTTCTTTTTCCTCTCCTTTTGCTGCTTCTGACAGGCACGTGCTCTTCAGACACGCACGGCGAAATGGCGAGAATGTGGGCAATGTCGTCTCGCTACAAAAAAAAAAAAAAAAGAATCAGTTCTTTGTGCTTCAGAACGAAAGGAGGCATCGCTGTCGACTTGTTATTAAAAACTGTCTGCCATTATCTGCGATACGTATTCGTGGGAGCAACGACATCCGGATCGCTCTATTGGGCTGTTACTTATTAAAAGGAAACAAAATATGCTGACGCAGCTCGGACGGTCTTTCCGAATAATACTTGCTGGCAAGATTCGTTCCCGCATGAGGCACTTCCCATGCTTTTGTCTCCAGACCTGCATTGGCCGCACTATCGCCTTTTCGCCGTGCTTCTCCGGTGCCTGACCGAATAACGAAGAAAGAAGAAAAGGAAGACAGATAACTCGGTACTTAGTAGAGGCGAAAGACAAAGGTGAGTTGCTAGGACACATTCGTTCCAGCATTGTCACGGCTATGCGGCCTGGAGTTTGATGTAGAACGATGTCATACCACTAGAAGTTTTCTCCACCCAAGTGAAAAGGGTCAACGACAATAGGCAAAGGGTGCTCATATGTGAAGGCATTCCCCTATCGCATAAATAAAGCTCGAACCATAGAGTAAACTGTTATGTGCAAGAGCCAGGTCTTTACTTTCAAGGCGAACGCTTTACTTCCATGTCTACGCTTATCGTAGCCATGCTGATTGCTCTCGTGTAACTCCAGGTTTAAACTTAGGCTAAACCACAGCCAAGGTTTTTTTTTTCATGTGTGGCGAAATGCTTTGGTAACGGGGTAAACTTTTCGTATTAGGGAAACTTCTATGAAAAAATCAGTTTTTTTTTTCAGGGCAAAATCTATGCCCTAATAGAACGCTTTTTCTAACTTAGTGTGCAAAATGTAGGTAGTTGAATAACTGTTTATTTTTTTTGTCGTTGGCTTCCGCCAGCAGAAGTTTCGCGATTTTAAATTTTACTCTTTGGTTCAAATTGCTTATAGCTCTAAATGCTGGACTGCACGTAACAAGGTTGATAAACAAACCCACTAACTGATACATAGACGGACGAAATCAGAAACAGGTATATTTTGCGCATGTGTGGGGTTGAAACTATTATTTTGTGTTGCATAGTTTGAGAATCCGGGCGTTCTTTTGTTCTTACTGGTCGGCTCTTCATCTTCGCAGATGGCCTCCTCCCCACAAGCGTTGAAAGAAAACTCAGAACGACTCAAGAAATCAAGAAGCCGATAGCTCGGATATGTGGACCTGTATTCCTGGCCCTAACCCCCTGAAGCTCACGCTGAGGAAGATATCGTCTGACAATTCGAAGAACGCAGAGGGCCAAGGGATCAGACAAAATGACAAACCTCTTGGTTGTGACTGGCTGTCCGAACAAGTTTTTGATTGGTCCCTGGACGTCTCCTTTCCAGACCTAGCTTTAGGAAAGTGACACTGAACGCACGCAAATGACGAGACACCACCATGTTTCCATAATATTTTGCAATCCACAAACCACTTCGAGCAGCTTTGCTTTTTTTTTCTGTAGCGATAGCTTCATTGGCCGCAGTTTCGTCGTTTCTCGTACCTACAACAGTTGCAGTTCAACTCATGCGCGTGAGTTAATTTGGTATAATAATAATAGATTGGTTCAGAGGATAGGAAAGGCGCAGTATCTCTCACACTTGCTCCGAGGAATCTGAACCCACGCTGAAGGGAAGGAGATGGGAGAGAAAGAGGAGCCGTAGTGGAGATCTACGGTGTAATTTCGGCCACCTGGGGATCTTTAACGTGTACTGACATCGCAGTGCCCACGGACGTCTCTCCGCTTCGCCTCTATCTAAACGCTGCCGGGGGCGGAACGTAAAAAGCGGCGTATCGCAGCAGGAAAGAGAATGGGCGTAAAGAGACGAAAAGAGCAGCGGAGACGCCCGTAAAGAGACAGGAACGGCTTGGAACTTTACGGCGATGCCAGATGGCAGAGCTTAACAGATGGAGCAGAGCCGCCGAGTTGGGGCCTATGCAAGAGTTCAGTCAACGGGAGCAAACACGAACGGGATCTGAAAGCACGTCGTGTGACTGAACAATCCACTCAAGTTTCCAAAAGTGCATCTGCGACCACTGAGTTTGAAGCAGACTTTGTGAACAATCCGTTTTGACACATGTGTAGTGTGTACAAGAGACTATGGCATCAAGTGTACTTGACACCGGTGAGTAATTCAATGTATGAGACTTTGCTTGGAGACTGCCAAATCGAAATACGGTGTTAAGCAAAATAGAGACCACTGCATTGTACTTCACAGCTCGTCGGGAAGTATTCTTGTGTGTATCCCTTATTTTGTGTCCTTGTCACCTTTGCGCTACGTTCATGAAATAAAAAATGAAGTCTGCGTATCTGTTGAGAAAAATGAATATTACATGTGGATACCCAAATTCCGTCATTGTTAAACATACATGACCACAAGTTCAAGCAGGGAAACTTATCATTCGCTACATGTATCCTGGCATACCTGAGCTAAGCCATGACATTTTTTGCGTGTCTGTTCGGAATTTTTACACTTTTTACCGCTATATTTTTGTCTAACAGGCAGCCTTTTACTGTAATGCATGCCTTTATTTGCACTGAGTGAATACTAAGAAAGCCTGTTATAATCCGCAATATTATTGATGAATATTTTATGACACTGACTGGCTTTAAATACATATTGACAAACCACTTGTTGCTGTTTCTCTTGATTTATTTGCGATTCCGAGCATTCCCTTTCACTTTAGTTGGGGTGCCATAATAAACTAGCGGAACACGTAATCTCATATTTATTGGAGCGAGCGCGAGAGTGTTAAGTCTTTCTGCCCAGGCTTACTTTGGGAATTCTCGTACGCGCAGTTATACTTTGCTGCACGTTTTATTCCCCAAATCCTTCTTCCATTCATGCATCATTTCTAGCATACTTGTTATCCTGCCGTCCTAAGGTAGTAAATTGTGTGAAACACCACTGCGGCATAGATGATAATTCCTTCTTATCTGAACAGTACCGAAACTTCCTTCATGACCTAGGCCTAACATGTCTCACTAATAATCTAAGCGAACCGGAGTATTGGATCTGCATCTCATCCTCCTATTTCAAATTAGCTGTTTCAGTAGCAGCTGCATCTCTCACGTCCGCTCTCTCGTGAAGCAACACTTCCTGCCAACTAGTGAGTCAGTTCCAACTTCCACGCAATGTCACCTATAAGCCAACTCTCATGTCATTCATGATGGCGATTTTTTTGCTTTAAAGGAGCCCTGAAACCTAATTTAAGAATATTGTTTTGCCTATTGGTTACGCGGGTTGAGTTCTGGCGACGCTATTACCGGTGGTCGTTTTGTATTATCCAGTATTTATTATTTTATTTTGCTCTCGAAAATGACTACGAGCCACTGGTGGTGCCGGCACACAGGCTTTTTTGGCAGCGGATGTGACATCATTTTGCGGGCTTTTGATGATTTAATGAACAATTAATTCGTGACTAAAATGGTTCATAAATAAATATATAATGTGTCATATTCTTGTGTTTACTATTATATCTACAAAACCAACGTGTTTGCGTTCGTCAACGCACTTCAAGTATTACAAAAAAATGAACGCCGCTAGAGTCTCTCGCTGTTTGGTTTGGTTTGGTAAAACTTTATTTCCCTAAGTAGGGGTCCTGAAGGACACTCTGCTAGGCGCCAGGTGTAGAGGGCAGCTCCCACGTCGGCACAGAGAGCACGAAGCTCTCCGCCGCCGCGCGGGCCTCCTGGACAGCCCGAAGCTGAACATGTAGGGAAGCACTTTTTAAAACTTTGTCCCAACGTTCCTTGTTCTTGGCGTAGGCGTCGCTCGATGCACAACCACACAGCATATGGTTTAAGTCTATTCGATCACTACACCGTTCGCACACATGTTGTCCGTCGTAGTCTGGGTCGATGTGCTTCATGCGCCAGGGTTCGGGGTATGATTTCGTTTGGAGCAAGCGTAACGTGACTGATTGGCTGCGGGTTAATTTCTTATCCGGGAGGGGAAATGCTCGTCTGCCTAGATAAAAGTGCTTAGTGAGCTCGTTGTACGTGAATAATTGATCTCTGTACTCGATATGTGGAGTAGCAGGGGAAACCGGAGGGACGCGGTCGATGAGTCCTCGCGCCGCCTCGTGTGCAATCTCATTGAGATTCCGCAGGCCGCCCCCCAAGCTGCCCATGTGTGCCGGGAACCATACGATGGAGTGAACGGTGATGTTACTTCCGCCTAATATCCGTAGCGTCGTCTTGTCTATCCCGCCCTTGGCGAAAGCTCGAGTGGCTGCTCTAGAGTCGCTGTATACAGTTGTGAAGTTCGAGTCTTTTAGAGCTAGTGCTATCGTTGCTTGTTCAGCTACCTCTGGCTTCTTGGTGTAAAGTGTGAGTGAGTTGCGCGTACGCCCGTGTCCGTCGACTACTGCTACCGAGTAGGCATGCTTTCCCGGTATGTACGCTGCATCCACGAAAGCTGTCTGGTCGGGAAACTGTGCCGCGTCCGCAGCGAGGGCTTTGGCGCGGGCGAGCCTTCTTCCTTGATTGTGGATCGGGTGAACGTTTCTTGGGTAGGGGGACACTTTGATTGCTTCTCGCACGACTTTAGGTAACTGCAGGACGTTGTCCTTTTCTACTATGGTGTTCAGGCCGAGCTTAACGAGAATCTCTCTGCCCGCTTTGGTGCTTGATAGGCGTGCAATCTGTGCCGTGTGCTGTGCCTCGATGATTTCGGCAAGGGTATTGTGCACTCCTAGCTGTAAGAGTAGTTCAGTGGAGGCATTATCGGGGAGCCCCAATGCTGTCTTGAAAGCTCGGCGTATGTGTACTTCAAGCCTTCTCTGATGTTCCTTTTTCCAGTTGAGCATTGCCGCCACGTATGTGATGTGACAGAGTACAAAAGCATGGACCATTTGAATAGCGTTGTCCTCGCTCAGTCCCCTGTGCCTATTCATGATGCGCCGAAACATCCGGATCGCGTTTGCAATCTTGATCGTAATGCTGTCAAGCATTGCCCAGTTGGACCCGTTGCTTTGGATGATTAATCCTAGAATTCGTATTTTATCGACCGTGGGTATGCGATTTCCATCCCTGTCGTGTATCTCTATGCATGGTGTGTGGTGTCGGCGCCAGTCGTTGGACGGGCGCCCTGGTCTTGAGGGGTGGTAGATGAGTAGCTCGGATTTTCTAGAAGAGCAGCGAAGTCCCATTGGGGCAAGATGGGCCTCGGTAACCGTGATGGCTTCTTGCATGCGCGCTTCCAATTCCGCATCGCTGCCACCGGTGCTCCAGATGGTAACATCGTCTGCGTATATGGTGTGCTCCACATCAGCAATTGCACCCAATGCGCGAGAAAGCTTTGTCATCGCCAAGTTAAATAAGAATGGTGAAAGTACTGAGCCTTGTGGTGTTCCCTTATCGCCCAGATTAAAGCTCTCCGAGACGTGTTCGCCTATCCGGATAGTGGCCGTTCGATACTGCAGAAACGCCTTGACGTAGTGGTAGAAGCGTGTTCCGAGATTGTGGTCAGATATGGCTTTGAGAGTGGCTTGATGTTGGATTTTGTCAAAAGCTTGCTCCACGTCGAGTCCCAGTAGCGCCTTGGTGTCTCGTGTGGGGCGATCCAACAGACGTTTCTTGATGCGTAGCATAGCGTTTTGCGTTGAGAGACCTGGCCTGAAGCCAATCATATTGTAAGGGAAGTACTTCCTTTCTTCTACGTATTCCGATAGTCTATTCAGGATGACGTGTTCGGCTAGCTTTCCTAGGCAGGACGTCAGTGAGATCGGCCTTATGTTGGGTAGGCCCAGCGGCTTGCCCGGTTTTGGGATGAGGATCGTATTGGCATGCTTCCACTCTGCAGGTAGTTGGCCAGTTTTCCAGACTTCATTGATTTGTTGTGTTAGGAACGTGACCGAGTCGTCCTCTAAGTTTCGGAGAGCCCGATTTGTGATACCATCGGGGCCGGCTGCAGAGTTACTGTTGAGTTCGTGAATTGCGAAGCGTACTTCGCTTTCTGTGAAGTCAGTATCTAGCTCTGAGTTTGGGGCACCGTCATAGCTTTGCCTTTGTAAGGTACTGGATAGCCCCGATTTAAGCGGTAAGTATCGTTTGGCAAGGTCATCCAGAAGGGCTTCGGTGGTACTGATTTGCTTCTCGCGATGTACTAATTTGCTTAGCCTGATCCGTTGCATAGTTTTGGACTTTATTCCGTGTTCGTCGAGGAGGTGTTTTATGAGTCCCCACCCACTTCCTCTGCGTATTTGCCCATTGAGGGAGTTACAGACTTCATCCCATCATTGTCGGGAGAGAACCATGCAGTATTGTTCAATGGTCTTGTTGAGTTCGACTAGTTTCCTTCGTAGTCTTCTGTTAAGACGCTGACCCTTCCACCTGGCTAGAATGGAATGTTTGGCTTCGAGAAGATTCGCTAGCCGATTGTCCATCCTCTCTACCTTAACGTCCGTGGTAATTGTCCGTTCCGAGGCTGCGATGTCTGCTTTGAGCTGCTCGGTCCAGCTCGTTATCGTGTGCTTTGTGGTTGCTCCTGATGAGTTGGATGGCTGCGCTACAGCAGCCCTAAGGATACGAGGCAAGGGTTTAGAGGCATTCTGGCCAAGATTGCGCACATCGCCAAAGACAGTCCGCTGATTATAGGTGGAGATTTTAACGCCCCACACCAGGCTTGGGGCTACGCGTATCCCTCTAGCAAGGGAAATCGTCTTCTCACGACAACCTCCGATCTCGACTTCACGCTGATCACAGACCCGGAGACCCCAACCAGATGTGGCACTTCCACATGTCGAGACACCACACCGGACCTTACTTTTGTCCGGGGCCTATAAAAATGTGTCTGGCACAACTCGGGAATAGACCCTGGGAGTGAGGAATTTCGCGTCTCTCTACATAAATGGCTCAGGCACGAATAGTTACCCTCTAGCACGTGGTAAATAGCGCCTGAAAAGCTGGTTTTTCGCCGGTGATACCTCGTTGAACTTTGCGCTGCCTGAAAACAAACTTACCCAGTACTGCGCTACTTGACCAGCGAATTCGTAGACGAAGTCTTTTATATGTTGCCCTCTCGGAGTGAGCAAACAAATAGTGGACGGCAGCGGCAGAGTGTGCTGGGCGCGTTTCACTCTAGCGGGACCTGGAAACTCTTTCGAATGTTCACAAAAACTCGACATTTGCTGGCTACAAGAAACTGCATCTACGCTGTCACGCGGTGCTCACGGTGGCAGGTGCTTACGCAAAACATCGTTCGAAGAATACAAATGTCGCGACGCATTGGCTGAGCACTGAAAGCTCGTGTCTATCGAATCCTATTGAAACCTATCGAAGTTCATACATAATCTAGATTGCAATCTTTTTACTGCTATTCTTTTCTCGGGCGACGCACCATCACGATTAAATACCATTGCAGAAGCTCACTGTGCACTCGCGTTTCACCTGAAAGTAGTCATTAAGGTTAACGCGCGTGAGTACACTTGTTCAGAGCTAGATCCCTTTGAACTGTTTATGATATTCGTTACCGTGGACTGTGTGGATTGTGAGTGCCATATCACAGTGGAGCGCATAAAAGTCGGCGAAATATACCAATAGCGCTCCATTCCTTTATTTTTACTTTTTGTTTAGCAGCTTGTTCCATTGTCACTAGGAAAGTCATTTGACGTATTTACATCTTTAGTACACGCGTTTCTTTTTTCCTTGCAGCAGCGTGCATTGACGCAACAAAGCTGATAAAAGAAATTTTCAGCCAATCCTTCTGTTTTTATTTCTTCATTGACTTTATCCCCCGCGTGCCAAACTAAAATGATTAAAACAATGCAATCTATCACCTCGTACTAGGTGTTTGTTTTTGGACTGTGAACCCTTTGATGTTTCCTCGCAGAGCGCAAATTCATGATACATGGGGTGAACCAGGCTACGTTCTCTTATTCAATGAAGTAATATGTCTTTTGAATGTTTCTATGCATTAGATGGATTTCTTGTTTGAATTTATGCGACTTATTTCAGCGGTATGATCCTCAGCGTAACTGGAAGTCACTCACTCTACTCCTAGGAATGTAGGCCAATTTAGAGATTATGGACATGAAAGTTAAGTGTACACAGACAAAGCCTCTATTTTCAATTAATTGGGCTGCATCCGATGGAAAGTTGGGTAGTAACATTTTATGATGCCGTAGGCTCTTCACTGTAGATTATTGGAGACTCTCTCTTTGCTAGCTGCTTAGCATCAGCCAAAAGTGCTATCGCACTCAGCAATTCAGTCATCTCCGTTGTAATTCTCTGCAGAAGACACCTATGATCCATCACTTGAGTCATTGTCATTATTACAGTTTAACTTGCACCCTTTACTCCTTCAATGACGATCCCTTTGAAGTATCGAACAGCATTTTCAATCTCGGTTCTTGTAGAAACTGTGACCATTTTATATAATTATTACTATAGATTTTTTTGTATTATTTTGCAGAGTTGGCGTGTTTCCCAGTTCCTCGTTCTTCGCCTATGGAGAGAACCTACTGGATTTTTTTACATCTAGTAGACAGTCACGTGCCCCTTGTAATGCGTGAACAAGAATAGAGTAAGCGGACTGGCTAGCCGGTTTCTCATTTTGTATTTCAACAGCGCATACTATACACGGACAGAGGACAAGAAAACGCCCACACGATCGCTGAAATTCAACTTTATTTCAGAAGTTCGCCGATCGCAACATATTTACCCTCAAGCATTGTGCGTGCGTTTACTTGTCCTCTGACTGCGTGTAGCATCCGCTCTTGAAATACATAGTGAACAAGAATGTCTGGCTCTGCATTTTATGTCATCTCAGTGTGCTCAGACGTTCACTCATTAATATGGGCCATTCAGGCAATGCTGAAAAAAGGCAGCAGGAATGGTATTGCTCCGCTGCCATACGTTCATCTGGAGAACGTGTGGCATACGGTCTTCTGGGTGCAATATTTTCCCTCTCCGAAGCTGACCTGCTAGGTGGAAGATCTGTGTATGGACATGTTGCTCGTACGAACTGCAGCATAAACTATTTAGTGACAGAAATGCCGGTTACATATATAAGGAAATTTCACATGTGCCTTGGAACAACGCCAATCGGCTCAGAAGTCATTGAAGTTACAGCTATGAGAATACTGCTCTGCTCACAAACTTTTTCCGTTGCTTCTGCATGTGTGTCCCAGCATAATATGGTAGCATTGTTCTGGTTTTCACTACGGCTGCGTGACTAGTGCCTAGCTCCTTGAATGCAGATTCATTTAAACTTCTACCACTCGATCTGTCGTAGGTGACAAGAACGCAGATTCGCAACACTAAAAAGTTGTAGTCATTACTGCCAGTTTGAACTTGCTCGTATTGCGAATGGTGAAAGTCACACTTACTTTGGCCTCCAGCTTACTTAAGACCAGCTCCTGAATTCATTCGACATTAAAGTGAACTGAACAACGTCCCTGGTTGCATGGAGAGTGAGCATCGTCATACGTTTGCATTCAGTGCAGGCTGTATGCTGGGTTCCTCAGTCAGCCATGCTTTTATGTAGGACATGCTCAAAGGAGCACCTGGCATGTGTTTGTGCTGATGTTTTAGAAAAGTCTATTACTGCAGCAGCAACTGCTGCGGTCAAATTACCTGACCATTTGCTGGATCAACATATTGAACTCTGGAACATTTGTGCCGCGTAAAGGAGGATGGGGTGAAAACTAATGGGGTTAGATGGCAGAACCTTGAACAGAACCTTCAATTGACTTAATTCTACTTTTGATTACACGCGGTACATACTCGGCAGCTCACAATTGGTTTTCTTTTGGGCTAGCTTGAGAGTGTCCTAGAGGTTAAACTCTCCAGAATAAAAAAAAATAGCATTACGTAATGCCAAATAATATAAGCCTGTAACCTAATAGACACCTTAAAGTGGCCCCAGCAGCAAAAGAAATGGTGAGGAATGGGTTTGCTGCCCCCCCCCCCCTCAATATAACGTTCCGATTATGCCCATGGGCAAGGATTAGCTGCATGCTATGAAACATACGCAATGTCACTCTCAATGGAGCCGATGAGTTCTACACTGATCTATAAATTTGTTGAAGTAATCTGAATGATGGAGTGGCAGTAGTGCAGAATAATTAAATATGCAATTGGCAACAAAGCATGAAGTAATGAAAGTTTTATATGGAATGAAACGGAGAAAGCACCTTGGTTTCCACTGTGTGCGTTTTGTTTTATCTCGCATAGCAATTTTTATTACTCCTAACATATATTGTCAATAGATAAAAACTGAAATTCCATGTCTCTCTTAAGGGTCAGGTGTGTTACGTTAAAGAGTAGATGCGAGTGGGAAACAACCCATGTGATTGTCTCCACTAAGTCGCATATGAAGCCATTGTTTCCAGCACTTTAGGGAAGACTTCAGACTATGAAGAAAATGAGTTTTGAAAGGCCAAAGCGGGTTCGCTAAGCGTTTTGAAGTAAAAGGTGACAATAAAATGACTGCTAACGCCACTGGCAAAAATATTAAATTTGTGCAAAAGAACTGGTTTGAGCATTCATGTGGAAAGTTGGGCGTGTTGGCACTCATAAGAACAGGCGCACGTTCCTCTCTTCCGTCTTTGTCCAAGTTTTTTTAGTGATGCTTTTTTGAGCGTTCACCCGAATTATACATCCTTCAATCTAAGCCCACGATTTATGATTATTTTTTAATTTGTTTGTAAAGTCGCGGGTAAATAGGGCGATGCGTGGAAGCAATTTCTGAAACTATTCTCTGGGCGGTTGATTAAAGAGCATAGTAATACATTGGGAAGCGACAGCCACTAGAGGCCCACTATTAATGTAGCCACACAGTCGCGGACACGCTTCACGGTAGCTCCTAAAGTTTGCTGCGGGAACACCAGAACTTGATGGCCTCGGTTCGCGCCGTTCTCCGACCAAGTAGCGTCGTCTGTGGTGAAGAAGCGCTTCTGTCCTGAGTGAAAGAAGTTTTCCTTTCAACACGGTGCCCTCCTACTTTCGATCTATTTCAAACGAGACACGCAAAATAGGCGACACCAGACAGAGCTTTTATACTACCTTCGTGTACCGATCAGCTCCATGCTTCAAAGCGCATGAACCCCGTTCCATCTTTGCAGTATCGATCGTTCGTGTCGCGACGTGTTATATAAATGACGTTTACTGGCACCGGCATAAGTATGAGTATATTGTTCCTACCTACCGGTAATCTTGCCTTTCAAATCAGCATTAAACAAACATTTTCTATTAGCACGCTCGCTAGTGCTCAATAGCAGCTTGTACATACATTGTGTTCCGGAACTTAATTCACAAAAATAAGTTACGCAAAAGGTTTAGCCCTGCGAAACCTAAGTTACTGAAGCGAAAGCGGCGGCAAATTTTGCTCGTGCCACCCCTCTTCGTTTCTGAGGGGCAGGCTCTCAACGAACTACGTCCCCTGTGTTATCGGATTCCAACTGTAATCTTCGCAACCTCTGCGACGCTAACAGCTGCCGAGGCGTCTCCACTTGATCATACCAGACGACTGCTACCGTTTGTCGAGGCCTATTGCAGTCCGTTGGCAGCGGCTAAGAGTATTTGAACGGAATTTAATGTTTCCTGGTTCGTCCTCTGGTTGGCTCCATCAAATATGATGGGATCAAAAACGAACGCAATCAGCCATCTGCCTATGCCACTTAAGCATCTGCCCAAGCTCGGACCAAGGCAGCGCTTCATCTCTATTTTCAGAAGCAGTGGAGGCTATCTGAAGAGTAACTCGATAATTTTCAGAATAACGGATTCTTTTCCCCATGCCGCTGCGCCATGGATTGGTCAGCATGGGTCACATGGCGCGCCGAGGCCCGCTTTCGTGATCAAGCTTCCAAACTGTCACAGCGTGGACAGTTTGCGTGTGTGGAGATTGCTGTAATTCGCTTCTGGGTTCTGCTACTTGAGTTTTTTTTTTCTCGTAAGAAGTACTTAGCGGTAGAATTCCAGGTTGCAGAAACCTGCATGAGGGCGTATAGATTTTAAAGGTGGATTTTAAAACGATTGATGGATATAGATAATGAAAAAAGTTATAACCAGACATCGATTTAGTAAATACTAATGCTAATGACTAATAATGATGATTAATAATGACCTGTAATGACAAGTATGTCAAACTACGTCTTGTGATGAGCGCAACTGATTGGAAATGAGTGAAAACGCTTAGCAATAAATGGTAATGCCTACAATGACTAAGTATGACTCATCATTACTGCTGATGACTAAAAACGACCAATTTGTCTAGGGATGGCTTGTAATGACAACAGCTGATTGGCAACGAGCAAAAAACATTAGTTGTAGTGTAACTCTGGTTAACCCTAGTTGAATTGCGATAGCAACGGCGGAAGCTTCTTTTGCCTGCTACCTATTCCCCTATCACACCCTATCAGCGTAAGGTGCTACATTATTCAGGACATTTAGGCTCATCCTTTAAGAGTATGACGCGAGAGCGTAAGTTACCAGCCTTCTTCTTCTGCTCCTCCTCCTCCTAAGGTGTTCAAGGTCAAGCGTGGCATCCGCCGGGAATACGCGACGGCTCGAAACCTGGAGCAGTATTGCAATCGCATTAAAATGCTTAGCTAGGAGTCGTAATGACTACAATTAGTTGGTAGGACTCATCATAACTACGAAACTGCAACTAGGTCAAACAACGACTTGAAAGGATCGCACTGATTGGAAATGAGTGAACTGACTAGGCATGACTCATCATTATTGCTAATGGCTATGAAACGACTAATATAACAAACGATGACTTGTAATGACCGCAACTGATTAGAAATGAGTACAAATGCTTAACTATCCGTGGCATGACTGCAGGGACGAGGAATTACTCGTCATGACAACAAAACGACTAATATATAAAATGACAACTTGAATTGAACGCAACTGACCGGAAATGAGTAAAAATGCTTTGCTATAAGAGATAATAAGTACAATGACTACGAAAGGACAGATATGTCAAACAACGACTTTACTTGTCGCAACTTACTGGAAACAAGCCAAATTTATCGAGAAGTGATAACGATTACAGTGACTAGATATGACTCATCATGACTACGAAGTGACTAAAACTTCAAACCACTGCTTAAAGGAGCGCAACTGACGGGAAGCGAGTAACAATTCTTAGCGATGAGTGATAATGAATAATGATAATGTTTTTAATGGCATAAATAAAGATGTTTAACAAGCAAGCACGAGTGAGCTTGCATCAAAGTGTGCGCGTACATATGCGACGACGTACATTTAGTTGGCATCTGCATTGCCATAGAGTATCACTCAATGTGATCATTCATGGTGGTAAACGAGGTAGGCAAGAAAGTGCGAGGGATTACAACACCACGAAAATCACAACAGAATAGCCAGGATAGCAAGGTGTCCGATTTATCGATACAGCTTTCTGCAGCTGGCAGTACCTGAATTGTTCGCATGTAGACCAACGGTCAGCCTTCCATACAAGCTTACCGTTCACAATTCGCAAATTCTACGTTTTCTTATGTAGCTGCGGTACTCTTGAAGGCAATGCATAAGCAAATGTCTATGCTGCTATCGAAATGTCTTCTGCTTTTGATTTGAGTATAACCGCGCCAGAGAAGCACTTCGAGCAGTTGGAAGCTCCATGGCTGCGATGTCATGGTTGCCAGTACGCGATGGGACCTCTGCGGTAATCTTAAAATTATAGAGTGACTCCAGCTATCAGACAAAGCGAGCGCCAGGCCTCCAGCGTAGCTGTGGTTGAGTAACGTCATGTGTGTCACATGACTAGGCAAATGCGTGCGCTCTGTTTCTTCGGCAGATCGGTGACGTAACAGCTGACACGTGGTTTCTCCTCAGTTTAAGGTCAAACAGGTGCACACTGCGAGGAAGTTACGAAGCGAAGTATTAAACGCTTTCTCTTTTTAAAATATCTCGTCCGCAGTTCTCCAGCTCTTCGAGCACTCACTAGGATAGGTCTCAACAGCTGTTATCAAGAAACGTACAGTCGGCTGGTCGAACTGGTCGTCTTTCAAAACCACCCGCGGCAAATAATTATACTGAAACACCCTCGCTGATGTTCTCGGGACAGGTGTTAACTGTTTTGATGGCGAATGCATAGAAGTCTTGCCAGATTTCCGGCTGTGATATAGATGCTGTAATAGGATTGGAAGTCCCAAAGTTCACGCGGCGTTGACAATGGCTACCTGTAGCACTTAGCTTCTCGCCAAGCGAAGCCGGTGGTCAGCGCCATCTTTATCTCTGAAAAAATAAAAAAAAAAACGAGGGCACTGTCGACGGGCCTCTGTGGGAGTCTAGCTCTAACAAAGGCGATGCACCGCAGGTTATGTCATGAAACATCACACTACAAAACGTTTCGACCAGTGATGTCGCTGAAGCAAGGAATGATCTAGGGGGGCACTTGCCCTCGGCTAATAATTGTCTGCGACCACCTACATTGATGTTTGGCCGATTGGTCCCATCAATACGACAGGTGAAAGTGCTGTACCATTCAATAGACTCTTAGTTGAGCATACGTTGTAAATGTGCGTACATATCGATCACTGCGTTGCGTGAGCTAGAAACATCGCGAACACACCTTCAGTTGGTCGTGCCGCAGCGTCCGCCGGAAGCGGTGTGTACGGTGGTGCCATCTAGCGAAAATAAGATGCACATGCGCGCTCATTTGAAAACATCTTTCAGCTGTAGTTACTTAATAGAAGAATAGTCACAGTATCAACCTTTTTTATTACTAGGAGAAAAACTGCACAAAATGAAGAAAATTAAATCAGAAGCCAACGCCACAAAAAGCCTGCGAATGGATGTCCATGCTATGACGACCACTTACACAGATTACAGAGAGGCTTAGCAGCTTAAATTTCGCGAAGTTATCTAGAAACCCAGAATTATTTGTAGCTGATACGTTGTCGTGTGGGTGAAAGTGAGAGTAATATAAGAAAACACCACCATTTGGAGGGAGCTATAGCGTCAGAGAAAGCAGCGGCGAGGTGTACTCGTTCCGAAGCGGGCACACAGCGCGCCACCATGTTCTCAACGCATCCCGAAACACACGCAGCAACGGGCGTATATATTGTTACGACCAAGCATCCGCAATTGCGCGCTCTATTGTTCGCCTGTGGGCATGGATAAGTTTTGTGAATATGTGGTGATGGTCCAATGGCTCTAAGTGAGCCTGTTTCCAGGAATCCTGTTTTGTAAGCATGTTTTGCTTTGTGGACAACCTGCAAATGCCAAATTGACCCTGTCAAGAGAACGTCTGGAAAAACACAAAGAAACGTCCCCCTGCGGGAAATAGCAGGAAGTGCTTTCTTTCTTTTGTTCACCCTTCCAGTCGAGAAGTGCTATCCTCCAGTGATGAATGCCTCCTATCCAAAGGAGACGACAGAGTGACATGTCCGCTGACGGGCAGGACAAGAAAGGAGCATGACTCATACGGCCATTAAGTGATTTCCCGGGAATGCAGGAAAGATTTGCAATTGTCGAAAAGGGACAATGTTGGGAGCCCTATGCGGCGCCACGTGCACTCGGGTTTCTGAGAAGTAAAACCCCTTGTCAGAACCAGCCTGTGGTTTCTTTGCTGAAGAATAGAAATGTACCTCCTCTCCTCGCCGTTCCCAAGCTTTTCCCGCCAACAAGTGATCACGCCCAACGAATGAATGCCGGACCAGTCAGTGCTTCAGACCATCAGTGCAGTGATGTGTTCGATTGGATGCCGATACCTGAGGGGCGTGCCCTGGATTTGGTTGGTCAACATCTTCAGAGAGGGGCTGGACATAGGGGGGGTTTTAAGGACGCTGCAGAGCACGAAATGTCGCTCTGGGCCCTGGGTAAACGGCTCATCCAGTCGCTTCTCGCTATGAACTCTTAACGCTTGCCATTTTGCTGATGTACCCTTCTTTTTCGTGTAAATAATCTTGTAAATAAGCTTCTCAAAGTGCCATTAAACCTGCTTGTACATATTTTACCTACTTCGAAGATTCAATCCTTCATGAACCCCGGAGTCTCTGCACGCTACCAAGTGAAGGCCGGGTCGACGTAGCCCCAGCGTCACGACAACTGGTGATCAGCGGTGGGATCTGAATCTACAAGCACAACGACTGGTGACCAGCGTTGGGATCTGAATCTACAAGCCACAACATCTGATGACTGGAGGTGGGGCTGGATCTACAAGCTACAACATCTGGTGATGCGAGGTGGATCTGAAGCTACAAGCCACAACACCTTGTGATCGGAGGTGGCATCTCAAGCAACAAGCAGGAGCAACAATCGGCCAACAAGAGGGCAGCTCGGAACATCGATCGCATGTGTGGGTGAGTGCTTGGCTTTTCTTCTGATGTGGACCAGGTTCTAGAACAGGGTTAGATTTTAGAACTGGTAAAGAGAGTGTGGAAACGCCTTTAGGTTGGTAGTTTGCACAGTTGTTTTGGAAGTAGCCGACACTCGGAGCGATCATGGACCTACAAAAGCTGCAGAAACCGGACCTGTTGCTATTGTGTGAGGAATTGGGAATTAATACAAGTGGTTTGGCACGAAAACCCTTGATTATAAAGGCAATCACTGATCTGGGAACCGATGATGAGGAGCTCAGTGAAGCATGGAACCTCATCGGTCAAAAAAAGGAGCAGCTCAGACAGCAGAAAGAGCGGGAAAAAGAGGAAAAGAGGCGTGAGCGTGAACTTGAGAGGGAAAAAGAGGAAAGGGAGCGCGAACGTGAGTGGGAAAAAGAGGAAAAGAAGCGTGAAAGAGAAGCAAAAAGGCTGGACCAAGAAATTGAGCTCCGGAAATTAGAACTAGAGTTGAGCAAGAGGTCGGGCAATTGTCCCCAGCTAGCGGTACCTCTTCTCAACAAGGAGGCAGATTTCAAGATGTCAAAGTACATGCAGCCATATGTGATATCAGGGGATATCGGTCTGTATCTGGTTAACTTTGAGCGAACCTGCGAAAAACTGTCCTTCCAGCGAGACACTTGGTCTCAGAGATTATTGACGGTTCTGCCCTGCGAGGCAGCGGAGGTTGTCGCGCGGCTAAGCAAGGAGGACGCGGACAACTACGAGAAGGTCAAAGCTTGCCTTCTGAGAAAGTATAGGCTTAGCGCCGAGGCGTTCAGACAACGTTTTCGGAACGCTACTAAGTCCAGAGACGAGAGTTACCCTGAATTCCTATACAATTTAAGAGTTAATTTGGGCGAGTGGCTAAAGAGCACTGATTCCTACAGTGATAGGGACGCTGTAGTCGAGCGAATTCTTTTGGAGCAGTTTTATAGCTGCCTCCCAGAAAAAGAAAGAAATTGGTTACAGGACCGAGGCGACATTAAGTCGGCAACTGAAGCTGCCGAACTCATTGAGGACTATGCTTCGCGCCGACAATTCAGCAACCCAGTAGTGATTAGGCCCCGCAATTCCAAGTCGAGTGTGAATAACCGTCAGAAAAGGCACTTTGCTAGATTTGCAAACGAAGAAAGGAAGGCTTCTTCAGGCAAACGCCCTAGAAAGGACGGCAGTGAGAAAGGTGGGGAAGTGACCAACGCGCAGAACACAAAGAAAAAGTTTGAGGCTAGGAAGCCGCTCACATGCTTTAGGTGTAATGAGCAGGGTCACATTGCCGTCAACTGCCGGAAAGAAAAGTTTGTTTTCTCGTATGTCAGTGACTGCGATGAAAATATGCAGCTTTTGGAACCTTACATGCATGACCTAGTAGTCAACGGGAAGCCTTGCAAGGTACTGCGCGATTCGGCCGCAACGATGGATGTTGTCCATCCGGCGTATGTATCGCCTTCCGACTATACAGGACAGTGTGCATGGATCCGACAGGTAGTTGAGGAACAGAGTGTGTGCTTGCCGATCGCGAACGTGGTCATCGAGGGCCCTTTCGGCGAATTAACAACCGAGGCTGCCGTTTCAGGAAAACTTCCTAAGTGCTATCCGTATTTGTTCTCCAACAAATCGGACATGCTGCTGCGAAAGAGGGGCATCCTTTTCGGAGACAGAGTTGTGCAAGCCTTAACACGTTCAAAGGCGCGAGAACTAGCTACACTGCTCATTCCAGAAAAATCCACAGCGGAGGAAACGGCAGTTAAAACAGTGGTAAATGCGGAAGATAGCAGGTCAGAAAACTTTGAGAGCGAGGCATCTCAGATATGTCAACTTGAAAGTGAGCTTGATGAGACGCGGAATGAGGACGTTCTTGAGAGTAACCTCTTGCCGCCAGTGTCTAGTAATCTCACGAGACTTTTAAGTGGAACCCGAGAGGACTTAGCTATAGAGCAAGCCAATGATCCCAAGATACAGGAGATAAGGGAGCGCCACCGCGCCACTAAGACAGCAAACAATATTTCTTTCGAGATGAGAAAGGGAGTGCTGTATCGCTTATTCAAGGATAAGCGCGGAGTAGAGCGGGACCAATTAGTCGTTCCCCAAAAGTACCGCGGAGACTTACTGCGACTTTCCCATGGCAGCTCGTGGTCATGTCACCTTGGAATAAAGAAAACAAAGCAGAGGCTGTTGCAAGAATACTATTGGCCTGGATGTTTTAAGGACACGGAAAATTTTGTACGGTCATGCGACACGTGCCAGCGGGTTGGAAAGGCGCAAGATAAGTGGAAAGCTCCGATGGTGTTAGTACCAATCATTACCGAGCCGTTTCACCGGTTAGTAATAGATGTAGTTGGGCCACTTCCTGTGACAGAGTCAGGGTACCGTTATATCCTCACTATGTTATGCCCAGCCACAAAGTTTCCAGAGGCTGTTCCGCTGCGCGAGGTGACGTCCGAGAGTGTAGTGGATTCGCTGCTGTCAGTGTTTGCACGAGTTGGATTCCCTTCCGAGGTCCAAAGTGATCAGGGTAGCGTTTTCACGAGTGTCCTCACCACCTCATTTCTCGAGCGATGCGGCATTAAGGTAGTGCATAGCTCGATCCATCATCCGCAGAGCAACAGCGTAGAAAGATGGCACTCTGTTCTCAAACGAGTCCTGAGGGGACTGTGCTATGAAAACAAGCGCGAATGGGATACCTGCCTGCCTGCAGCGCTTTTCGCTTTGCGGTCAGTGCCGCACGAATCCACTGGATTTAGCCCAGCCGAGTTGGTGTACGGAAGGTCACTGCGCTCACCTTTGCGAATGGTGCGCGAAGCCTGGGAGGGGCGCGGAGAAGACCCAACAGTAGTAGAATTCATTCTGAACCTCTTGAATCGCTTACATAACACTAAGGAACTCGTTGAGGCCAGCATGAAGTCAGCCCAGGCTCGTTCCAAGGTGTACAATGATAAGTCAGCCCGTCAAAGGACGTTTTGTATCGGGGACCAGGTGATGTTGCTGAGAAGTTCAAGGCAGAATAAGCTCGAAGTACAGTGGGAAGGACCGGCTGAAGTCGTTGCAAAGCTTTCTAACACTAACTACGCAGTGAAAATTCCCGGTAGGCGTAAAGAAGTGCGCATTTATCATTGCAATCTTATGAAGCCTTATGTGCAGAGGGAAGCCGTGGTAAATCTAACGTTAAACCTTCCCGAGGAGATGGGGGACAACTTGATTTGCCTCAGCGGAAAGGGAAGCAACGCTCAGGAGCTTCTCAAAAAGACGGAGCAAAGAGGAGAACTAAAGAAATCCCAGCTGTCCGATCTGGGCGAGATAATAACAGAGTTTGAGGCCTGCTTCGTGGACAGGCCAGGCAGAACTGATTTGACTGAGCACGATATTGAGCTGACTTCAGACGTGCCAGTGCGATCAAGGTGCTACCGATTTTCTCCAAGGCAAAGAGAAATTCTGGATAGGGAAGTAACTCGCATGCTGGAATTGGGAGTAATAAAACCCTCGGAAAGCGATTATGCTTCGCCTATGATCTTAGTAGAAGCTCCAGGTAAAGACCCTAGGCCTGTGGTAGACTACCGAAAGCTAAATTCTCTCACCAGGGATCAAGTGTATCCTATTCCGAATATTGAGGAGAGAGTAGAACAGGTCAGTAGAGCGGCATATGTGACTACGCTGGACCTTACTCGAGGATACTGGCAAGTACCGCTCACTGAACGCGCCAGCAGATACGCGGCTTTCGTCACTCCGACGGGCAGCTACCAGCCAACAATGATGAGTTTCGGGCTCAAAAATGCTCCATTTTGTTTTTCCCGACTCATGGATAGGGTTTTAAATGGGTGTGAAACATTCGCGGTGCCTAATTTAGATGACATTGCGGTTTTTTCCGACTCATGGGCGGACCATATGGTACATCTAAGAGCTGTACTGAGCCTTTTGCGTCAAGCTGGACTAACCGTAAAGGCCGAGAAATGTTGCCTGGCAAGGGCGACCGTGGACTACTTGGGTCACAATGTAGGTCAAGGTTTCAGGAAACCCAGCGAGATTAAGATTTCTGCGGTAGCAGACTACCCGCGGCCGAGCACGAAGACGGAAATTCGAGCATTCCTGGGTCTGACTGGGTACTACAATCACTACATCCCTAACTATTCAGCTTTGGCTAGCCCTCTGACCGACGCTCTCCGCAAGACAGAACCGACAAATGTAGTCTGGGACGAACAAAAGGAAGCCTCCTTCGTAAACCTGAAGGCTGTGCTGATTAGCCGTCCGGTATTGCGAGCTCCAGACTATGGCCGAGAATTCACGGTCCAGTGTGATGCCAGTGATCGAGGGTTAGGTGCTGTTCTCTGCCAGAGAGATGACGACGGTAATGAGCACCCCGTGCTCTACTTGAGCAGAAAGCTGAGTTCTAGAGAGAGGGCTTATTGCGCGTCAGAGAAAGAGTGCGCTTGCATTGTATGGGCCATTCAAAAATTGCAGTGCTATCTTGGAGGGGCCAAATTCACCGTAGAGACGGACCATTGTCCCCTAGCTTGGCTGCAAACTGCGACATCAAAGAACAGTCGCCTTCTTAGGTGGAGCTTGATTTTACAGCAGTACAATTTTGAAATAAGATACAAAAAAGGGAAGTTAAATGGGAATGCGGACGCGCTTAGCCGCTCTTTCTAAGCGGTCCGAGATGTTCCTCACCATGTATCCAAATTGATAATCAGGATTTTTTTTTTTTCGTGCGCTTGTATATGTGTGACTATGTCAAGCAGCACGTTTGGTTTTCTAGGAATACGTAGGTCCTAACGTCTTGAGTGTGGGCTTTTCTCGAACAACAATGGCAGTTTTCTTTTGACCTGGTCTCTTCAGACGGGAGCCGAGTGCTTGCTTCGACATGTGGTTGAGTTTCAGACAGCTCGAGCAATTTGGCCTACAACAATCAAGACAACGCGACAAGCAACAGCGAGCTTCAAGCGTTCACGTGCAGGCCATTAAGTCGTCTCTTCATGCAGCAGCTGGGACTGCTGCCCTCCGAGACTCTTCTGGCGGGGGAGGAGGCTGTTACGACCAAGCATCCGCAATTGCGCGCTCTATTGTTCGCCTGTGGGCATGGATAAGTTTTGTGAATATGTGGTGATGGTCCAATGGCTCTAAGTGAGCCTGTTTCCAGGAATCCTGTTTTGTAAGCATGTTTTGCTTTGTGGACAACCTGCAAATGCCAAATTGACCCTGTCAAGAGAACGTCTGGAAAAACACAAAGAAACGTCCCCCTGCGGGAAATAGCAGGAAGTGCTTTCTTTCTTTTGTTCACCCTTCCAGTCGAGAAGTGCTATCCTCCAGTGATGAATGCCTCCTATCCAAAGGAGACGACAGAGTGACATGTCCGCTGACGGGCAGGACAAGAAAGGAGCATGACTCATACGGCCATTAAGTGATTTCCCGGGAATGCAGGAAAGATTTGCAATTGTCGAAAAGGGACAATGTTGGGAGCCCTATGCGGCGCCACGTGCACTCGGGTTTCTGAGAAGTAAAACCCCTTGTCAGAACCAGCCTGTGGTTTCTTTGCTGAAGAATAGAAATGTACCTCCTCTCCTCGCCGTTCCCAAGCTTTTCCCGCCAACAAGTGATCACGCCCAACGAATGAATGCCGGACCAGTCAGTGCTTCAGACCATCAGTGCAGTGATGTGTTCGATTGGATGCCGATACCTGAGGGGCGTGCCCTGGATTTGGTTGGTCAACATCTTCAGAGAGGGGCTGGACATAGGGGGGGTTTTAAGGACGCTGCAGAGCACGAAATGTCGCTCTGGGCCCTGGGTAAACGGCTCATCCAGTCGCTTCTCGCTATGAACTCTTAACGCTTGCCATTTTGCTGATGTACCCTTCTTTTTCGTGTAAATAATCTTGTAAATAAGCTTCTCAAAGTGCCATTAAACCTGCTTGTACATATTTTACCTACTTCGAAGATTCAATCCTTCATGAACCCCGGAGTCTCTGCACGCTACCAAGTGAAGGCCGGGTCGACGTAGCCCCAGCGTCACGACAATATTTTATGCGCGCATGCACCCGCAAGACAGGCCACTTTACGTGCAGATCTGCGCATGAGCATCGTCGCTTAGTACGGTCAACCAAAAGTGTTTAATATTGTAGAATTACGTGGAAAAACGTAATCTGCGCCTGATTCCATATTTACAGTACACAACGAGGAATTAAAAAAAACGGCGGAGGATGATATAAGAACTAGGTGATGACTGACACCTTAAAAGAAGGAGTAATGTAAAAACGGTGAAAGCCGGTGATAATAGCAATTCAACAATGATTATCTGGGCATCACATCACATTAAGCTTGAGGTTGGAGTACGTTTCACTGCGCCCACTTAGGCCATTTTTTCCTCCTTGGGAAATGCTGACTTCTATACTGGGGGCATTTTTACCGCGGTAATTTTTTCGGGGGCGTTCGCAAGTGGGCCGGCTTTCCCTGATTTCACCATTACCAATAGCTTCATTTTTACTGCTCATATTTTGCATTTCAATGTGCATAATGTCAGTATATGGGACCCAAGCATCGCGGCCTGGAGATGGGCGTTAGGGTGCGTAAGTGTCTTCGCCTCCGCTTTCAGGGTGTGGACATAGAGAAAGAGATTGGTCAAGAGCGAACACTGCGAAAACTGACCCCAGGAAATGACGCGCGACTTGTTGTGCTGCCACCGATTGATGGATGGCGGCATCAGCGCGGACATGTGCGGACACGCGCGCGATGGCACTCGCTGCAGCGGTAGCCCGCCGAAGCAGACTGCAGAAAGTTGTCGAAGGGAGCGAGCGGCTGTCTGCTTGTGCCTCGCCGCGCCTGTGCGGCACAGACCGCACATTTTCATCTCTCGTGGGCTGCTACGCGGAACGACTGCGGTTTTATAACGACGTCAAGGTGAGCAACGTTTTTTTGCTGAACTACGCTGCATTAGAAGCAGTTTACCATGGCCACGTCGGCCGGAGCAGCTCGTGAACAGGCGCGCCGGCTGTTCAGGCATGGAGAAGTTCAGGCGCAGTTCGTGACGCTCCGGCAGTTTCCAACCGCGCGAGGTTTAATATGTTGTATTCCTGCGAAACTGAGCAGCATTTCGAACAGTTTATCTCAGCACGCTGTACAAAGTGGCATGTGAAGGCACCAAGGCACGCCGTCGCGCCAACATGGCGTATTAGCCGGCCGGTGCGGCCAGGCCTGGCGTGGTTTGCCGAACGGCTAGTTTTCCTAAGTGTTGCGTTTAAAAGGGCGACGGTAAGAGGAGAAATGTTGCATTCTTGACTTTCTTGTTAAACTTCGCAGTATTTCCGGCAGTTTAGCTCAGTACGGCGGCGACTGATCTTCACAAAGTCGCGCGTGAAGGGCAAGCTAACAGGCATGACAAGGCGTGCTGGCCGCGGTGACGTGACATGGCGCGAGGCGGTTTTGCGAACGCCTAGTTTTGCGTGGTGTCACGTTTAACAGGGCAACCGCAAGGTGAGAAGTGTTGCATTCTTGTCAAACTGCGAGGCATTTCGGATAGTTTAGCTCAGCACGGCGGTCTGAGCTTCACAAAATCGCGTATGAAGGGCAAGCCAACATGGCGTGCTCGCCGGCCGCGGTGAGGCCAGGCCGCAATTTTGCGAACGGCTAGTTTTGCGTGGTATCACGTTGCATTAAACGGGGTAAAGTTAAAGTGAGAAATGTTTTATTATGTTGCAAGCTTCATTGCTTCAGCTGTTCAGTGGTTTTGAGGAATATTGTTAGTTTGGTGGCTGTTATTACACTCACTGTAGAAATGCATTTTCAGATAGGTTCGGTTAGCCTGCATTTCCTGACCTCTATGTTGCAAGAGTAGCTTTTGTATCAATTTTACCAATGACAATATTTTTGTTCTGGATCATAACTGCTGCTCACCAAGTCTTAAGTACGCACCCAAATGCGCAGATGTGTGCGCGGTGCAGTGGCTTAACATTTCATTGCCACCTTCTGCATCATATTCATTCCTTTTCCAACAGCAATGCATAGACCCACGGGCTACAGCCGAAGCACTGCAGATGCGACGAGTGAACAATGTGGCCTCCCCCCAAGCGTCAGTTCTCCTCTCTGCCCTGAGCAACACAAGTTATCCTTGCTAAGGTAGCCGCGACTGGGACTGTGTAGTTTATGTATAATGCCTGTTTTGTTACATATCATTTGCCATAATTCGGAAATCAACGATATTCTAATTTTTGTGTCTACCTGAGTGCTCTTTCTCGCGTTCTGTATTTTTATTTTTCTGTACTGTGCGCATAGCCTAATGTGGGCCAAGTTTTGTCAATGCATCTGTTGCATCTCTAAGGTGTTTTATATGCAGCAAAATAAATGTTCATTTCACAAAGCACTTGGCGTCTTTTATGCAATACTGTCTTGCAAAGGCTGTGGCGCAGCTGCGTTTATGGCTAGTTTAGAGAACTCTGAATCTATTTTTCATGTTCTTATGCATGCTGAAAATAACTAGAAGCCCTAGCAGACCACGTAAAACCAAAATAATGCGCCAAAAGGGCCGGAAAGGGCGCAGCGCATGCTAGCATTCAAATCACGCGCCTTTCAGCAAGATCGGGAGTAGTTGCCACCGGCCGTTTGGTGCGCTACAGTCAAATGGGCCGCTGGGCCCTATGGGAGTGTCCGCTCTTTACCAATCTCTTTCTCTATGGTGTGGACACATTTTTGTGCTTCCCCGTGCCGCCTTTTCTCCTCGTGGGTGCTTCTTAAGAGGGTCCTCCACGATGGTTGCCTGCAGTAAGCAATGATTCCGGTGTGGGTTCTCTACGCCGGTAATAACGCGACTAAACAGTAAAAAGACAGCATATATTTCGTTTTCCTCATGGTAGTATATTGATCTGGCCATTTGACGTCCGTTTTACACGTAACAGAGCCGATATGACTGAAATTCAGTCGACAAGCTATCGCGATGTAATGTTTTCCGCAATGTGTTGCCACCACATAAATTCACCAAGGGTATTTTATTTCTCTTCGCCATCATAAAGTAAGCCATGGGCTACTAATTGCGTAGTATTATGCCACACACGTTGTACGAACGCGTTGACGGCTCGTACAGCGAGCTCTGCGGGCATATCGGTCGCCGGAAAGATTATCTGTGAATAGAAACCATTTCATCTCCGGTATTTTATGCAATATCTTTTCTTCGGAATATTTTTCACAAAGAAATAATACCTACAGTTCACTAAAGGAGGGTTAAAACACAATGTGATATCCCTTTAGTGCTTTGTAACTAGCAATGTTAGTCGAGCATAAATTTCTTTTAAAGGGTATTTTTTGTTTTTACAAGGGAAGAAAAACAAGATGAAAGCATTTCTCGACATTAATCAATTTTTATGTAATGCTCCAGCGTTTCGACTGAAGACAATAACATTAGGCCGAATTCAGTTTTTCACATCCGGTTATAACAAAGACAGACAGCTCAATATTTTTAATATTCAAAGCATTGTTATCAGACCGTTCACTATAACTTAACTCACAGTGAGAATGTAGAATAAAAAAAGGAAGATTTCAGTGTCCGTCATGGTTCCGTCCACCAAGACAATCGATCTTGCAGTATCGACAGGTTACTGTGAAAGGCTCTACCGATGGCTATGGCCAACACAATACAAAAGCGGACGTGTCTGGTGCGGAGACACTGCTATGCTCTACCACACAACATGGAGACGTAGGGCGAGCCCCGTAATGCCTAAAATAGATAGCCCAAGTCCCGAGCAGTGGGAAGACCTTCTAGCCGACTCGGACGCGCAGCATCAACTTGTGCTAGTGCAGCGAGCCAGAGCCACTGCTGAGGCCAACGGCCGCCGGACAGAGGACTGCCGATCACTGCTCTTTCCTAAACCACGGCCCTTAACAAACAAGTTTCCCCCAAAACATTTATCAATCAATCAGTCAATCGACCGGCTACCACCAGAAGGTTTTCAAAAACATTTTTGTGCTGTTGTAGTGTTACTTCAAAACAACGTCAGGTGAATAAGCGTCAACTTGCCATATTCGTTTTAGTTTACTGCCTTCAATAGCACACTGCGAATACACAAGGTAGTTAGTCTGAGAAATATTCTAATCCGGTGCTAGAATTACGGTGCCTCGATGGGTGCGCTGCCATCGCGCATCTACGCACCATAACAAGGCTTAATACGGAGCAAGTAGTTGCGCCTCCAGGCGCAGATAATGCGGACCGTAATTTTATCTGAAATGCATTAACGATGCCAAATGGTGCCGCTTGTAAAAACATAGTAGCATACTCTTGTATGAACGATTATATTACCTTTTGCATATTCCAGTCGTAAACTGCCACCTGGTTTGCTAAAATGTTATGAGCTCACATAATGACGTCGTCATCGGCAGAAATATTCGCGAGAGACGCTGCCAATAATCGATAAAGCAGTCAACGAGAACGCGACAAAATTCTGAAGCTGCAGGCGGAACGATAACCACGACAACAGAGCGGACGCTTCCTTAATCTACTCTGGTGCCCTTAATGCCGACGCTGAGAAACCACAGTTATTGAAAGTCTTTAAGCGCGAATTACTGAGGGACACAACTATTGATAGCTCACTACAAGCCACTACCACAAGACTGCACCAAGGTGTGTTGCTGGGAAGGTTGTTTACAGATCATCTTGGAAAAAGCCGCGCAAGAAAACGGGACGAGGGAAGAGAGTCACGCATGAGCGCTGACTAGTAACCTATTGTATTATTGCTGAGAGAATCAATGCACAGACCGGCAGATGTCCACAAGACGAAAAGGAGAAACAATTACAGGAAAGACATTATGTTTGCCACTCAGGTGTTACGATCCGCCAACTTGTGGTGGAACAATGGTATGGATGGTTTGCTATCACATGAGGCTCCTTTGCGCGTGATGATAAGGGGTTTAAAGATTTCCCTCGTCGCTGGTCCGTATAACGTTTGAGGAAAGACAACTGCTGAAAGGGCGGAACGCTTCCATCGCACGATCGACAATGGAGATGTAGGTTGCTTTCGAGACATGTTCTCTGAGACGATCATTGATGCAACGCCCGCATTTACAACATATGATGCACAGCAATAAAAAGGTAACTGTCGGCAGCGCGAGGCCGATGTTCGCCTCGTTGCAAAAGAGCGGCTTGGAAGCCACTAGCAGTTCGGAAAAAGCGCAGTGCAGACATTATCTGCCGTCGCACAGACAGCGCACTCGGCCGCACACACCTATCGCAGTTCATCGCGTCGCACAGTCACTGTACTATATCCTTCTCGAGTACCAACATGCGTCGAAACATCTCGGCCGGCACGTCAGTCTTCGTGCACCGTACTTCGCCGATGATCGCGTCGGAGCGCCGCCACTACCGCCTCACGAGAACGCCGGCCGTCGCATAGATCGCAACCATTTTTCCTTTGTGAGCACTCACAAACGAGTTGTGAGCGGCTCGAGTCACTCACAACTCCAGCTCACAATTAGCCCGCAGCCAACGTCATCACTTCAAGCGTTCATGACGTAAACAGTAGATGTCGATGACGTAAACAAAGGCCACTCCCGCCGTGTTGCCGCTGGCCAATAGGAAAATTGCGAGTGTGAGTGTGATTGTGAGCCCTCTGTAATTCGGCCCCTGGGTTGACTGATGGTATCGCTTTAAAATACATTGCTTTTGCTTCTGCTGCTAGAAAAATATGAAATATCGGTGCAATTACAATTAAAATGGCATTTGATGATCAGGAGTCAGTGGACCGACGCAGCGTTACCATCCACGTCATTCACTAATACAAGACTGCGCCACTTCTGAACAATTTGCGATGCCGCTCCTTCTGACGCGACCGTCAATGAAAAGTTAAAAAAATTTAGAGGACGCTTAAGCTTCGCCTTCAAGAGTGGAACGCGATAGCGTTATTGCACCTCGTCGAGAAAACTTATTAAATGCAAGGGTATTGGGGCATCCTCGCACCAGTACCCGCGCGGCCCGAACGGGAGAAGCGGGTGAGCGAAGATAGTGATCTAATGAAAGGAAAGACGCTTGATTCTACAACCCGTGAGGGTGCACGGCAAAACGTCAGGGGCGAGTGGCGCGCCACGTGTCGGGGCAGCGCCGCACGTTGCGAGGAGGGGTTCTTCTGTGTTTGCCGCAAGATGGCTCTGCATGTGCGCAGAGCGCAGAAGAAATGTAGCGGAAACGTACTTCGCTACTCGTGTAACTGCGACTTCTGTAAGCAACATGCTCATAATTACCGATATACACCGCAGTATAACGTTCTACGGCACGTTTCTAAGGCAACACCGCATTCACTAGAAGCGCTTTTGTACCGCTTTCAAGCCTCGCACTCGTGGCTGAGTGGTAGCGTCTCCGTCTCACACTCCGGAGACCCTGGTTCGATTCCCACCAAGCCCATCTTGGAAGTTACTTTTTATTTATGAAGTGCATGCCGGAAGTGCATGCTGAGATTTATCGCTCACGGCCAACGCCGCCGACGACACCGGCTTTTCTGCGACACGAGCTCCTTAACGCTACCGCGTTAATAATGCCACACTGGAAGTTTGTCAGTCATGACAAGCGCCAGGCCGAGAGCGAGGAAACGTCTTGCGTCATATCGGGCACTCTCGCAGCTAACGATCCGCGCGAGATAGCAGCAACGCGGTGTGTCCCCTAGGCCGCTCCGGCCACCGAAGCCGTGGTCTCCCCACTTTTGCGCGCGATACAACAAAAAGAAAACTGCGGCTCAGCTCATCGGGGCTTTCCGAACCTATATCCTCGCGGCTGACGATAACTATCTTTTCTTACGCCGAGCGACGAAGTAGGCAATAACGCCGGTTGCGGTCTAAGCTCAAGCGGCTACTTTTCCTAGCCAGGGAAATTAGCACACGCGTTTCAAATTAGGCGCTGCACCCATCCCGACACGTTACCAGCGGACGTTGCACTGGCGCCATACTTCCGGCGCTCCTCGTGCGCTAAGTTTCAGTTGCGTGCGGAAACAAACGTCGAATTTCATCGAGCTGCATGGCTCTAGAAAATGATTTTTTCTTCGTTTCAAAAACTGTTTAGGCATCACCTCGTCCACGGCATCAAACTGCCCATTGAAATGAAGCTTCCAACTACAATAATTAAAAAGGTATTTATTTTTTTTAATTACACTCATAATTAGAGACATTTTGCACCATGTTTTGTCCGCTTGGGCAGGGAGTGTGTTCCTGCAAATATTGTCTGTATGTTTTCAGTCTGCTATTTTTTTAATCACTTAAAGTCTTCCCTGGAACACCTTCTATACAAAGTGAAGTGTGTAAGAAAAGAATACTTCCCAAAGCGACCTAGATTCCTATAATTAATGTGGGACATAAAAATATCGACTGAAAAAAAATAAGGGAATACAAATATTTTTGTTTGGTTGCTTGTTGACTGACATGGTTGCCTGTTAACTGTCAATAAATTCAATATATGTAGAATGAACCACTGGGCACCGCCTTTGATATGTTTTTGTTTTACTTTAAAGTTGGGCCGAACAGGTTTGTAGGGCGTTCATAGAAGCTTAGCCTTCTTAGTTCTTCGTTCCCTAATCTGTTGCATTACACAGGGACACAATTTTGGATTGCAGTATGGGATGGCAGTATTTTTTCTCTGCCAGAATAGGATATTGTAGTCTTGTTAAGCAAGAGCACACCTTTTAAACAGAATTGGAAATTTGATCACGACCAGCCCTGAGGCATCATACAGACGAAATGATCGTTAGATTATCATCTCGCAATTGTTGAGGAGGCGAACCCAGTGTAGAATGGCGCCGTTTTTTGATTGGTTTCCTGAGGTTCAATAAAGTGTGTTTTTCGCGCGTAGACTTCTAATTACCTATTCACTCTTTTGATGATTTTACTCGCTGCTGAACCAGATTCTAATGCCCTCGTCAGAGGTTTCCAGTTTTTATGCGACATTAAATATGCGATTTCACACGTTCAGGCGACTTGGACGTCCCAGAACTGCGCACCAACGTTTCTCATCTATAGTAATAATGCTCAACAATTGCAGCATTACATTGGATTGAACACAGGAAAGGAGCGAGCGGTTATTATCAACATGATATCAACGGTTGCTAAAAAGCGTTTTAAAAGAACCCTGTTGACACCTGTGTTCTTTTGCTGACACAAACTTTCGCGGATATCAGTGGGTTTCATTATTTTGCCGGCAAGATATTCACCAAAGCTGCCCAGATAGAATCAAAGCACTAAAACTTGTGTTAATATTACTGTTTATTAAGCATCGTCATTTAGCTTTCCTGATATCCTTTTTTCCAACTCTTTACCAATGTTACAAATGTTAGAAAAAGATTCCATAAACACTTAACCCAACCCATTCTTAAAAAAAGATAAAGTAAACCAGCTTGACCACGAAGGGTAATCTCGGAGAATGGGACAATATTTGAAGGCGTTCTGAAGACCAGCAATTATCTGGCCGGCACTTGTACTCTGGGAAACAACGCAGGACACAGCTCCTATACTTTCCTCTCTTCAAATACTACCGAGTGAGGCTTTTAGATCTATCACTAAGGCGAGTGCATTTGAGACTTTGGCGAATTTATTATAAGCAAAGCTTTGTAACAAAATACTGGGGAAGTGCAGGACGTCTACAAATGACAGAATTTTAGATTTTCCCTTGCATATTGTTTATTTATTAAATGTGGCAAAACATGTGGTACGTTATTAAGACGATGTTTTAATTGATGCAAGCTCTGGCATTTTCAATACCTTTCTGCAAGTTGGAGTCAAGTGGTTTCCTTAAATATATGCTGAAGGATTAGATGCAGCATTGCAGTATTAGCCCACGGATAGCAGCAGCCTGTACGGGTGTGTTAAATGTAGTAAAGAGTTCGACAGAATGCTGTATGACGAGGGACAAACATAACGGTAGAAGAAAACATACACTCGCCGAGTACTCCAAAATGTTTTAAAACATAATGTTTCTGGACCCCACGGGTCCCTTGATCACATTGGGATTAAAATTGTGATCACGAAACTCGTAGGGGTCCCGAAACTTCATGCTTGAAGATTTTTTTTTCAGTACTTGGCGAGTGTATGTTTTCTTCATCCACTGTGTTTAAAAGACACCTAATCTAGACCTGCGTTGTAAAACTGGCATCTGTGTCACTGGAATCCAAATAAGTGTCGAGGGGGAGCTTCAGTCTTCTAGCTGAGGTTTCCACAAGTAGACTTCTCGCTGCCAAAGCAAGTCCAGCCGTAGAAACGCCGTCCATCCGACTCATGCTAATCGTCAACCCTCGTTTTTGTTAACACTAACATTGATTGACTTTTTACAGTTATCTTCTAGAACTTGTTCGAACACGACTTTATCCACCCCGCCTGGGTGCTGCAATGGTAGTGCGCTCGATTATGTGCCCCAGGAAGCGGCACTGAATCTCGGCATCAGGGGCTGCTTATCAGTGGGAGAAAAAACTAAGGCGCCCGTGTGCTGTTCGATGTAAGTGCACAATAAGTGGTCGGAAGTTCTAGAGCCCTCCACTACGGCGTCTGTCATGGCATTAGTCGTTTTGGGACACTAAACTCCACAAACCAAACCAAACTCGCCTTAAAGTAGTATGCTTTAGATCAGTATGAAATAATTCGCACTGCGTTTCATGCCAGTAATTCAAAACATGAAGCACTATAGGCCAGATTTCCTAGCCCCTCCTGGGAGCCGCCATTTTCTGCCGACTAGCACGCCGCCGCGCGGGCCCATCTCTGGGGACTGCGTGTCCGCGGTATCGCCGCGGCCGCGCTTGCACGGTATCCGCGTTCAACTAGCCTTCGCGCTCTAGAGATCATCGAAAAAATATTTTCACCGCACGATTGTGTTGGAACGAGTTTATTTGCATTGTCGTAGAATTAAAATCGATTTTTTGTTTATGAGATTTAGTTTTACGTTCACGTTACCTGTTCTGATGGTCATCACATAGCTACTTCAATAACGCCGTTTCGGTCCCTTAGTGACGATAACATGTTTATGAACAATTGCAAACATCATTCCTGAGTATGGCTTGCATATAATTCCTCTTACAATGCGCTGTTATTCCTTCAGTGTTGTAGTTTGCGTGGTGTGCGCCAGTCATATCAACAAACAATCACTGTGCTTATCGGAGTTGACAGGCTAACGGCAGGGAAAATCTTTTGTGCTGTATTTATAAACACCGCTGCATTACGATTGTTTCTTTTTGTGCCCGCGACTGTATACAGCCTATCAAATACTGCGCCTGCATGTTAAGCATAATGCACCTTTTTATATCCTGCACCATAGTAAATCTAGCCTGCCATTTCATTCTAATATTATCTACACTTTGAATAATTGAAACTAGCATTAGTGGCTAGGCGAACCGGTAGTAGATGCCAGTGTCCTTTCACATGAACAAATATTGTTTTGTTATCTGCGGTGCAGAAGACGATATTTTATTTTAAATGGAAAATCATGCTCCGTTTACTTAAGTTCGCAAATATACATTGTCGTATCTACCAAAGACACAGGTCCAAAGAAATGCTAGCTGGAGCATAACCACTCAGTTTTCATATGATATATGGCGTTTAGCGTCGAAAAGTGGCGTCACCTATGAGATACACCGTATTGAAGGGCTCCGGAATTTTATCGAATGCTTGTGATTATTTAACTGGCGCTGATATCGCACTCTACAAAAGCGCTTCAGCTTTGTCGTCATCGAACCTATGCCTTCGGGCTGAGCAGTCAAGAGCCCTAACCACAGAGCCACCGCTGGAGGGCACAACCCCGTTTCGCTATTTATAATAATTTAGCCTCGAATAAATATTAACACAACAACCTGCTTTCGCGCTTTGCAGCGATAAGACAAATAAATTTAATTTTGATACTATTGGCGAGTGTGAAATCGCTGCTTAGGGCTTGAGCCAGGTCATAGAATGTAACGAAATTGTGTTGCGTCCGCGGTAGATACTATACCATCAAAAAGCTACTCCGCTCAACCGCTTTGCACGCCGTCTTATCTCTGAAATAAGGAAATAACAATTGGGAGTTCTGGAAGTCGTACTTAGATTCCCCTAAAGGGATGTATAGAGCCAATAACAACAACTGGTGACCGAAAAAACACGTTTTGCCTAAGCAAACGTCAGCGCAAACGTCGATCCGGTTAAGTCTCACACCATACTGTCAGATCCAAAAATCTACATCAGCGTAGGAAAAACTGGATTTATCACATCAGGAGGTCACCCAGATGTGATAGCACACACCAAACTACGTGCAGCGGTGAAAGAGTACGTTAGCGACAAGATTGAAGAGCGCTCGCTCACAAGCACGTAATATATGTGAGGCGCCTGCGCGACCCGCAGCTCCCTGGCCGGGGGCTACCAAGAGGTTGCGTCTAGTGTCGAGAGTAGGAGTGCGCTAGCAGCTGGCGTGCGAGGGTAAAAAAATCTGGTCTATAATTATTAATTTCTCCGCCAAGCTGTTAGGCAGGTTATGTTAAAATCAACAGGTACTTTGAAATAGTTCAATATGTGCACTGGGACACATCGTTATTTTGCAAAATGTTGGAAAGAAATAAACGTGATGGCTGGCGTAAATCCAAAAAAGGTCGATACCACTCATCCGTGTAGTGGTTGCTGAATATTGAAATTTTGCACATTGAGTTAGAATCTAGGTGGCCTATTATGCTCAGCGGTCGGTTTACGAGGATCTGTGTTAGGAAGCAAATCGCCCTACTACAAGACTTGCGAAAGACACTTTTCAGCGGCTGGTAAAAGAGAGACGGAAAGTGGAAGATCATAAACAAGGACTTTTTGATAGGTTAGTTGGTACATGATCTTGATTTTTACAGCGCTGAAGAAACAAGAAGCGCTTGTGTCCTTTTCTGTCTTTCTTCCTGTGTTGTTTCTTCAGCGCTATAAAAATCCTAAACAAAAATCTGGATCCGATTCAGGTTTCATATTTGTATTGTGTGCCACCGGCAAAATTCTGAACCCCCTGATCTTCAAAGCACCAGACTGAGTCAGCAACATGCTACCAAGCTCAGGTAAGGGTTACTGGCTTCTTGCTTTTTGTGACCCTACTCCAACACTTTCAGAAACCAGGCAAAAGCTTTATGGAACAAGAGCTCGAGACGAGACCACTGTATCATATTGAGGTCAATAACACTCATGAAAGAAAAGGGGCGAGAAGGGGGTGTTTGCGACCGCTCCAAACTCTAAAGGGTGAGGTCGATTCCTTATCTCCCTCCATTAAAACACACCTACCACAAAGCAGAATATCCCTGCGCGTGTATGGGAATGACTATTGGCCAGGCAGCCATTTGCCCTTGCCACCCTTCCTACGTCCCTCCCTCCCTCCCCTGCACCTCGCCATGTTTTTTCATATGTGCCAGCACATATGTGCCATCGCTTCATATGTGCCAGTGCTACTGTGCTGTACACTCACTGGTACACGTGCTGGTACACTTGCTGAGCACACCTATCGCAAGATGAACTGTGGCATCAGGAAGTACCTCACCAATGCTCTCCTTTTTCAAGAGTGGACGTGGACTACCAGGTGCAACTTGGGCGGCGACCCAGAGTGCAGCGACGGCAAAAACGCTGGTGCCAAAGGAAAGGAAGCCACCTTCGCGGCTCGCCAAAAGTCCAGAGCTAGCGAAAGTAGCACCAAGCGATTGCAAGACGAGCTCGAAAGTAGTAATGCTCTTTGATCTATTAAGTTCTCCTCGCTAGTTCGAATATGATAGCTAAACCAAGTGGTGCGCGTTTTCTGCATAATGGAGTCGATGCGACTGAAGTTAGGCTAACAAGCTATTGAGACCAGGGCCCGCTTGCACAAAACAATCTTAAGACTGTCTTAGCTAAGTCCAGACTTAACTGGAGTCTAAAGAATAGGCCACTAGCATGGCCGCTTAAGACTGGAGTTAAGACTGGGCTTCAGTCCTGACTTGAATAAGTCGCTTGTATGATTACGACTCTAGTGTTGTCTTGGTTAACACGCAAGGACGCCAGGTGTCTAAGTAGAGAAATTAGGGAAATACAGGGATGCGCTGGCACTGTCCCTGCTTTAAGATGTACACATTCCGTCAATTTTGCGTTCTGTAAAATCCGTGCCATAGCTTTTTGCGGCTTAAGATTGTGTTACGAGGAAAAATGCCCAAAGTGGTTGCTGAGACAGTTCTGGGAAGCCACTGTGGTGAACATGAACCCGAAGCGTTCGACGTTCGGAACACGAGCCGTCTTAAATAAGCTTGGTCTTTCTAAAGACACCATTTAAGTCTGGACTTAGCTCGGACTTTATCGTGCAAGCCGGCCCAGATGTGTTGCGTAGTGGACTGACGGCGGTGAAAATTGACCGCGGGTATTTTATTTTTCTTGGAAATCATAAAGTAAGGCTTGGTCTACGAATTGCGTAGTATTATGTCAGAAACGTTGTGCGAGCGCGTTGACTCCTCGTAAGGCGAATTACACGGGGATATCAGTCACCGAGAGGTTTGGCTGCGAATAATAACCATTTCTGCTTTGTTATTTTGTGCGATCTTCTATTTGAATTTCTTTCTCAAATATTTATACGTACAGTTCACTAAAGATGTGGTGAAGACAATGCGATTTCGCCTTAGTGCTTTGTAACTAGCAGTGTAAATCGAGCATACATTTTATCTGAAAGTTAATTTTTGTTGATTGCTATGAAAGAAAGCAAGATGAAAACTCTTCGTCGACATTACACGAAATTCAACTAATGCTTGAGCGTTTCGGTTGAAACCAGAAAAAGTCGGTAACATTAAGCCGAATGCAAATTTAACATTCGGTTTTCACAAAGACAAACAGGCCAATATTTTTCGCAACCAAAAAATTGTTAGCAAACTGTTCACTGCAAATAATGCACAGTGAAAGATTACACTTACCAAGTAAGCTCCCAGTGTCCGTCACGGTTCCGTCCACTAAGGCAATCGATCTCGCTATGTCGATCGGTTACTAACAGAGGGTCTCTAATAACGGCATCCGGTAAAAACGACCTCGGAGAAATGTCTCCGGAAAAATGGCCCCGGAAGAAACGTCTCCGGGAAAAATCTCACTTTTTATGAAGTAGGAAAAAATGTCCTCGAACTGGGACTAAGTTCTTGCGCTATAGGATAGGCTGCGTTACCCCGTGGCGAGCTGCAACGATGAATGATGCATGTTAACTTTATTATAGCGATTTCACCTTTCGGCTTGGAATTGAACGGAAACATCATAGTGATGCGAGCATTTATAACCAAAAAGAAAATGATGGCAGCAGCAATACAGTAACTGCGCGTCGTCTTCGCTTTGTTTGAGGGTAAAAGGCGAGCTGACCACCGGCTTTAAAGAAAAATTGCTTGGAGCGATGCATTAGTATGGACATGATGCACGACCGGTTAAGTCTCGTCCTGCTTATATCTTCATCACCCTTATCACAATTCTACACTATCATCAGAAGAATGGTCGAACCTCGTCACCAGAAAATCTGTAAGTACTTCTAGTGGCGTCTTCTGCTCTGGGCGGTTAACAGGGACTACCAACGGCGATCCGCTTGTACCTGTCGTAGTGGGCAGTATTACCAAGCTTATTAAACACGTCATATGATTGCCTAACGAGCTGCGGAGCGTGGAGCCTTGCAAAGTATAAAGAGCCAGATGACGATTTGACCAAGCTTTTACGCATTTTTGTAAATAATTTGGGCGCCCAGAGGGCGCAGGTTCCAAATGATGATTACATTTAACTCAAAGCCAAAAAAGGTTGGCATAAAATGTGTATCTGTTCTTTTTTTCTTGTGAGTTCCGGAAGAAATCATTTTTAGGGCCGGGTTTTGCCTTGGGGACGTTATTTCCTAGTTGCCCCTTTTTTAAGGGCCTTTTTTTGGGGCCGCATCTTAAGGGGATCTTTTACCCGGGGACTTTTTTACCTAGACCCATTTAATAACACTTCTGAGCGAGTTTAGTGTGACTTCAAAATACCGTCAGGTGAAGAAGTACTAACTGTCAATAGTCTTTTAGTTTACTACAGTCAACAATAAACCGCGAATAGACAAGGTTGTTAATCTGAGAAAAATTGTAATCCTCTCACAAGGATTACGGCGCCTCAATGCGCGAGCTCCCCTAGCACATCGAGGCGCCCTAACAAGGATTATAAAGATCAAGTAGTGTCGCCACGTTGCGCAGGTATTGCAGACCGCAATTTTCTTTTAAATTCAAGAAAGATACCAGATGGCTCCACTTGTCAGAACGTAGCTGTATAATGGTGTGTGATTGATTATATTGCCTTTTGCGTATCCCTTTCGTAAACTGCCACCTGTTTTGCTTAGATGATGAGCTCACAAAATGGCGTCGTCATCGGCGGAACTATTCACGAGATCCGCTGTCAATCGCCCTAGAAAGCATTCGACGAGAACGTGACTACTTTTGGAACCCACAGGCGGTGCGATAACCAAGAAACAAGACCGGGCCCTCCTTTATTAATTTGAAGCGCCTTTAATGCCGACGCTGAAAAATCCCATAGATTGTAAGTCTTCAAGGGCGGAAAACATAGGGTCACAACTAATGATAACCACCTTCAAGCCACTACGAGAACACATCATCAAGGTATGGTTTTGCGGAAGTTGGTTGCAGATCATCTTCGAAAAAGCAGCACAAACAAAACGCGACGAAGTAAGAGAGACAAACACGAGCGTAATGGATTGTATTTATTGCTGAGCGCAAAAATACACAGGCCGACAGAGGCGCAGAATCAAAAAAGAAGAAAAAAAATGAAAAACTATGCTTGTAACTTCAGTGGTAAGATACGCAAACTTGTGACGAGACAATAATATGAATGGTTTTCTGACACATGAGGCTTCTTTTCGAGCGATGATAAGAGGTCGAAGATTTCCCTGATGCGCCGGTCCGGCTAACGTTAGAGGATAGCGCGCTGCTGAAAGAGCGCAACGCATCCTTCGCATGATAGATTTGCAGAACTAGGTTGCTTTCGGAAACCACGTCATCAAGGCACAATTCATGTTCTTTGAATCTATCAATGATTTACCGCCAATGTCCAAATGGATATGGAATTTTGATATTCTCGCTATGGGTTGCGTTTCATGTGTAACCTTTAACTCAAATCACGTTGTCCGAACCACGGGGTGTATCTCTGACAGATGTGTTATCTTAATATGTCCTGTTATTGGAAACGTACCATTCAAACAACGTTAACGGCTATTTTTCATTATATTCAAAACCACACATTACGTTTGGTATGCGGCGGTATTTCTTTAGTCATTGAGAAGTTCATGCCACGAAATACGATTTTGTCTATCTATTATCAAGGCTTAGTATAAGTGCGTAAGATGTTTTCACCTTCAATACTGACCCCTTACTATTCTAGTAAAAATAATGCCATGCTCTTGTGGCTATACAGAGCCTTGCCTTGCCAGACAAATCAGTATTCACTAGTGATACCACATCTCTTTCACGCAAAACTAATGCATTCCCTTTAAGCTATTGACCTTTCTCAATATAGTTCACTTATTAATAGTCCGCTTATGGAAGTCGTCTTTATCATGACAACAAACACACAGGCTGCCTAGGTAGCAGTGGAATATTCTCCAATGGGATCGCTGAATAATAAGACAGAGTTAGCAGTGCTAGCAGAACAAAGTGTTTACTGATCATAAATGCGTTCGCCGGCTGAGGAAAAACAATAGGGCACTTCAGTGCCCAATTTATAGTAGACGGCATACCGTCTTTTTATCCCTCAAATTTCCTAAAGGTGTCTTCTTTATATATCATAAATTATTAACATAAATAATACTTTAAATTAGACCACACTCCGAGCGCATGTTAATAAATAACAAAAACCACACCGTGTTCATTGGCGCTTCTTTAACACACATGGTACGAATAGCACCTCAGGACCTTTTTTGGGTTCAATATCGCTCATGCTGTGCTTAGGAAAAATGGAGTACCTAGAAACAGGAGGTAGCCAGAAAGCTGTTCAGAGAGACTTGGGGAGACGAAAAACTTCTACGCATACGGTAACAAAGAGCAATGCCAATAACTATATGAATAACATCAGCAGAACCATCCCGTACCGATTTATGGTCGTGAACCTTTTCCATCCCTCTATGGGAGAGCTTAGTACGCTGTCCAGAGCGGCCGCAGGGAGGCGCTGACATCAAGCGAGGTCGCGTTGACAGTTGGCAGCCGTGTGGTGCGGACGCGTGTTGCATCGTACCTCGGATTGCACGTGGCTACCGGAAATGGACGGACTGGTGATTACGGCAGCTTCCAAAAGCGTCAAAGAGATTAGTTTTTTCTTTTAATAACTTTATTTAGTTTTCAGACATCTAGGTTAGGTGCACCCTAAAGCATAGTTCTTAGCTCTTTGTCTAGCGGCCTGGTTTTCGTGCCGGCAGCTATGGCTTTCAGCGTTGAATCTTGAACTACGTTCTTATCCTGTTAGCTTTTTAGATAATTGTACTTTTTTTCGAGGTTATTGAAATTCGCAGAATTTATTTGAGCGCATGTTTGCTGGTCGTTCTTTTTGTCTTTCATTTGCAGTCTGTACATTCTGAGAACTTGTAGTAGAAATAGTTTAGTTTCTGTAGGCCTACGATTTGCAAGCAAAAGAAGGTGAAGGTGAAGTATGCGTAGTATGAGGCGCAGGTTATTCTTAAGGAAACTCGTTTCGACTCGGTAGAGGAAGTGAAATCACTGACTTCTTGTGCCGGTGTTGCGTGCTTAGTGCGCGCCTAGACATGTTTGAAATATAAAAGGTTGGTCTAGTCTCGCGAGTGGAAGCCCTAGAATATGAACTAGGTATAATAAGGGCATAACATTTGAAACTGCTGGGACGTCTTGCTCAAATAGAAGAAAAAATGGCCGACAATCTCCATGGAAGCAACCAGGACGGACATCCTAGTGCGGGAGACGTGGCTGGTAGGTCAGGTATGGTCCAACCGACACAGTTATTCAGAAGTAGCTACTACGAAGTCGGCAACGAAGGAAGAAGTAATGAACAGTGAAATTTCCAGACAGGACACAGATAACCCGAAGAATGAGCCAGCAGTTGGGCGGAAGAGAGCGAATGTCCGGGGATTCCAGAATGAGCAGGTACAGTCGAGCTATCATGGAACATGTAAAGAAGTATACGTATGTGTACACGAAAATAAAATATTTTTGTGTGTTTTTCTGAAGCGGCACATCGTGTCCGACGATGCGCATATGCTCCTATACTGCTTTTCTATTTCTCTATTGCGGAAAACATTACGTTGGCGCACCACCTGCAGACCTTGGAGCTGAAAACGTTAACCGGGTGACTTAATGAGTTGCGCGTCGCGTTTATGCGGCTCAAATAGCAGTTTAGTATTCATAATAAACGCTCTAGTGACTTATCAGCAGCAGTTCTTATTCTTTTAAAATACCAATACATACGAGCGTATGCATAATCTGCTGATCCCGACTTACACTGAATTCACGCAACGCAGAGAACACAAATAAATTGCAACGATCCACACAGCGTAACCGAACGCTTTTCTACGACACAGGGATATCTATTTTTCGGACTGTATCAGTAACAGGGAAGGCTGGGAGGCGGCCCTGTCCAGCTCGGATCTCGAGGAACAACGAGCTCTCGTCGAAAGAGCACTGACAGCGGCTTTCACCATCGATGTCCCGGACTGGGGACCTGACCAGCCTTCCTTTAATCTAAGCCAATGTCCATAAATGTTATCATCGTTATCATCATCACCTATCAACCTAACCAAATATTACGAAACTGAAATATGCAGATGCCACAAAACAACCCTTCACAAACAACCACAATAAAACGTCGGACATCTAAATAGGTTAGGTACTTTGCCTTTGTGCCTCTGTGCTGCCTTCGCCTGAATAGCCACGTAACAAAACTCCTCCTTTCTTTGCCTCGCAAAACTATGAAGCCTAACTCTTGAAAAAAAGGAAAACATTTAATCATAAACAGCACCGCTGCACACTGCTAAGAATGTTCTGCTTTATCATCAAGGATGGAGCAAAGATAGGGCTTGACCGATATTGTCTAGAGACATATCTCTCAATAAAAGCCTTAAACCCGTATTCACACGCACCAGAAATAAGCCCTAAGCTGTTCCCATGACGTTCCAATGCCTCCAGCCATGAACACCAGTGCCTTATAGCGAAAATTCCACCCCTGCATCTCACAGTGCATCAATTATACATCATGTAGATTGGTGTGTTCTTTGGAGCAATTAATCCATTTGTTACCCATCGATGACAGCGGAAATGGGCCCAGTAGGTCGATGCCGACTTGGTCAAACGGCGTCCGAGGTGGAATAATACGTTGGAGCAAACCCGCGGGTTTGAGAGGAGGTACCTTTCGACGTTGACACTCGCGCCAGCCTCTGACGTAGCGATGGACGGCGTCGGAAAGTTTAGGCCAATAATAGGCTTGACGAACGCGAGCGAGTGTGCGTGCAAAGCCCAAGTGGCCGGAGGTGGGCTCATCGTGGCAAGCAAAAAGGATATCGTCGTGAAGGTCGGCCGGCCCGACAAGGAGGTGCGCTCGATCAACAGTGCTGGAGTTTTTCTTGAATAAAACGCCATTCCGAAGACAGAATGCAGACAGGTGCCTTCCAAACTAGCGGGGGACGTCAGCAGCGCGACCCTCCAGGTGGTGAATGACAGGTCGAAGGTCTGGGTCAGCTCGCTGTCGGGTCATTATGTCTGAGGCATTCAGTAGTCCTAGAAAACCTCTGTCATCCGTGGCGTTATCGACAAATCCGACGGGTGCCCGCGAGAGCGCGTCAGCATCTTCGTGCTTCTGACCAGATTTGTACACAATGGAGTAATCAAATTCTTGAAGGCGAAGGCTCCATCGTGCTAGGCGCCCCGATGGATCACGGAGATTGGCCAGCCAGCACAAAGAATGGTGGTCAGTAACGACTTTAAACGCGCGGCCATAGAGGTAAGGCCTAAATTTCATAGTTGCCCACACAACTGCGAAGCATTCCTTTTCCGATAGTGGAATAATTTGTTTCAGCGCGGGAGAGCGTGCGGCTGGCATACGCAATGACCCTTTCCACGCCAGCTTGGTGTTGAACGAGTACAGCGCCAAGGCCGTTGTTGCTGGCGTCGGCGTGGATTTCGGTGGCAGCGCATTCATCAAAGTGCGCAAGAACAGGGGTAGTTTGCAGTCGTTTGCGTAGCTCCGCAAAAGCCTCCTGTTGCTCGGCGGCCCACACGAACTGTGTATCATCCCGCGTGAGGCGGGTGAGGGGTGCGGCTATCTTGGAAAAATCGGCGATGAAGCGGCGGTAGTACGCACACAAACCCAGGAAACGTTTTCAACTCCTCTTCGTGGTAGGAACGGGAAATTTTGCGACAGCGGCAGTTTTGTCAGGGTCTGGCCTAACGCCTGCGGCACTCACAAGATGACCAAGAAACTTCAACTCTTTGTAGCCAAAGTGGCACTTTTCGGGCTTGAGCGTCAAGTCAGCTGACCGGAGGGCATCTAATACTGCGCGAAGGCGTTCGAGGTGTTCTGTAAAGGTTTCAGAGAACACGACAACGTCGTCGAGATAAACTAAACAGATTTGCCATTTGAGGCCGGCGAGAACGGTGTCCATCATGCGCTGAAAAGTAGCCGGCGCTGAACATAGGCCGAATGGCAGCACTTTAAACTCATACAGTCCATCTGGGGTAACAAAAGCTGTTTTTTCGCGGTCCCGCTCATCAACCTCAATCTGCCAGTACCCGCTCTTCAAGTCAATGGAGGAGAAGTACTGGGCGCGACGAAGCTTGTCGAGCGAATCGTCGATACGGGGCAGGGGGTCGACGTCTTTTTTTTGTGATGTCGTTCAACTTTCGATAGTCAATACAGAAGCGAAGGGTGCCATCCTTTTTTTTTTCACAAGCACGACAGGGGACGACCAAGGACTGTTGGAGGCTTGGATGACACCATCACGAAGCATCTCTTGAACATGTGTGTGAATCGCTTCACGTTCCGTCGTTGAGATACGGTACGGCTGCTGGCGTATAGGGCGGGCATCGTCGGGAGTAATTATATGGTGCTTCACAAGAGGCGTCTGCCGAGTTTTCGATGATGTCGCGAAACAAGCACTGTATTTTAGAAGGAGAGAACGTAGGTCGTGCTGCTGTGTTTCCGAGAGATCTGTACTAATATCCAGACGATCAAGGGATGGGTGCACATTTTCAACTTCTCCGAACGTAAAACATTCAGAAACGTCCGCTAAGGCGTCGGCGAATGCGATTGCGGTAGCGCGGAAAAGATGGCGAGGCTCGTTCAGGAAGTTAGTCACCAGGAGCTCAGATCGGCCGTTACGGAGATGGATGAGACTCCGCGCCGAGGTGATGCCGTGGGTGAGCAAAAGGGACTGGTTGCCCTCAGCGACCGCCGTTCCGTCACGCAGTTAATCGCAGTTAACGGTCACAAAAACACTGGAACGTGGCGGAACGTGGCGGAATAGAAACGCTCTCGGCGGAAATTCGAAGAAGGGCGTGGCTTTGGCGGTCTGCGGTGTCAGTATCATCCGAAAAGGTCACGGTACGCTTCCGGAGATTGATAATGGCCCCATACTCCCGAAGAAAATCGACACCAAGGATACAGTCGCGGGAACAGTCAGGTTTTACAAGGCAGCTTACAACAAACGTGGAGCTGCGAATTTGGACTCTCGCCGTGCACTGACCGCTCGGAGTTACGACATGCCCGCCAGCGGTTCGAATCTGCGTGCCAGACCATGGTGTCATCACTTTTTTTAGAAGCGCCGCTAGCTTCCTGCTTAAAATCGAAAAATCAGCACCAGTGTCTACGAATGCGCTAACCTTATAGCCGCCGAGGACCACGGGTATATCCAGCGAGAGTCTATCTTCACGTGTATGAACTGTCGTCGGGGCTGTCAAGTCGCGGTCGCTCACAGGTGGCGTTGTCGGGGGGTCTTCGTCATGTCGATTTGAAGCGGCCTCGCCCCCTGAGGTCGCTGTCTTTAGTTTTCCTGGCTCGGACTAGACGGCCGTCGCTGCGCCATCCAGGAGGAGCTGGATGGCGCATAACATTATCATAACATTATTTTAACTGTTCCAACAGGTCACCCTGTATTTAAATGGAAACTCTTCTCTGGACACTACACGCAGATGTGCCGATCTCCTTAAGGGTGTATTTGAATGCTTTCCAACCACCAAGACCTTCAATGCCTTGATAGTAATCTGCCCCAGTGCAACCGAACTAGATAGACTGATGGGCTTTAGTGTTGTGTCCACGGACAAGATAAAATTCCAAAAGAATTTGACAGTGAAACGAATACATGTTTACATAACTACGCCACTGCCAACATCCCCCATCTCTATACTGGGTCGAGTGATGTGGAGGGAGGATCGTGACCTTCCAGCAGGCGTGTGTCAATCCAAGAGCGCAATGAGCAAACTTTGTGCTATGGCAACAGAGACATTCTTATTTCGAAGACGTGATGGTGCCGTGTATGCCCGTAACTATCTGACCAAGGAGCTGTCGACTTCCTGTACCGACCACAACATGCCAATGATTCACATGGATATTCGAGAAAGGTGGAAGTTGACCGATCTGCACATGAATTCACGGAGTGTATCGATTGCAGTATCGGGAACAATTTGACTTTCGTTTTAAAAGAACCTAACTACATAAGCAACAATCTTCAACGTATTACCATCACGCACGCGCACCCCTTTGATTGTGTGACGAACCGCGATAGTGTTTCTAGGAATGCGATAGAAAGACGTGGGTCAATGGCGACAGTGTACGAATTGTCCAAGCAACCGAAGGATATTCATGCAAAAAGGAACGTCGCCATTTTTCCCAACTCCAGCACAACATACGAGAACGATGGGTTATGCTATTGCTTGAATGCGTGGTTGACTTGTGTCACGCAAGGGCAGCCGTATACAATTCCAGACTTTGTGAAAAAAGTTGCTGCCATCCAATGCATGCCTGTTGGTATCGAAAACTCGGCGAAAAGATGCACCAACAACAATGGTCGCAAGTGCAAAGGGAGCGATGGCATCTGTAACGCGCTTCAAATCGACTTTGAAATACCAATGTTGGATGTCATCATTCAAATGTCGGCAGCCAACGAAGTCATCGAAAGCCCGATCAAGACCGAATTGAACATCCTAAAATTAAACATATGCATGTGCGAAACATCCATCAAGAGACTTATTGGTGACGCAGGCCAAGACCTATCCGTGTGCATCAACGCCTTTGGATCTTCGAACGGCATATGCAGAGTGCTTGAAATTGCCGGATATGTATGCATAAACGCAGACATAGTTTCGGAGGCAAAGACTCTCTGTCAAAATCATCAAAAAGTTATGAATGAGATATGTATGATATCGATAATATACTTGATTCAATACAAATGGTTGATTGTTCTTTAGATTTCCACAGCCCTGAAATACAACGACAACCTCAAGCACCTCATCCTACCCGCCTGGGTATGGGAACACATGGATCTGGACATCACGACGGCTATACTACAGAAGCCATCTCTAATTTTTCACAACTACCCGAACGCTTCTAGCGAAATAAGTGACATTCCGTCTTGCGAATGGGGAAATGACGACATGGGATGTGACCATGTGGATTATAAACACATTGCAACACAAGTATGCCTGCAAAACGACGACGACTGCATATCGCCATCGGCCATCGTTGCATTTAAGTCTTTGTTCCACCACCCAAGCCAGCCATTGTGCATAACAACGCGCTTTGAAATGTTTATCGTTGCAAGAGTGCTTTTAGCACAATATTTTGCTCCCCGTGTGTACACGCTTTCTTCATCCATGACAGCTACCGTGGGGCTACTTTTATCCAGGGTATCACCCCCCAAGTTGGAGTGTAAAGAGTGCGATGTTGAATTGTTAACATGCATGTTGATACATGTGACTAATCAATACTATAAAAAGGTCATGTTGCACGCCGAGGCCAATACAATAATCCAGCCATATATCCTCCATTAGAATATGCTGTAATACAATAAAGTATACCCATTATTAATATTGCGTGTAATTATTACAACACGATTGGTGTGTTGTCCATTGATAGACACCTTGAAATACAGATGGCACCCAATTTATTACATGTATATATATACATTACATTTACACAATGCACTATATACATAGATGATATACAATAATGATCAGCATATGTATACACAATGCACAACAATTCAACTCAAACTGCTGACATACTCAAAGACGTGCATGGAACATCCATTGCTCTGCAGAGATTGGCCAGTGTATTGCCATCCAAGTATGCAGTCATTATTATATACATAACATTCTTTATTTTGTTAAAATCACCAAACTTGTTCTTATTTACACAGTAAGTGGCAATGCCCCTTTTCCATCGCACGATGTAGGAGTGTACCAGGCGCTGCATACACTCGCTTTCAATTACAACACCGGGGTGTGCACTGCCACATTCTTGGTGCGTGTCATCAGCCCTATTGACAGCACTGGCCAAGACATAAGCTTAACTGTCCCGCATCATTGCAAGTGTAGTATTCTGTGAATTTAGAAAGGTTAAAACACTTGGATGTAGCCTGAACAATCCGTTAGACGCAATGGCCTTGATGCGAACTCGGTATTGGTTTTCGTACATACACAGATATTGAAACTCGTTTACTGACATGTTTGTGTTACACAACACTGACATTGCTGCCACATAAGCACATCTGTAATAGTTGTATATGCTAGTCTATTCTTTATGAGCAACACGCATGCGCTGTCCAAACGTGTTTATAGTAAAACAGCTGCCGTTCGTCTCTCGTATTAACGGTCTGCACTCTACGTGTAACAAGAACTGTTCATGCCAGTATTGCATCGGCCATTTAGTCTTATGCTGTTCTGCATCTCTATATGCAAGGGATATCATGGTCAATACGGTTGAAACGAGGTCCTCTCCGTCTCCTGACAACGCGACACTGGGATTGTCAATGTCATTACCACCAGGATAAGCTCCGAGATTAGAACTGGAGTCAGGCCCGGGTTCGGAACTGAAGTCGAGACTGGAGTCAGGTCTTGGTTCGGAACTGGAGTCGGAAGAGTCTTTTTCACGTGGTGCATCCACGAAAGCACCAATGTCGGGGCAATTCTGCATCTCGATAGTGTTATTTACAAACAAAGCATCCAGGGCGACTGTCAGTATAAGCCTCCATATGTGTTCAGTCAGAAGCGCGGTTTTGATGCTTGGATTGCAGAGAAGCGCTATGGCCATCTGTAATAAACACACATATTATACCAATACTATACACCATATTACAATATACCTACCCTTGAAATTATGTGGCCGCTTCTTCCTTGGACTATGGTCTCGTTCATATTAAGGTGTTCGATGCTTCTGAATAGAGGAATTAGATGTTCAAAGTCACGATCATCAAACTCGCCGACCAATTCCAAGGATTTGGCGTTTATGTTGTACATGTTGACTCTATGCAAAGGCATTTTTAGAAATTTTTGCATATATATCCTGGTCTCGACGTCCCGCACCACCGGCAATATTTTGACCTGCACTGAAAATATGCTGCAGAGCTCGATGCGTTCTATTTGAATGTGTTCCAATTCCGTTACAAATACGGGAGGCAAAATCTTGGTCTTGGCGTCATTCACGTGGACGTCTCCGGCGGCCTTAGCTGCATTGTAACAGCGAGCACCCATCCGTGGAGGTTTGTCGCCACGCAAGTTGTTTTAAATACATGCTCTTATATGGCATGTTTGTGCACGGTTGTCCTCGCAACTGCCTTCATGCGATTCACAACTTCTTCTTGTATATCTTCCACGGACTAGAGCTGTATACCATCGAGCGTTGTCATTTCATCATCGGCTATAAACCTCGCTATCATGTCCGCACTCGGTTACACTGCCATACACACACTTTTCAAGCTCTTGCTTCTGCACACTTCCCGCCCGTCTTCATATGCAAAGTCCAATAATTGGGCCACAATGTGCTCAATGCTGACATTAGAATGACTGTATCTCATGTATGTGTTGCACAACTCTAAATGAGTAATATTCATTGGAACAGACACTTCGGCAAGCTCACAATCCATGTCACCATCCGACACTCTTCTACCTTGGTCTCGTTGCATCTCAACCGCACCCTTTTTCAGCATTCCATCCTTCCAAAATTCTTCATTCAGTATTACACCATTCCACTCTTCTTTCGATTCTTCAAACGCAACTGTGGGATTCGTGGTGTGCAATGACAACTCGCCCGAGATTTTGTTCCAGAGAATACCCCTAGGGTTGAGACGCAAATCGAATATTTATCGCTTCGGTCACGGCAGATTCAAACAGCCCACACACACGCTTGATCATAGTCTCAAATATACCATAAGGTTGGTCATATTCGTGAATCAATAATCTTCTTATTTGTGCACGCGCACGAGTAAATGTCGTCTAAACACATCCAGAGCAAGTTCACTCCGTTTGAAACAGTCCCCACATAATCCCAAAGTTTTGAGAAGGCCATGAGATTCTTGATCATGCTTATTTGCATACCATATCGACGTATTTCAATATGTCGATCGCATTCCTCCAACTTGATGGTTATGTAACGACAGCTATTACACATAATCGCGTCTATCACTTCCAACAGTTGATCCACATCCATCCTAGAAGGTATGCATACCTGTCTCACCAGTCCCGGCTCGTATTGGGGATAAAACACTGGGTATTCTTCAATAGACGTCCAAGCATTGGGAGTTTAGTAGAGACATTCGAAGCCATTATCCACTTCAATGTCGTAGTAATTTTTCATGGAAATGTACGACCGGCCCACGTCGGCACTATTACCTAAATGCCGACTAATCGGTTGCATCCTGCCAACTGCGCACGCCCGCGCCGAGATAACGTATATATATACTTTCACCCTTCCACGCAACGCCTTCCGCATGCGCGGAAGGCGGGGACGTGCGCCGCCCCCGTCCTCCTCCTCCTTAGCGTATATATATGGGCTCTCGGGCTCGAGATTGTACATTCTAGATGATGTGGAACAACTCGATTGAGATTTATCATCAATACCGCAGATATTTAATGCTGCATGATGGATTTATATACATCCGCACCCCCTCTAAAATTAATCATACGACCTCCATTCCGTCGCCCCTGGAAACCCATCATGAAAAGTGCGAGTTAGAAAAGCATCTCATCTGTGCACCAGATATTATTGACTACGAGGACAGGGCAAACATTTCGGATTTATTAATGGGAGACCCAGAATGCAGACATGTAAGTAATCAACATTTATTCATCAATATTTCATAAGGTAAATACTCGCTTTTTATTTTCAGTTGACTATCTACATGGATAGTGCGAACGGCAGCATGACCCACAATATATTGCACCTTGCTCTCGTCAGCAAGCAGCATGCAGAGTGGATCCATGGTGCACAACCTACTTGGGAATCAGTTACTATTTTTGCAAAGACAGATGCCTGGCATTTGACACAGCATTTGGAGATTTTAAACTTTGGTTCTGAATCAAATGCGACCACAATCCTGCATTTTGCATGTCATTCGACAGCTCCTGTGTCGTCGGGCGCATTCTCGCCAATATATGTCTTAAACATTATAAAATTTGGAAAAGGAGTAAAAGAAACATTTTACATTAGACAGGGCAACAATGCATTCCGTCTGGATTTTAAGCACAGAGAATTGGAGTTTACCACAAACATGACTGAGGAGTTTAATGACAATCTAAACATAGGCGCTGTCGTTGACGATTGTCACGAGAAGCTCACCAACGGCGACTTACGTGATGATTGCCTCCCAATGGATCCAGCTTGTCTTTACATATCCTTACTCAACCTTTTGACAAACAATGTGGATGGCACTCCCACGCCTACAATCTCCTGGAGAAGACTGAGTACCACAAGACCATTGTCGAATATATTAGAACTAACTCTCCTCTACGTCATTGTGAGTGAATTGTGCTAGAGCAATATATGCAATCAGATAGAGATATTCTTTCAGTGCTTAACAGTGTGTTGTTGTGATGAAGAAAAAGTGGCAGAGCCTTTCAAATTGACCAATTTCACTGTCATAGGTGATGACCTGGTTGACTATGCATGGCCCGCGCGATATGTGAAGCAACCAGCCTCACCACACAAGGACAACTTTGGAACCCCTTTCTAAAAGCTGCTAGAATTATAATAGATGCACATGAGCTACGGCAAAATCATGATATCGTGGTGTCCTACCTGTAAACTGTTCTCGGGAATGTATGCAGTGCAGAACTGTTCATGTCTACATTTTCCATAAATGAATCTACAAAGAGCATTGCTGCCATGCTCACGGATTGGATACGTGCGTCCATGAGTGATATATATTCTAGTGAGCAGTTCTATTATGACCACAACTTACTCGTGTGTAAGCCAACTGATGCTCCGAATCCCGGCCCTCCCCCGGCACACCCCCTGTGCATATCTAAAGTCAGTAGTGTTATTATACACATCACTGATAAACTACGAACCAGGTGCGAAATTGAATGTAACCTACCCCCGCTACCGCCAAGTTTAGGTTGTGCACCATTGACCTTAACCATAACCATTCGGCTACCTCGATGCAAAACCATTGCAACAATGAATGCGGTACTGAAACATATGCTTCAAGCATTAACCAAACCACAAGGAGGACTCCACACCCTGGACAAGTTCGAAGCAATTGCCGAGCTCAGCTCGCATTTGCCATGCATTGAGGACGTGGTGCGGCATGTGGCGGACACCACGGTAATATACGATGCATCACCAGAACCGTTCGTCCTGGGAATGCAGGGAGCATTGTAAGACATGTTTCGGTCGGTAAGTATAATAACAAGGTTATATTATTTCCAGTACTAATACATTGCTATTGCAGATACCCATCGACAAAAATGCCTACAAACGCAAGGAGGTCCGCATGGTCGGGCGAATGGTTATCACTAAACTACGAACCAGGATGAAGAGGTGTCGTACCAAGAATCTCGCGACAAAATAATGTGGTGGTACAGAGACCTGTAGCGAAGAGATGCAGTACCAAGAATCAAGTAGTGGTAGAGACATAGCGCGTGCAAGAATGTGTCAATGTTTCCAACCTATATTATTGTCATTGCTGCATGTTGCAGTCCTATATATATGCAAGCACTATACTATCATAGTATTCCATGTCACAGATATTCATATACGTATATTTATTCAAAAATATATAATATATAAATGCTCTAGCATATCGCCAGTTATATTGCAACCACCCTCCAATAACTAAGTGTAATGTGGAATATACATTGAAGTTTGTGACTCGAATAGATAGCTCTCATAATCCACGAGACATCGCCAGAATGGTGCAAGCATAACACGTCAATATATCCATTAGTATACATGAACCATATACAGGACACACACTAATAGAACAATGCTATCGGGCATATGTGTGATGCTTGTAGAGAGTGTGTGTAATCACATTATATATCCATGGCATACATGAACCCTATACCAATAATAGGACACAACATTATTAGGACAATGCAGGGATATCTGATATATATGTGATGTTAATAATTGGCATTGTAATCGAGTATGTGTAAGTATTCACATCATTATATATATGTTTATATCATTATAATAAGCATTCATGATGTTAGGTATATATTATATGTTATACTATTGTTTACATATTGTTATGACATGGAATGGTTTTTTAGATTAATACACGTCGGGAAAGCATTACATTGTTTTTGTATATGCACAACTTTATATAAGTGGTCATAAGCAATCACCTACTTAAAATACACCAACGATTAACAATTGGACAGTGGGATTATTTACCTCAAAGAATATATTGTGTTAGAGGTGTCGATTGCGTCATTCCGTTAATATTTATCATTGATTTGGCATAACACTTCCAACCCAAAAAAAAAAACGAGGATCTGCGGCGGTAGGCTGCCGGTCGCCTGACATACCAGACAAAATTTCGCCAGAGAATCCGAAAAAGTTTCTCAAAATTTTTCGTGGAATTGTTTCGGTATCTGCGGTGGCAGGATACCGGCCGCCTGACATACCCGAGGAAAATCTCGCCGGAGAATCGGAAAAAGTTTTCAGAATTTTTCCGGCGAAATTTGCTCAGTATGTGTGGCGTCCGGCAGCCCGCCGCCTCGCATCCCCGAGAATTGCGACTGTCACATGACTGTCTCTGCGACCCAATTACGTCAGAACTAATAAACGCACAACAAAACAATTGCATATTTTGATTGTACTCGATTAGCAGATAAAAATAGACACCATATTTGTATAAATAAATATAATTAGGCTTAATTAGATGATGTCATAATTAATCATATATTTAATGTATGACGTAACTAATTAAATATTTGAATTCCTCTCAAAAAATAGATGATGATAGAAGTATCGATGACGTAATTCCGCCAATATTTAGTATTGATTAGGTTTGGCATCTCAGCTCAAAAACCGGGGGTCTGCTGCGGCGGGCTGCCGGCCGCCTGACATACCCGAGAAAAATCTCGCCGGAGAATCCGAAAAAGTTTTCAGAAATTTTCCGGCGAAATTTGCTCGGTATGCGCGGCGTCCGGCAGCTCGCCGCCTCACATACCCGACAATTGCGTCTGTCACGTGACTGCCTCTGCGACCCAATTACGTCAGAAAGACTAGACGCACAACAAAACAAATTGTATATTTTGATTGTACTCGATTAGTAGATAATGATAGACATCATATTTGTATCACGATAGATACTGCCACCCGACTGGTGTATAGCCATCCATGATGCACAGCATATAGAGACTGCACGGGCACACCTCGGATTACATATAGGACAGAGAAAAGACAGAGGTAGATAACATCATTTATTATCAGTCTAGGGGTAACATCGTGCTCTTTTTATCTTGTGCTCTCATCACCACTGCTGCTGGAAATGGAGTGTACCTCGTGTGGTGTCTTGGGTGGCGATTTCCTTAGGTTGGCTCGAACACACCGTCCTTTATTCTTTTTGTGGCGGCGGCGTGAAATCCATCGTTGAATCGCCGCTTGTTTTATTGTAGGCATGTGGAACATTGGATCGGACATGTCTTTCATTTTCCAAAATAAACAAGCATCGTCGATTTCATGAAAGATTCGACACGCCAAATATACGCACATTTTATCAAAGTCCTTGGTAAATGCATATATGTGAATGTGTGGGTTATGCTTCAGAATTGTGGCTCGTTCATTACAATCATCCTCATTGGCATCACTGAATAATGCCAATAAGCTATCATCATCACTCAAAGTAATGCCGGGTGCACCCTCCGCGCTCTGATCGAGGGTACTTTCGTCGTCAACCAATGTAGCGGAGTTGAAATGGGATGATACGATGTCTTTGTTATATATGTATTCTGCATTTTGCCAGCAGGTGACAGAAAAAGTTCTCAAGTCAGTACCCTTGGGGCTGACTTGTAATCGCGATTGAGAACTGTGGCAAATGACGGTGGTCGTTGGTCTGGTACTATTTCTGTATTTGATAGAACAAGTGGTCGCGTGATAAGTAATTTTTTCGGTGCGTACGTAGAAATCGGTGAGCGTTTCGGGGTCAAAATATTTGTTTCGCGCAGTTACCAATCCATTGCGCAATTGAACAGAGTCGTAATTCATCGCGTAGATCTCGCACTCTAATTGGGGATGCGTTATTGCCCACTCGTGCGGTCGAGTGTGCATAACGCGTTCTCTAAATAATATATATTTGCGAGTTATTGGCGCTACTGGACATAGACATATTGAATTGATACCACCGGCGCGGCACCACAGGCGCTTTAGCCAATCGTTCGATAATTGCACTATATTCCACGTTGACAATTTCTGCAACGCTTTCTGTGTCCTGTAACTCGCTAATACGGACGCGTGTCTGTAATGATAAGGCTCGTTATATTCAAACGCAGTACGGAGGGACGGGTTGCGCTTGGATGCCCTCAGGTGTTTACATTGAAAGTTTGCACATGTCGATTTTAAGATCTGATTTGCTTTGTATTCATTATCCATGCCAATGGGCGAATATTGTTGAATGACATTGCCGTAAAGCAGGCGCAACACGTCCACCATCGCACTTTCCTTATTAGAAATCACCAGTGCCATACCTATTCTCTCCAGTTGGATGAAATATCGCTGCAATTCGTTCGCGTAAAATTATATTATCTATACACACTAGTTTGCCAACTGTTATATTTACTAGGTGGCGTGGTTTTATCTATGCAATTATTATTCCTTATTATAGTTTGCGCATCACCACCCGCGTCTTGCTCGTGTCGCTCGTCGTCTGGTACAACGTAATTGGATGCCGTTAGTGACACGGTTTTAAACGGGCTATCGTCGTTTTTCCAATAAAGGGTTGCTTGGTCGATCTGGTCTATGAGGCGGCACCCCACGTACTTGCCTAGGTTCCACGGCTGAGTTATTAGGAACAGTGGGACGTGTATGTGGTCGTTCATATAAAACGTGTCTGTGTTTACGTATCTCGGGAAACGTTTCCAAAATGATACATATACAGTGTCATATGCATCGGTGATAAGCATGGACGGAGGCTTGGTTATAAAACACATTCCAGACCTGTAATCACATATGGGCTTGGTAATGATGGAGTATTTTAACGAAAACTTTGCGCAGTCATTTGTGCTACTTTCGAACGCTATTCTAGCCGTGGCGCCGGCCCCGCCCAAAAATTTGCGCATGTGGAAATGAAGTACATCTTGCTCAAAAAATAGATTTCGTCACTAGTAAAGCGGTCTGCGGAGGCGTTTCGGCGCTTCTCTAATGCCAATTGACTTTCTGCGCCTGTATCTATGCGCATACTAAAACACCTTACCGAATTTGTTATAGCACGCAAATACATAGTTTCTGTGATGGGCGAGAGTATCTCGTAACTACGGTGGTTCCTTACAATTGTCCACGTCCGTAAACAACCTGAAATGGGCATAAAATAACATCTTGTACTTATCGATCATGGGACTTATGTTTTTTTGTACGTAGCCGTGGCGACGACACCATCTACGCTTAAGGACATAATTGTACAGGCGCCCAAAATTTTAACTGGCATGCGCGAGCGGCGACTTTTCTGTGCGTCAGCGCCCTATGACGGAGTGAAGTTGGAAACAGGATGAGGCTAAGCGCATGCTCACAAAGCACGCTCAGCTGGACGCGTCGTCTGCCAGGCTGTTCCTTCTTAAGGACGTCACCCCTCCTTATCGCGTTTCGACGAGCAGCCAGCGTGAGTAGGCGAATGGTTTTGCTCGTATTTTATGTTCCGAAGAACAGCGTCGCAGCAGCCAAGAGAGGAAAGAAAATTTAAAGATAAGCCGAACACACACAATCACGCGATAAGCCCGAGAACATGGATCGGTCTTTTGTTACTTGCTGACGCGAACGCTTTTTTTCATTTGTATGAAGGGCGCTTGTCAACTCTGCAGGCTTCATGCTTCAGCGTGATGACGAAATTAAAAGGCCGCTGTGAAACTGAAGTGAAGCTGCTCTACAGGCGTTTTCGCGGCGTCAAAGTTATCAAAATGCCACCACGTATACCTGAGGCAACAAGACTCCGAATTATAGGACTGTCATTGGGCGACTCATCGCCGAAGGAGATAGCTAAAGCAACTGGAGTGGCTGCGGCTTCAGTGGGCAGAATCACACGTGCCTACCGGGACGAAAAAAGGATCGGATATGCTCCTCGCTACCTCATCAGGAAAACAACAGAAGAAGAAGAAGACTTGCAGATTGTTGCCTGCGCTAGTGATAACCCTTTCATAACAGCGGGTGAAATAAGGGCTACCCTCGGCTTTAATGTGTCAGACGAATTAATTAGGCAACGGCTAAAGGAAGCAGGGATCAGAAACAGGACGGCTGCACAGAAGCCCTTACTTTCCGAAAGTGCCAGAGCAAAAAGGCTTGCCTTCGCTCAAGAGCATCTGCACTAGACCGTCGACGATTGGCAAAACGTCGCGTTTACACATGAAAGCACTAGTTGAACTCAGTGGGACCAGAAACAAAAGGTATACCGTCCAGTCTCTAAAAGGTAAATAATTAGACTTGTCTTTTGTCACGTGGCTTGCTTTATTATATACCATATTATTATTTTGCTACCGACTGTCATTAATTCGGATTAAATACTCCTTTTTTTTAGGTATAATCCCCGCTACGTCCAGAACGTTAAAGCAAGTGGCCGAACATCTGTGAATGTGTGGGGGGTGGTTACGAAGGATGGCCTCGGACCTCTTCACTGCATTGATGGTCGGCTGTGCTCCGAAGCCTACATTGGAATCATTGACCACCAGCTCCTGCCTCACGTGCTTGATGGACCATACAAAGATGGATATTTCCTACTGAATAATGATCTCTCTCCGATCCACACGGCTCACGCAGTGACCGCGCACCTTGAGAACCTTGGAGTGATGACGCTAGACTGGCCGCCGAAGGGCGCGGACATGAATGAAATTGAAAACGTTTGGGGCATTTTGAAAGCCAATATGTCAAGAATGGGCCTCCATACCGCATCTTCTGATGAATTGTGGGAGGCTATTAAAAGTCAGTGGGAAGAACTGAAGGCCGACAGCGACCCTGTACCGGCGCTCTACGACTCCTTGCCACGCCGCATGTCTGCTGTCATCGGGCTTGGCGGTGACTTCCACTACTGATCGGCCTGTGAGCGCCCATTATTGGTCCACACCATTGTTTTTTGTTTTATAGCGTTCCAGCAAGCATGCAGCGCGTAATAAAATGGTTTACGGCACCATTTTGTGTTGTTTCGCTTAGATGCTGGCAAAGGGCTTTAATACGCTTGACAGTAACAAAAAATATTTCTTACGATCCTGAAAAATAACGCGTGACACAAGCCGAGTATTTAGGAGCGTACCTTTGCGATGACATCCATTATCTTTGTCATGTCGCTTGAGATACAGGGGGTGGCATTCTGATAGCTATCGCGAAATGCCGCGAACACGGCTGTAGAGCAGCTTCACTTCAGTTTCACAGCGGCCTTTTAGTTTCGTCGCCACGCTGAAGCATAAAGCCTGCAGAGTTGTAAGCGCCCTTCATACAGATGAAAAAAAGCGTTCGCGTCAGCAACGATCCATGTTCTCGGGTTTATCGTGTGATGGGGTGTGTTCGGCTTATCTTTAAATTTTCTTTCCTCTCTTGGCTGCTGCGACGCTGTTCTTCGGAACGTAAAATACGAGCAAAACCATTCGCCTACTCACGCTGGCTGCTCGTCGAAACGCGATAAGGAGGGGTGACGTCATTAAGAAGGAACAGCCTGGCAGACGACGCGTCCAGCTGAGCGTGCTTTGTGAGCATGCGCTTAGCCTCATCCTGTTTCCAACTTCGCTCCGTCATATGGCGCTGACGCACAGAAAAGTCGCCGCTCGCACTCGTGCACGCCAGTTGGGTGCCTATATGTGCGAAGCCATTTTGTTTTCATGTAATGACAACTAACGTTATAATCCACCATTAATAACAAATCTGGGCACGCAACGTCCGCCCTTAATGGACGAGGGTTGCGTATTTGCGCATTATAGAAGCCTTAAACGTAGCTTCGCGAACGCACATGCGCCCCGTGCAGTACACGAATGCCATAACCACGCATTCATTCATATGATTATCAAATTTTTCATCATAATAAATAATTGGCTTTTTAACTACTGATTGATCATCGGCGTTGCGTTTCTTGTTTTACCACGCTATTTCGTAATCATCAGACTGTTCTCTATATGCATCGTAATTGTTGTTAACGTCGCCATTTTCACTTTTGGAAGCGCCGCTATGAGAATTGCGCACCCGAATATATTCTTGGCGCTCGCGTTGTTCTTCCTCAAGCATCAATTGATCTCTTACATATTGATTGGCATGATTGAGGTTTATTAGTATACCAGATTTAAACAACACCATATCTGCATTTTTATTGGGCGGAGTGGCATTCAGTGTAATTGCACTGTGCGTCTCCGCGTTAGTTTTCACGGATGGTTCCATCTGCGATGCGGGAGTCGTCGTCGCTTTAGAAGAGTGTGACGACGGCTGCCATCGCTGCCGATACTGCCAGTGCTGCTGCTGCCATGGCTGCTGCTGTGAAAACTGTCTACACTGCTGTTGTGTCTTGGCGCTTCCGATTGGCACACGGCGATGTGGCCATGACTCTCTGTCGTTTATTATGACCTGGGGCACCTGAACTACCGCGGCTAATATCGAGGTTGGCATCGATTTCCATAGTGCGAGAGGAATTGTAGATGTTACATTTATCTCATTGTATTGTTGTATGTCCTTTTTATTTTGAAAAGTATGATTGTGGTTTAACATTAACAAGTGCTCGAGTGTATATGGATTGCAACTAACGTCAAACACAAAATCTCCGTATTGAGGAACATTATTCACACAGTCACATGGCCACTCCATTTCAGTGCCATGACGCTGAAATATTTTCCCACCAGATCACAATAAGCGAAGGCGCGGCGGGCAATTCCAAACGTACATCGCGTCGTTATATAAATGACACGCCAAATTATTAGATGTAGTGAATGCGATTCAGTTCTTGTAATAGTAATTTTTTGTTTTTGAATGCTATAGTTATCAAATACGGTCCATATTAAATCGCCATTATAACTATCTTCGCATGCCAGCGTTTCACAGACGGGCAGACCCATTTTTTCGATGAGTGCTTTTCGATGCAAATACTTTAAATTGCGAATAGTGTAACCATATCTCACCCACACATCTAATACACTAATGCTACCCGGCGGTGAGAGAAACGCAAGTCCTATAGTAACCACAAATTCCGATTTGTCTCTCATTGCGAAACTACATTGCGGGTGTTGATGTATGAACTGCGAATCTGGTACCGTGGATTTAAAAGGTAATGAATACCACTGAATATACGTGCATAATGTATTTTCAGATGACTCGTTAGGCGTTTGCAGACAGTACGGGGGTGTAAGCGCGATGGATATACCCAAATCGGCGCTTGGCGCTTTTACGTCAAACGTTTCAAATGCGAAATCCCTGGGAATTTTCGGCCTACATTTCGGACATGCCAGAGTTATACCATTGTTGTGCGTTAGCATTTTGAATAACGGTAGGAAATGGGGGTATAAACACATTATTTCACCATACGTTAACGTCGATATATTATTAGGCACAGATATTGATGTGATAGACGCATCGTTAGCATTTATAGACGTATTTATGTGCATATTGAATGATGTACACAGTTTGTTATGCATATAATATTATGTATATTAGTGCACAGAATAATACACGCGTTTATTTATTTATAGTGCAAATGTGAAGCGTGTAATTATATGTCATCATTCTGAATCCAGTCTTCATCCTTCTTTCTTCTCCAATAACTCACTCCGCTACTCATGTGGCGTGTCCGAAGTCCACGCCCCATATCTCCTCATTGGTGGGAGATGGCTGTGGGTGTGTAACGGTACTGATACTCAGATGGCGAGGCACTCGACCCGGTTGCTTTAATAGCGATGGAGCATATTCTTCATCAGGAACATATTCTTCATCGCCATCGTCTTGCCCTTCTGTCCTAACGTTCGCACTATAGTTGGTGGTTGCATGCGTATTTGTATATGTTTTCAGAGATTCTGATGAAAGTGCCGCTGCATGGTCATGGCCCACCCCCTGCAGATGAGGATGGGGAGGTGGCTCCCGACAACCAGATGTCTGTGGAAGAGACGAAGTGAGTAGATCCTCTTGTTCTGTGCTATCGGTTGTGAATAATCTAGGATTGAAATTATTTTCCGAAGACTGGCTATTGTGTTCTTGGGATAAACATTGCTGTGGAGGTTTGCGTAAACACTGAGAACATATAGTAACCGTTCTAGATATCTCGTCTGCGCGCATAGCGGGTTGAGTGACCTTACAATGGTTTCGTTTGTCTGCGCAACAACTCATTTGCCTCGCACCGCCGCTGGGTGTTTGCGATGTATTATCAACATCCCGAATTTCTGTAATTGTGTTGGACGATTGTATTTTTTCATAATCAGGCGCGAGGGGTGGTTAATCTCCATCTCCGTGTTCTAGTGAGGTGTTTGGCAGTGGCGTAGAATAATAAACGGAAGCTGGCGTCTTAGTGACGTGAATAACGACATTGTCGTTTAATATGCGGGCAATGTAATGCTCGCACAATAATTCCCCTTGATCTACTTGAGTCCGATTTTTTTCAAATGTGGGCAGGTCGTGGGGGGAGCCAACAATGGATTGTATCCACGAGTGAACGATATTAAAGCTTGATTTTGTCATCATTTCACATAGTTGATAATGGCGCGTCCCATTTCGTAAGCGGCGTATATGTAAGAAACAAACCGCGGTGTTTTCCTGAACGCGGCAAACCAATCTGTCGGTACCGGGGTGCGCGTATGGGCGGAATCGCCGGAAGATCGTCTAATACCCTTGTATGTTATTACTATGTGCTTGAGACGTTCGTTGATCGGGTGGTCTGCCAATTCTTTCCATGCCCCAGTGTCTAGCCATCCACTATTAAGTTTGACTCCGTCAGCTAACACGTGAGCGACGTACTGCATGTTGGACCCGCTCGAACTTAAAGTGTCTGGGGGTACGGGGGTTTGAAATTTGGAGTAATACAGATCGCATAAGCTATGTATCATATTAAACAAATCATCCCGCATGGCTGCCGCCGCGACTTTTCCGCCATGTGTTTGTGGTTTATTTAGAATGGCTTTAAACGATTTCCATTTCGCATAGGCAGCATCTGCCGAATACATTGTAAATAATAGAACGTACATTGTACACCATGCGATACGCAATATCAAATATACGCATATAGTGTTGTTAGTGAAATTAATTATATACACATGTAGTTTTCGCGCTATTTTGAATCGTGTAGATCAAGTTTCGGAATAATGGAGACTATAATTACCTATCGCAGACTGCCAGATGTTAGGTGAATGACCTCGCAAGCGTTCCTCAGTCATTCATTCGTGCGTATAATGTTGCACGAAGCTGCGATGGGAATTGGCATCAATGTTATTGTAATGATATATATTGCACAACGCCTAATGCTCGGTTATATATTTCAGCCGAACACACATGCTTGGACGGGCCTGCAGAAGTCTACGAACGCAGCATGAAGTTGAGACCCTCCTGGCCTCTATATAATGCGGGGAGACGGAGAATTATCAAGAATTCGTTGGAGCGTGGAAGTCTTTGTGGGTCGACAAGTATATATATATAGATTAGCATTTGACTTTGATGTTGCATTCGACACCAAGAAACTGGACCTAGCGGGCGTTCACAGCCGGACGTTAGATCTAGCGGCATACCTGTGTCAAAGATATTACGATCATGCAAAAAATGCCGTTTTAGATGACATGAGGTTTGAAGTGTTTTACACCTCCAGAAAGTCTAACGACAAAAAGACCATGGAGGAAGTACTTCGATGGCATGTGCATTTTACAAATTTTGTATTTTTGTACTCTGCCCGTTCCGATTATCATCTACTGGAGAATGTGCGCAGAGACGCTATTCTGGGAGTAACTGGACACCTCAACGGCTGGGCGGATGCAGATTGCGGCGCGGGTAGTCGGCTGTGGATGCTGTATGGTGGCTATAAGTTTGGAAAACACTATTCTGTCATGAATTGTGCTAAACTTGATAGCTACTACCGTGTCGTGGTTCAAGCGTTCATCGAATGCCAGCCATCGGTTGCATAACAACGCACAGCCTAGTGCCATTTGAAGTTCCCGTAGATGACACTGCCGGTGAACTAGCAATTCGCAAAAAATTATCCCTGCACAGAGATATCGATGATGAATGTGACAACATTATAGATTGGGATAGGTCTATGCATGCCATCAGCTTGGACACAAATTATGCATTTGCAGTCAGCCACAACAATTTTTCGCCATATCCACCAACTGCTAAGCATTCGGTGATTGATGTGGATTGGGTTGACTACAGACCACCGGAGTCCGAATGTGTGAATGATCTCGACCACTCACCGGTTACGGACAGGATTGGCATTTCATTCACACACCAAGGCGTGGTGAATAACTTGAATGCTTTTATTGAAAATCCGGGCAAAACTCCCGAAATAACAATGTTGTACGACAGTGGGAATGACAGCAGTCATGGCGAAGACAGCCTAAAAGATATCAATGCAAATCAGGAAGAAAGCAGGTCTTCCCCCCTAAATGTCCCGGTCAGAGCCAGTAGCCTTTTGGTGTTTTAAGTGATGATGATGATGACGATGAGAGATTCGCGGAATGTGAAAAGAATGAGAGCAGGTTGTGGGACGCTCCGTCGAATTCGAGTCTTCCTAGATCAGTTGAGGCGCGACGGGAACAGTGTCCAATCCAGCAGAGCCTAGACCAAAATCCGGGACCTTCGCGAAGTTTGCAACAGAGGCAAGCGCGGTTGTTTGAACGGGAGGAATCGCCTGACTCGACTGAAAGTGTCTCGTATCACAAGCGCAAACGGCGTGACAGTTCAAAGAGTCGTGATGTTAGGAACCGCAGAAATACAAAGTCCACAAAAATCAAGAAAATTGACAGGGTCATGAGAGTGGTCAAGAATGACATAGAGTTGGATAGTTCTATTGAGGATGAAGCCGTTCCCAATAGTGACAGTGATGAACAGCGAGTGCCGGACGCCATGGACTTGGATTTTTCAACACACGATGACCATCCTCCTAAAAAGAGTAAGGATGTATGTCCATTTCAAGACGACCGACCCGACCTTAATTTAATAAGAGATGACATTGGTGATAATGTGTTCAATGAACAGTTCACAGTGCTTGCTTCAACGGAGTGGGGAGATATTGTGAGAGACAAAAAGTGCACATAAAAGATACAAGTGATATATAAGAAGCCTGCCGATGTGGACACGTCGATAAAGAATTCTTTAGACCGCTGCACAGCATTTGCCACAATTTCTCCCGGCACGTGCATGGCTAATGACAAGATTATTGCCAAAAACAAAGAGAGAATTTTCAAATGGGCTATCATCAGCTTGGCACATGTGCATAATTACAACAAAGAATTCACAAAGTGAATTAAATTGCTATCGATCATAGCAACCAACTGCTCATATCATGATGGGTTAAAATTTGCTCGCTCCATCTCAGCATTGGCTCCAGATCACATGAAGCACGACCCTAAGTATCATTACGATAGAATGGTAGGGTTTTATTGGAGGTATTTCAAATTGCAATTCGTAACAAACGCTCGGGACAATGTGAACGAGCTGATGGAGGACTTGTTACGTGATCCTACCTCCGACGCAGACTCTGGTCATGGCAGCAAAAAAATGGCCGCACAAGAACAAGCCGCGATGAGGGCAAAATTCATCCCCCACACAATCATGAGGCTGCAATATGAAACGCCGTTAAAGATGACTAAAAAGAATGTGATCCTGTTTAATTGGCTCATGACAAACATTAGTCAATTTCAGACTGTGGTGCTTATCCTTAATCAGTACATTGTAGAGCAAGTCAAGGAGGAGAAATGTGAGTTGACATTGAATGCAGACAGCAATGCATATGATCTCTATATGTATTGTCCGGGGACAGAAATGATGAAATTGGAAGCCATGTCGACCTTGCACAAGGATTTGATGACAGTTACATTCAAAGGCATGATATAGCTCATTGCAACCGCATCGTACAGTGACCCCTTCATGTTTGCATACACATTCTTTAACGAGAGTTTGCGCAAACTTGACAGTAAAATAGACTTTACAATAGTCCACCCCTACTTGCAATCCAGGCAAAAGGAAAAGAACTCAATGACTAGTGACAGGTACCTAGTAATGGCCAATAATCTCACATACGACCTGAAACATGCAGAGTTTCAACCTTGGTCGGAAAGTCAACGAAGTATGTCCAGAGTCGAGTGTGACATCACATACGGCGAGGACGAGCTCGTAAAGCACACTTAAGTGCATCCTCTTAGAGGGGATTGGATTACAGATTAAATTTCATATCGCGCTTGATGCGTCAAACGCTTGATTTCCTGCGTTTAGACAAACACAATCTTGTCACCGACAAGCTGAACAGTGTTAAAAAGGATGTGTTTACACTGTTGGACAGCTTGATGCGTAATGCAGGCATTCCCGATGAACAAAAAGCTGACATCATACTAAAGTATATACTTGGGTATATGACAGATAATCTCGGACCAGTCCCGCCATGCTTTGCTTCTGAAAGTGCAGAAAGTATGGACATGTCCGCTTACGCGTGTATGTCGGACAGTGAAAATGAGGATTATATCCCGGCAAAGCGGTACAAGTGTTCGGACGAAGAGTGCGAGGTTAGGTCCAATGCATGCAGTGCAGTGAGAGCAGAGGAGTCCGAAATGGACGATGATGAAAATGAGGGCGAAGCGAGTGGTGATACTGCAGCGATTGAAGGCGAGGTGCGCAACGAGTTGGGCATTGGAGATGACAACAGCCCGTACATGTCTACGAGTGATTTGAAGGAGCCTGTCGCGATAGATAGGTCATTCGAGTCATTGCCGGTTGGCAAGAAAAAACATAGAATTAAAAAACGCAAAACCACCGGTTTTCTAGACAATGACTGCGACGTAGAGTCTGATGATGAAGATGCAGATGATGAGGAGGATGACGAAGATCAGGATGATGACATGATTTCATTAACGACGAGGACTCGGAGTCTGGCGAAGGAACAGACAACGGCGAAGGAACGGATAACGGCGAAGGCGAGGAAGATGACTCCGATTTTAAGGAGTATAGACAAATAAAAAAATGTGAGGAGATGAAAGAGGAACTCAGTAATCTGGCAGATGACACGCCGGAGAAAAGGAAGCACAGAACGGTGCAAGGGCCTGAGTGCAGCGAAGACGACGCGGATGTAGATACCTCGATCGCAGTGAGGAAACGGTATGTTCCGCGGTTCAACAGACCGGTAATTGTTTCATCTTCCGAGGACGAGGGAGACAGTGTCAAAGCGGGTGATAACGCACCTGACAGCTCGAAGCAACCCGTCGATGAACTTGCCATTGCACACGAGGTGGTGGATGCCATGACTGAATTGATATCCAAGGTAGATGAAGATGTTATGAGTACATCTAGTCATTCTATCCAAGAAACAGAAGCAAACTCCAATGCAGCGGAGATTTTAGCAATGGATGTCTTGGCGGATTTTATAAACCAAGTAGATGAGGAAGCGAGCATGTCTGAAACAATTAGTAAAACTGCCGGAAACAATCCTGATCATGACAATCCACAGACACCTAACACTCCGGGTGTAGGCGACAATGCAAATGGTGTTGAACAGGCTCCTGATTATACGCACAGTCTTTCTGAAAATGCACTGTCAGATTTGACGCGTGGATTAAAAAACATAACTGTGGAATCACACAAGTCAATGCAGACAATGCCGGATGCCGATGCAGTGAAAACGCACAAAGATTCTATGGATGCATTTACATTATATTTGGATGCGATGAAGATGCTGACAACGGAGAGCTGGCCCTAGAAGACATATTAGATATGTGTGACAGACACTTACCGGAATCAAAACTTGACGAGGGAAAAAAGCCCGAGGCAATAGGCAACGAGGACATCGCGAAAAATAGCCTGAGTATGGATTGTTTGGAAGCAGATCTATTGCCAGACACGCCGGAAGTGGGTCTTTTACCAGACACGCTCATACCAGTGCCGGTCTCTGTGATCGAAACTGTGCTGTCAACACCAGATATTAGCATGACAGTTAACCTCGATGCAGCTTCAACGGAGAAAAAGAACCCCTGAAAGCAGATGAAGGTGACGCGGTAAAGCCGCGATCCGTGGACACTCCGAACAAGGTCGCAGATGTTCAAAGCGAAACTCTCACAAACATCCCAGACGGTAGTGAGGTGCGATTGCAGAATGAGGTGACTTCGTTTGCATGTGAGGTGGAAACCCCCACTCGTTCATCTACCCCCAAGCAGCAAACCTCTAGCGGCACAAAAAACGCTAGCACGAATACTCCGATTAAAAGTGCCAAGAAAAAGAATTCACATTTGCCTAAAACCATGCCCCTAAAAAAGCACAGAGAGTCGAACGCCGATCAAAATTCAACACTAGAGAAACGCAAGCGTAAAATTCTATCTGAAACGGATTTGAAGTTGTTTCCGAAAAGCTCACCAAGGTTAAGTCTGTGCATACATATCAAGATAAGAGTCTACTTAACGATGCGTTTTACACAAAATATGAACGCATCAAAACTTCTGCAAAGAAGGCAAGGTCTAAAATCTTCTTCCTCTTGGAATTTTTAATTCATATAACGACTGTCACCATACTGACTAAAACAGATCCACACGCCATTAACAACATGGTCCACGAAGAGGAACTAATGGATGAGAACGATGACGGCGGCCCTATCGTGTTTGTGGAGCACATGCTGACATGGAATGAATTGGTCTGGACAATGTTGATAGAAATTTTTGGATCCAATAAACAAGCCCGATTGGTTTTGGAATTTATAGCTATGGGATTAACTACAAATAATATGGGCAGAGTAATCATGTATCTGCATGGGCAGGCTTCCAATGGTAAATCACTGTTTATCGACTTGTTGACAAATATGGTAGGAGAAGCCAGTGTCATGATCAAGATATTGAAAGTAATTATTTCACAAAGAAATTTGGCAACAGAATGGATGATTTCAGTAGAGGATATCCGGAGGAAATCAGGTTTCTGGTTGAAAATGAAATTTCTGTCAACAACATGGATTCAATCTGGCGGCGGAAAATGAAACAGTTTACAGGCGGAGATACATTCGCAGGCAGGCCTCCGTATGGAAAATATACAATAACGGCACGAATCAATGCCAGTATCATCACTGCATCCAATGAGCTGCCATACTTTGATTTTTCCATGTACGCCGAGCGCAGTAGGTACATGATCATTCCGACAACTACTCATTTTCTGACCAACAAAACTAGTGTGCGGTGGTTGTTGATACGATACATGGCCAATGACAGACTTCGACGGCGTCTCATGCAGGACAGTTATCCTATGTTTAGGGATTATTGTAAGATGATGAATGCTCGAGCGAACGTGATGTCGTCCTTGGAAGTGAGTCACTTGGATGCAAAATCTGTCTTGTTGGCAGATGATGTGGACTTGCTCGATGCAAATCTTTCAGTGAACCTCAAAGCCCCCCCACAGCACATTCCAGTCGCAAGTGGTTGCTAGCGGATCGAAGCCTCACAACTCCGGAAGCGAAAAAAAAAAGATGGGTAGTGCCCTTGCTCGGATTGTACTGAAGACCATAATCCCGCCGATGGGCGGACTGGACCACTTTGACAAATCTGTCAAAAAGATGGATGCATATGTGCTCCAGAACGCTCACATTTTTGATGGATACAAATACATGGTGTGCTTTGTGATGCGAGCGCTGGTGATCCGCTGCAATGGGCACACGATTCAACTTTCGGAGTTGTTGGGAGAATTCAAAGAAAGGCTGAAGATTGTAGTTGCGTCTCGCAGGAGAAGTTACGGAAACGCTGGCAACCAAGGACAGGTCATGTATGACTACGTGTGTGAAAATACAAAGACAATGTCTGCTTTCGTGGCAATGTTGATCAGCAAGGGATTTGAGGTTGACAAAGATGAGAACGATGTCTACATGCTCAGGCATTATAAGATGATTTCAGCTGTCGTGGAGGATTTGACATCAAGGAATGTTGGTCTGCTCAATGCACTCATCATCCCCGATGATTTGCATGCGTACAGTCGTGAGTTTGCTGGAATCAGTTCGGATATGGAGGATAGGTTCATGCGTAAGATGTACCTCACAAAACCGTACGTGAAGTCTGACATGGAGTTTGGCACATTGGTTGGAGATTGCAGTGCAAGCAATCACGACACTACCGTTGAAAGGGATATTGTCCAGTACAAGCGTGGTATTGACAGCTTGTCTTGCACTGAGGAAGGACATTGTGGATTTCATGGGAGGTGTGTGACGGTGTGAATGTGATTAGAGATGATTGCTAGTATTGTATAATATTATGTGTGTGAGCGCGTGTGTGTTATTATATTGCATAGCATGCTATATGTAATAACAGTGGGACACAATACCACTAATGTGCATGACTTTATTGGATCATTTGTGCATACAATTGTTAAACAAAGAAAACAATGTATCGCGGATGGAATTTGTATTGTGTCCATCTTTTATAGAAGTGTCTGCATCAGCTGAGTGTTCCACATTGGCATAAAATAGCGAGATTTCATTGAATGTAATAGAGTTCGTGCCAAATAAAGTGTGTTCGTAATTAAGCAACTGCTTGAGAAACCCATCATTTGGTCTGACCATGGGTCGACGTTTTCTAATAAAGGCAATTGCATTTGCCAATGTCATTTGTTTACATTTCATCAGATATGCGATGCATATAGTCGGAGACCGAGACATTCCAAGGACACAATCAATAAGTACATTTCGTTTGTTTTTAATCTGTTTCTCTATATATTGTATACTTCGATCAAAATATTTTGCAATGTTAGTATCGTCGTGATCGTCGATTTGAGCTCTAAGGTGTTTAAATTTTAGGGTATAATCGAATTTAACTTTCGGTAGATTGTGGGTGCAATTTATTATAGCAGCAATATTGTGGTCTTTACAGGCATCCCTGTCTCTGGCACATCTATAGCTCGCTAAGTATAGATGTTTCGTTAATTTGGTTACAACGTTAAATGACATAGCAGATCGGTATTATATTTTATAAAGATTATTGTTACATTGATTATCAGTTTAAATGACATGACATAACTAATTGGACATTTGGATTTCTCTCGAGACGTAGATTATGTTAGAGGTATCGATGACGTCATTCCGCCAATATTTGGTATTGATTAGGCTTAGCATCCCAGCTCAAAATCGGAGATCGGCGGTGGCGGGCTGCCGGCCGCCTGCCGGCCGCCTGACATACCCGACCAAATCTCGTCGGAGAATCCGAAAAAGTTTTTCAGAAATTTTCTGGCGAATTTTGCTCGATATGTGCGGTGTCCGGCCGCCTGCCGCCGCAGATACCGGAGAATTGTGTCTGTCACGTGACTGTATTTGCGACCCAATTGCGTCAGAACTAATTAACAGTTTTTAGTTGAGTTATTTTGTAGAAATTTTAGCCGTGGCTTAATGATAACAACTGTAAATCCGGCTATTATGTTCTGCTTTAGGACATGGCGTGCTCTCTTTTTGTCGCCGCAAGTGGAGCATCTTTCTGCCCCCGCGTTGGGGCATTGCTCCTTGCGATGCCGAATTATGTGACATATATTGTAGCATGCGTTGACGACAAAGAAGCGCAGAAGTGTGAGAGGAAGAAGTGTGCTAACCTCGAGCCTGAACTCTGACGCTGTTCGTAGAACCTTTGCCACGCCTTGGACCTCGGACGCAACTGTAAAGGTCGCTGTTTACGCGACATCTGGTGGAGGTGCTGGGTTCGATTTTCATGAGCCGGACGCCCCCTACAAGCCCAGGACGCACCCCTAAGGTGGAGACCCCAGTACACCAGAGCAGCCGCCGACTGCAAGGTCTGCCTCCCGAGTGTGGTCCTCTCCCTGACCACAGACCAACAAGGAGCGTTTCTCTCAGCGCGATCAATCCCCCGGTATCGACAACTCCTGTCCTGCTCAACCACCAGCGGGATCCACCACATTTCCACGGCCTGCCACATGAGGATGCTGAAGACTGGCTGGAGCAGTTCGACCGGGTGGCTGCCTTCAACGCCTGGAACGCTGACTCGAAGCTTCGCCATGTCTACTTCGCACTGGAGGATTCTGCGAGGACATGGTTCGAAAATCAAGAAGCCGGACTCCGAACGTGGGATACATTCAAGGCAGAATTCTTGCGTATGTTTACCAACACGCTTCGCAAGGAAAAAGCGCAATTGCTTTTAAATAGCCGTATACAACATCCGAATGAAACTGTTACGGCCTACGCCGAAGAGATGAAGCGACTCTTTCGACGCGCGGACCCAACCATGTCGGAAGAAAAAAAAAGTGCGCTTTTTGATACAAGGTGTTAAAGAGCAGTTATTTGCAGGCCTGGTGCGAAGTCCACCAACAACTGTCGCCGAATTCATAAGTGAGGCGTCTACCATCGAGAAGGCACTTGACATGCGCGCCCGGCAATACCAGCGCACTACAGTGTCTATGAACGCCGCGAGTGCAGGTGAAGCCGTACAGTTTTCGTCAGAATCGCTGCGTGATACGATCCGGGCGATAGTCCGGGAAGAGGTGGCCAAATACCTGCGGATTCCTCCACAGCCACAGGTTGCCACAGTTTCCGATATCATCCGTGAGGAAGTACAACAGGCGCTGGGTGTTCCCGCACCCGTCACCGTGCACGCACCCGTCACCGTGCACGCACCCGTCACCGGGCCCGCACCCGTCGCCGCGCCTGAACCCGTCATAGCTACACCGCTGCCCCAGACCCTGAGCTACGCCGCGGTCACCAGCCGCTACCTGCCGCCTTCGACAGCATCCTACGAGCCTCGCGCACCGGTCGCCCATGTGTCTTCACGGCCGAGCGTACGCCGCCGAAGGACCGATATCTGGCGAACGCCCGATCACCAACCGTTGTGCTACCATTGCGGCGAAGCTGGACACCTGTGTCGCCGCTGCCCCTACAGGGAACTCGGCCTCCGTGGGTTTTCTTTTGATGCCCGTCGTCCGTTGCCTGGTCAGCAGCCACGCGAAATCGCAGAATACATTTCGCGTTCCAACACAGGCCCAAGCCGCCTCCGATCGCCGTCGCCTCGCCGTTACAGCTCTCCTGGACGCCAGGAGCAACTCCAAAGTCCCCATAGGGGAAACTAGATGCAGCAGCCTCTGGAGGTGCGGCTGCTACAGTGCGAAAATTTCAAGATCCTCCACAGACCCACGACAGTTCTTCACTGCAAACTACAGTTCGTTACATACGGCCACCAGCAGAATCTACGACGCTACGAAATTCCGCTGATCCTCAACGTAACCACGACGCCGACATTCGCCCCACCACTCCTTCAGAGCATCGAAGTCGAGACCGAACCCCACGAAGCTGTCGCCGCCCGACACAACAAACTGCCGACCTGCAGATCTCCGTTGATGGCGTAGACGTCACTGCTCTAGTTGACACTGGCGCTGATTATTCAATTCTAAGTGCACACTTCGCCAAAGCTCTCAGAAAGGTCACAACATCATGGGGTGGCCCGCCAATACGCACAGCTGGCGGACATTTAATTATGCCCACGGGAGTGTGCACGTCGAGGATCACTGTACAAGGGCAAACTTTTCTGGCGACGTTCATCGTATTGGCTCAGTGTTCCCGTGACGTCATCCTCGGTATGGACTTTTTAACCGAAAATGGCGCCATTATCGATCTGCAGAATAAGTCCGTGAGATTTTCAGTTGAGAATGCTATCGAATCCAACAGCCTGCTGCCCGCTGCACTCCACATTATTGATGACCATGTTAGTGTGCCCCCACGTTCAAGCATTATGGTCTCCGTGGGTTCCCTCCCAATCCAAGATACAGAAGGTGTCGTCGAGACAAAACAGAAACTGCTTATTGAAAGAGGCATCGCCGTTGCCAGGGCAGTTGTTTTTGTTGAAAATGGCAAAGTTGATGTTCTTCTCACGAACTTCAGCAATGAACATCAACATCTGAACAGAGGGACAACTGTCGCATATCTCGACGCCATAACTGACACTAGTTATGAATGCAATTTCACCAGCGCTTCAGCAACAGAACCCTCCGACAACACTGAACCTCTGTACGATATAAACCCGGCCTTACCTCGAAAGTATCGAGAGAAACTACGGCACCTCCTCCGTCGCTACTCTAATGCATTTGCCAGATCATCACGCGTCGGTCGAACCCACCTTGCAAAGCACCGCGTCATTACAGACGAAATTGTTCGACCACTCCGCCAGTCGCCTTATCGAGTTTCCCCTAAATAACGTACTGCCATCCGAGACCAAGTGAAGGAAATGCTCGATAACGATGTCATTCGCCCTTCCCGCAGCCCCTGGGCTGCACCTGTGGTACTTGTGAAGAAAAAAGATGGCACACTTCGTTTCTGCGTAGACTATCGCCGACTGAACAACGTTACGAAAAAAGATGTTTACCCTTTGCCCAGAATAGATGACGCCTTAGATCGTCTGTGCTACACAAGATACTTCTCCTCCATGGATCTCAAGCCTGGATACTGGCAGATAGAGGTCGATGAAAGGGACCGCGAAAAGACTGCTTTCATTACACCTGACGGGCTATACGAATTCCAAGTCATGCCCTTCGGCCTTTGCTCCGCGCCCGCAACCTTTCAGAGACTCATGGACAGCGTTCTTGGAGATCTGAAGTGGACGACATGTCTTGTATACTTGGACGACGTAATTGTGTTTGCCCCGAATTTCGAGGAGCACCTCCGTCGCCTAGACGCAGTACTAGACGCCATCCAAACGTCGGGCCTCACTCTGAAAGCCGAAAAATGCCATTTTGCTTATGAAGAGCTGAAGTTTTTGGGCCATGTCGTGAACCAAGCGGGAGTTCTGCCGGATCCTGAAAAAACAGTTGCCATCGCCAATTTTCCGACGCCGCGGGACCAGAAAGAGGTGCGACGCTTTCTTGGGCTATGTGCATATTATCGACGTTTCGTGAAAAACTTTTCTAAAATAGCCGCCCCCCTTACACTTCTTACTAAGGCTGATATGCCGTTCACATGGGGCGACCAGCAAATGGACGCATTTCAGGAGCTTCAACGTCGCCTGCAGTCACCTCCAGTTCTAGCACATTTCGATGAAACTGCAGACACCGAACTCCACACGGATGCAAGCAATGTCGGTTTGGGCGCTGTCCTAGTACAGATACGGAACAGTGAACAACGTGTGATCGCCTACGCTAGTCGGGCTTTGTCTAGGGCTGAGACAAACTACTCTGCCACTGAAAAGGAATGCCTGGCCATCGTGTGGTCTATTTCGAAGTTTCGACCATACCTGTACGGCAGACCCTTCAAAGTGGTGACCGATAATCACGCGCTTTGTTGGCTGACAAGCCTTAAAGATCCTTCTGCACGTCTCGCCAGGTGGAGCCTACGACTTCAAGAATACATCACTGTAACCTACAAGTCAGGTCGTAAGCATTTAGACGCTGACTGCCTGTCTCGTGCTCCTGTACAACCAGCTTCGGACGCCTCAGGTGACGACGACGCATTTCTGAGTGCAATTAGCTCAGACAATTTTGCCGATGCCCAACGGAATGATCCCGAACTTCGCCAGGTAATCGACTTTCTTCAAGGTGCCGGCAGCATGGTCCCTAGCCCTTTCCGTCGTACTTTGTCTTCTCTGTGTCTCCGTGATGGCGTTCTCGTAAAGAAGAATTTTACAGCCAACAGTCGCCAATACCTCCTCGTTGTACCAGCAAGCTTAAGGGATGAGATTTTTCAAGCCTGCCACGACGAACCCACATCCGGCCACCTGGGAGTCACTCGGACGATATCCAGAATTAAAGAACGGTATTACTGGCCTCGTTTGCCAAGCGATGTAACGCATTATGTTCGAACTTGCCGTGACTGCCAACGTCGAAAGGTTCCGCCTCTGAGGCCAGCCGGTCTTTTAAAGCCCATTACGCCACCGTCCAGACCATTCCAGCTAATAGGGATGGACTTGCTCGGACCGTTTCCTACTTCCACCTGTGGGAACAGGTGTATTATAGTAGCTACTGACTACCTGACTCGCTACGCAGAAACCGCTGCTCTTCCTTGTGCTACCGCTTTTGAAGTTGCGAAATTTTTCGTTCTTCAAATTGTCCTGAGACATGGCGCACCAGAAGTACTCATTACTGACAGAGGAGCTGCATTTTCTGCAGAGCTCATCCAGCATATCCTTGTTCTTAGTCGCACCAATCATCGTCTCACGACTGCATACCACCCGCAAACAAACGGCCTGACAGAACGTTTGAACAAGACCATTGCCGATATGTTGTCAATGTATGTGGACGTCCATCACAAGACATGGGACGAAGTATTGCCGTATGTAACATTTGCATACAATACCGCCGTTCAGGAAACTACCAACATGACTCCATTCAGCCTAGTTTACGGCCGACAAGGGACGACCACGCTCGACGCCATGCTGCCCCACATAGACGAAGGTCCAAATGATGATGTCGCCTCTTTTCTACAGCGTGCCGAAGAGGCCCGTCAACTTGCACGGGTGCGAATACAGCAGCAGCAAGGCCGAGATGCACAACGCTACAACCTGCGGCGGCGGACTGCAGACTATCTGCCAGGTGACCTTGTCTGGGTTTGGTACCCCATTCGACGACGCGGACTCAGCGAAAAACTCTTGCGCCGTTATTTCGGCCCCTACCGCGTTCTTCGACGCGTCAGTGAACTGGACTATGAAGTCGTTCCGCACGAGGAACCAGAGCCCCGGCGTCCCAAGCGTTCTGAAGTGATCCACGTGGTCCGCTTGAAGCCTTTTCATGCCAGATAGCGGCCCCTTTTACTCTGTCCCTCTTTCAATATAGCATCGGGACGATGCTCTTCGCACGGGGGGGCTAATGCAGCATGCGTTGACGACAAAGAAGCGCAGAAGTGTGAGAGGAAGAAGTGTGCTAACCTCGAGCCTGAACTCTGACGCTGTTCGTAGAACCTTTGCCACGCCTTGGACCTCGGACGCAACTGTAAAGGTCGCTGTTTACGCGACAATATCACAAACCGCAACACGCAGAATGTGTGAAAAAAAACAAGGAATGTAAATGACCGCAATTACACTTTGTAGTGCGGGTTGTTGCATTCAATAGTGATCATGGCAGTTCCTTTGTCACCAAGTGAGCGCGGATGCAGTAGTTTGCACTTGCGGCAATTGAAAGGCCAATTAGTTACTTAGTCATATCACCGGCATTTGAAATATTTCCCCAGATTTAAATACGACGAGCGGTTTCGCATGTTTGAAATGGCACGTCCGTGCCAATAATTGGCAGGGTCTCAATAGCAAGACGTGCATTTCTCGCCTTGGGATCCACCACGTTTACAGCGACCTGGTTTTCTCTGGCTTAAGTCGCAGACGTGACGCTCTGGTATTACATCTTCGGATCTTCGGACGGTTCGAATGAGCCTAAATGTGGTGCATTAAGACTGTATGTCCGTATATAGTGCTCATCCATGACGCGGCATGATTGCTTAGGACGAAGCATGATGGTGTGTTATTTGCTCGGGGCACTGCTGTCGGCGTTGCTGGTCTTTCGTGCGATTATAATTTTGCCGCCCATAAGCAACTTTTCCCAGACGCCCCCATAATGACAAGAGTAGGCAGCGTATGACCGGTGCCGGTCATCTGGGGGTAGTCTAACTTGTTGCGGGTAGTGTATTGCCAGTCGGTCGTCAACAGGAACGAGCCTTGCGCTCGTTTCTGACTGTTTGATGCGGTAAAAATGAAGCGAGGTTCATGAAAAGCATTCCCATGCTTGCCTTCAGTTCCGTTATTCTCGTCGAGATCAACGAGACGAGAGAAGGGGTTAGGGCACAGGAGCAGCACCTTGGGAGGCATGCCAATGCCGGCCGTATTCCCCATTTTTATTCCATAGTGGAGTCCATATTCCATATATAGGTTCAGCTGGCCTGGGACACCACCGGCCAACAACGTCTGCCGGCCTGCGTCTGAGGCGGGGCACACGCCATCCATCCCAAGCAACGGAGGGCCGGAGCCTCTTCATCTGCTGGAATAAATAAAACTTTCTACTATCTCTCTCTCTCCCAATTTTGAGTCCATGGCGTTGACCTGCCGGCCGACGTTTCTGAAGCCTGCAGCTCAACTTTCTCGGGAATGTCTTTTGTTGTTTTGGAGCTATTCTGGCGGGGCCATACAAGCACGAAATAAAGAGAATGTTGACGGGGCAACTACTAGCAGTGGTGGCCGCAGGCAGCAAGCCGGATAGCTGGTGCGGTGACGTGCTGAGATAGAAGACACTGCAAGCTGAAGATAACGATCCGCTTAGGCACAAGTGCGCTCGCAAACGCGTCCGTTGCTTGCTGTGGCCGGAACACGAATCTCGTTGCGCCATGGCTGAGCACATCGGCGTTCTTTTCACAACCGAGCCAGATTATAGAGCTAAACTAGTTCAAATGCAGAGCAGCTTACAAAAACAAAACATTTATCAACTAGCGTTTGCTCGAAGCTGCCGGGGTGTCATGAACTGCCAGGCCAATAACCTGCGCATCGGCACCAGTTCTGGAGCTGCACAATACATGGAACCAGCCAGCGTGTCTTCCTAAGCTGCTTGAAATTCACCGTTGTTCGGAAAAATAACGTTCTTCACCTTGCCATTCTGACACATTCTGACACACTGCAGTAGTTGCGAAGGTCAAGAAATTCGTAAAAATACGTGGTTCGTCCTTACGAACAAATACTCAGCCCGCGCAGACGGCTGCGCTATTTTGCAGTCTGCTCATAGAGAAAGCGATTTGGTAAAGAACGGACTTTCCCATAGCGCCCAGCGGCCCAATTTACTGAAGCGCACCAAGCGGTTGGGGCTCAACGCACATCCGCATTCGTTAAAGGCGCGCAGTTTGAATGCTATCAAGCGCTTGCCGTACTACCGTGCCCTGTTGTCACATTATTTCCGTTCTGTACGGTTTTGTGATATTTTTCTGTTCATTTTCAGCAGTGAAATATAGAAATAGGTCCCAATTACTGCTGGCTTGCCATTAACGCAGCTGAGTTAAAGCCTTGGCCGAAGAGCAGTATAGCAGGAGAGATGCCAGGAGCTCTGTGAAATGAACATTTATTTTGCTCCATACAAAGACAAACACGATGCAATTTATCGCAGCTTGCTACACGAAAGCAACCAGGAAAACAGAGAAAACGTAAGATACATCAGCCCACGTGTAGATTACAGAAAAATGTGAAAAATATTGCACTAGGCAAGAAACATTATATAGGTAGACAAATGTAGCAATAAATTCAGGTATACAAATTATGAAAAATGATACACAAGAAAATATACATACACAATGTTCAAAATACATTCGCGTCTCCCTCACAATAACCAGTATTTTATTTTACACAGATTTCAAGCAAACATACTTCAAGTCGTCTTGGGTATTATGTCACAGACACATTGCTTTCAGCTGAAATGCGCACTCTTCCCCATACCGTCATATGTTTTGGATACGACCTTGGCAGCAAAATTCCAGCATACTGTCACGTCTTTCATCCTCAGCATTACCTTTTACAGAAAGTTTGAATGGTTTCTAAACAAATATTCGGTAAGCTCAAAATAAGCTGGAACACACTGACTCATGTTACAAAGTGCCTTGTATTCATTTTACAACGGCAATGTAACTAGCACTACTTAAATGCATCTCTAGAATGGACAACAGCGTCAATATAAGTGATTCCCCTATTATGTGCGTATTCCGGATGTCTTTGAGACGATAAACAGCAACCAATCAAGCTTAGCTTGCAATGTTCTCAGATGGTCAGTGTGTTGGAATGTGAAAATATTTACTGATATTGTAAAAGAAGGCCAGGTCGAGACGCCGAAGTTCTGACGGCAAGGCAAGGTACGCCGTGTCAGCGTTTTAATCTGATGGTGAACCCCAGCGCGCGCTAGAGCCGGCGCCGCGGGACGATGACGATGGCAAGTACAAAAGAAAGAAGACTATGGTATGTACAAATGAAAGAAGATCCGTGGAAGGCTCACAATATTAATATTTTAGGAAACGTTTGGAACATTTGTTTTATGCCTACTAACACATTTTTTTATGTTCAATAAAAATTTTATCGTTGTAAAAATACCTGATGTGCACATTAAGTCATGTGAAATGGCAACCGAAAGTGATAGCTCAAACCTATTCACTCGCGGAATGCGCGATATTGGTCCGGACCTCTTGCACGTATGCTGCAATTGTTTCACCAGTGTACACAGCAGAGACAGCCGAATCCTGGCATCAGCTGGAAAATTTACAGTACAAATATGTCATCGTGATAAACCTTCTACCGAAACTGTGTAAACAGATTAAACTCGAGAAATCTGTAATGGAATAAAGTTACGAATCTGGTCAATGATTTATCGAACCCCGCATGCGTACCCACGTAAAGGTGCAGTCAAAAGTAAATGGAAGGTACGACAGCGTGGCAAACCGTGTCGCAGCGCTTTCTAACGCCAGCTCTGGTAACTGATTAGCACGGTTTCTAGGAAGTGGCGCGCTATCAGCAGACCTTTATCTGCAGCGTAACGGTGGTCACTTTCAGCGGTTGGAGCGGATGCTTGTTGCTTTTACATGCGACGCCGCGGATTTTTCTAGCTCTACCTGAGACCTGTGTGAAGACAGATTCGCGCCGTTTGAATATAGTCGGAAGCACTCACATGTGGGAATTTAAACAGGACGTCCTTCCGCCCCGCTCCTACTCCGCAGGTGCTGCCTCCTCGCTAGCGACCAGCGGAGGGGAACAAAGAGACAAAGACTTGGACGACACAGAGTTAATACTCCAATGCTATTTATTGCACTTACAAATAATACAGAGCACGTCGGCTAGCTATACATCCCCAATTAGCACAATGTGGGCTATCAAGTGCGGGCACTAGTAGGTCCGGTGAGGGCAATTTTTGTCGGGCCGACGCAGGATCTGCAAGTCGGTCCGCCCCGGTAGGCCCAAAGAGGGCAGTTCACAAATCTACCCCATTGGTCCCACTTTGGACCGATCGGGGCAGCCCAAGAGGGGCACAATGTCTGATTTACTAATCGGTACAACAGCGAAAGTGGATGAGCTGCCTACATCAGCAGCCTAAGTGGGTTTTACAGCAGGGTGATATGGGCTGCTTACATCGGCAGCCTAAATGGGTCCCTGAGCAGATTGACGTTTGCTGCCTATATCGGCAGCCGAAGTGGGCCCCACGCAGATTGATGTGGGCTGCCTACATCGGCAGCCTGAATGGGTCCCTCAACAGATTGATGTGGGCTGCCTATATCGGCAGCCTAAGTGGGCCCCACAGCAGATTGATGTGGGCTGCCTACATCGGCAGCCTAAGTCGGTCCTGCAGCAGGTTGGTGTGGGCAGCCTATGTAGGCTTCCTCAATGGGGCCCACAGCAGGTTCAGGTGGGCTGTCTTAATGGGATCCACAACGGGCTAGCTTGGGCAGCCTAAGCGAGCTGGGACCGCCTTATCAACTGTTACGCCACTACAATTTCTTAGGTTGGCTTAAGCCCCTGAAGTTGGAAAGGCAAGCGGCGGCAATGATATTCCGATAAACTGTAATAGTAAATTGGAATGTAAGATTAGGTGAGCAAGTGACATATTTTTTTATGTCACTTCAGCCCACAAATCAGGTACACAAAGCCATCAAAACGCAAATTTACACATTTTATTTCAAGAATAAAAAAAAAACACGCTTGTGGTGGGCAGCCCAAGTTAAAATCGCGGTCCTGCTGTAGCACAGCCTACTTCATCCTGGCCCTGCGGCCGCCATCCCGGTATCGGGCCCCTCTCAAGTCGCCTCCGATGCTGTTATTAACCACTGCCACATCCGCATGCGGAATGCGGCGCTGGACAGCAGCTGAAATCACAATTCTCATTTATGACACAATCGATTCAGACAGCTGGAAGAGTACTCATCTTTTTAAGCATTTAAAAATAATGCCCCAATGCATCGAAACAGCTATGCAGCTGACTGCAAAATGTAATTTTATTTTCAAGGTATGAAACTTCATTGGCACTTAACATCTAAACAAAGAAGGTTATGCCAAAATATTTTTGAATACTTGCGAGATACTAAGACCTACCAAAATAAACATCACACTATTAGGTTCGTTCAATTCACCTACACTAGGTGAACTGTTTCATGTGATGCAGTACTTCGTTTCACTGGTGTAACATGGCGCCCTCTGCACGACGCCTTTCATTCACAAAGTACAGAAATCGTACTGCTCCAGTTCGTGAAAAGTTTAAGAAAATTGTGCACCACCACAGCGGTCAATGCAGAAATAGTGCAGCTGCTGCCACCACATGGAAGCAGACGATAGCTTGTGTTGTGATAAATTGCGAAGCGACCCCTAGGTATTCCACTCACCGAGAACAGTGCTAGTCAAGGAAACGCTCACGCATTATGATGCATGCTGACTTCAGTCGCGATCGGTAAACGTTGTGCATGCTTCTTGCCAGCTGCACCATGGTGCACATGCATCGAATCTGGTTCTATTTGATGCTGGAGCTAGTTGACGTGAGTGGCAATAATTATATTCATGGCGAGCTGACCACATGAATGCAGGCAGCTTATATAATTACTTGTGCATTGCATTCATGATCGAATCCATTCTTATATCTATGAATCAACGAAAGCACGCGGTCAGCTGTGATCATGACACGGACATTTAGAATTGTTCGCTTCAAACGGCATTCGCAGCTATAGCACATTACAATAAGTATTCTTGCTACCAATAATTGCGCGTTGCACTTAATTGTGGTAGCAGGCGAAAAATGCACATGATAATGCCCGAAGTATATACCGCATTTATTTGCATATTGCTTGCACCCCACATTGGCTATCAAAACTTTGAATTTTATTCCTCGCATATTCATCGCACCACCAAACGTATTGTCAGAGTCGTCTGCTAGTAGTAGCAAGTGCCATTTTTAGTGTGCTACTGAAACTAGCTGGCCGATTTGTGCGCATACGCGATAGGCGGTGATAGTGTGCTCAGGTATATCATCATCATAGCTTATGCTCGTTGCTGTGGAGTCTAGGAGAATATTTTTGCAGGTCCTCGGTGGTACCACCACGTGACATTAGTATCGTAGCATATACGTCGCGTACACGCATCTACGAGGTTTTTTTTTTCTTTGAGAGAGGCACGCTTCTCAGTCAAAAAGCGCAGTGCAGGAAATGTAGACTGAGTGCCGATTCTGTGCGTTCGCAACCTTTTGCTTTCATTCTTTTTCTTCTGGTGGTTTGGTGGGGAGGCTAGTATTTAAAGCAATGCAGGGACTCAGAGTCATGAGTCTGCCTCTTCGCAACGCGCTGCAGGAATTGTGGCTTGCTTTCCTCATTGTAATGAAAATGTGTAAGAGTACTGACCGTATGCGGGGCCGCAAATATATACTGTACCTACGCATGATTTATTTGCACACAGGCGCGCTCATGGACATGCAGTTTTATAGGGGCAGAAGAGAAATAACTATCAAAATTGAGAGCATCTCCTAAGGGCATGTAAGTGTTGATGTTTGAAATTAAGCTGTGAAATCATACAAGATGTTGCTTAGGTTATGGACAAATAATTTTACGACACTATAGTTGTTTCCCATAAAGGGGGCAACTTAAAATAACGGCTTGAGGGGCAAGTTGGTGCATCATCGTATTCAGATATGTGGCGCAAATAAACACAAACACAGGAGAAGGAACACAGCACACGCGCACACTACCAACTGTAAGAAGAACCGGAAAACACTTCCTCTTCTACACTCAGGCACGTCTCAACTTCCTCTTCTTCTCATTTTCCTCTTCTTTGCCCAGGGGGAAAAATGACACTCACTTCCTCGCAGACCTTAACCTTGTCCAAACATGGCGGTGACCAATCTCTTCTTCCTCTTCTTCTATTCTTCCTCTTCTTTCCCAAGGGAATATTGACACTTTCTTCCTCTCAGCCCGAAAACATCAACCAATCATGACAGTCACAAAATCTATACCGTCTTGTAAATCCACACCTCTACTTTGCCCAGCAGCTCCTACCACGCTGGACAGGCAAATATCACCACAAAGTCACAAGTCATTCACTAAAAACACCACCACACATATACAGTAGGATATGTCCATCTCCACCCCATAAACTTAAGTAGTCCCTATATAATGAGCAACTTAATCTTGCCAACATCTAAGAAGCCGCGAGGCCCATGTACTTGAGGGGAAAAATTCAGTAAACTCCCATGGCCCCAAAACGTAAGATGAGTCCAAGAATACCAACTTTAGGCCAAGAATAGCAGCTAGAGGCCCGATAATAATCTCATTCTTTGCATAACTCAGGAGGATTGCTCAATAAAATTAAATTCTTTTCTACGTAAACTCAACGAAGCTTCACTAATGCATCTCTCATCTTTCTTCTGTATCCAATACGCCTCTAAAATTTCGCGTGCCATCTTATCCCGACTCTTGCCTAATATGTTTAGCCTGCTGAACAACGGCTCACACTTACACTTTTGGCAGTGCAAGGCTAAATTTGACCCTTTGCCATTTTCTATGGACTTCTCATGTTCCCTCATTCTATCATTAATGCATCTTCCTGTTTGCCCAATATATAGATTACCGCACGTCAGAGGAACCTCATAAATCACCCCCACCCGACATCCAATAAAACTCTTAACATGCTTCTTATCGCATTGCCCTTTGTTTTTTCTTCCTATTATTGCACATAACCCACCCAGTTTATTGGGTGCAGAAAACACAACTGGCACCTCAAACCTACTAGCCACCTTTTTCAGGCCGTGTGCAACTCTATGTATATAGGGGATCACTTGCGGTCGTTTATTCCTCAACCTATCTGGCGATCTTTTTTTCCCTTTCATTTTTTGAAGCAAAGACTCTGCCACCCCACATATAATCATACCCGGGAAACCAGCCGCATCAAGTCTTTGTAATTGATTATTAAAGCTTTCCACTGCCATATGTATACATGATTTTAACAAGGCCGACTCCAAACAAAGGGAAGCTATCCCTCTTTTTATAGTCTTTGAATGGGCTGATCCATATGGAAGTAGCTCTTTTTTAGCCCTGGGAAAATACTTCCAACACACTTCCCCATTACAAATTTTCATATTTAAATCAAGAAACTGCAATTTGTTGTCCACCGGTAGCTCATGAGTAAACGTAAGCCCTTTTCCTTGTATCTTAAAAATAGAAAGCACACTTTCCACACTATGACTCACTGCAGCGCCCTTATCCACAATGACCAAGAAATCGTCAACATATCTAAATATTTTAAAACCTGATCCATTAAGGGCTGTATAAATTGCTCTATCAACACAGGATAAAAAGATGTTACATAGAACTGGGGCAACACATGACCCTATACAAATGCCGCTTCTCTGCACATACAAATCAGACCCAAACGATACAACAGTGGACTTAAGGTAAAACTCAAGTAGGGCGAGAAAATTGTCCACGTTGACACCAGCAGAGTTCTGAAAGTCTATAGTCCCATTACTTTCAATGCATTCCCGCACCGATTCAAACAATTCAAAATGTGGCACCGAATAGAACAAATCCTCTACATCAAAAGAAAAAAAGTACCCAAGTACCGGCAGCATCAGATCAGCCGGTATCTTCTTAAACACTTAAAAGGTTTGGAGATTCATGATCCCTTTGCTACTAAGAATTCTTTTGAAGTGATCAGTTTTTTAAAAGATCAAACCAATCTTGGGTACTTTTTTTCTATTGATGTAGAGGATTTGTTCTATTCGGTGCCACATTTTGAATTGTTTGAATCGGTGCGGGAATGCATTGAAAGTAATGGGACTATAGACTTTCAGAACTCTGCTGGTGTCAACGTGGACAATTTTCTCGCCCTACTTGAGTTTTACCTTAAGTCCACTGTTGTATCGTTTGGGTCTGATTTGTATGTGCAGAGAAGGGGCATTTGTATAGGGTCATGTGTTGCCCCAGTTCTATGTAACATCTTTTTATCCTGTGTTGATAGAGCAATTTATACAGCCCTTAATGGATCAGGTTTTAAAATATTTAGCTATGTTGACGATTTCTTGGTCATTGTGGATAAGGGCGCTGCAGTGAGTCATAGTGTGGAAAGTGTGCTTTCTATTTTTAAGATACAATGAAAAGGGCTTACGTTTACTCATGAGCTACCGGTGGACAACAAATTGCAGTTTCTTGATTTAAATATGAAAATTTGTAATGGGGAAGTGTGTTGGAAGTATTTTCCCAGGGCTAAAAAAGAGCTACTTCCATATGGATCAGCCCATTCAAAGACTATAAAAAGAGGGATAGCTTCCCTTTGTTTGGAGTCGGCCTTGTTAAAATCATGTATACATATGGCAGTGGAAAGCTTTAATAATCAATTACAAAGACTTGATGCGGCTGGTTTCCCGGGTATGATTATATGTGGGGTGGCAGAGTCTTTGCTTCAAAAAATGAAAGGGAAAAAAAGATCGCCAGATAGGTTGAGGAATAAACGACCGCAAGTGATCCCCTATATACATAGAGTTGCACATGGCCTGAAAAAGGTGGCTAGTAGGTTTGAGGTGCCAGTTGTGTTTTCTGCACCCAATAAACTGGGTGGGTTATGTGCAATAATAGGAAGAAAAAACAAAGGGCAATGCGATAAGAAGCATGTTAAGAGTTTTATTGGATGTCGGGTGGGGGTGATTTATGAGGTTCCTCTGACGTGCGGTAATCTATATATTGGGCAAACAGGAAGATGCATTAATGATAGAATGAGGAAACATGAGAAGTCCATAAAAAATGGCAAAGGGTCAAATTTAGCCTTGCACTGCCAAAAGTGTAAGTGTGAGCCGTTGTTCAGCAGGCTAAACATATTAGGCAAGAGTCGGGATAAGATGGCACGCGAAATTTTAGAGGCGTATTGGATACAGAAGAAAGATGAGAGATGCATTAGTGAAGCTTCGTTGAGTTTACGTAGAAAAGAATTTAATTTTATTGAGCAATCCTCCTGAGTTATGCAAAGAATGAGATTATTATCGGGCCTCTAGCTGCTATTCTTGGCCTAAAGTTGGTATTCTTGGACTCATCTTACGTTTTGGGGCCATGGGAGTTTACTGAATTTTTCCCCTCAAGTACATGGGCCTCGTGGCTTCTTAGATGTTGGCAAGATTAAGTTGCTCATTATATAGGGACTACTTAAGTTTATGGGGTGGAGATGGACATATCCTACAGTATATGTGTGGTGGTGTTTTTAGTGAATGACTTGTGACTTTGTGGTGATATTTGCCTGTCCAGCGTGGTAGGAGCTGCTGGGCAAAGTAGAGGTGTGGATTTACAAGACGGTATAGATTTTGTGACTGTCATGATTGGTTGATGTTTTCGGGCTGAGAGGAAGAAAGTGTCAATATTCCCTTGGGAAAGAAGAGGAAGAATAGAAGAAGAGGAAGAAGAGATTGGTCACCGCCATGTTTGGACAAGGTTAAGGTCTGCGAGGAAGTGAGTGTCATTTTTCCCCCTGGGCAAAGAAGAGGAAAATGAGAAGAAGAGGAAGTTGAGACGTGCCTGAGTGTAGAAGAGGAAGTGTTTTCCGGTTCTTCTTACAGTTGGTAGTGTGCGCGTGTGCTGTGTTCCTTCTCCTGTGTTTGTGTTTATTTGCGCCACATATCTGAATACGAAGGGGCAACTTAAAGTAGTACAAAAGTAGCCTATTGAGCTCAGACCTCCAACGCACTGTGCCAGAAGCAGACGAATCTTTAGCGCTCACTCTGCTGCCATTTAAGCCAAAGCAGCCCATACCTCGATCACTGCTAATACTGCTAGGGAGAAAAGAATGAAAGGCAGCAAGTGTGCATACTGCTCTATGCTTTACCAAAGGCAGCTCCAAGCCCTCAATGGCTTGAAACCGTGCTGTCTACGTTGAATATCTCCCTCCTTTCATCCCTTCCGCACTGCTAGGAAAAAAAAGCTTGTGTGCTTTGCTCGCAGGACAGATCGGTGTTCCCCTCCTCCAGCTCAAAGCTATGCTCAGACATCCAAAAGCATCATTTCATCCTTCCCCCATTGAACTAAGAGTCATCTTGCAGCAGCACCATCTAGCCACCTTCCCGCTCCCTACAGTAGAATGAAAAAAAAAGGACAAGACACGCAGGAGTGGCGTAGGCTCTACGCCACTTTTTGTGCCGAGTGATTGCACGCCCAGGACTTGCAAAGGTATCCACCATTTTGTGAGGTGTCTGTGTCTCGTCTTTGTTCCTTCGTTCCATCCCTGTTACTTGTATTGTTCCACCGTTTACAGTGTTCTTGATGCCGCATTGTGATGGGGCGGTACCAAGGCTATACAGCTCCTTTTATGATGAAAGCAGTAGAGCACGCACAAGAGCATGGCAACCGTGCTCTTGTGGTTACTGGAGACGGCAGTATGAGAAGCTGAAGAAAACAAACAAGTAGTGCCAGGCCTTCCATGGTCCAAAGAGCGGAAAGTTTCCTGGCCTTGAAACGTCACTCCTTGAGTGCATCAACTGATAAGGAACCAAGCACGCATAATAAAGTGCTTTAGCAGTTCGTGCTTCCGGCGGCCCTGTTCTCCTTGATAGTACTATTTTATTATGTTTGCAGTAGCGGACCTAAGAATCCAGATTCGCACCTATTTAAATTTGCTTTTAGTGCTCCAAACATTTCCTCGCAAAACTTTCTCCGGATAACTATCGCACCTAACATGGCACAGATTTTTCACAAAAAGAAACTGCGAGCAATATGTAAGTAAACGGGAATGAGTAAGCATCACACCACATGCATGTAGGAAGTACGCATAACCATTTCCATGGCAAACTCTCATTCTCATTGGCAACTGGACTACCTCAGCTCTTTTTCCATTTATTACAATGGACAAGTTGCTCATGCACTGCGGCTTGTAATGGGAGAACTTTATTGTCATATGGTATTTGAAAATTCATCAAGTTAATCGGGTTGTTGACGTCGATTGACGCAAGTGGCATACAGCTGACCGCAGCTTGTTCGCGATGCCAAGGTTAGCAAACGGCCCTGCCTGCACTCTACCATTCCTTTAGGAAGCAGCCAATACTGCACTTAAACCGATGGAACAGGTGCTGTACGCTTGCAGCACCGCTGCAGAAGTTTGAGAAACTGGTGCAGAGTGCAGCTGAATTGAACGAACCTAATACATTTATCACACTGTAGCAGTACAATTTGCTCTTGATTCACTCAAACTATAGACTGCCAGTACACATGTAAGCATAACGCCTGAAGTCAGGCACAAGGACTAAGGATGTGGCTAGTTAAATATAAAATTAGTGTAAAACAGAAACATACCAACAGTCACGTTGTAGAGCCTTAGGTCTTTGAAGGCCGGCTTATCTCTTCGCCCCTCCAAGGTGTACTCCAGGGCCACTGGTGTTTTTATTAAGGTTTTCATTATGAGGCGTGTAGCCTCATCGGGAGTTGTTCCTCCAATTATTCCGAGCTTTTTCGTCTGAAAGAAAAAATGACATCAAGAATTGCTTTGCTAGCTGAACAATTGATGCGGCAGGAGTCCCTTGTACTTCTTCCGGTTTTGGCATATAAAAATGCTTCGCATTAACAACTCTGCTAACACTAATAAGACGCAATGACATTAAGAAATGACAACAGGATTTTACTATATTTGCTAGGATGCAATGATGATGAAGATGAAAGCTCATGGCAACAATCAGACAAATAAAACTGCTGCTCTCCACTGCCCCTTCAGCAAGCATCACTGCATCGAAGTGTAGTCTAAACTCAGAGCAATTAAAGCCCTCAAGAATGAAATTCCAGCGGCAACAAAGAATCTGGCGGCCCTGGCGAACGCCCATAGAGATCATTACATTTGCCGCCTCTCAACAGCGAGCGTTCTTTTTGTTCCGCATTAACAAAAACTTCACGACGTGATCTACAATATTTTTTCGGCACATGAGCCAGATGGGAATACAGAAGTACCAGATTTTCACAAGCAAAACTAGCCAACAAGCACTGGTGAAGCCATTGTTTTTACATTCAATTGGTTGAAAAATTATGATACTGACAGCTACGCATTTTGTTTGCCGAAAACTGCGTTTTACTAGCCCATCTGTTGGCAACAACGTAGCCACGTGGCACATCCATCAAGTGACAATATCCCAGCTTCCGGCTGCAAACAATGCTCGCTGCCAAGTGCGAGGACGCAAGTTTGTGACCTCACTGTCCACCATATGCACGCTATGATTGATCACGCCTTGCTGGCATTCGTCGTTTTGTTTGGCCTATTAGAAAGACGCCGCCAGCTGTTAAAAAGCACTCGTTTTTGAGTGTTGAGAAGTCTGCAATCATTACCAACTTGATCAGGCACGAGGAATTACGGGACAACGCTAATATCTACAGTATGCGCAAAGGAAATGAAGGATGACGAGGATAGCAAAAGCCATGCGCAAGAAAAGCAAGCAAACTTGCGTACTTTAATTGATTCTTTCGACATTGCAAAGAATTTCCTCGGCGCCCATAAAAACAATGAAGCCACGAAAAGCTTATTAAACTATGAGGCTAAAGTGATAAAACTCCTGCACAGCAAGACGAAGCAAGGCAAAATAAGCGACTTGTTTTCATTGTTTTTTGTTCTTGGACGTAATGGGTGCACTTATTTGTCTACTTTTGCGACAGCGAAATTTTCAGGAGAAAATAAAATATTTTTTTTTCCGGGAAGTTTTGCTATTGCAGGGTTCGACTGTCGTTTTATACTTTCACTTCTGCAAAGTCAAAACCTGTCTCCTTATACTTCCTAAGGAAGGCTCCCACCTCTTGGAAATCAGCGGCATAACCATAAGGTTTTCAGTAAAACGTAGAGTTGGGTGAGTTAGTAAAGGTTTATGCTGAAAGAACAGTGCAAATAAAATGGTGGACAAAAAGTGGAGGGCACAGGAGTCTGTGCACTGTGTTTACAGTGAAACCATTATTGTCTTTGGCCAACAGATACGCTCTCAACAAAAGTAAAGAGGGCACTTGCGGTGAATACGGAAACGTTAGTCTAAATACGAGATCTGTTGCAAGGGCCACTAACCCCACAATACATATACATAAATCTCTACTTGTTCCAAAGGCTTACAGACATGCCTTAAGTTGCTTAGTTGGCAGTCTTTTTGGCTTAGAACCCAAGGGTTGTGTGTTCAATCCCACAAGTAACATTTCTTTTAAGTGAACTCAGCTACTTTGAAAATTTCGATCACCACTTATTAGATGTGGCAGCCTTTAGAGTGAGCATTGTGTGATGGGAGGTATTTGAATTCCCCCTCGAGGTCATGTGGCTGTATGTCATGGTCTTCGGAGCTGCCTTTTTCTTGGGCACTGACAGCTTGGCGGCAAATGAAGCACATATTGATTTCGCATCAAAACATTTTCATTCACTTATTCTGACCTGCTGAAAAGATTTTCCCAAGCCCCAGGCAGCAGACACATGGCCAATCTCAACACACCAATTGCATTCGTTTACCCCTACGGCTGGCAACTGAATATAAACTGCCCTCTTGAAATAATGTGATAACTGGAAGAAAACGGCTTTATATTTGCAATTATCCCTATACATTTCACGTGACTTCGCAACCTCTTCACATTTCCCCTCACAAATGAATTACATTGCTTGGATGGCCCCACTACTAGGGAGACTCCTCGGGAAGTTATTGGGGAAGTTCAGGGCATTCGACTGTACCAGACCTGCCTGTCCCAATGAGACTAAACCAGCAACCTCACCAGATGCCAAAGTAGACCCCACCGCCACAAACCACTTGCCTGTCTCTGGCTGCAAACTCTCCTTCATACTAGTCACACACCCTTAAGACTGTCCATTTTAATCAAAAGGCTCACACCAATGCATAAGCATGCATTAGTAGCTTGTGGTCATGCCTTTCTACACTTCACTGTTTAACAAATATGCCTGCCTTAGACAAAAAATGCTAAAGAAAACCAATAACGCACTGCAATTAGAAACAGTGCGAAACAAAAAGTTACAAGGGTTCAACGCTGCTGAACCAAATATTGAGCGAAAGCATTACCTGAGGGTGACCGAGCATTCTTCTTCCTACCAAGCCGTATGAATGTGCCTAATTTGCTTATAGGGGTAACGTGAATGTAGGGTCCTCGCAGGCTGATTCTGACATAACCGTCCCATGTGAAACGAGGGACCCAAGTTTGCAGCTCCTGCCGACCGCTTGAATTGGTAGCCCAGTTCTCCCGCTAGTGTCACGTGGGTGTGACGTCACAGCGTCACGTGGGCAAGATGTAGCTACCGGCCGCGCTACGCTGAAGGCTTGAAGCCTAGAGCCCAGTTCTCCCGCAACAAAAAAGCAGTACAAAACCACCATCACGGCCAATATTTCAGACCCTAAATATCCAAAGGTTTTGGTTTTCTGGACAGCAATAAGACTACACGGAACATGAGTTTAAGAGCAATAGGTATTGCTCACATTTGTCGAGGTCACATTACGCAGGGTATTTAACTTGAACTACAGGTGTTGCTTGGTATGTACAGAGCCGGCCAAAACATGTGCGAACATTGCTCAGCATAGCTGCACTCGGCGGGGGGTCAGAGCATCCGGCGCGGCCATGCATCAAAGCAACGTGGCACAGGCGCACAGGAACCTAGAGGCTGTGCCTCGTGTCACCTGCTACAGCATGGAAGCGCACCACACTTTCGTTACTGAGAAGCGCACACGTGTGCTGGCAGCGCCCACATGCGCCGAGATGGCGTTGTCGAACTTCACTCACTGCAGCATGTTATATAGTCCTAGGAAATGTTATCAACTGCAATCTCTCATATGCTGGTGAGGCTGAGAAGCTTCTGCAAGCGACTACCCAGATAATCGGCTGGTCTGTCCTAACAAGAGATCCTTGGATGAGTTGTGAAAGCTCAATTCATTACACAATTTGGTATGTTCATGGTCTGACAAATGACACACTATCAATTTTAATGATACCAATGCCACTTTTTTTGTTGCTAATCTATTATGCTGCCTCGGTAATAAAAATGCTGTGTACTTCTGCTCTTTAGCAGACACGAAGCACCGCCTCCAGTCCCCTGTGCTACTTCGATGCGTGACAGTGCTGGATGCGCTGACGCTCCGCGGACTCCAGCCACAATGAGCTGTGTTTGCATAAATTTTGGATGGCCCTGTACGTTCCAACGAGCGACATTTGCGGTGTGGAGGAACAGTGGAGAGGGTAGTCTCGTACACTGTGTGCCAGCTGCCGTGGAGAGAAGTAGTGGAGAGGGTAATCTACGAAGCCTCTATATGAATACCATTCTTGGGTTGGTAAATCAGAGTGCCGCATGCAAGCCAACGTGCTGTGTTCGCATTGCTAAAACAGTTTAGTACCCAGAAATATGGCGCAACGTAAACAAACACGTGAATAGAAACAAAGCAAAGGCGCACACTGCCAACTATAACATGAAACTGAACACACACTTCCTCTTCACCACTCAGCCACAACTTACCCGAGTACATCTCACTCGCACACCTCTTTGCCAAGCAGATGTCTAGCCAAAAATAAATGTTAGCAATATAATCATCCCAGTCCATCGCTTGCATCATCCGAGCATGACAGTCAAAACTTCCACCACGTAGACCCACTAGAAAAAACCCCCATATATATATACAAGGAAATACATTGCAGTCCACATATAACGATATTGAGAAAACCTAAAAATCTGATCGTTATAGCCGATTATCATATCTGGACCGGCCAAAAAAAACGCATTTCCCAATGCATGTAGGCTTGTCCTTACTAGTGATGAGTAAATGGGGTTGATCAACACTATTCATCGTAAAGAGCACTGAACACTATAACGGTTTACATTAATAGCAATAAAATAGCTTAAGCATACCTAATGATGTCCGAAATTCGTGCTTGCTTGAGCAGCAGCTGAAGCTTGACAACCGCTGTGAGTATCGGTTCCAGTAGCGTGTACGCTGGCGGTAGTTCTTTTTGTGTGCACGAAACTGATTAGCGGCTGGATGAACTGAAGAATATCCCGAGCCTTGATGATCGTTAAAATCGTAGAGTGTGGATTTGCGTATTTTTTCACGCGGCTTCCAACTTTAAAACCTTGCCAAATATCCCGATGAATCTGCCATTTCACCTCGTGAGCTACCGCGCCATCTTCCATGGACGCGGAATCGGCGATGGCGATATGCCCGTAGCAGCCCCCTTTCCGTGGCTGCGATTGCAATGATGATAGTGTTGATTTCATTCTATTTTCGCCGCATATGTCGAGTTTTCACGTCATTGTCTTCTAAATATTCTATATTTTATTGAATATTCAGCAAAATTTTCATAGTAAACACCCACCGGACGGCAATAAAGCTATCGCTGTATCCGATTTACGGCCAATAGTGGATCGTTATATCTGATTTATTTTTACATAGGGACAATGAAAAATGATAAATCACAAGAATTTGATTGTTATATGCGATATATCACTATGTCTGGTATCGTTATAACTGGACTGCACTGTAGTGCAGGCGACCACCTAACATATAAAGCACTGGTTTAATCAAGCTGTATGGTCGTGCTTTCTTAACCTAAGAATATTGTGCTTGACTAGACATCCAAGAGAACTGGAAAGTGGATTCTTATTCCGATTTTATCTTCCCACCTCACATGAACCCGAACTGGCAGCTCCTCCCAACTTTCTGATATCATGTGGTCCGGTAAGTCGAACAGACCAGTTGCGCAAAAACATCATTGGCCAGCCATGCAAGCTACCACCTGCCAGCACCATGCTCGTGATTTCTTGCTAACAATGGCAACGACGAATTTTCCTATTAATCAGACCTTAAATGCTATCGCGGTAAAAATTGGTCCCCTACTGTACTTGTTAACCATCCATTCTTGCATCAAACATTCCCACACAAGGTATTTGCAGTGAAAAGTAACATCAATAGGTCCATTTGTTAAGGCTATTAAACACAAGGGGAGCTTGAGAATATGCAAAATGACTAGTTTTCAAGCTGTACAGCCCTAACTACAAACAGTACTGCAAAAGCCTCCCTGGACCCTACAACAAAGCTAACTTGTCTACATGGCTGCCACAGGGAGCTTACCAGAAATGTTCGTTTGTCGGGATCTGCAAGCTCCTCCTCAATTTCTTTTAGTACCTCAACAGAGGTTGCCGGCCCGATTTCTTGGCATGGGCCTTTACTATACACAGCTGCGTAGTTCCGTTTCAGCTCCTTAATGTCAGCCCAGACTTCCCTCAGTAGCTGTACAACCCGGTGAATCATGTCTAGGGACAATCACATGAAGTTCAAAAATGAAACATTCATCTTTTACTAAACATCATCAGCCTAGCTATACCCATTTCAGGGCAAAGGACTCCCCCATATTCTTCCATTAACCTGGTCACGTGTCAGCTCATTAACTTGACTCCTGCAAACTGCCAATCCCCCCTAGAAACCTGGCTTCTTGCTGTCTCCTACACATGCCTTATCTTGAAACATACTTCGCTACCTTTAACCGTCGGTACATTCCCTGCCTTTCTTTTGACTATCCTATTATTAACCTGCATTTGTTCACTGACCCGCTCTGCTCTCTTCCTTCCTTGCGTTACATCTATTGTAGTTACTCGCCTTTAAGTAACCTCTTTTTTCTCGATAGTGACTAAAGTGAGGAAGAATATAAAATTCAACCCCCCCCCTGAATTTTTCCATCAATATCTAGCCAAGACGGATGCAAGAAGTAACAATTCATTTGGCCAAAAAATGACAAACATCTTCCTAAAACGCAATTGCACTGCGTTTGAATTTCAAGCCATGACAGCCCTCTGCAAACTTATCTGTCTTTCGTTACTGATGCCAAACAGCTGACATTAAACCAGGCAATGTGGGCCCAGGGCGCCTGTCGACATCGCCAAATGGCTGCCATTTCCAAATCCATGAAGTAACACGCTGAAAGAACAATAGGGGTCGTTTTCGGTCTGCTTTTGCTGTCCTGCACCACTAGCTGTCATGTAAAGTCGGAGCGTAGCAACACAAGAAACGGAGACCGCGCCGTGGACACCGCACCAACTCGGATCTCCGACTCCAGTTCGAATGAATGAGTGAGCAAGCGTTCTGGAAGCCTTGTCTACGTTCATTTCCTCGCAAAAAAGGGGGTGCTTAGATTCACATCCAGACTTTTTGTCCAAATTTTCTTTTGCCAAGTCGGGAGGGGGTGCTTAGAATCGTGAAAGTATGGTATTTATAAAAACATGCCTTTTCAAATTATAAACTCAACGGTTTTCAAGGACCCACAAATTCCAGGATTATCAAGGCACTCAAAATCAGCTTTTTAGTTAAATTTCAAGTATTTCAAGGATGCAAATGAGTTCTAATTAAACCATTGTAAAAGGATATGAGTACATGCGCTGGTTTGCGACGCACCGTGGGTGTTCACAGTGTCGGCCTTCAAAATTGAACCATATTCTTTGAAAGTGTCAAGTGATATATCAGAGCTGCCAACTTTAGTTCAGGTTTTCAGTAGAAGAGTAAATGAGATATCAAGGAAGTTTAAAATATTATGAAGCACAGATCAGAGGTTTTCTAAGCTGCACTTGCAGCGCTTTCACTGGCCTAGTGATTGTTACGGGCTTCAGGGGCGTTTTTCATAGCACAGCCTAGTATTATAGACGGCTACAGCTCGAAAAAATAGTGGATTTAACTCATCAAGGAACCCTTCTGCAGCCATTGGCATTGAGAGATTCTAAAGTATAATCCCCTTAGACCTGATAGAGAGACAATGCAGGGTGTGGCAGGTGAAGGAAGATTCACCATGCCTTCACCACCTTCATCTCCATCTGCACAGTTCTTTTATCGTGCCAAAAGTATGCGTTCGTGTATTGGCGCATTGTGTAGTGCAGCCTCCTCACACTCGATACAGGCACTTGCGAGAGGACACCACCACTACCGTGTCACCCCATGAAGAGCGCAGGGGTTGAAAATAGGAAACAATGGTTACTGTTCTACACTTCTCATCAAAAAGCAACCATTGCTCAGTCTTTAACAAAATAAATACATCCTCTGAATTCAAATTAGTTAGCTTTTACTGTATCTGGTAATAAAACGGCAGTGGCCATCGTTGCTGCTGCTCTGCAAGGTATACCATGGAATATTTAATATTAGGCACTCTTCACTGCCAATTATGCACTGTAATTAAGTGAAAAGAGCTTGCCAGCCTTCCAGTTTGTCCAGTCTATCTGAATGTATATTGTAAATGAATCTCCAATAAATGAAGCGGTGGGCTCCATGCAGAAGCCTAGGGGGCAGCACTCGCGGTGAACAGGCAGTGGCACGAATGGGCACCGAAGTTTTTCCAGGATAGACGCGGCCGCCTGGGCAGGTTGTATATATATATATATATATATATATATATATATATATATATATATATATATATATATATATATATATATATATATATATATATATATATATATAATTTTTTGCGAACGCGCAAAAATACGCTATTAAACAAAGAACACCACACTGTTGTGAGCACTACATGAAGACGCGAGAATAGTTGTGTATTAAATATCTGTTATTGCGATCAGTTCAGTAGCTGAAAAGGAAGCGTCGAACAATCCTACGGAAAAGAAAACAAAAAAAAACATGGATATTTTCATGCACATCTTTATTCCTATTGGCTTTCGTTGTATTTCGAGTTAATCGGTTTGTAATTCTACCAAACGTTCATTTATTGAAAAATGTGAGGCCAGAAAATTTGGTAGAATGTGAACATCCATTTCTGAAGCTGTAAATTTAGCGCCAGAAAATTACGCCATGCAATACGCATTTATTTCGCTGCACTGAAATTAGGTGGTTGCGAGCATTCAGCTTCTTGTTGAAGATAAAAATGCATTGGCTCAACGAAGTAGCTGTCAGTTTGCGCTCACCTTTTGTGTTTCGACAGTGGTGCGGGCGGAGTCTGACTTTGGACTCCATCTTACCTTACCTTACCTTATGTCCGTAGCGTACCTAAGACTTTTTCGTAATTCTTATGTCTTGCTTGCTTCATTCAGCCTGCGCAGCCCCTAATAAGAACAACGAATGTGCGTCAGCGGCCTATGTGTGCCAGCCTATGTCGCAGAAAGGATATTCAATCTACGCAACAAGACCATCACAAACTTGCGCACCTCGGAGGGAACCACAGTAGAACCTACGAAGCAGCTGCTGCATTCTACAACCAACTTCCCTAAGGCCTCTGGCGTCGCCCGCCGTAAGCACTACACACCCAGCGAAAGGACACAAGGAACGACTGGCGACGCAGCTAGCGACGATTTCGGTTCGAGTGTCGTGACTTCTACAACAAGCTCGGAGACAGCAACGGAGTTGCCAACTGAAATGCACATAAAAAGCAAACAGCCCACCACAAGTGTCCCTCCAGAAATTACCGATTCTGCCACACTTACGGAACACTACTTCGTCACAGATGATGGTGACGACTTTTGGCAGCCTATTGCTTAGAATCGGCACACGGCATAATTTCCGCCACTAAGTGGAGGATCCTCATCAGACTAAGACAAAACTTGTTTTAAAAATCCTTGCGTATACGCCCTCATCATTTTTTGTGAGATAAAGTCATAGAAAAAGTTTGGACGAACTGATTACGACATTTACTTATACTAGTGTGTGCAGTTTACTGTGAAACTGACTTACGGGCTCTGTAGGAAAAAGTTCACAGACAAAACAGAGTGCGCAACATTGTTGGTGTTTGGTCGTGCTATTATCATAGCAGTGCAAGAATAAAGAAGCGTAGACCGCCGAGCCTTGTACGTAGGAGAACCGCTGTTTCAGAGCCTTCTAGTTTTGTACATACCGGCTTTTAAAAATAAAGAGGCATATTTGAATCTTCAAACTCACTTCGTGGTCAGTCTTTAAAATATTTTGAAAACTGCTATCAACATCGAAAGCAGACGAGTGTGTGACTTCACAACCCAGTACTACGTAACAGCATGATCAATCTCTCTTTTAACTTTTTTCTTTATTTGTCAGCTTACGACTCCTACAAAAAACTGTCCAGAATGCAGTGAGGGTACGTGAGAAAGAATTTCTTCGAGGTGTTGCTTAACCTAAGTCAAGTTATTACGGACTGATGAAGACCACTAAATTTTTCAATGATGAAAAATAAATCTAAAAAATAAATAAATAAATATTTAATAAATAAATAAATAAATAAATAAATATGCTTTCATTGATCATACGCTTATTCATAGTTAGGATAGGAAGGCACCATGTCATAAGGAATTATCGTTTGCTTTGCACCTATGTGACTGTTACGACAAAGTCCTCCTTGTATTGATTTCTTTTGCATAGTTCCTGTAGTTAGCCACACGTTCCTAAGCCTAAACTTAAGTTGCGTTTGCTGTCCAAGCTTTCAATTGTATTGAGGCCGGTAGTTATGAAAATAATGAAATCCCTGAAAATAAAAAGTTTCAAGGAGCGCAGAGTGACGCGATTTAAACTAATTAGGCGCTGCCCAGCAAATTTATATTTATATAGTAGTCAATATGCATTTACGCCTGTAAAACACTGTAAAATATGATTCTTTAAATGTCAGTAATAGAAGTTGCGAGCCCCAAATTCCACATGTAACATGGAAGCCTACCAAAGAAATATTTGTCTCAAGGGCCATTCACAACTTAAACAAAAAAAAAATCTCGTAGTGCTAGGCGATGATTGCAAGGCTAACGCAGAAGCTGTCCTGACGCTCTTTACGTTATTACAGACATCTATTCTCATTTTTAATTAGAGAAATATGGGAAATGAGAAATATTCAAATTTTTTTCTTAATTGGAGAAATATGGGAGAGGCTTTCGCCCTGCAGTGTGTATAGTCAGGCTGATGACGATGATGATTCTTTCGAGAATAACTTGTTCTAAGAGCTGATAGGTGCGGTGACGGTACGTTAAAAAAGTAAGCGCATGCAGTGAGGCGAAAGACCGCAAGCTGCTTGGCTTCGGTGCACAAAACTGGCTCTTTCCATTGGTTGCACGCGCACAATGCAGCAGGATTAATAAACGTATGCAGTGCTGCCTGGTAGCTGCAGAATATCAATATCCGAGTTATAAGCTTAGTTTCTTGTACATTGTTTAAGTTTTGTGCACATATCATCATTATCATCATCAGACTGACTATACTCACTGCAGTGCACAGACCTCTCCCATTTTTCTCCAATCAACCCGGTTCTGTGCTAGCTGCATCCACTTGACCCCTGCGAACTTTTTTAACCTCATCCGCCCACCTAACTTTCTGCCGTCTCCTGCTACGCTTTCCTTCCCTTGGAATCCAGTTTGTTGCCCTAAGCGACCATGGCTTACCCTCTCTTCGCGCTATATGTCCTGCCCATGCCCATTTCCTCTTCGTGATTTCCACTAGAATATCATATATATATTGCAAGCTAAATCAATAACCGCCATTTGCTCACCGTGGTAAATAAAAACGCAGCAGACACAGGACAGCGGGAGGCGACGACATAGTGCGGTATGTCCTATGTCTGCTGTGGCTTTTAATTTTCCAACGTCTTCCCAACTGGCCTACTTATCTACACTCTTAAAACACGAACACTGGGGCAAATACGTTCGATCTAAAGTCGATAAGCTCCTAATTAGTCTAATACTGACGAAACATAAAAACATAGAGGTCAGCCGCCTAAATATTTTTGAGCGCTAAATATGTTACCATTACGCTTCGTATTAGGAATGCGTCGCTTCCATACAAGTTTAACATTTATCAAATTACTCAGAATAAACGGGCTCTGAGAAATGAAAGAAGCACTCTGCGCGCCAGAGCTGTGGCGGCAAAGCCTGTTCGTCACACCCGTACCATATACCATGAATCCAAACACACGTAAAGGCAGAAGAACAGCGCATGCTCGGGGACTGGAGGTTCTAACTCCTTTGAAAAAACGTGTTTAAAAAAACAACAAAAGTGCGAGCGAAATTGAAGAACAAAAAAAAGGCACCACATCGCAGTGAATTCAAACACCAACAAGCCCACTTTTCTGTTTCAAATTGGTTCCAAATCCGGCAGATGCTATAGCGACGTCGCAGGTTCATGTCCATTCAGTTACTACGCAGCAGCCGTAGTCCTTCATAACTTGTAAACCATTGGGTTCTCATTCCGCGTCGGGGTGCCCACCGTGTTGCCAAAGTTTCTTTCGCTCTTGCGGTATCACACTGCCAATGCAAGGTTCTAACTTCAGACTGGTGTTTTGTTTATAATCGCTATATCACTGGCAAGGTGTGCCCTCTACTGTATCATACAGGAGGTACTGCGCTGTTAGCGATGAACTGTGGGGAAATTTAGCGTAGTCGGCAATCTTTGTGTCCGCCGAAAGAACAGGGCATACGTGTATGTATCACATGCTGTTATGCGGTTTCACTAGCAGTGGCTTCCCCAGATATGGTATATGGAGCTGTCTCAGACTACAATAGTTGTACACAGAGCAGGCAACGAAAGCTGAAGAGCAGCGTGAACGGCTTCTTCTTCTTTAAGGTTCTCAAAATACACACAAATGACTCTGCTCGAGGAGAGCAACTCTCCGAGAAGCGACGTCAAGTATAGGTGGGACCGCTCAACTGGTGCATTAACAGCAAAGTATCACGCAATATGGGAAATATTTGCCAATACTGGACTGGATTAGAATCTTCCTGCTGTGCGCTGGCACTAAGCTGTTGCTACTATCCGTGCATGACTGTTCTTCGGGCACTTACAAGCCATATGCAAGGTAAAAAAGCAGGCCGGCCGCATAACATGCTTCACCGTTTCCAGCCATGCGCATGCAGTGCCCCGCTAACACCTCCGCTTCGTGTTTTCCGGCAATACAAGCCTTCCAAGTATGGCGGGCTACTTTACGCGTAAGACACTCAAGCGTTTATTTCTCCATTTAGAGCAACACATGATCAGATGAAAAGTTATATTTCTGTCTCGGACACATCCAAATAGGCCTAATCAATTCACGTGTGCTATAGGAAGGATATAGGACCTCGCAATTCTAAAACAAGAGTCGCAAATAGATTTAAGGACCAGCTTGTCAAACACTTTGTTTGGCGTACTTGCCTCATTCGATTAGCAAATCATTCCACTGTCCCTGCGACGTCACCAATGGCGACATATCACACTGGGCAGGGAACAAGGACATACTAATTCGTCAAAGAAAGATAGGTGGGCAGAGTTATTTTTTGCAGACTCGAAGAAGTTTATCAACTTATTTATCAATAATACCAAGCGAAATCTACTTCCACCAGGACTGCACTATATTTGAAGAAGTTTGTTTCGGCCTTAATTCATTCATTATTTTTTTAACAAGGATGACCTGAGGCCTAGAGGAAAACAAGTGGGTTTGGTGATGTGCGAGTGCCAGACTACAACATGAAGTGCAGCTGTGCACTAAGCATGTGCTCGGCATCAGTACTGAGGACTGTGAATGCGAAGGAAACAGGGATATAATTATTCGTCGAAGGAACGTAGGCGGGCAGTCATTTTTCAGAAAAATTGAAGAGTTTTATAATTCATTCATTATTTTTTTTTCACAAGGATGACCTGAGGCCTAGAGGAAAACAAGTGGGTTTGGTGATGTGCGAGTGTCAGACTACAACATGAAGTGCAGCTGTGCACTAAGCATGTGCTCGGCATCAGTACTGAGGACTGTGAATGCGAAGGAAACAGGAATATACTTATTCGTCGAAGGAACGTAGGCGGGCACTCATTTTTCAGAAACATTAAAGAGTTTTATAAACTCATGTATCAATAATAAAATGCGAAATGTTAGGCCAAAACTACTATATTGTCACGTAGTGGTGACGAGGTCGACGACACAAATGAAGGGTCGATGATTGCACTAAAGAAACTCTTTATTTGGGCTGACTTGCGCCCGCAAAAGAACTAAGCAACTCGGCGGCGGCGATAGGAACAAACGTGCTCGTCGATCGTCGAACAAAGAATGCCCGTCACACTCGGCAACGCTCAATTTAAAGGCCGCACAGAACAATCTAGATAACGTCCAAACAGCTACTAGCACGGGCTGGAACATTGTGGAAAGACACCCGAGTGGCCGGAACCTTCGAGACAGATCTCGGTGCATCTTGTGCTACAACAAAACTGATAAAGGTGTGACTCGCGACATCGAGCATTAACAAACAAAGATTACGGAACGGATACGCGGTCCAGAATCAGAGTGATAAGCCTGTGCGCCGGCGGCCGCCAAAAAACAACAAATACAGTTTGAAGGTTTCGCGGCATTACTCCCCCCTTAAAAAACATCGCCTCGATGTTCCAAAACAAAGGAACTTAAACATAAACACTGCAAAGTTTAAACACCACAGATTCTTTAACGCGCGTAATATGGCTTCAGTCGTACAACATGTACAATTTCTGGGCGTGCGCGTCGCCGTTGTGATGCTGACGTTCCGTCGGGAATGACTTCATAGTCCAGTGGTCCGACGCGGCGAAGGATTTTGTATGGCCCAAAGTATCGACGCAACAACTTTTCACTTAATGCGCGACGGCGAATTGGTGTCCAAACCCACACTTGGTCTCCTGGATTGTACTCTGCATGGCGTCGTCGTAAATTGTATCGTCGACTGTCGGTGCGCTGTTGGTCTTTAATACGCAGCCGTGCGAGTCGTCGGGCTTCCTCTGCACGCTGCAGGTAGGCGGCGACGTCAAGGTTGTCTTCGCTGGTTACGTGCGGCAGCATTGCGTCGAGCGTCGTCGTGGGCTCCCTGCCGTACACAAGCTTAAACGGGGTCGCTCTGGTCGTCTCCTGGACTGCCGTGTTATACGCGAAGATCACGTACGGCAAGATGGTGTCCCAGGTTTTGTGTTCAGCGTCGACGTACATAGCGATCATGTCCGCGATCGTTTTGTTCAGGCGCTCCGTGAGGCCATTGGTCTGGGGATACTACGCAGTTGTTCGTCGATGGCTTGTGTGACTGTATTCCAGGATGGCTTGCGTCAACTCTGCCGTAAATGCCGTTCCCCTGTCCGTGATGAGCACTTCTGGGGCGCCGTGTCGCAAGAGAATTTGTTCGACAAAAAATTTGGCGACTTCTGCCGCGGTACCATTTGGTAGTGCTCTTGCCTCGGCGTAACGGGTAAGGTAGTCAGTGGCCACGATGATCCACTTGTTACCCATAGACGAAGATGGAAAGGGGCCGAGGAGATCCATCCCAATTTGCTGAAAAGGCAGGATTGGCGGCGGAATCGGGTTTAGTAGTCCTGCTGGTCTGATCGGTGGCGTCTTGCGTCGTTGGCACTCACGACACGTCTTCACGTAGTGGGCAACTTCGGCAGCCAGTCGCGGCCAGTAATACTTCTCTTGGATTCGACGCAACGTGCGCGCAAATCCGAGATGGCCTGCTGTGGGCTCATCGTGCAACGCCTGCAGAATTTCTTGCCGAAGGGTTTTAGGCACTACGAGAAGCTGCGCGGTCTTGTTGGGTGCGAAGTTCTTCTTCACGAGGAGGCCATTGCTTAACGTGAAGGATGATAAATGTCGCCTGAACACACCAGGAGGGGAAGCGGTCTTTCCTTCCAAGTAATCGGCTAGCGCTTTCAGCTCAGGGTCTGATCGCTGTTGTTCTGCGAAACTGCTGGCGCTTACCGGTCCCAAAAAGGCGTCGTCGTCATCGTCCTTCGGGGAAGCATCGACGGGAGCGCGGCATAAGCAGTCTGCGTCGGAATGCTTTCGACCCGACTTATAGACTACAGTCATGTCAAATTCTTGAAGTCGTAGGCTCCATCTGGCAAGGCGGCAGGAAGGATCTTTCAAATTAGCCAGCCAGCAGAGCGCGTGATGGTCGCTTACCACCTTGAATGGTCGGCCGTATAGGTATGGACGAAACTTAGAAGTGGCCCAGATGATTGCAAGGCACTCCTTCTCGGTCGTCGAGTAATTTACTTCGGCTTTTGTGAGTGACCTGCTCGCGTAGGCGATTACTTTCTCCTGTCCGGCACTCTTCTGGACGAGAACGGCTCCTAGGCCCACACTGCTCGCGTCGGTGTGAATTTCGGTCTCGGCGCTTTCATCAAAGTGGCCAAGTACGGGAGGGCATTGCAGGCGGCGCTTGAGTTCGTCGAAGGCTTCTCCTTGCGGCGCTTCCCATTTAAAAGGTACGTCAGCCTTTGTAAGCTGCGTCAACGGTTCGGCGATCCGCGAAAAGTTTCTGACAAATCGTCGATAATAAGCGCACAGCCCAAGGAATCGGCGCACAGCTTTCTTGTCGGCAGGCGGTGGGAATTGTGCGATTGCAGCTGTTTTCTCCGGGTCTGGGCGAATACCGTCCTTGCTAACGATGTGACCTAGGAATCGGAGCTCTTCGTAGGCGAAGTGACACTTCTCTGCTTTTAGCGTTAGTCCCGATGACTTGATGGCTTCCAACACTGTCTGTAGTCGTTTTAGGTGGTCTTCAAAGTTTGACGAGAAGACAACAACGTCGTCCAAATATACCAAACAAATTTGCCACTTCAACCCTGCCAGGACTGTGTCCATTACTCGTTGAAACGTAGCTGGTGCGGAGCAGAGGCCAAATGGCATCACCTTGAACTCATAAAGGCCGTCCGGTGTGATAAATGCGGTCTTCTCGCGATCTCTTTCGTCGACCTCAATTTGCCAATATCCGCTCTTCAGGTCCATCGATGAGAAGTACCTTGCATTGCAGAGTCGGTCGATAGTGTCGTCGATGCGGGGAAGCGGGTAGACATCCTTCTTCGTTATGCTATTCAAGCGGCGGTAATCAACGCAGAAGCGAAGTGTGCTGTCTTTCTTCTTGACCAAAACGACTGGTGCCGCCCAGGGGCTGTTCGATGGCTGGATTACGTCATCACGCAGCATTTCCTCAACTTGATCGCGAATGGCCTGCCGTTCTCGCGGCGATACACGATAAGGGCTTTGGCGCAGAGGTCGGTCGTGTTCATCCGTTATAATGCGGTGCTTGGCCAGTGGTGTTTGTCGTACCTTCGATGATGACGAGAAGCACTCCCTGTAGTTTCGAAGAAGACTGCGAATCTGGTTTTTCCTGCTGTGGGTCAATACTGGGTTGATATCAAATGTGGGCTGACGGAATTGGTCCGGTGCGTCTTCCAGTGGTTGGTCGTGGAGGGCGAATACCTCTTTGAGGTCCGCTAATTCGTCGAGAAAAGCGATGGTCGTGCCCTTGTTTAGATGCCGGTATTCTTCAGTGAAGTTTGTTACCAGCACCTGAGCTTGTCCTCTCCGGAATTTCGCGATGCCTCTTGCGATGCCGATACCTCGTTCCAAGAGCAATTGGATATTTCCTTCGACGATGCCTTCAGCGGTTTCAATGTCTGTGCTCCCTACGCTGACGGCGACGCTTGATCGGGGCGGCATGGTCAATTCTCCGTCGAGGACGTTTAGAGCGACGTGTTGCGTCGAAGTCGTCGTAGCAGGTATGGCTTTGTCTGCAGAGAGCTTGATGAGCTTGAATCGGAGGTCGATGATAGCCCTATTTTCATTTAGGAAGTCCATGCCTAAAATCGCGTCGCGGGAGCACTGCTGCAAGACCACAAAACTGGTGGGGTAAGTACGCCCATTCACAGTTATTCTTGCAGTACACCGTCCCGATGGAGTTATCAAGTTGCCACCTGCGGTGCAAATCAGCGAGCCATCCCAAGCGGTGGTAACTTTTCTGAGCTGAGAGGCTAACGGTCCGCTGATGACTGAATAGTCAGCTCCGGTGTCTACTAGGGCAGTGACTCTGCGACCGTCGATATCAACTTCAAGGTCACTTGTTCGCGTCCTCGCATTGCACGTGGGCCTTAGTGTCCGATCTCGGCTCCGTCGATTCTTCAGGTCATGGCCGGGGCATGCCGTTGTTACTTCGCTGGGCGGCGGTGTCTGCTTGCACTCTGGTCGTGTTGTCGTCGATGTCGTCGTGTGGAGCGGCGATGAAATGGTCGCGTCGTCGTTAGTGGTCGTCGGCGGCGGAGGATCTTCGTCTTTTCGCCGTTGAGCAACCTCACCTCCAAAGGTTGCTGCCTTTAGTTTCCCCTACGAGGGCTTGGGGACCTTCCGCGCACACTATCATCATAGTTACGTCCTGGCGACGCAAAACGGGCCCTGTACGGCGATGGAGATCTGAACCGACGGCTTGGTGGCGCAATCTCACCGCTACGCAGATAGTTGTCGATTTCTTGCGGTCGTTCACCTGGGCGTGGTCGTGGAGCGTCGACTGCAAATCCGCGGAGACCGATTCGTCGGTACGGGCAGTGCCGCAGAATGTGGCCGGCCTCACCGCAGTGGAAGCATAATGGCCGGTTGTTCGCTGTCCTCCATGCGTCGCACTTCCTGGGGCTTGGGGGTCGTTGGTAGGCTTGGCGGGCGGGGGCCAAGGGGCGGTTTTCAGGAACAGGATGATAGCGGCGAGGGCTCTGAAAGTCATCACGTCGGGGCGGAGGGCGACGTAATGCACCAGCGTAGTTCATCGCTGTTGCCTCTTGTGCTGGAACTGTCGCAGCCATCGCTTTAGGAACGCCCAGCGCCTGCTGAACTTCTTCACGGACGACGTCCGCGAGCGTCGCCACCTGCGGTTGTTGCGATGATGGCATCAGTCGGCGGAGCTCCTCTCGCACGATCTCCCGGATGAGGTCCCGAAGGTTCTCTCCGCTTGTAGATGCGCTGGAGTAGGGGCTTGAGTAGTCCGGTTGAAGTGGTCGCTCGTAGTGGCGCGTCCGGGTGTCCAACGTCTTCTCGATGGTCGATGCTTCACTTTCAAATTTTTCCACAGTTTTCGGCGGGTTCCGGACAAGCCCCGCAAAAAGCGACTCTTTAACTCCTCGCATTAGGAATTTCACTCTCTCACCTTCGGTCATGTTAGGGTCGGCACGGCGAAACAGGCGTTTCATCTCCTCTACGTAGACCAGGACGGGCTCGTTTGGTAGTTGAATTCTTGATTGGAGGAGCGCCTGAGCTCTTTCGTTTCGTACAGAACTTGTAAAGGCCATCAAGAACAGTGTTTTGAATATCTCCCAATCCTTGAAAGAAGTCTCGTGATTTTCAAACCAAATTCGGGCATGTCCTTGAAGAACAAAGTAGACCTGCCTGAGTTTCGCAGCGTCGTTCCAGCCGTTGAAATCTGCCACACGGTCGAAAAGGTCCATCCAATCACCGGCATCTTCATCCGGTCGTCCATGGAAGCAGGGGGGCTCACGGTGTTGACGAAAACAACCGGTGCTGGTCTTCCAGGGTGACAGGAACACGGCTGGGGTCTTCGCTTGAAGGATCAAAGGCAGCACCTCCACCAGATGTCACGTAGTGGTGACGAGGTCGACGACACAAATGAAGGGTCGATGATTGCACTAAAGAAACTCTTTATTTGGGCTGACTTGCGCCCGCAAAAGAACTAAGCAACTCGGCGGCGGCGATAGGAACAAACGTGCTCGTCGATCGTCGAACAAAGAATGCCCGTCACACTCGGCAACGCTCAATTTAAAGGCCGCACAGATCAATCTAGATAACGTCCAAACAGCTACTAGCACGGGCTGGAACATTGTGGAAAGACACCCGAGTGGCCGGAACCTTCGAGACAGATCTCGGTGCATCTTGTGCTACAACAAAACTGATAAAGGTGTGACTCGCGACATCGAGCATTAACAAACAAAGATTACGGAACGGATACGCGGTCCAGAATCAGAGTGATAAGCCTGTGCGCCGGCGGCCGCCAAAAAACAACAAATACTGTTTGAAGGTTTCGCGGCAATATTTGAAAAGTTTTTTGCTGAATTGATTCATTCGTTATTCTTCATTCATAAGGACTATCTGAGGCCTGGAGAGGAAGCGACGGGATTAGGTGACGGTGAGGGCGCCAGACTCTAACATGAAGTCTAGCAGCGCACTACGATTGCGCTTGACATCGGTACAGGGGGCTGTGCAGTCTTATGTCCGGATACGGTGAGCAGTGTTGAAGGCGGACACCGAGGCTTGCTCTGCCACAGGAGGTACATATCAAGTACTGCAGGTCAACGGAGTCAGCAGAGTGGCTGGGGCAGCCCGCTAGTTCGGAGCCATCGACTCAGGGTGTCCCATGTATACTCAGCACTGACTCGCGCGTCTTGTGGTGAGAACTTGGTCAGGACGATAAAGACCGGAAGAAATTGGAGGAGTAATGTCGGGGTCAAGGTCAAGCAACAAACCCATCCGCTCATTTTTAAGCCTTGTGATAACAAAATCTGGTATGATAAAGGGGATTGAGAACAGCAAGGGTGGTCCGAGTTGGACGGGCCCATATCGACGCTAAGCTGGCGGTCTTCCTATGGCTGTGCGCCAGTGGTCTCGTGGGAAGTCTTGTTCCCGGTCCCTTGTGCGTTATGTACAGGTGCCTAGTGAACCCGTGCGAAGACTTTCGAGGTGTCTTGCTGCTAGCGGCAGTGCTGTTTTCTCCGGTATTGCACTAAGGTATTGTACGAACAGGATTTTAGTTTTGTAGCCCCTTGACTGTGGATGTAGATGTTAATAATACGATATTTTTGGGGGGCAGAAGTGAAAGACCTCGTCGATGGTCCTTAACGTAAATTCAGTTGCGGACTAGTACTTGCGACAACTGTGGATAGGGACGTGCAGTTTCGAACACATCTGGTAGTAGGAAGCAGTTCCGAGCGTAATGTCGATGTCATTGTTATAGGGGGCCTTGATATTAATTCGGATAGCGGTGATCTGTTCTTCTTTATCAATTACCCGGGGTTGCTGGTGATATCTTCCTGGCCCTTTGGTCTTGGTTGGAGATCAGATACCAGAGTGTGTGTCCATGGTGCTGAGGCAGTCCAGTACGGGCAAGTGAAGATTTTCTTCGTCAAAGATTTGAGAAAGTAGGCGGTGGCTGTTGGATGTGTGTAAAGGTGAGTTTCATGATTGGCTCGATACGTACCAATAAATTCATCAACTGGTGGGAACTGGACAAATCTTTGAAGCACAAATTGTTTCGAGCCAGCAACGCAACGAGGTGAGCCATCAATGCCAACGGCTGGCAGCGGCTTCTTTTGCTGCGTTGAATCAAGAGACGATGGAAGCATCCGACTTCTGATCGAATCAGTGAAGCACCTTAAGCAACCTTGGTAAAAAGAAAATCCAAATGTCATTTCTGTGCGAAATGGACATTTTTTTTCCAGTAGCGTACTGCCCTTGTGGCAGCCAGGCGAAGTCCGTCTGATGGGACTGGCTACCGGGAAATGCTTATTTTCCAAGATGTAGTTGAGTGCAGGGCTGGTGTATCCTACTCTAAGGAGAGACGCTTGAGTCATCTGTAACAGAACGCCACACACTCTCCCCAACCCCCTAACCTTTGTTAACCCATAACAGCAGGACGCTAGAGAATATGGCCCTGTTTTTTAGCTTTATGGGTGCTAGGAAAGGGAGGGGGGGCACTGCAATGCTTGTATTTTGAAGGCCTAGAAGATGCTAACATTACACGCAATTATTGTGCAACAATTCTTCGCATCGATTAAGCGAGGGAGGTCGCTGCGGAGAGATGGCGTTGCAGCGAACTCGTCTTCCCGTTTACGCCTGGCACCCGGGCGAACATTGTGGCCGAGGAGCCTTGTTGCATGCGCAGTGGTGGTAATTGAAAAAGGTTTATTAGAATTATGAGGAACCATCGATTTAATTTCCAGGTTCCAAGCATCTACGGCACAAATGTAATTGGGCAGCACCCGGGCTCGTCTGCTTCAGCCACGGGCCTTTAATTCACCCGCTTGTTATCAAGTTCGATGCTGTTGTTGGAGTGCTCTGCTGGATTTTAGACAGTTTCTTCTGACGAAGCTAGTCCGGATCATATATTATATATATGTCGCACATATAAGGCCAAACAAAGCCTTTTATGGCTCATGAATCGGCAGCGTGTCCGACTATTTGTCCGCGAGAAGTGTTCCACCTCTTCACGAGACTCCGCGGGATACCACGGGATTTCACTTGTCAATCGTCCTGATGAACAAAAATGATGTCTCCTCGGAAATGAAATTTCTATCCTCGGATTCCCAGCCGAACACATAAACAACGATGCCACACTCGGGATCGTGAAACGCACATCGTAATTCTCTTTGTCTAACGTGAGGATGATAGTTTTGGAATTTCGCGAGTGACATATATTGCAGGTTTCCTTTTCTGTAAACCAATTACAAAAATATCCTCTCATGCTATTTACTGCGACCTGAAATTTATTTCTTCGTCGGACGCTTTGAGGAGCTCTGTCTCTCTCTCACTCGATGTGGGCCTCAACACAGTTCCTGTTTCCGTCCCTATCACAACTCGGAAAAGAAGCTTGGGACATAGCTTTTAAAGTGCTCGAGTGCGACTGCGTAAGCTGCCTTCGTAGCTTAGGATAACAAGCTGCAATCGCTACAGCGCATTTCATATTGCGGTCCACCATCATATTGTAAAGTTTTCACACAGAAGTACACCAAAGACGAACTACTGCAGCCTGTGAACACGGTCACAAAACTGGGCCTACAATTCTGCATCATCTACCTCTACTGCTTGTGGTATCTTTCACCTGCATATATATCACACATCTCACTGCACTCTCTTCTGCATCATCGCCCGATGCGATGTGACCACCGGAAAGAAGACAAGAGAGAGATATGGCTTACAGGAGTCGAAGCACGAGTCGCACATCCCGTAAAAACCGTAGCCAGCCTGAAAATTAGTCGGGATGTTGCAAGTAATAGGGGCTAATTCGCGGAAGAGGCACAATGTCGCTGCGCTGGCTGCTGTGCGGTTAGCGGGCTGGTGAGGTTTGTGGAACTTATTACGTTGCTGATGCTGTAATACCCATTAGGGGCATTTGAGGTACAAATAAATAAATAAATAAATAAATAAATAAATAAATAAATAAATAAATAAATAAATAAATAAATAAATAAATAAATAAATAAATAAATAAATAAATAAATAAATAAATATGGCGGACAACAAAGTAAGGGTCGAAACAGCGGCCCAGTAATTGTTTGGACAGTCCGCGGCGACGAACGGGAATCCAGACCTACACATATGGGTCTTTAACTAGGCGGCGTCCAAGTTTGTAGCGATTAGCACCTATCTGCTGCTGACGCTGCAATAGTCTGCGCCTAGCCGCCGCACTTCTTCCGCGCGCGAAGTATAAGTGGCTATATCAAGGTGAAATTCAGTCTCACAGTGAAGGTCAACGAGTAGCATAGCTTCTAGTAATGGTAACCTGTCGACTGAAGACTAATTCGAACGGATGTAGCCATGTTGTCTCTTGCTGCGCCATTATTAAACGCGAATGTTGCTTATGGAAGTATTCTAACTCATGTTTCGTGATCTTACATCAACATTCATGGAAGGTATGTCAAGGTCCTACTGAGGCGTTCCACCAAGCCATTTTTCTGCGCATGGTAGACCGTTATAAGTATATGGCTGGTGTGTTGAAGCTTCACAACAGCCTTAGTGACGCATCTCCATCGTCGGTAATATCAGCTACAGGAGCGCCAAGACGCAGGACGACGTTGTGCACGAAAAATTCGCAACGTCGGCAGTTGTACCTCTTAAAAGCGGCGTTGTCTCAGCGTACCTGGTAAAACAATCCGTCGCGACCACAATCCATCGTTTACCAGGGATGACTTTGAAAACGGACCGAAGAGGTCCGTGCCGACTTGCTGGATAGGGGCGTTTGGCGATTATGGTTTGCAGAAAGCCGGCTGGTGATCAGAGGAGGAAACCTGCGCAGTTAGTATTTGCGGCACGTAATAACGTAATTATGCATTGATGGTAGTAATCTGCCCCAATAATAAATAAGCCAATTCTTTGTCAGCATAGGACGGACATCCCAAGTGGCCGGTGGATCGTTCATCATGACAAGGGCTCAAGATTTCGAAGCGTAAATTGGATGGCACGGCAAACACAAACGCCTCCTTGTTGATATCAAAGTTGCAGCTGTAGAGGCATCTACGTCGCAGGGGCTAGCCAGCCACCGATTTTTATCTGTTGTAAGCCGTCATCGCACCTCCCGCTGCTTAGGTTGTGAATGACGGCTGTTGTTGCAATGTGCGTCTTTCTCTCCCTCTTCTTTTTCCCTCCTTCTCTATTTTCTCTTCTGTCCGCACGAAGCAGCGAAAATGGCTCAGCTACAGAGCCAGTAGCAGGCCCGTGCATTTTCTTTTCCTTCTTCCTACAGCCACAACAACAACAACGGTGTAACACACGCTTCTGAAGCGCTGCCCAGTGACGGCCGCCACGTCTGCAACTGACACGCCCCACTCTCACTGTCTTACTCTTTACTGGGTGCGTCTATGAGGCCGCTCTGCCCCCTCAGTGTTAAGTCGCGTAATGCGGACGTCGCCACTTTTTCTTCCTCCCCAAGTTCACGGAGAGACGGATGGACACAGAAAGAGAGGGCGGCTTCTGCTGCAGCTATACAACCGCTCCACCTCCTCAATGCTGAACCGTACGACGCGCACGTCGCCTTCTCTTTCTTCACTTCACGTTCACGAAGAGAGAGAGAGTGAGCGGCTTCGAACAGCCATGAGCGAAATCCGTGATTTCGGCTAATAGTGCTACGCATTAAAAACATGCAAAGTGGGAAACAACGCAGTTGGGCTGAGCAAAGCTGAACATCAGCTCGTTTTTCTGTTGTAAGAAAAGAGTAGTGGCTAGCGATTCAGGCTCTTAGTGGAAAGAAGGGGGATCTGAACCATAGTGCGGACTGAACCATTTTGTTTGAAAATTTTGTTCTATGTTTAGATGCAGCTTTGTTATTTTACACGTCGGGACATATTTAACACCGGGTATGTTTTTTTTTTTTCAAAAGAAACCTGGAAACCCTTTCAGGCAGGACATATTTGAGCTCAGCTCCATCAATTTTGTGCAGGTCCATCCTGTTAAATATTCTGGTATATCAAATTGTGTATACAAATAATATCAGTCTTTGAGAGTAGGTGGAAAAAGCCAACAGGCGCCTATGAGGAAGGTTATAGGGTGACTGTCATACTCAATCTATCAATAGCAAGCAGGGTCGCCTTCTTATTGTGCCTTAACATAAACGTGCTCTGTAGGTTCAAATCCTCGTTGATAAGACCGCCCTATATATGAAAAAAAGACTCAGGCTGCCCCATCACTCTGCTTCATTCGAACGTATGTACCAATCAACTGATTGGAATTGCTGAACTATTTCGGAGGAATGGCTATATGCTTCAGGTAGTTCGGACAAGCCGAGCAGCAAAGTATACATACAGCGCCTTAACATGGGTTGATGATGTGACCACCTTACTGCATGCCGTGCAGGCTTCGATCTAAATATACTATAGCGACACGCTAATTACCATTACCGGGACTCAAAATTACACGGCAAGATTGGTTTCTAGCAAAAACAATTTTTGCTTGATTCACTGCGATCGCTTGAATGTTTTAGCGGTCGAGTTACTACTGAGGCGACAGTAATTTTCAACTATACACAGAGAATGTCGTTCATTTTGCTTCATCAGTGTGTGTTCATAGCCTAGAGATGAAAGTTAGAAGTTGATCCTTGAGGAGTTGATCCTTGATCCTTGAGAACAAGTTTTTTTTTGTTACGGTAACACGTTCAACTCAATCTACCATTCGACGAACTATGAGCGCGCCGAATAATTATAACCAGTCAAGGTCGTCGCATGAGCGACGAAGGTTTACCTTTCTTTTTTTGTTCTTTTTTTTTTTCCTGGGAACAAATGCATGCCGATTATCATTATTTTCACTTGTCCACCTAATTCGGTACTGGCTAATACCTAAACCTTTATCCAATCCGCTGTAATCTAAATTCTAATACTGCTCAGTCAGCCTAGAGTGCTTTTTGATAAGCACGACCTCTGATCAGATGACGGGAAACGAATTTTATAGATTGAGTCACGTTTCCAACAAAGATACGATTGCATGACTCATGGCACTTGACGCTTTTTTCTTAGGTAATAGGGGGAGGGAGGGGGGGCATGGAAGAGTTACATCATTGAGAGATTCTGAGTGAACACCCAGCATTTTGTTCTAAAATTAAAAGTCCTGACATTTAGCACTCTGTTGATGTCGCATCTATATAGGTTATTGGAATTTTATTGAACGCAAAATGTTACATTCTCTGCTGTCTCCGCGCTTGAATAGCGAAAATTTGTTTCTCATGTGAATCAGTGGGAAAAACACAATACAACTGAAGGGGCACGGCTTGATGAAAGAAGTATTCAAGGTTCGCAAGGTGAAGCTAGACTTCAACCTGAGAGACTTCGTAAACGCATTTTAAAGTTTGTTTTGGTGCTTGTTTTATTTGAATACAAAATTCATTCTTCATTTTTGTAAAGGAGCAGTAAACTACAACGTTATATTGAACGGTGCTGCGTATTTCGCAAATCAGAAAGTCAAAATAAAATGTTGTGAACTACTGCCCTTTAAGCCATTGTTTCAATGGCATCCCGCATAAAAATGTGCTTTAGAATGTATCGAACAGGACGTTTTTTGGTTTTGGTTCGGGACGGGGTTCACGTCTTTCGAGTTCGGATTCAATTCGGGCTCCGGAAACACATTCTGCTCCGGTTCGAACTGGTTCGCCCCTGCCCGGAAATATTGAACGCTTTACAGAAAGAGAATGTAACAATATCAGGGACAGATTCAGGAACCGGGTGTTTATTAAGCAGTGTCTTCCAGACGAGTAACGCTGGAGTGAATACTCCCTTTACTCTTTTCTTATAGTTTTGTTGCTTTTCGTTTACTTTCTGTGTTACTTTTCAAAACCACTTCTTTCCGCCGCATCAGTGACTTTTCTTTAATTTCTCACGCTGCAGTTCATCGATTGCACAATGACTGCCATTCACTCCTTTGTTTTTCTCTTAGGGCCTATTCCAGATCCCTTTGGTCCATTTGACCTCGTCTCTTTTCCTGCTTTTCAAAGTTCTGTCCCGAGCTGTCTTCTAGCCACGCAACTCGTAGATCACGTTACTTATTTGTTACGTTTAGTCTCAATAGGAAACTTCCAGCTTGCAGTGCCACCTTTATAGACTGCCTGAGGTATTCGCATGAGCGATGAGAGATAAAGAAATAAAAACGCATTCTTTTTGTTTTAAAACCGTAGCTGTACGAATCGAAACGATATCTAACCAAATAGATCTTATGATTTAATTCTCCCACCAGTAATTCTACCCAGTTCCTTGTTTCATCCAGTCTTCGCATTTGAACATTGGGGCTTCTCTCCGGACATAGTTTAACTCGCCAAGGGAACTAAAACAGGCAGCCATCGCTAGAGACAAAAGGAAGAGGAAAAAAGGGAAATTGACGTGTGGAATAATCTTAGTACTAAGTTCAGATACAACTAAACAAACCGGTAAATTGCTGACCAACACTTCCTTCCCGTCATCAGTGTCCGCTTATCCTTTTGAGAACTCGCTCAACCAAACTGCATCTGCTGGCATCGCACGAGTTAAGGCTGCTATGCAAATGTCATGCGACTCATTTCTACGTCATCAAACAATAGAAAAATCAATTGATTTGTCGGACACTTTTTTAGCAGATTCGCCATTTCGTTTTTGAGCTGTACTGTTTATATAATTATTTATCTAAATATGTATTTGAACTTGCGAATTCTGTGCTACTGCCTAGCAAGCTCGGCTCTCAAACACGGCAACTTCCTCCATGAGTGAGCAATTGCACAGTGCAGAGCCCAACTGTGTTCAAGATGAAACGCTAACCTGACACCAGACATTGCCTAGGCAAGTGAAAATATGCTTTCCTTTGTTCTTGTCATGTTTTTGCAAGGGAATATTTTTCATTATGCGTATGATGTTTGAGGTGAGCAGCGACGCTTTGGAAATAAGTGAGAAGAGGGCTTACAGGTAGCTATAAAAGAAAAATAATGAATTTTGGTTGTCAGCAAAAGCGGGTCGAAACTGTACTGAAACGGTTCTGAACTGTTCATTGGATTGTTCAGGTTTGTGTTCAGTTCCAAGATTGCAGGTTTGGTTGAGATTCTGGCTCTGGTTCGACACCCTGCTTCAAAAGCACGAGAGATATCAAATATGTAAGAAATTCCATTGCCACTTCCGTGTGTTACACTAGAATATAGAAAATAGGTCGCATTGGAGACTGCGGGCACGGGTGCTGTGGTAGAGTACTTCTTTTCTTCCCTGATAAAATAGAAAACTACATTCGCCAGGTTCCTCGCGTCCCTTTTTCTCCTTCTTTTCACCTTCGTGTCGAGCGAGTACAGGTGTCACCTCGCGGGCAATCTGCCAACAGTTAGCACGTGACGGCGGCGTGCGATACCGGCAGTGTTGTCAAGAGAAGGATTTTAAGAACCACGAGCTAGCGCCGCTCAGTATGGCCAATCATTCTGAATTATAAGTTCTGCGAAATAGAGGGTAATTTTTAAAGTACATCAGAGGTTTTGCTAAGCTCACACTCGTCGTTAGCGCCGCACGATGTGAGCACTAAATTTGCGAGCCTAAATCACACAAAGACTGTTTGCCGTCTAGACGAGGCTTGATGTGCTTGAACTTAACAATGGAGGGAATAAAGTCATCCGTAGTCACAAGTATCAATATGGACGCACCATCCTAAGCCAATTACTCTTGGAGATATAAAAAAGCCAGTGTGAGCTGTGTGCAATCACTAATGTCGAAGCTTGAGCAAATCTACAATACACACTTAATTCCGGAACCCGATATCTGAAGCCTGACCTCTTCAAGAGTATATGATATACAGTCTAGATTGGTAACCAGCGTCATATAACATATAAGTCACTACAATGAGCTCGATTCACCATATTAGTCTTTTTTAGGTTGTGATAAAGTAACAAGATTATATATTTCACTTAACTGGAAATTCATTCCTATTCTCCTAAAAGCAGCACCCAGTTGAAAATAACTACAAACCTTTGTCAAAAACGGGAAAAAAAATGCTGTGTAGCTTCGTCATAAATGTGAGAATTTTCTGTAGTTTTGTAGATATTTGGTACTTCTCTGTAGTCTGTAGTAACTTTTTGTTGTAAGCCCAGAAAAATGTCACTTTACCGCAGAAGTTTCTGTTGTCACAGCGGGTTGACTGTGAAAACAGGATAGAAACTTTTTTCTGACAACAGAAGATTTTTGTACTTTTTTTTATACTGGAAAAAGCTACTATTACATTCCTCTTCAATCTTAATATTTTTCCTCTTAGATCTGGTACGCGAAATGAAGTTACCTAGTTACCTTGCCGTACGGATGAAGCATTGTGGTTTTCTAGCCGGATGAGTTATATATAGCAGCAATGTTGATGAGGGTCCCTATCGGCCGACAAATCATATATTTTGTGAAGGAATTTAATGAATTTCTAAGGAATACCAGCAGCCACAACGTCTTACCGGTTTAGAAAGACTTATGCCCCAATTGCTGTTGTTAGATTCAGGCCTACAGTCTCTCGGCTGCTGTGTGAGCTTTCGCGCCTGTGTATTTAAGCCGGATATCATCAAAGCTTTGTAGTTCAAAATACGTTTGTTTCAAATCAATTTTTACACTACCGATCACCCGACAGTTCTCAGAAAACGCATCGAAGTGCGCACCGTACACAACTCGAACTGCACTAGTGCCATTGCATTTTACATGATAACCCATACAAAACATACCGCCGAAAAGCAGCCGCCATTTTACCTAAGTGGTTCACAATCCTCGTTGGTCGACAAGATAATGACGCCACGCCATATTACCTCATACGGGATTTGCAATCCTCTCGGATCAAAATATTGCTAAAGAGCAGTCAGAATAAATGTATGGTCAAACAAAAGATTGACGCAGAGTTTTCTCTTCTTAGAGGTTTTTAGAAAGCAGAAGTAATTCCCTAAATAAAATTTGTCGATATTGCTTCTCGAATATACGACCTCCGCATGACAGGCGTTGGCACGCAGTACACAGATCCCAAAATTTGGTGGGTAAATGCATGTTTGAGGGGCGCTTACAGTGAACGCTATATATGGTGCCTGTGACTTAATAACGTATTTTTAGACTGTATTAAAATAAGGAAAAATATCGGAACCAAAAAATAGTAAAGGAGCTCTCTAAGGCAAAGCTTATATGTTCTGCTGTTTAGCCAGGTTTGAAAATCTATAAATGAACAATGTTACTATTCTGCCTCGGGCCAGAGTATTTGTGCGTGTCGTCTGTGAACACCCACGTGATGGGACGTGCTCCAAGGGAAACCAATCACTTTTTTTCATGCATGGTATCTGTGCAGGGCAAAGCCTCATCCACATTCGTCAAGGACAGTCAGAGGTCCCACTCACTAACGCCTGTACGTGTTGTTTTCCTTTGTGTGTCTTCGTTTGTATGTGCGCTGATTTAATATGGATGAACTTTACCCTGAAGTAAAATTTTATGGGATTATGGGTCACCAGCGGACCGTATGCGTACTTTGACAACATATAATCCACCTTGTAAATGTTGAAAAATCCCACCGTGCTGGCGCCGTGGTTACGGCACTCAATTGCAGTTCCGAAGGGTGCCGGATCGATTCCCGGCTTCAGCGGCCACTTTTCGATAGATGCGAAAAGCAAGGCGCCCGTGTGCTGTGCGATGTCAGTCCACGTAAAGAACCCCAGGTTGTCGCAATTTCTGGTGTCCTCCACTACGGCGTTTCTCATAGCCTGAGTCGCTTTGGGACGTTAAACCTCAATAACCAAACCAAACCAAGTGTTAAAAACTAAAGAGAATTGTTTCCCAACCTAACAAGCTTTTTTTGAATTTCTTTCACAATCGCACATGTGTCTGCTAAGTTTACCCTACAGTTATTTAGGACATTGTCAGCAGTATCTGTGTGGCATTGGTTGACCTAGAAAAAGAAATGCAAGCGACCTCTGTAATGCTGGGCTATTTTTTGAGTTAGAAAGAAATAGAGCGGAAGCTGCTGTTTCAAGAGAAACATTTTAGCGATATGCTACTATCAGACTATGTCATGCGTTGAACCACAGAGCAAGAATGCCTCTCTGGAAAGAAGGCCTGTTTGCCGATTGTCTGTGCATTGTGCTACCGCAGTCCTGACATACATTCTGACAATATAACCAACCAAGCGGTATTTTAGCATCTCGTGCGGTGGGGCCAGCTGATCAAGAAACAACAGAATGAGGTCCCAATTAATGTTCGCTGTTGTATTTGGAGCCTGCATCTGCGTCACCATCGCATCACAAGGTAAAGCTCACATTGAAATTTTGAACATTCTTGAAAGCACTTTTTGTTCTTTGCAGTCGATCTCAACAAAAGATGCAATCATTGATAAGGTAAAACGTGATATTCACTTAAAAACATCTGCACCTATATCAGTAAATGTACGCGCTGTTTCCCACATTTGCAGTCATCAAGATCATGTATGTATGCTCATTTCTGCACTGTGGATAGGGCGTTAAAGGAGCTGTTAACGTATGACGGGCATGTGGAAGTGAAGGAGTACTTTTGAGTCAGGCTAAGATAAAAACGTAACAACTTCTCTCCAACTACAAGGTATTACAATTTGATCCACTTCCCATATATACATATTTTTTTGTCTCCTTTTTCTTAGAAAGCTCTATAAACTTAAAATCACGAAGCTGTTGAGTGTCTACGGGTACGCTTTGCTTTACATTTGAGTAAAATAAGTTTGCAAAGGAAATGTGCGAAAATATTTCAAGCCGCTATTCCTAATATCTTGCGCTGCAAATTTCTAGGAAAAAATACTCATCCGCACTTGCCTCAATAGAAACTTTGCGTGATTCATGTATTGGCCATGAATATTAAGCACTTAGTTTCACGGGCTGTTTACTGTTTATTTCAAGGCGATAGAGAAACTAGACTCAGAGTTGAGAATCTCAAAACAGGAGATAAGAACCATTCCCAAATCCAACTTTTAAGCACATCAATAGGCTGGGGAAATTGCGGCAGTTTAGTTGGGCGTTAGTTTGAAATAATAACTCACAATAAGACAGCAAGAAACATGAAACATGAGGCAGAGCTGATGGGCTGCGTCGGTGCACTAGTAAACACTCTGACAGAATGATTTGTCTTCATTATTTCATGTAGATCAAAGTGCTAGAAAATACAGCAGAAGCTAGCCAACCAAGAAGTTTTGGCATCAAGGCTCTTTCTCAGTATTAATTAAAATGCGTAAAAGCAGCACGAGTTTCCTATTTACCCCCCCCCCACACACACACACACATACACACAGACAGTGCAAAGCGCAACGCTCCAGAAGAACTAAAAATAAGTAGAGATATACGGAGACGAGAACAACATAGCAATAACGTGAACTCAACACCAACTCGTAGTCTTATTGGAGAAATACATTGCTTAGAGAGGGCCGACTGGTTCTAATAAATATTTGGGAATAGTACTTCCTTCCATCATTTAAAACTGTCCCAACACATTCAATACATCCGCTTGTTCTGGATGGGGGAGGAGGGTGTGGCGCTAGCTGCTTGCGAATAATTTAGAAAAATGAAGTCAGAATTTTTGTGTTGCTCAGAAAATACCACATTAGTGTCGGCAATTCACATTAAATTTCTGGCACCATGAACCGCACAGCACTTTTTTATACGATGAGACCATTATTTGTGATTGGCTAACACTTTGCCTTCGAAGTGTACTACGAGTCCTCTTTTCTTCACTGAGTCCTTGCTCGTCCTATTTAAAGCGAGATTGTAGAGATTGCATCGGCTGAGGTAAGACCAGTTTAGGCACCACAATTTGAAGTTTGTTTATGCACGCAGACCGCGCGAAATAATCTTGTTGTCCTGTTCATCTATGTATTGCTATAAAACACTGTTCCGACGTGTTGACGACACAACGTGAAATCAAGCAACTTTGTATTTCACTGCAAAGAAAGTTACGAAAATACAGTTAACCATAGTCAACGGACCCTTTACCACATTATAGTGTGAGAGATCTTGGCCATGGAGCGCTCTTGACTCGCTTCGACGGCAGGAGCCGTGCTTTCTTTAGTTTTATTCTTGCCAGTGCGAGCACAACTTGAGAGTTTGTATTTCAAATAGGTTAGGTCTCCTTTTATGTACGCGTAGCTATCGCTTCAACTTTCAGCTTCATTCCAGCACTAGATTAATGCTAATGGCCTCTTACTTAGATATGGGTGCGATATTTTACATTTAATACACAGAGCCAAATTTATTTCATGGCATAAAATTATATTTTTTAAGTGGTACTTCACTTCTCACGCTTTCTACAAGTGCACCAGGTGTATATTACACTAGATAAGTATGAAGACGTTTATAGAAGACCAGTTTTCTTTTCATTCCGTAAAACTACGATTGATTGACATGTTCAATCCTTATCGCAGTATTTGTTTCACGCGCAGATGAGGCGACAGAAGGTGTCAAAAACACAAAGTGTGAGAGGGATGTTCCCTTACCACCGGTAATTATTTATATGAAAATATATTGTCTTTCGGGGCATACCGTAATACTGCGAAACCTTGAACGGTAACACCAGCTCCACTTATGAAGACACCAAAATTCGGTGACAGGGTTGGCCAGTGCTTGTTAGTGCTAAGATCATAGGTTACAACTTCTATTAAAAGCTAAGCCTACATTGCTGCGATAGTGGCTTCCGGAAATTTTGACCACCTTGGGTTTATTATCGTGCAGTTACTTCTAATATTACACACACGCCTTGTTTTCTCGCTCCCGCAAAAACCAGGGGGGCGTTTGGCCGCAGTACCCCCGAAACGGAGGTGTGAAATGACTTGTATAAAACATCGTAGGTCGAATTTCACAAGTAAACATCACGAATTCATAGGAAAATCCTTCTTTCACGTCAAACCTTTCTGCTCAACTACGCAGCAGTGAATAAACTTTTCAAGATTCAAAACTTTATTTCCATTTTTCAGCCGTACTAAAGTAACATAATATTAGGCGATCAGTATTATAAGCTATCTTTGGAGCGAGACATGCAACGGCTTTGGATGGTTGGTACAATAAACACCAAGTTGCTAGCAAAACAGAGTGTAAGCGTTGAGTAAGAGAATGCATAGAGTGAAGAGTGTCGTCTTGTTTGGATGCTGTAACTGGTCATAATAATTAGCCTAAAGACAATGTTTGTTGGGGATTTCAGCAGTCCACCGGTATAGCAACAGTAGCAGTAGAGAATTTCACACCCTACTGGAGGAAATTCTCCTATACTTGAAAACAATATTATTACAAACGAGAAGTGATTTTATTGTTTATACTTCTTGCAAACAAACACGTATCAAGTAAACACTTATTACACTTCTAATGAGTGCAACGTATGCTCACAGCATAAAATGAATGGCTTTGAGTCACACCATTTCACCTCTTGTAACACGCGCCGAGGATTTCAAGGAGTTTCGTTTGGTCAGTAACCTTTAGCTTTGTTTTATAATTTGCCGAATGTTAACAGAATTCAAAAGAAAAAGGTAAATAACTACAGTGTGACTGAATCAAAATTATATTTTTAATAGCTGACAAAAAAGGAATAATACCCAGTGATTTAACCTTTTTTTTTTCTTTGTGACTATCAGAGGGCCACATCGTACCGAGGAAAATGCACGTACGTGTGCAAAGGATGGCCCATTCGCACTGAAAATGAACCTGACGGCATCGCCTGCGGGGTTGGTGCATTGTTCTGCAATGTGCAAATTGCACTCATGCATCAACATAATTCTTGAACTGCATGTTAATTCTATTTATTTAGCAGAAACTATGAACTGACGCAAGTTTGTTTGAGAACAGTATGTATGCAATTTCGTACGCCAGAGGACCCAGCGCGAAAGCTCTAGAATTCAAAACAGTTTTTAAAATACTATTTTTAAGGTCGATATATAGGTCCACAATATATGGGCTTAGCCTGCAATGTTAATACAAGGGAGAGTTCGTTTACAACCGGATAAAATTGTTCTGGCTTGTGAAAGCCTGCAAAAATTAAAAGAAAGCCGGGTTAAAATCTCGTACAAAGTTCATATTGCCTTCATCAATCTTCGTCTCTAAAAGTTCTTTAAGCGAGAGAAACATGATCACCTCGATATACTTTTACGATCAGTTCATTTTATTTGACTCACATGTAATGCGATATACGCCTGTATTCACTTTTTATAGAAGTTCCGTTCATTGCTTATCTTTGTTCCGGTTTGTTTTTACGTTGAGTCCACTTTTACCGATATAAAGTAAGACTCTGAAATAGAACGTCATCTAAATCAGTTTGGCGGCCTGAAATTAGTTCGCTTTGGCAACAACTGACAGATATGTGGCAGTATAAGATATTGAACGTTTTTTCTCATCACTGAGGAGCTGAGATAAAGCACCGCTGCTTTCTTCTGCGCACATATAGAGACACATATGTATGCAATCCATTGTCAAAACCAGCGCATTACAGTGCTTTTAGTCGATAAAGGCCCTGCTTGCGCAATATGATCTCCTATGACCCTTTTCGTTTACTGAGTGATATGTTGTTATTAACCTAATATTCAAGAGAGTACCATGTCACATTCTTTTTCATTTCATGAGCAGCTTATCACAATAAAACCTACGAAGCGGATATGCAAAGCAGGCCACTGCGTGAAAGCTGACCCTATAAGCCGTCTGTCAGCGGGGAAGAGTATCGTCAGCCCTGCGCTGTTCACCAAAGACTAGCGTGTCACAAAGTGCCCCTCATCGTTCAACCAGAAAGAGGGACGTGCTTCTCCAAGCGCAAGTTACTGAATGGCATCGGGAAAGATATACAGAAATGAAAGCTGCCCACTGGATTTGCACCTCTTGGATTCATTTGGAAGAAAAGGTGCAGAATGTGTTCATTGCCAATTGCTGCAGACATGTAAAAGGCAAGACAAACTGCCACACGATTTCAAGAATAAATGGCTGTTAAGTGTTAAAAACAGAATTAAACGCTGTATCTACCGCAAAATTAAGGAAACCTATTATTCTTATTGCATATGGATGTGAAGAATAAACAAGCGTATTTTTTCAACCACTTTATATATAGTATATTTCTGCTTGTAAGGCTGCAGCAGTCCATTTTAAATATTTCGGAGTGTACGCCGAAGAACCTCCAGACGGGAGCGCAGCTCGCAATACCGGCCACCGCCTTGTGCCTTCTCGCCCCCATCGACATGGGCGAAAAGGCACGCTGTCCCATGTTTGCATCCCACCGCATGGACCCCGTGTTCCTCATATCGTGTCCTTGTGAAGGCTGCGCGTACACACCATGCATGGCTTATAGAGAGCGAGGTCATTTTAGCGAGCGGGAGAGTGGAGCATAGCTTTGAGAGCGCTGCGCTGCTTGCGGTTCTCCTCGCATGCAATGTTCAGTTCCGGTTATTTGAAATCGCTACGCGCGGCGGGCACCGGTTGTCTTAAAGCTACGGCAGCGTTAGCAGGCACGCGCCAGCTTAAAGAAAGTGGTTAAAAGAGATCTAGGAGCTCATATATTTCAGTTAACGCGCCAGCTCATGAAACTGACCTTAAGTTTTTGTTGAGCATCTCTTGTAGCAATTCGCCCGGCCGCCAATCTCTAGTTATTAAATACATTTCTTTGTTTCGTCCTTTTCATGTATACAGTTAAGCTTCGCCTTTTTACTGCAAGTTCTTCGTCCTTTGTCTGCCAGCATGCGTGGTCTACACGTCGCCCGCCAAGCCGACCATGATCACAAAAGCCAGTGTGCTAAAACATGCAATGGACCTGGCCTTACTTTGCCGATTATAAAATATATCATGAACATCATCGCGACTTTTTGAGCTCATGAGCTATGTAATTTCCCTACCAATATTACACTTGAGGAAAAAAGTATCAATTTATTCCGCAGGAACCAAAATATTCATATATGTATACATAGGGCTTCTGGCGAGAAAACTACCGAAAATACATGGAACGCTGTCTAGAAGACAATTATTATGGCGGAAATAAGCCGCCGTATTCTCTAAAGACAGTGCGGCACAAAGACGTGGTGTGGTAGACACATTCGTTGACGCCCGATAGCACAATAGGGTCACTGCCGAGAGGGGCCCCCAAGTGTGCCTTCGATGCAGGGTTCGAGTGGGCAGCACTCACCCACCCAGGCGATTTCCGGAAACGCCACGATGGTCTGGGAAGAACTGTCGCAGACACGGTACCCAGTGAAGCATGGCCGAGCATAATTCAAAATGGTGCCCAAGCCAAAGCCCAAACACGGTTTAGCGGGATTTCAGCACAACCACCAACCAGGGGTAAGCACTTCATCAAAAGCTGCTCATTTGATATCTGTGCCAGAACAAAACAAGATAAAAAAACACAAATATGTTGCAATGAAGTTCCGCTTTAAGGGTATTACACGAGAGCAGCCTGTAGCCCTCTCGGGTGATTTCGAGAGATTACCTAAATGCGCAGTTTGCACTCAGAAAGCTGCCTTCAAACTTAGATCGCATAGGAACCATCTGTCTTGCAACTACGTATTAGGTCTCAATGGAGTCCCGGTTGCTGCCCTATCACGGTGCCACCGGACGTCTTCCGGTACGTATTTTATGCGATATCTTATAACTGTGTTTCTGCTTCGGATTTCCCCCCGATTTCTCCAAATGCGCTACACCGTAATAAAGTCTTCTGAATACTGTACACTGTTTTGCTAAAAAGCATCGTGCTGAATTTTTTACTATCACTGCAAGACGTTTATTGCACTATTTTCTAACTTCGCATTGGCATTGCGGCTTTAAGGCCTTGTTACGGTGCTTACGTAGCAGATAGAAGTAATTTTCAGTCTACCCCGTCTTTGTCACTGGGCTTCAGCAGAATAGTACAAGGTTAACTATCTTGGTTAAAAATTTTCCGGGTTCGAAGATTTCCTCTAATACGCGAATTGTTTTTGAGTGATTGCTATTTCGTGGGCTACTTCTTAAATTTGCTAACCATTTTCGGGTTCACCTAAGGCCTGCGCGAACCCTTCTTGTGCCGTTGAGGCATGCTTTTCGTTTCCTCCTAAGGGCTCGGGTCTGTGTCGGAGCTCGCGGCATGCGAACAACCGAAGCAACGCGGTTCATCGTAACAGGGAGACTACCGTCTGTGTCCCAACACACCGCTTTCTGGTGGAAGTTCACACGAGAACTGTTGTCTGAATGTATCGCCTGCTTTACGTGTGTCTATAGGTGGCATATATATTCAGGTAGGTGGTAGTTGTGGCGGCTATTTATCTGTTATAATATATTGTCGCATTTGAACGGTTGCTACAACGAATACGAATATCTCGTATTGTCAATTGTGCGAGTAAGCAAGCGCTCTATGGTCCATACCTTCTGTGTTCTGCGGCAAAGTATTTCCACAAATATTTGCAATAGGTTTGCTGAGCCTCTTTCTCGGGTAAAGTTGCTGGTTTCCTACATTCCTCTCTCATCGTAGAGAGCAACATTTCATATACTGCCAACACAAGGGGAACAACACGAATCGAGTACATTTAGAGGCCACAGGCAAGCGCCTAAATGTTCCCCGGAGAAGGAGCGTCTTCTAAATACACGGAAGTGGGTCTAGAAAGTGCCACTTTATAATTAGCCCCGACAACATACGTAGGCGCAATGTCTTTAAAGGTCATGATGTGTATTCGCCATCCAGTACATAGGGGCGACCATGAGTAGCCTTTTCGGAATGCGTGGGTGTCTATGAAGCCTTCGCTACCGGTGTACGTGGGGAAAAACATTTTCTAGAGTGTCCGAGGAAGAAAAGTGCGTGCTCGTTTCCTTCAACTCCCTGGTGACCTAGTACCCATGTTAGCTCCTTCGATATTAGCTGAACTCCTACACTGACTCAGAATTTTGCAGGCTAGCGGCGTGATTCTACCACGCATATAGTTTATATAAGCTGCCTGGGAATCTGTAACTATGTATTTCGATGCGGAATGCGTTTCGGCTAGGGCTATCGCCGCTTCCTCCATAGCCTGCGTATCCCCGTTACGAACTGAAAGCCCGTCCACGACCTACATTTGGTGCACCAGTGATATTGTTGATATCCCCGCTACAGGACCCGCAGCGTACACTAAGAAGGATCCTTCTTCTCTTCAATAATATTCGTTCATCTTCTTCCTTTCGCCACTCGTCAAGCATGATGATGCTCCGGGTGCATGTTGTTAGGGAGCGGAAGCGGAAGGAATTTGCTCTTCCACTCTTGAGGTATATCTTATCTCCCAGTCACGTCCTTCCTTGATAATTTAGGCTCCCCCTCTCCATTCACAACATATTCAGAGATATTACGGCACTTTCGCCTTGATAGGCAGACATTCCTGAAGCCCGCTAAGGGTCTCAGTAAACCAGAACAGTGCCACCTTGGAAGGTTACAAACTATGTCATTTATTAATCCAGCAACACTTCACGCCATTGAGCCCGAGTCCTTTTCTGCTCAGTGCAAATATTGTGGCCAGAAAGCAAACCTATACCATATGTTATGGGCTTGTCAACAAAATACCAGTATTGACATAATAAATCCGCTAACGTGGGAAGGCTGGAAGGCGGCCCTGTCCTGCTCGGACCTCAAGGAACAACGAGCCCTCGTCGAAAGAGCACGGGCAGCGTTTTTTACCAACGGTGTTCCGGACAAGAGACCCGATCAGCTTTTTCCTAAATCTAAGCCAATTATCCCTTCAATAAACGTCTTCATCATCAACGTCATAGAATGACCGATCGGCGTGCTCCGATCTACATGCCAAACTTGTATCGATAACACATGCTTGGAGACAGGCTACGAGCATGCACGCCAAAACTAATAACGATGTCCATCTTTTCAGGACTCGCTTACCGCAGTAGCTTTCGCCTCATTTCGTCGTCTGAGCGCTACCCAGCTGCATATACTGCAAGCAAACGCTTTTTGTCTATGCAAACGTTGCTGGATTTTAAGAGCCTAAACGTTTACGTCCGATGTTTTACGATTTCTGTCGGTCTACTGGCGGCTCCGATGTCAAGTTTTTTTATTACATGAGGTGCTTCGCCGCGATGGTGCAGGGGTTAACATATGCCTGACTGCTGCGCCGGAATATCCAGGTTCGGTCCCAACCACTGGCAGCTGTGTTTCGATGGAGGCGAAATGAAGAGGCAGCCGTGTGCTGTGCGCACGTCAAGATCCCCAGGTGGTCAGAAATGATCCGAGGCCGTCCACTACGGCTCCTTTTTCTCGATTTTCACTTTCCCTCACACGTTCCTTTCTTAAACCATTTTTGTGCTGTTGCTGTGTTGTGTTTTTTGGCGCATAAGCAACTAAGGTTATCATGCGCCACGAGCAAGGTGAATTTTTTGTGTGTGTGAAAAAGGGGAAAATAAGTGTGTTAAAAACTATATTGTTTAAAAAGTCTCCTTCTTTCAGAAAACTTTGCGATTTTCAATTGCGATTTTTAATTGCGCTTAAGCTGCTAAAGCCATGATGTGCTAAGCACAAGGTTTTAGTTTCTGTTGCTGAAGCAAGTTTCATTTTTCCTACAGTTTGTGTAAAACATTTGCTTCCCTTATAAGACTGAGATCACAAGACAAATCAACAAGTTCATCATCATCTAAAATTGGTTTTGGGTGAAAAGTGATGTGTTGTTTGTAGAATTTGGCAAACTATTTTCCTTAGTCTTTCAAGACCTGTGCATGATTATAAAACGTGGTTAATAGTTAATTCCTCTCTGCAGTTTTCGCATCTGGGTTTCTCTTCTTTTGTTAACAGAAAATTATGTGTCAGGTGCATGTGTCCAATACGGAGCCGGCATAAGATTTTATTCTATGAATCGCTCCTGATGCCGGCTCGACTTTCATTCTCTTTCAAATGGGCTTCACAAAGTGTATTCTAATTCCCATTTCACTTTCCCAGGTAGTCTGCCATTTTTCTTTTACTTCGCGATGTACAAGGTTTATACAGTCTTTGTAAGGTATGCTTATACTCTTTATTTGCTTGTCACAGGCTTTAGCAGCACGTGCGTCTGCTCTCTCATTGCCTTTAATGCCCACGCGTAAACCCTTTTTTGGGTGATTCAGATGTAAACATAACAAATGTGACAGATAGTGCGGCTTTTCTTTCCTACGAACTAATTATTATTTTTGTTATTATTAATATTATTGGCCACAATGGGGTACGGGAACCAATTGGTTCAAAATTGTGGCTAAACGCAGCTCACGCGGCGTTTGGAGCAATGTTAAATGGTTAGTTCAATTCATGCACGAAAAATGTCTAGTCGTTTCAAACATTAAAACATGTGAGGGTGTCCTATCGACGACCTCCGGTCATTGCAACTGAAACGCAGGTGTAACTTAAGGGGCGTGACAATAGATTGCTAAATTGGTTTGGATGAGAGGAAAGACGGATGTATTCGTCACACGTCTCGATGGATATCTGAGCCGCGCCGTCAAGGACGGAAGGGAGGTGGGAGAGAAAGAAGACAGAAAGAGGTGCCATAGTGGTGAATGCGGTATAATTTCGATCCCTTGTGGACCTTTAACATGCACTGACATCGCATAGCCCACGGGCGCATTTTCACGTGGATACCGCGGTCGGGATCGAACCAGGCTACTCCGGTTAAGTAGCCGGGGTTGTTAACACTGTGCAACCGTGTCGGGTATGACAGGCAGGCTAGTTTTAGAAAACTAAGGTGTGTTTGAAAAAGGGAATCGTCATTACATGCTCAACATGGCATGCGAAATGAGATTGCGATGGGTAAGAGCTTATGCTCTTACATTTCATCGTTTATTGGCGATGGTTGCATTATATTTGTGTCCATTTCTGTGCATTTACACCACATTTGGCGCAAACCATTGCGTCCCCACATAGGCTCGCCAATGTCGTACAGCATAGTCGCTGGAACAAGCTGTACATCGTCGTGCAGGTTGGCAGTTTGCGTTCTTTGGCAATAATTGAAATACACATGTCCTCATTCAAGGCAAAATGTGACCTCAGAGATGCCCGGCTGCACTGAACCACAAATGCGGTTACAGAATTGCAGATTTGTATGCCATTTGCGATTTAAACGACGTTTCTAAAGACTGGCAATAGCGTCGCCATCATCGCTGGAACAAAAACAGCAAACACGGAGGTGATATGGTACGTATTCTAAAGAGCCATAGCCATAGCTCATTCAGTCTGGCAGAGGCATGATTTGCTTTTAGCCCCTACCCGCTCCGAAGGAAGAAAAATTCAGAAAATTTGACAACGGGCTTCTGTAGAAAAATAGATATATTAGGCGTATGCACTATTCGTTTATTCTAAAAGCCGCCTCCACCCTAATATAAACACACTTAAAGTAGTCAGACGTCATAGTTTTGCATTTAATGAATGTTGGGAAGGCTTTAATGACTATAGCTTGCCGGAACTCTTTGTGGTTCCTAGTCCACTTATGAGCACTTTCATTTAAGATCGAGACGACCTTGAAGACAGGCTTTTGCTCTATATGACGAGGAAACGTGAGTCTCCTCTTTAACTTTTTTATACTTTTGCTTCAAGAAACCGTGATATAGTTCAGCGTGCTCCTTACGCAGATGGTGCATACATACTCCGGTACCTTAAAAACAAACTAATGTCCACACATTCACCGAAGATCGCAAACTGCTAAGCCCTGTGCGCCAAAATACCATTTTTTCCACCAATCATGAATGTCAACATTGCCGTAACCATTTCGCTCTAAAACATTTCCCGCCGGATCTTGTGCAAGCGCATAAAAACGAGAGAAAAAAAGCCAGTATCATCTGCTCAGGTACTAGTTATTTTGTAATGTTTTGTATATTGTAATGTGAAAGTCAACGAGCTACGTTAGCTGCAATTATTCAAGCTCCATGTGCAGTTCAATCGCTAATGATCTAACTTTTCACGCAGCTGAATTTCTTAAGTTCGCAACAGTAAAAAAACATGACAAAATTCCTACGAATTTCCGTGAAAGACTCCAGAAGTGAAATAAAATAAAGTTACTTGAGGTCAACGCGAATGGCCGTTTGTGTGCTCAGTGTTAATCATGAAAACTATATGTGCAGCTATTCCCCGCTGATCCTTATAAGCCTGGTGGCCGCTTCTTTAATTTTTAGTTCTCGATACGCTGCAATGTTACGTTGTTGTCATTTGCCTTTAGCCACCAGAGTTTGTAAAACCAGCATTATTGTGTGGTTTTGGGATTAGTTCATTCAGTTTATCTTGAAACGTTATCAGTAAAGTGCAGTTCCTTACTGAAAGCTAGGGTGGTTTTGTGAGGAGGAACGCTGTGATGCCTTTACCTGAATTTCCTCCTCTTGACTCCCTGCCAGGTTTGTGCTTCCTTGCTCGGTGCCAGGATAATTGAATTTTGTAATATACAGGTATGGTCTCAAACAGGGGACAAATATGAATCTGTTTTTATTCTTTGAAAGACTTCAGCTTTATAATTCTTACTGAGGAAAATTCATGAAGTGTAATAGACGCTAGCAAGACCTTTGATGCATCTCATAAACCACAGTGCAAAAGCCAGTGCATCTCAATTCGTGACTTATCTTTGATATGTCTGCTTTTTTAAGGATGTAATACAAAAACTTCAGGATGCTGAGTTGAAATCATTCATGGTAGGTGACCTTACACTGAGTTTACACATGTCGTCCCATAGCGCTCTGAAGATTGCGTACAAAGTGGCTAGAAGTTTATAGGTAGGTTTTTAGAACCATGTAGCCATGATCTTGCGCCGTTGGCACTACAGGAATCTAAGCCTCAGTCTGCATCGCCACTAGAACCGACATCTCGACCTTCCTTGTTCATGTGAATCAGTTCACGCTATTTTATCATAAACTTATGGCGCCAATTCATGTCAACGGCTTTAGCGACAGTTTCCGAGTGGAAGATTTCCTTTCTTAGCCTATGTAAATCTATCGCCTTTATTTACAGATAGCGATACAGACGGTATGCAGGATTTTGAAAACAGCGATTAGTTTTGACGTCTCATTTCAAAGTAACACATTAAGAGAAGTTTATTACAACTCTAAAACTGAGAATACGTACTGATGTACACACAAAGAGAAGAAGTTTTTTTCCACCAAACAGTTTCCACAAACATAGAAATAGTTCGAGAACTGGTAAAGACACGCAGATGTGCTAGATATAGGTCTAGCACCCTACAGTTAAGTACATTTCCGGAATGTGGTACAATCCTAGTACGTTAAACAATTCATTGCATTTTTGCCAAATAAAACAAATATTATGCAACTCAAAATAATATTCGAACAAAAGCATTTCAATATAATGGGGCCAGCATGGTCAACCCGGCCGGCCGGATAACAAAATACCGCGTGCGCCAGTGCCGCAGAAACTGCGCCTCCTCATCTGTGTCGATAAGTTCCGCAAGGTGATTCCATATTAGGAAGCGCAGTCTCTTCAGAGCTGAGTACATTGACCTCACAGGCGTGCGGCGTGCCTCAGCCAGGCAGCGTCGCTGCCATAAAACAAACAATGCTGCGATGAAGAACAGGTTGCCAAACGCACCGCGCCGGCGTCTAGCATTCGGCCCCTTGCGCGCATTAACAGCTCTCCCTACGAAATGCCACATTGACCATCCTACCGCGCACTGAAATAAAACATGCTGTAAAGTTTCCGTTCCGCCACAGTTGACGCACTGCTCATTTGACACAATTTTCCAAGCGGCAAGGCGTTACCGCGTTACGACGTCCATTGTCTTTCCCATTCAAAGTCACGTACCTCACTCAGTACTCTAGGGTGAGTCCAAGTGCACCACTTTGAGGTCGAGGTTTTCCTATTTTTTTCCGACATGCGCCGGGTAGAAGCCATCAGCTCGCTAACACGTGCTGTTGGTGTGCTTCCATCATCGACGTCTGGGAAGCTTCTGTCGAGCGTAGCCTTCATTCGTGCCAACGCCTTATAAAAGGGTGATGGACACTCGGCTTATGCACCTAGGTGGCGATCAGGGGTAAACGCTCGCCGCGCATTCCCTAGCCAGTATAACAATAATGAGTGCCCTAGGTACGCTTCAGAGTCGAGGAGTTCGTTCACCAGGTTCAACGCCAAAATGCGTGTGTTGAAACACAGGGGAGACCAAAGCCTCTCCTGCCTGCCCAATGGGAAGTGAAAAAAGTGGCGGGCAACACGCGGACTAGCACCATCCCAAACAAAGGTACCTGCGAGTGACGCCAAACGGCTCCCCGTGCGCAATAGGGCAGAGGAGACCAAAGCCTCCCCTGCCTGCCCAATGGGAAGTGTAAAAAGTGGCGGGCAACACGCGGACTAGCACCATCCCAAACAAAGGTACCTGCGAGTGACGCCAAGCGGCTCCCCGTGCGCAACAGCATTATCGTCAATAGAGCAACACAAAAAGCACACACGCACATTCGAGTTCCCACCGTAGCCTCTCTGGCGGCCAGCTATCGGTTGAATGCCCTTGGCTCTGCTAAAATACGCATTGCTCGGGACACAGCTGCCTCATTCAAAACACGTAGAGAGACCTCCCTTGGCTAAAAAAAGACACCGCGAACTCGCACGACCTCCACAAAGGGAATGGGTACAGGCAACGCGCCTTCGTCACTGCGACGTAGGGAAATATTGACCGGTTTCCCTTCTGGTTTACCCGAGAGAAAGCGGAGTACATCTTTCTGGAATGCCTAATTCCCACAGCACTCCTAGAGCGTATGAGAAATATGCGCCAAAAGCGAGGGCATTGATGTTTGCAGCGTTAAAGGCAGCTCCAGAGACACCTGCGTAGGTGTCGAAGATACACATAAAAGTTAAAACACTTCTCGTATCACAAAAAAAAACAAAGAAATGTCCGCGCCCTTAGAAAAATGTGTATGATTACTTTATGCGATATCTTTAAAAAATAGGATCCTAGAAGCTATTGACCGTCAATAGAATTCATTTCGAACACACATATGATCTACGTATGAACCCCTTCCGATAATTGGCCACATTTATTCAATACAGTTGTAAAGAAGACAAAGAACAAACAACGCTGTGGCATCGCCATCATCATCGCTTGTCTCCGGCGCCCATCTCTCTCGCGCTGAATCAGTGCCCTGCGGCTGGTAATTCGATCCTGCTGTGCCCGAATTACTGCCAGCGCTAGACGTTCGAACCAGCTATTAAATCCACATTTCACTTGGTGGAGGTCAATCTGAGGTTCCCTGTACCCATCTCGCCCTGGAACTTCGCAGCAGAACGTTGACTGCCCAATGACGGAGCCTACTTCATTGCACCTACCTCCGCCAGTCACCTGCTCAGGTGCCCTTCGTCAACGGGAACCCGCCACCTTCAGTGGAAGCAGCGATGACGACGTCGACGATTGGCTGTCCACTTACGACCGGGTCAGCCGTCACAATAGCTGGGACGACAATCGTAAGCTCAATAATGTCATCTTTTACTTGAGCGACGTCGCTAATCTGTTGTTTCGAAACCACGAATTGGACTTTACTACCTGAGCGAATTTCAAAACAAAATTTTCTGATGTCTTTGGCCGCCCCGCCGTCCGGATACTCGGCGCGGAACAGCGTCTTCGGTCGCGACTGCAACTGCCCGGTGAAACGTTCACCAGTTACATTGAGGACATTGTTGATTTGTGTCGCCGCATTGACCCGACCATGACCGAGGCTGTTAAGATACGTCATGTCCTCACAGGAGTTGATGACGGCACTTTCAACATGCTCGTCGCCAAAGGCCCGACTACGGTCAAGGAAATCTACGACCTCTGTCAAAGCTACGACGAACTCCGCAAGGAGAATGTTTTGATTCGCCAGTCTTAAGCATCACTTGCTGAACTAGCCGCGGAGAGGGAGTCATCTAGCCTCTCTGAAGGTATCAAGGCTTTTGTACGTCAAGAGGTCGCGCGACAACTGTCCTTGTAGCCATATGTTAAGGAGTCGCCACCAACTGGCCTTGTTCCGGAGCTTCGCCGTGCAATCCAGCAACATCTATCTGAAGTCGTCCCTAATCCTGCTTCTCAATCAGCTCCGGTTGCACCCTCAATGCCGTTCCCCACGCCCACAATTTCATTGTCCGGCGTTGCGCCACTGAGCTACGCTCCAGCATTCGCGGCGGCTCCTCATGTATTGCGTCGCACGTATCCCGAAGTTACTTCAAGTCCACCTCCTGAGCCAGCATATGCCTATGCTTCGCCCCCTATGCGTTCGGCACCAACAGCTTTTGCTCCCCCCTTGCGTCAGACGCCATCTCCATGGCGCACTGCAGACAACAGGCCTATTTGCTACCACTACGGCATCCCTGGGCACACTACACGATGCTGCCGGCGCCGAATAAATATGGCCTTTGCTGCACGGCCTGCGTCACCTTATTTGGCCCCCCAGTTCCCCGTCCCATCGGGTCCTCCAACAGCACCCTCTGACCCTGCGGACTTCCTGCCTCGTCGTTCGCCATCACCACGTCGCCGCTCCATTTCGCCAATGCGCCGACGACCCGCTACTCAGCCGGAAAACTAACCGCCGCAGTTTGCGAGGCACGCACTGCGTATTCGACAGAATTTCAAAGTCCTCGTCTTAATCCCGCGAATGTTACTGCTGTCCACGTTGAAGGTGTTCATACTCTTGCGCTCGTCGACACCGGGGCCGCTGTATCAGTTATCATCCAAAAACTCTGCCGCTCCCTACGAAAGGTGACTACGCCTCTCGAGGGACTATCGCTTCGTACCGCACCCGCTCACAGTATACAGCCGACAGCTGTCTGCACTGCTTGCGTCGTCATTGCTGCAGCCTTGTACATCATCGAATTCGTCGTTCTCCCCACATGTTCTTAGACGTCATTCTCGGCTGGGATTTCCTGTCCAAGCATCATGCTAGCATTGACTGCGCCAATCCTGAAGTAGAGCTCATTGAACCAAGTGATGCACCGTCTGATGCCCTGCTCCACGAGTCGTGTCCTCGTTTTGCGGCCAAACTCCTCGTAGTTCATGACACAACCATCCCACCCGTTAGCGCTATTCTGGTTCCCCTCACTGCTTCTTTTACCACCGCCACTACAGTTCTCTTTGTGCCCTCTAACGTTGTCTGCCGCCGCCGCCACTTACCGCTGCCGTTTGCCGTCCTGGACATGAACAACGGCGCTTGCACACTTCTGGTAGCCAATCCTCATGCATCTCCCGCTATGTTGATCGAAGGGGAGTGCCTCGGCCGCATCGAGCCCGTGGACCTTCTGTTTGCCTTTGATGATGTGTCACTCCCTGTTTGCCAAGTTGACGCCTTGACTCCAACTCGTGTGGCTTCAGCTCCGCCACAGCGGGACCTTTTTGACCATTCTGTGGACAGCGCTCTAGAACCGCGCCACCGCGAGCAACTTCTTGACCTTCTCCATCAAATCCGCGCCTCCTTCGACATTCCGCAATCTTCCTTGGGCCGCACGACGACCGTTTCCCACCTCATCGACACTGGCGCTCACCCATCTCTCCATCAGCGGCCGTATCGGGTGTCCCCAACTCAGCGCCGTGTTATTGCCCAACAAGTCGATGACATGCTGCAACGCGGAGTAATTGGAGAATACTGTAGTCCATGGTCGTCTCCCGTCGTCCTAGTTTAGGAGAAGGATGGCTCCAAACGATTTTGTGTTGATTATCGCCGCCTCAACAAAATTACTCGTCGTGATGTGTACCCCTTCCCACGTATCGACGATGCCCTAGACTGCTTGCAAGGCGCATAATTCTTTTCCTCACTTGATTTGCACTCTGGGTATTGGCAGGTGCCCATGGCAGAGGAGCATCGCGCTAAGACCGCCTTTATTACTCCATGCGGACTATACGAATTTTTTGTTATGTCATTCGGACTCTAACGCCCCAGCCACATTTGAAAGAATGATGGACGTCGCACTGCGTGGCCTGAAATGAAACATCTGTTTATGCTACCTTGATGATATCGTCGTCTTTTCAACCGACTTCCCGACCCACCTGACCCGACTTCGCCAGGTCTTCACCTGCCTAACCCACGAAGGTCTTGAACTGAACCTCAAAAAGTGCCGCTTCGGTGCCCGCCAGCTCGCAATACTCGGACATGTTGTGTGCAAAGATGGAATTCTGCCTGATCCTGAGAAGCTGCGCGCCGTCGCTGACTTTCCGAAACCGACCAATTTGAAACAACTGCGAAGCTTCGTAGGCCTCTGCTCGTACTTTCGTTGGTTTGTTCGGAATTTCGCAACCATCATATCCCCCCTTACACAGCTCTTGAAAGGCGCCCCTAACCTCTCCTCTTGGTCGCCAGCCTGCGATGATGCATTTGCGACACTGCGCAATGTTCTGACGTCACCGCCAATCCTTCGCCATTACAACCCTACTGTACCTACAGAACTTCACACCGATGCCAGTGGTGTCGGCCTCGGCGCCGTCCTCGCCCAGCGCAAGCCTGGCTTCTCCGAATACGTTGTCGCCTACGCAAGCCGTGCTCTTACCAAAGCCGAGTTCAACTACTCCGTTACCGAAAAGGAGTGCCTAACAATCGTGTGGGCTATAACGAAGTTCCGCCCTTACTTGTATGGCCGCTCCTTCGAGGTAGTTACAGATCATCACGCTCTCTGCTGGCTCGCGTCTCTCATGGATCCGTCTGGCCGTCTCGGGCGCTGGGCTCTTAGGCTTCAGGAATACGACATCCGTGTAGTGTACCGCTCTGGGCGCAAGCACTCTGACGCCGACGCTCTTCCTCGGTCACCGGTTCGCCTAACTCATCATCCCCTGCTCAAGCATCCTTGTCAGCACTCACCATTGAAGATATGCCTTTCGAGCAAAGACAAGATCCTTGGGTTTCTAACCTGCTAAATATCCTAGGCATTACTTCTGCGGCTATGCATCCTCGGGCACTCCGCCGACAGGCCTCCCATTTTACCATTCGGGAAGGCCTCGTCTACCGAAGAAACTACAACTCAGACGGCAGAAAATGGCTTCTTGTCATTCCGCGCCACCTCCCCTCCGAGGTTTTTGCCCACCATCACACTAACCCGCAAAGCGCTCATGCCGGTGTCCTGAAAACCTATGATCGAATTCGTCAGATGTATTACTGGATGGGAATGTACAATTTCGTATGTCGTTACATTCGCTCTTGTACCGCCTGTCAACAACGCAAGATTTCTCGCCACCCCGCTGGCCCTCTCCAGCCTTTACCTTGTCCAGCTCGCCCGTTTGATCGCGTGGGAATCGACCTTTATGGTCCGCTACCATGCAGTACCGCCGGTAATCGATAGGTAATCATCGCCGTCGACCACCTGACCCGCTACGCGGAGACTGCTGCCCTTCCCGCGGCGACAGCCCGAGAGGTAGCCCATTTTCTTCTGCACCACTTCATTCTTCGACACGGCGCCCCTCGCGAGCTACTCAGTGATAGAGGTCGTGTCTTTCTTTCCGAAGTAGTCCAAGAGCTCTTCTCGTCTTGCAAATTAATACATCGGGCTGCAACCGCATATCACCAGCAAACCAACGGCCTCACGGAGCGTTTCAACCGTACGATTGGGGACATGCTCGCAATGTATGTTACATCTGAATCTGGGAGCTCCAACTGGGACCAGGTTCTGCCATTCGTAACGTTCGCGTACAACACTGCCACCCAAGCAACAACTTGTTTTTCGCCCTTCTTTCTCTTATACGGCCGTGAACCATCTTGCACTCTGGACACAATTTTTTCATACAATCCAGATGCCTCTGTGTACAGTGCTTTATTCGATATTGTACAGAAGGCCGAGGAATGCCGTCAGCTAGCTCGCTCGTTTACCGCCAACACTCAAGGCTATTACAAAGACCAGCATGACAGCGATACCCCTGCTCCAACGTTCCTGGCCGACAGCTTCGTTTGGCTATGCGTTCCTGCCACCGGCAAACTAGAAACAAAATACCGCAGACCTTATCGCATCTTGGAACGCACATCCCTGTTAACTACATCATCGAGCCAGTCACCCTTCTTCCGACCACCGCCGCCGCGGCCGTGAGGTTGTCCATGTTAGCCGCCTCAAGCCGTATTACAACCCTCTGGTCGTCTCTTCTCCGTGAGTCGCCAGGATGGCGACTTCTTCACGCGGGGGAAATGTAAAGAAGACAAAGAGCAAACAACGCTGCGGCATCGCCATCATGATCGCTTGTCTCCGGCGCCCATCTCTCTCGCGCTGAAGCTGTGCCCTGCGGCTGGTAATTCGATCCTGCTGTGCCCGAATTACTGCCAGCGCTACACGTTCGAACCAGCTATTAAATCCACATTTCACAGTGTATTTTCATAATGTATATATACCTCCTATGATTGTCTTACTGATAACGCACATTGACATCATAGTGACTGTTTTCCAATAGTTGGCCACTGCAAGTCCGAAGAATCATGTTCATAAAAAGTACTCATATTTTGTGTTATCATACAACCTATATTTCCAGCCTCAAATAATAAAGTGCGTTTCACTCACTGTTCACATGCTTGTAATACTTCGTGAAAAGTGAGACTATTCAAAGAAAGAGATGCAAATTCATACCTTCATTTATTGCAGAAACCCTTGACACATAAGCACTTGGTTTACAACGACAAAAATAACATTGTGCTTTCGGTGTACCAGTCATATCAAAATTTATCATGGTGTCACCTAGAAAAGAAATATACATGCTGAAAACCTTCCTGTCAATTTCACATGCTCAGTGCTAGCATCACACACATCTCTCTTCACACAGATACCTCTTTTTTTCACTTATATACTAACTGGTTTCCGACCACTTCCTGTAGAAACTACTGCTTGCCAAACACTAATAGCAGTTATAGACTAATGCTGACTTTAGTTGTATTTCTTTTCCTCATCTACTTCATTCGAGATGCAGTTAATCACAAGGGTGTGGCCCAGAAAACAAAGGAGTGAAATTTACATTCCAATATGCTTGTTAAATGATCATACAGTTAATCAATAAACACTCTCATCTGCTATTTGTTACATCAAGCAAAGAAACATGTTGAGAAGCAACTTATTGCTATGTATACGTAATTTTTTATGCATGCTACCTTGAAAGTAATGCCACTATGGTCGTTTCCTGCTGCCGTTTTTCCTACTATGAGTGATGCCTATGTATGCCGTAGCAGATAACATACACACCTAAGTAATTATTGAAGGAGTCCAGTTACACCAAGCTTCTAGGTGAATACAAGAGCAATAATAAGGAATGAATAAGTACATTACAGTTACCCAAAAAAATCTTGGTGCCCCTAGGAATAGTGGCAGGTTTGATGTAGGCACGCTCTTTTCGTGATATGCAGCATGAAGGACAAGTCAGATGGCCTGGTGAAAAATATCTGGTTTGGTTTATGGGGTTTAACAACCCAAAGTAAACCTGGCTATGAGACACGCCGTAGGGGGGACTTCGGAAAGTTAAAGTATTTGGTTTGGTTTATGTGGTTTACCATACCAAAACAACCCAGGCTGTGAGAGACGCCATAGGGAAGGTCTTCGGAAAGCTCGATGACCTGGGGTTCTTTAACATGCACGGACATCGAACAGAACATGGATGCCTTGCATTTTGCCTCCGTAGAAAAGCAGCCGCCGCATACTTGGGTTTAGAAGTCGAGCATCTTAACCACGACGCCACTGTGGCAGGTAATAAAGAATGACTGCCTCTCCCGTAATCTAGAATGAATGCAAGCATGAACTTGTATAGACTATGTGGTGGCCATCTTCTTTTGGAGTGGCTGCACAATTAAGGTATTGTTAGCCAGGTTGACCAGTCTTCTGCTTTGCCATATAACTCAAAGCAATCGCTTTCCACTACATGCTTTCGTCCTCTATTGATCAAGTGCTGCATGCATATGGATTCCATACGCATGCTAATATCATGAGGTGGTCCTATTGAATCAAATTCACTACTGATCTGGTCGTACTCAAGTTGAGTTGGATGCGAATTTGGGCAAATTCGGCCAAAAATTAATTTTCAGCCCCAAGCGGCCAAACTTTAGTGGTTGGCCCTTCTAAAGTTGATGGGTTTGCTTGGTTTATGGGGTTTAAGATCCCAAAGCAACTCCGGCTATGAGACGCCGCAATGGAGAACGGAATTTTGACCATCCAGAATTCTTTACTTGCAGTGACATCGCATACCACATAGGCTCTTTGGGGTTTGCCTCGCCACCTTAAAAAGTAGCCGCTGATGCCAGGATTCGATCCCGCGTCCTTAAGCACAGTAGTAAAGCACCCTAACCACTGCATCATCCCGATGGGGACCACCTAAATTTGAAAAGCATCGTTTAGTTGGCCATAGAGAAATACTAGTTTTGGTCACATATCGATGAAGCCAATTTTGACAATTCAGCGACGGAATTTTGTAGATATTGCATCGGAATATTGAAGTCACCATTAAATTGGTCATATTAAAAATAGGCAGGACATCAATTTAGGTCATATTTGAATAAGCTCGCAATGCAAAGATTCAGAAGGCCAAATTTTGGGGGGGCCACACCCAAACCTAAAAGTCATCGCTGAATTTTTGTACTCAATTTAGGATGGACACTAATTTTGGTGAAATGATGATGACATCAAATTTTGGGAAGCCAAAGGGCGAACTTTTGGGGGGACATATCTCTATTTTGTGGCCACCGCTGAACTTGTACTCAAAATAGAATGGCGCTACTTTTGTTCAAAGTTAGACGACGTAATTTTGAGGATACCAGACTGGCATGTAACCTAGGCACATTCCGAGACACATGTTGGCCAGTACAAGGGCTTAAAAAGTGGAAATGTCTCATTAATACCCATTCGGCTCCCGCATAATCCCTTTTTTGTGCAGGTACCAATAGTCTTAATAGAGTATTTTTGAGAGTAAGGAAATAAGAAGGTGCCACTCATGCCCATTTTCTTTCTTTCAAGAGCTTATCACCATGTCAAAATCTTGATCACATATGAAAGTAAACCTAAGGAAAAATACCTGTCTTCTTTAAGAAGTCCTGACTACTACATACAGATGCTGAAGAAATATTGCTGCAACGTCCCGCTGCACTTCCCCCCGAAGTCAGGTTGGCTCGTTTTTACTTGTCTGCGCAGACCATGGTACCACAAAGTCTCCGGATATGGCTGAATGAAGCAGCAAGATGACTACATATACATACAAGAACACTAGTCACAGCAGCAGAAAGAATCTCTTTTGAATGTATAAAAAGGAAAAGTCAAATGCACAAGTAAAAAACAAGGAGTATTTATTATGATTTCTAAATAGCCGCATAAAAAGAGAAACCCAGAATTAAAAAGGCAATGCTCCACAAAGGAAAAATACAGTAACATGTTTCTGCACTTAACTCTCTTCCATAGTCGAAGATTATGTGGTATATGCAATGGGTTACAATAAACTGTTATACATACATATGGTACTAAAGGAATATATTATTGTCTGTGATGTCAGCCTCCCCCCCCCCCCCCCCCCACCGCCAGATACCAAAATATTTCATGAGTTTCTGGAAGATTCAAACGCAACGACGGGAAGATTTTTCACCATTAAAACAGTGGAAAAGAAAACTATAACCTAATTTGACATGTTTGTTTCTGTTAAAATTATATCCACAAAGTAAACCTAATTGCTAGTCCTTTTATTTTTACTCGTAACACCACATCATCTGCAGTTATAGCAAGGATGGTGTACGCAATGCAAATACACACAATAAAACTTAGCAGGCTTATCTAAAGCTTTAGACTGACTGTTAGTAATAAAAAGAACTGAAACTATTTAACTACCAGTGCACAGGAGACAATATGCTTGTACTAAAACAGAGCTTCACAGATTTGAGAGCCTTAAAAAGCTAAGAAAAAGACAATTTTTGTCATTATTGCTTTTTCACAAACACTACAGGCTGACCGAGAGCTAGTTTACATAATATATTTCTAATTATCACTTTTTCAGATACATTGATTAGCTCGGGTACACAGGACGGAGCATTCAAAAGATCAGATAGGTGTTGGACATGAAAAGATATAAAGATATAAGATATAAAGATCAGCATGGCTAACAGCCATTTGTCGCTTCCACGTGCTATGGAAGTTTAATGGCATTATCATATCTTAACGAAGGCACGTCATTTTCCACAGCTAAAAATCAAATTTCATGGGGGTTTAAAAAGCCATCTTAGAGCAAAAATCACTGCAGGACATTTCCCCCCTAAAACTCAATCAAAACAATCTATAAGCACATGTCCGACAGCCTCTGGCTTCCTGCACAAAATATAGTTCACAACCCATGACAGAAAAATTTCTTTTTCTGCCATCCATGTGTCGCCAGGGAGAACCCCAACGTGCCATTTAAACAGAACGTGTTTTCACAGCAGGTTGTACAGGCATCCATTTTAAACATTACAATACATTAATATTTTATACCCATAAAAGGGCAGCCGCACGCGTATTTCCCTTCGTCCTGCAGGCCTCCCCTTTTGCAACAAGCACACGCATGTTTGCAGAACTCAAAAACACACAAAGACCTTTAAACAAAAACATTTTTGTCCAGATAAGATAAATATATTAATATTACTTCACAATGTTCCTCAGTAACTATTTGGCTCTAGGGTTCTTTTAAAGAATTCATTTATTGTGGTTGTGAATAAATTGAGTGGGAAAGTGAATTGCAAATCTTGATGGCTTGCTAGAAAGTAAATATTTGTGTATACGTTGTTTTGAGCAAAGTAAACAGTCTTGTTTAGTCACAAAAACATGTACTAATTTTGAGGCAGTCTAAGTAACCAGTAATGTTTAATTACAGTTAACTGAATGTGAGCATCAACACACACACACACACACACACACACACACACACACACACACACACACACACACACACACACACACACACACACACACACACACACACACACACACACACACACACACACACACACACACACACACACACACACACACACACACACACACACGCACACACACGCACAGTGCAGTCAGTTATATTATCAAGGAAGAGTGAAAGGCAAATAGCTTCAACAATACTCTATAAATATCAAAAGAATAGATTTCTGTCTCAAAATTTCAGTGCATGCTTTCAAATTTATTATAATGCAAGCATAATCAAGAACATTTAAAATATAATAACACTGGAAGCATCTACACCTCTCAGATTGAGTGTTGAAAGCTAATTGCTATGTGTCATTTCAATCAGCCATGTCTGTCACTGAGCTATAATAGCACACGCTAACCCAATTTTCCTCAACTAGAAATAGTGGGTACTGTTTCAATCAAACAGCGCAGTATATCACGTTTTAAGGCACTGAAGAGACCACAAAAGATTTTCTTTAGTGCAGATTATAAGTAAGATACACATACAGACCAGTCTGGAGGTAAAAAGCCAGCAAGAATCATATAACACCGAGCTAGTTTGAAGCTTTGCTTCGTAAAGGCTTGTTAAACATGCGCCCTCTATATTCTCGAAGGAAAACAATAAATGCGAGAGACAGCGCGAACCAATAAAGCTTTGACAGTTTTAAAGCAAATTCAAGAATTCAAAAAGCATCACCAAGTGATACCTACCAATCCAATGTCTCCTTAACAGGAAGGATGTTTACGGCAAGACACCTTTGGCTGATAGGTTATACTGCCCCAAATAGTTCATGACGCTGTCTGCCTTATATTCAGGCAGCACTCCTTCAATGGCAGATCAAATTCGGTGCAAAAGTCGTGTGACGATACAATTGTATCAGCTATACTCCGGGCATTATTGACAATTGAGCCGTAAATGCAGTAAAAGAAAGATTTCATTAAATACATGATTCTAAAATATCGTGATAACAAACCATTAATTTTCCTATACTTCACAAGAAAAGCTGTCTCAGAAAATGAACAACCTAGCAGCTCTAGGTTCACATGACATAAGCCACCATCAAACTCGATCCTATCATCTGTTTCAATCCTGACCCCTGTAAGCAAGCTCAAACATCAGTAAAACGAAGAGCTTCCATAGCTGAAATTCACTTTTAAAAATATGTTGTTCCTCTGAGAAGCTTAAACGTTCCTAGAAACTAAACAAAACAGGAGTCTTGGATTCAAAGCTCCAATCCCTTAATTCACAACCAAATTTTACCCTCACCCACTAAACTTGCCGGATTTCTGTCAGCACACCTCCGTTAAAAAGAAAAGAAAACGTTGGGCCTGTACTAACTAAATAAATAATGAATACTCCCTGACCTAGTGAGAACATAAATATAAATATTACTGCATTGGAGCTCAAAAATTTATTAGAATAAAATAATATATCACATTCAGTACTTACACTTAAAGAAAGCTTAGAAAATAGTATAATTTTACGCGCAAAAGTAAATGCTTATTGATTAGGCAAATAAACCTCCAATTACCGGTTCGATGAGCAAATAGCTCATTAAAGAAAGGCTATAATTAAAACGATAACTAGCGAGTGATTGCACAGATCTGATGACCTATAAAAACGGCACAATTTATACGTCTACATCTCTTTTATGCAGAACAGGACCTCTCTCAATATTTGAAGTTGACAGCTATGGCTGCGAGGCCAGGCGGCTGTTTACCCTAAACAATTAGTAATAACCCCGACAAAATAGCGCCTTGTGACCTGAACTATGTTGCAAGATAATCGGAAAGCGGCCGCAGACAATTGAGGACCAGTTTTTAAAACTTAACTAGGTTGTAAAAACTCTGAATGATGAGAAATCTTCCTAGCAAATTGGTCGTGCAGTTTGCAGAAAATTGAAAAATTGGTAAGCACTTGTAATTCAAAAACTGCTGAATTCAGAAACACGAAGCTTTCCGTGAGAATACGCAAAAGATTTATAAGAAAGGAATAAAAAAGTTTGGTCATTTACATTGAGGGTTTCTTGCAGAAATAACTATTTTCTACGCCCGACGTTGCCAAACGCCGCCTCCCCGTCACAGGAGACTATATTAGCAGATCTTCAATGCGCAATCACGTGACACATGGACGCCGTAGCCTTTACCTCCCTCGCACGTATCTCGTGGAGTGTTCTTTTTTTTTTTACTCCGTAGCACTACTAGCAGCAATCACGGATTTCGCCGATGTCTGTCCGAAGCCGCTCCCTCTCTGTCATTTCGTGAACTTGAATTGGAGAAAGAGAAGGTGCCAATGCGCGCGTCGCGCGGCTCAGCATTAAGGAAGCGGAGCGGCTGCACAGCTGCAGAAGAAGTCGCTTTCTCTCTCTGTCCATCTGTCTCTCCGTGAACTTGAAGAGGAGAAAGGGAAAGTGGCGACGCCCGCATCACTCAACTTAACACTGAGGGGGCAAAGCAGTCATATAGATGAACCCAGTGAGAGAGTAAGATAGTGAGAGAGGGGCTCGTCTGTTGCGGGCGTTGCGGAAATCACTGGGCAGCGTTGCTCAAGCGTATGTTGCTCCGGAGTGAGCAGTCGTGTGGTCGCTATAGCGTTCTCCACTTCGACATTTCTCTCCTCGCATCAGTCACTACTTAGCCTTCACGGACAGCAGACGTTCACGCGCGGTTCTCCCTGGATCTCGGATCCGAGCTGCTCGGCGCGTCGTGACGCAGCTTGTGCTGACCTCTGCGCCTTTCAAGCGCGTTTTCCTCTCTCTTCTCTCTTTCTCTGCCTTCTATTCCCACCCCATACCTTTTGGCCCCAGAGCAGTTTATTGAGAAGGGGTACATTGTGAATATGTTCGTACATTTCTGAAAATGGCGCAAGGAAAGCTGAGGACGCGACGGCGCCACGCGATTGCTTCGCGTTGCTATGAAAAATGTAGCGCCCTCTGGATCTACGGTGCTGGTTCGCCTTGCTCGACGTGCCTAAGTACAACGGTTACGAAGGCAGCAGGATCGGGATTCTACTGATTCTGATATTGCAGCTAAACGGAGCAAGAATCTAGAAGTGTTAATAACAAGAAAACGTGCCGAGCGTGCTCGGGAAGCTCCTCAAGACACTGAGCGTTGTCGTGAAACGGATGCCGAAGAGAAGAGGAACAAACGTGCGGTAGAACCTCCAGGACAACGGGCTGCACGACTGCACGCAATGGAAAGGTATAGCAGGGATAAACAGTTACACGCACCTACTTCGCATTCGCATATGCAAATCGGCCGTAATTTTTTTCTTGAGTGAGGCGTGCCGCTCTGTAAAAAGGCGCAACGCAGGAGAATACAGAGTTAGCACTGGTTCTGTGCGTTCGCAATATTTTGTTTTCATTCTTTTTCTTCCGGTGGTTCTGAGAGGTAGCTGGTACTCGTGAGGAGACGCAGGTTCAGTCCGGAGCCCGCTTCTTCGCAGCGCGCTGCATGGATCGTGGGTTTGATTTTCTCATTGTAATGAAACTTGAGTGCTGACCGTAAGCGCGGCAGCACATATATTGGGTAACTGAGCATGAGTTATTCGCACATATACGCGCTCACGCAGATGGAGTTTGGCAGTTGCAGAAAAGAAATAACTGTCAAGACTGCGAACATCTTCCAAGGGCGCGTAAATGTTGATGCTTGGAATTAAGCTGTGAAATTATACAAAATATTGCTATACAAATATACATTGCAAATGTATATACAAATATATATGTATATTGCAAATATACAAAAACAGAAAATTTTTCGTCGCAATAGTTGTTTCACATACGAGGCGTAATTTAAGATGCAATGGCGGTCCACTAAACCAAGTACGCGCCACAGAAGCTGTCACAACTTGAGCGCTACCTAAGCTGCCGCTCAGGTCACCGAAGTCCATACCTAATTGGTAAGAAAAAATATACACGAAAAGAAGCAAGCGCGCAAACTCCTCTGTACTTTACCGAGGACAGTTTCAAGCTGTCAGTGGTTTTAAAGCGCGCTGTCTACGTTGGTTAGCCTGTCAGATTCTCCTTTCATACCTTCCGCACTCCTAGAAAAAAAAAGGAAGCGTATGTTCGGCTGTGTGCTTTTCTCGCAGGACGGCTAGATGCTCGGCCAGCTCGAAGCCGCACTCTCACGGGCAAGCGCTGATGGCCAATAAAGAGTTTATTCCAGTGAATTGTAAGCCTCCTCATTTGTCACCAACGGTCTTGTCACTCCCACGTGACAATAGCATGTCTGGATGCCACTATTTGAGATTAGAGGCAAGGATTTCTGTGCCTTTGGCATTATACAGGAGCGGCTAACTTTACTTTCTGTTTGGTATCATTGGTTTTTTATTGATGCAGGGAATAGCAGCTGCTGCAGAGTTTATTAAAAAAAAATGGCAAGCCAGGAAATAATTTCGGCACGGCGAGGTGCACACTACATACGGTCGGTTTATTCTTACCATGAATAAAATATGCTATAATATCATGACACATTGCACTATCCCCACCAGACCCACAACTGATTTCGTAATATTTTCTTAAGAACAACGATTTTAAAACTTCGTTGAGTATTGTGCGGCAGCCTCTGCATTAACACAAAAACTCCGTTTCTTAAAACAACCAGTTTAACTTTAACCTGCTTTTTCTTATCTCGTAATACCTCTTTCTATATCGCTTATTTTCTTCCTGAAAATTATAGACCTAATTTTGCTAACCGAGTCGAAAGCTTTTCATTTCTTCCCTTTTTCTTGTTTAGTACATATACTACTTAGGCATCACCATTACTGAAGCTTTACATTGGAGCGTACACATTGATCAGGTATGTGGTTCAGCTCAACGAAAACTCGGCTGCTAAAAACATAAACTGAAACACTCAACACTTGATGTCAAACTTCGAGCATTTAAAAGTATGCTCCGACCTAAGTTAGAGTATCCAAGTATTATATTGGACCCACATTGCCAGTACTAGATCAACAAACTTGAGAGGGTGCAAATATTAGCCTTAAGATTTATATTTTTCGCCTACTGCAAACCACAGTCAGTCACTGCTCTACGCATCCAAGCTCAACTACCTGAACTAGCCACATGTCGAAAAATACTGCGCCTCAAGTTTCTGTATATGCTCCGTGAAAATAAGTTGAATTTAGACTATACTCTCTATATCCGACCCTTAGGAAGATTATCAACCCGTACTAATCACTCATTCACCATTATGCCGTGCATAACTAGAATTGACCTGTTTCAATACTCGTTCCTTCCGAAAACCATTGTTTAATTTAATAACCTGAACCCCCACATTTGTCATAACACCAGCTCAACTGAGGCTTTCGAGCAAAAACTAGAATTGTATTTCTTGTAGTAATGTGTATGCCTTTCTTCTGTATTTCTTCTTTATTTCCCCACCCTGTAACATCCCGAAACAGTTGTTGTAAAAAAAAATATCAATCTAAACAATGCCTCTTGCTTACAACAGAGACGCTTTAGTACTTTTGATGGTAATACATTTGAAGCATGTCTGTGTGCGACAATGTGATGTGGGAAGCATAGATTCGTGTGCCCGTAGGCAACACAGCAGCTGCGACTAAGTACGCATTGGCTAGGTACGCAGAGAAATCTCTGATCCGAGCCAAAAAGCATAAAATATAGCCGGAGACTGTGGGCTGCGGAGCTAACATCCTGGCAAAATGAAAGCACCACAAAAATATAGGTAATATTTACGCAAAAATACAGACAATGGTGAGATTGAAGTAGTTTTGACATATGAGATAAAAGCGTTTCAATGTTAATAGCGTGGAAGTTATACCGGCAACATTTTTAGTAAGAACATTTCATGTCTCCGGAAGTATTTCTGTTCAATGCTTACATAAAAGAATATCCCATGGCCGGCAATGTCTGCACGGCGTTTGGTTCTCAGGCCCAATGATGCATGCCAACCTCTGTGCCAAAATAAACGGCCCTATAGTTTTCAATCTGCCGTGACTCTTTAGATCAATGTAGGCGTGTTGCAGTAAGTTATTCTCCCATGTCTTAGTACAGCAGAAGGCATAGCCTAAGCTTAATTAAGATTTATAATTTTTCCTTGAAAGTGTTAATATTCTCCTCATCACTTTATTGCTTTCTGGGGATCCCCAATCACTTACACCACCTTTCTTTGTAACTTTCTGCTGGTACAGAAACAATTTTCAGTTAGGTATAGCAATTCGCTGCCTGTTCGATAGCTTAGATTTCCAAAAAATCACAGGTAGTCTCACAGCCTCTATAGGGTACTACAAAAAGAAGCGAAACGACTGCTTAACACAATTACAAGAACCACCTCATTTACCACTGACTCTGATAATCATCATTTAGCTTGCCTCCGAATAACTACGTAGGTTCTTTCCTGCATCAGCCTTGCAATGCGTAACACTGCAAATGAGAAAGAGAATTTCATAGTTGCCTTTTGAGCAGTATGTTACTTATGTCGTGCCGGTCATCATTAAAAGGCAACTGCATCACTGTTCGGGAATTCTGCGATGTTTAAGGATTTCAGATCTTCATAAACTGACGGTAATGGTTCCAAAGCGGTTTTCCGCTGTCATTAAAAGTGATGACGTAATCGACGATTAAAATTCGAACTTCTCCTCACAGCACTAAAGGATTGCGTAGAAATTCGGGCATGAAGTCATGGACGGTTATATTTCTTCTTTATTTTTTACCTTCGTCCACATCCGTGGATGCCTTTTCTGATGCTACCAAACAACGTTTTCAGGCCTGCACTTTTGGTAGCCTTGTTTTTGCTTCTGCAAACAAAGCCGTTCTATACGGGAAACATACTGGAACCGTCATTGACGTCACCATGTGCCCCCCCCCCCCCCCCCAACGCTTCACTGGGCTGTGCGGAGAAGCCTGATAGCCGAAGCGGGTTTAGTCGCTATTGGCGCCCTTGTGTGAAGTGTTAGCGCGAAGATATTTCGCATACTTAACCTGGAAGCTGCAACCACTACAGTCCTCGAAACTCATCAAAATCTGCAACCGGTGCAGTTTCCCTTTAAGCTGGCTGTTTAGACGTGTTGGACACCCTTCATCCTCATCGTGTACCTAAGCGAGCACAGTTGCTCTGCTTATTAACTCATGTAAATAATGACAAGATCGAAAAATTGCCGTCATGGCAGCATGCGTGCCTTTTGTTTTGTTGTCTCCTTGTAAATATCCGAAACGAAGATTTAGTTGGCAGAGTTTATTTTATTCAGATTACATCAAAAGGGTAGTTGACATTCTTTCTGGAGCTCGTTGATTCTTCTGGCGTAATACGAGCATTATAAAAATTATGTGTGTATGTGCAAGCAAAGTTCACTCCGTGTTTGTTGAATAATAAATGATTTCAACTCAATGCCTAGCCTTGCAAACAGGCATCAAATAGCAGTGATATTGAGCTCATAGCTTAGAAGTCACGTAGTCGCACCAGCAGTTTGAGGCCCGGGGTGCGAAAGTCAGGAAAAGTATTGCGAAACATCGCGTTTTCAATGCTTTAGTAATGCAACCTGAAATTTTGCACTAAACTTTGATACGCGGAATAAGCAAAATGAGGACCGAGGCAAAATGAGACCGGCGCAACTTTATTAACCACATTATTACATTTCAGCGCTGAATAGAATTATTAGCAGGATGTCTGCCTTAAAGAAATTTTCCTTCTGCTTCCAGGATCGGTTTCGCGGCTGCGCTGGTCGCAAACTCAACGGAGAGCATGGCCTGCTGAATTTTGACGCAGCTCCCAGCTAAGCACACTCCTGGAAGGCGTTTTCTGCCGCGGCGCTGAAACAAATTATGCATATGCAATCACACACTTCGAATGAGAGTAAGCAGAACACATGCTTTCACATTTAAAATTTTACTTCAAGGTCTTCATTTGGAAAAAAACAAGCGTTTAAAAAAAAACTTTCTGGTGGTAATGCAGGTCCTGCTCTACGAACGCCTAGTGGTTTGGGCCAGTTGGTTGCGATTTATAGAGTATTCAGAATTCAGCACAAAAGAGACACGGCGGCAGGCTCGAGAAGAAACAATACTAAACAAACTTGTCCTCTCAACTGTCGTTTACTTGAAATGGTTTACCGCTGTAATAGGTTCAAGATCGGGACGTGAAATCTAACCATGGTTGGGCCAAAAAATGTACATTTTCGTTTAATGATCATGATGGTGTACTAAGGCAGTTTTCGCCAGTCACCCTGATATAAGCGGTTTTTGTTGTTTCGTACTCATCACTGTCATTTTGCAATGTCAATAAATTGTGTTTTACATTGCCAAGCAAACACAACTTTTTTGGCCGCTTGAAGGACAGGTTTCAGATCGAAATACAGAAACCTGTTGAGCGAATTGCTGGAACCGACAGTTCCGTCGGTACGCTGTCGCGATCGATGTAAGATTATGAATTGACATTTTTGAAGAACTGCGAATAAAGTTGTCGCTACGGCCACTAAATGTATTTCAGAACCACAACTTTATAAAAAAACGATTGGAAGTGCAGTCCCTTTTGTGTCTTGTTTGTTTCAGCGCGTGCGCGTCTTTTTTGCCTCCCGAATAATTTACACCGTGTTTCTGGAAGGTTAGAGTTATACACAGATTATAATGCACTGTTTTACCGTGTGCGGCATCATATTTGTTAATTATGAAAATTTTGTGTTGCCCTAGTAAGGGCAAGTGTGGACTATTTATTTCATTCAGCAGGCTGCGCTCAGTTCTACGCCTGAAAGTGCCGGTCCTCTGCGCCATTAATTAAATATTTACACAAGTAATCCAGAGAAGAGAAAATTCCTCGATATTTAATACGTGTTCTTTACATGCAATCTTTTAACAGTTCAAGGCAACCAATCTGAATTCACTCACGTCGCATGGTGTACCATCCGGCTCGAGACCAATGCGTTTTGGCGAACCTTTGCAGACATACATGCACTTGGCTCTTCCATCGGGGCGCTTCTGTAATTGGGAGCCACATGTGGAGAAAGCTTTTCGGAATTACGCTGTTACATTACAAAATCGCAGGAAGCGCAGACATTGACTTCAACCTTGGCAAATACTAATTACATCCAGCCACATATTGAAGCAGATGTGCTACAACTTGACGCCAGTATTATATTTAAATCCAAATGCAGCACGCTGTGCAGTTGTATTTTCTCCGCAAAAAAAAAAAATTCTCAGCCTTTCACCCTTTCAGAGAACTTCGAAATTTGTTGCCGTAGCCCATTCAGCAAGCAATAATTATTATCAGGATAGCATCGCCCATACAACAACCTGCGCAGTGTTATTGCTAAACCTGTTGACTGTTCCATGACAGTGTGTGGTAAAATCAACCCTTTGTCCGAAAACGGCAACGAAAAAACTAAGCACGTAATTGGTGTTGCTCAGCACAGACAAAAGCAGGGCGCATTGATTCAGCGGAGAAAATATAAGGGAGGTGAATATTTTGGTCTGTGTAAAAATTAAGTGCTTTTAAAAGAAAGCTTCTCTTGATTATTTCTTTAACTCATTTTTATGTTAAATTCTTTGAAACGTTTGTTAAATGCAGTACAATATTCCTGCTGAAGCTCAGAATAGGATAATCAGAATAGAAAAGGAAAACACCCTTCAGTTGCCCCCAGTTAGTTTGGGGGCAGAGATAGCCGTATACGGAGTAGTACTGCATGTTTATTAGCTTGAAGAAGTGCGATAAAGTCTCATATTACGGTGATTTATTACAATATACTAGCTACTACTGCGGCTTTCATACTGTCTCCAAAACATAGCGGAGCCTTTCCACGTTGCTGAATACGTATGATATCTTCTTTCTTTGCAAAGATTAATTTTCGTAGGCCATACGTAAGGCGAGGCGACTTGCTGTTCATTAAAACATCTTAAGGCTTTCAGCAGCATTAAAAACCTCACTTCTAAACTAGCCTCTTCTTGTCTACCATACTCTACTGTTAAAAAAGAGCGGAGCTGCATTGCATGTTTTCATGTATGTGTATACGTGTTCTACGTACCGGTAATAAGACTAAAATTTCTCAAAATCAAAATGATTATTTAGCTCATCACTTTGAAGCTCGCATCTACGCGAACTGTTTTCGAAAGCGCAAGTCAAGCCACTGGCTTTAAATGAATACAGGCCGCGTAAGCAAAATGCATAATGGAAAACGTATCAACAACCTCAGATATGCGGACGATACCACTTTAATGGCAGAAAGTGAAGTGGAACTCAAGAGACTTCTGATGCACTTACAAGAAGAGAGTGAGAAGTTTGGACTTAAACTGAACATTAAAAAGACAAAGATCATGGCATCTCTGTCCTATCAAGTCCTGGAGCATCAAGGGAAAAGAAGTGGAAGCTGTGACAGATTTTCTCTTCTCTAACTCCAACATTACCTCGGAAGGAGACTGCAGCCATGAAATTAGGAGACGCCTGCTTCTGGGAAAGAGAGCAATGGTTAGCCTTGACCGCCTAGTAAAGAGCAGAGACATTAGTCTGCCAACCAAGATCCGCATAACTCGTGCTATGGTCTTTCCAGTTGTGATGTATGGATGCGAGAGTTGAACTGTGTAAAGGGCTGACCGCCGAAGAATTGACGCGTTTGAATTGTGGTGCTGGCGAAGACTCTTGAGAGTTCCTTGGACTGCCAGAAGATCAAATCAGTCAATATTGTCGACAATAAACCCTGACTGCTCATTGGAGGGTCAAATTATAAAGTTAAAGCTCAGCTACTTTGGTCATCTGATGAGAAGAGAGGAGTCGCTGGAGAAATATTTGATGTTGGGAAAGGTTGAGGGTCGCCGGAGAAGGGGTAGGCAGCGAACGCGATGGTTAGATGGCATCCTCGAAGCACTGCAGAGGAAGTTATGTGGTGTTAGGAAGATAGTGAGAGACCGGAAAGCGTGGCGTGATATGATGGTCCATAGGGTTACGAAGAGTCGGACACGACTGAACGACTGAACTGAACTGAACTGAAGCATAGTGCATAATGTGGCGATGTGGAAGACATGATCAATCTCTGCCCAATATTCATGTCCTCTAGGTTTGCACGACTTCTAACTAACGCTCGTCTCACTCAGTACCCCGTAAAAACAAGGCAATAAATGGTTTTTACAGCTATGCCGCATAAAAAAAGCTGCATTGATCAATCTGCAATAGTGGAGGTAAAAGAAAATTTAATTGAACATGTATATATCATCCTTTGCGATTGGCATGTTTTTATATACTCGTCATGATTTGAATTCAGTTGGCTATAATAATTTGTTATGAAGTGTACTACATGGCATCAGAAATATATTTAAAGATTTCAAACGTTGTGTGGCCTATCGGCTGCAGTACGCTATGATACATCGCTCTCATCCAGAGGCCAGGTTCATGACTACAAGAGTACCGCAGGGCTCTATAATAAGCCCATATATGTAAGGTGGCAAATATTGTGAATTTCGGTGCCTACAAAAGTTATCGTTCGTTCTTTCTTACTTCTTTGTGGAGTGGAATGACCATTTAGTTTCTTTTTCTTTTTACAAAACAAAATGTGCTTCTTCTGGCTCTAAAGTAGCTCTGGTTGCAGTCGATATTTTCTGCTCTATAGGGTTGACAACAGCAGTGAAGAAATATTCAGTGCCCTATCAAAAATGATTTTCAGGCATGTTTAAGATTACCTTATTTTCGTTAATAGACGTGATTTGAATAAACCCATTGCGGAGAATTTTAAAGATTATTACAAAAATGAGTGCTTACTGGCGTTTACCTCGTGCCGTCTACCCAAGATTGGTTGCAGGTTGTAGGCGTTAACCTCCGTTTCGAAAAAGACCATGCCTGTTGGGAGTATACACCGAGGGCGATTAACCCGCTTTTAAATTTTCGTTTTGGCCAATAAAAATTGTGAATTCTGACTTGACGTTGGCTTTAGGGGGTTCTCTTTATTCATGTCCTGTATTCATTCTATGAATGACACTTTCTGTTAGAACTTTAACTTAGTAAGACTGGCTGGGTTTCCAAAGGACATTTTGGCTCTGGCTTGCACCTGAATGCTGAACAAAGTAAAGCCTGTGAATTAGCCGGACCCTACGAGTGCTGAAGATTGGAAGGAAAATAAAGCATCGCCTCTTCCCTATGTTCACGTGTTTTCACATCACGTAAAAAACGCAGGAAAGATTTACCTCTAGATATTCTACTTTTGGCACCAAAAAATTTTGTTTCCTTTGTGACGGGGTTGGAAAGCACTCTAGTTATCCCGTGGGTGATAAGCTGAAGCTCTGCTCTGTGAACAATATAAACCCGTGCGCCAAATGTGAAAACGGAGTAGTATGCCATCTTCCGCTCTCCTGTGGCAAGACCGACATGTGCCGGAGAGGCCATTAGTTATACTTTCGCTTAGATGAACAAAACGTCCGTTTACAAAACAGCTTTCATAAAATTGGGCCAAGCCGTGAGAATGTAGTGTCTTTACATTGATGTGGTTTTTAATGAAACCTAAGTTCAAGTTCTTCCTAATCAATTGACTGCATGGGTATCAGGGTTCTAGCCTATCAGTAAGAATGAGGTCACATGTGTCAGTGACCTATCAGCTGTCCTGAATCAAATTGAAGTGTCACATCTGGACGAACCTGCGTGATTGAAAGATATTTTTTTATGTAGCCATTGAGTATTTGTATGTATTTTTTAATAAACGCTTTTTTGCGTGTCTGTGCCAGGGTGTCTAGTCTTTCTTGTCATATTTAGTGCGCTCTGTTTTTTTGTATCTGTTTTTTTTTTTTAAGGATACTGTACAAGTGGCTCCAATGGCTGTCTTCGCCATCCGACACAACTGCTTTCTGATATAGGTCACCACAACAATTACTAATAATAAGAAACTGTTTCCGCTATAGAGGAGAGCCAATTGATCGGCGGGAAAATAGCGAAAAATGATAGCACATGTAAATATTTCATCAAAAGAAACATAGTATGCGAGCAAAGAAGTCCCCAAAAATATACAGACATTGTCAGGACACCCATACAGTGCATGTAATCATCAATGTGAGCCTTCTAGAATAACCATTTTATAAACACGCAGCTTACACCTTATGCCACCCAAACTACGGAGCTTGCCAGCCTTGTACGAAATATAAGGCTTTGAAATAAGGCTGGCCAAAGCCCGCAAAACTTCAATCCTTCTCCTGATAACCTTTCACTAATACAGACTGCTATTACTAAGAAAACATTCAAAATAACTGATTGTGCGCTGCTACTTAGCCTATTCAAGTCTTTCTTTTCAATATTCATTATTTTTTGCGCTTTTGATAAAACGTCGTGCCTGTTTTTCTTCCCTCTACGCCGACCGTTGTTACTATCACTTACAGTTCATAGACAGTCCATTCTTAGTCTATATTCGATGTTGCGCTTCACGAGATAACGGCAAGGCTCTGTTCTAACATTCAAAAAATTATTTCTGAACTCTACTGTGTGCAATTTTCTCGGATCCAAGTGCATATATTAAAGTTAGCTTTACCGCACTATCGTTGTATGTGTCGCTGTTTTGTTTGCAATTGATTGTGAAAAAGGCCTGCTTCAGGTATACGGTTTTCCATTTTCCCGTACTGCCCAAGTTTTTCTTGCTCTAAAGAATCCAAACAAAGTTCACCTCTGTATTTTTTATTAACTTGTTTTCTAAAAACTGCACCACTATTGCGCCGTAAATTATGTTTTGACATTTTTTTTATTCAAGGCTATACTATCATCAGACAGCGAACTCAAGGCCTGAATCATGGCTCCTTTGGAAGTGGCACTTGCCATTTTGCCTGCATATAAGCAAATAGCAGACGTAACAAGATACGAAGCCCTGTCATGTTCAAGAAATTTTTATCAGTAGGCTGAGGTTATATAAGAAGGTAAAAAAAGTTGGAAACAAGTACGTATTCATTGTGTTATTATAACTCGTAAATGTCTCATTGCAGTGACTTGACTTTTCGCAGCTCACGTCTGCCAATGTATACAACTGTTTCTTTAGGTTTTCTGCACAGATTAAAGAAAATAAGATAGGGAAAAACAGTTCTAGCGGACAATTGTTTATTCGCTGTTAGGTATTGGTGTTCTTATTTATGTCATCGCCCCATTGCTTTCTAGTAGGTCAGAAATGTTTAAGGCCGAGTCTCAGTGCATATATGGCACTGTTAACATCTGGACGCTTCCTAATACATCTAACAGATGATCACGGAACATGCTTCGTGGAGGCTACGCCGGTCTTCCCACACGACAATCAGGTAGGTTTCGTAATACACTGATATGTCGTGATCTAACGGCCTGTTGTAATTTTTGAAATTAAAATTATCCATATTTAAAACGCGGTTTAAAGATGTTATTTTTGTTTACAATTTTAAGCAAACAGTAATTAAAAGTTTCATTTTGAATGCACAGCTCCGTTCGAGGAATTAGATTGTGGAACAGGCTCAGTCACCTTCCTACAAATGTCATGGGCTCGCTCTAGCGCATACCAGCATCGGGATGCAAAAAGGTTCTTTCTCCATAACTTACTCTCTCTATCGGACGTGAGCGCTCACAGTTTGCATCTCTCGGACGGCGTGAAGGAAGGGGCCTGGAGGCTGAAAGAAGAGGAGCACTGGTTAAATCGAACAGGGCGCCCATTATATCAGGGAAGCGAGAACAACGTAAAATGTTTGGAAACTAAGCAAATAAACAAAAGTAGATATATGTGTGGTAAAATAGTGGCACCGCAATTTTCCAATCACAGGAGTTAATTGTCCTGCGGAGGTTGGGAATGAGTATTACGTTAGTCGGCACGTCATCGCGAGGGGCAGTGCAATGTAGCAGTGAATATCGATAAAAACGCAACACCAGCTCTTAGTCGCAAACACATTTTAGAAAGTTTATAAAGCTACTCCGCCATTCCAGATACATGCTAAAATTATAATGAGAATATCTAGCCGACATGGACGCACGTTTGCGTTTTAGGGTTCAATGTCCCTGAGAGACTCATGCTATGAGACTAAAATGGATATAGGCTTGCGCCTGTGATCTTAAACTCCTTTCAATCACTTTATCTGTGAATTTGTTAAATTTTTTTCACTCTGCGCATATTCTCAAGTGGTGGTCCAAAGAGAGCGGAGAGAGAGGCTTGACTTTCCCTGAAATAAACTCTTTATTGGGCTTAATAGCGATCGCAAATGATATAACGCAAACAAATACGGCAGCGGCGGCGATAACGAGAAACGCACTCGTTGGTCGCTGAAATATGACTACCCGTTGCATACGGCAGTGCTCAATTTAAATCCGGCGCAGCAACATCGAGATGAACCAGCAAAGGGATGCCGGAAAAATCTCCAACGATATGGTAGCAGTTGTAGCAGCTTCATTCCAAAATAGCCAGGCGCTTTCCGAGCAAAAAAGAAAATGATCAATCCGCTTTCGTGACCCCAAGCATGAACAAGATCATTCCGTGCACTACAGTGAGTGTGATGAGACCGCACGCCGACCGCTGGCGAAAACAGCAAAATGAAGATTTCGAAGATTGCTGGTTATGGACCTTATATTAATTTATTAGTATACTACTAGAGAGCCGATATTGTGTAATTACTTTGTTTTAGACTGTGCGCACCGTTATTACATCCAATTTCGCAGTTTCCTTTCAATACGCTCAATGCAGGCCGATGTTCGATCTCACATTTCTATTTTTGAAGCAGTCGGGTTGTCTTTTTTTTTTTTTCATTGTGATATCCTCTCTTAAACATTAGATGAAATAATATTTTATACCCAATTTTCTCAATTCTCTTCTGCGAAGGCACCCATGGCAGAAGTCAGCATTAGGCCTCTGAACTAACCAAATGCTTTTGATAGGTTTTTAAATTGTTGATGCTTTTGAGCGCTCTATGCAAACTTATCTTTTGTAACTTATCTTTTTTTATGAAGCACTGCTGGCAGCAGTATTTTTAAATAAATAAAAATAAATAAAGATAGCGGCCACTGTCCGTCATCTGCAAATATAGCTTGCGTTGTTTCTGATGTCACTCATAAGCTGCGGTCAGCAAATAATTGCAGTAATTTTTGAAATAGGTTGTTGAAAATATGTGAGCACGACTACACTGGCAGTTTGTTATAGGTAGTTAATTATTTATTAGGACTGCGTTGCACTGCGACTACGTGGCCAGCACTCTTCGACCGCAGGAAAAGAGCTCCACCACTGAGACAAACTTATGAACTAATTTTTTTTTTTTGAAAAGCAAGCTGTCTGATGAAGCCTAATAAGTTTTACATGCAAGCGAAGAAACTTGTGTTACCTCTGACATTGACTTGGTCCTGACAGGCATTAACGTGCCACGATAGGAGCAGTAAAATCAACTTCTGCGGAAAAAGCAATGGCAATGCTGCTCTATTGGAAATATTTTTTTATTCGTAGGAATACGCAAAATATTTGCTTTAGCACGAGTTAGGTATGCTCCGTCTTTTCACTAGGTACGTTAACATACATAGGGTTGTCTTACTAGAGACATCGCTCCATTTATAGCGGTAGGCGACGAGGTCTTTCAACAAAATGGCAGTTCGACTTGATTACCTTTTGTTTTGATTTATCTGTACCATAAGAGGGCTTCAACTGGAAGAATGAAATCATGACCCCTTTGCATGTTCTTCTCACGAGAATTGAGTGAAAGCCTTTGCCAAAGAACGCGTTTAAGGTAAACAAACGAATGAAAAAGAATATTTTTATAAGCTGCTACCAAACCCCCCCATCGTCTATATCTATATAGTTATTGGACGGCAATTTGTCTTGGGTGAGGGCGACATAGTTTCAGAACCTATATTTACCAGAATATAGGCAAATGTTTCTACGTTTATCGTCGCTTTGGCAAGTCTAATAATCTTTTAGTTCAGCCTTGAAAGTATTATGTATTTTTGGAATGAAGGAAGGTTAATTAAGACCTTCGTTGCAATTTTCCCGCAACAAACACAGGAGATAAAGAATGCCATGTCCGACGCGAAGCGAAAAAGATTGTTAACGTAGCACGCTGTGGGCTACTGATATATCGCAATCGACTAACGCCCTGACCATGTCTTCTTATTATCTTCTCGGTGGCGCTTAGGAACCTCCTGGTGGTGTGTTTTTTTAGTTATTTGGTTGCTTCAAGGGGACTTCAGAGACACGAGGGCAAAATCCAAGTATGACGATAGTAATGGCTCTGAATTAAAAATTGCTTACTTGTCTCAGCTGCAGCCAAGAAAACACAAACACCAAGAAGTAATGCTAGAGGCAGCCTCATTTCTCCACTGTATCAGCAAAGCACGAGATGAAGGAAATGCGCCGTATGCCGATCTAGTGGCCTCCCGTCAGTCCCTGCTGCAAAATAAAGCATGGGGAACGGGAATCAAAACAATCTAGTTCGGCTGCAAAGGCCACTGCGCCATCAGATAACTCCCAGGGATAAGATAACTAACGTCCCTCAGACGCTTCCGAAACAATGTGAACAACAGCACCCTGCCATATACAAAGTTTCTTGTACGAACGCCTGCCCAGATCATCCGCGGAACAGCTAATTCGGTGTATCGCAATCAGCGATAGATAAGCATGTCACATGTCTGAGGATTGTATGGGTATAAACTAAGTGTACATCTGTCAATAAGCAGCAGCCAGATAATTAGTTTATTTCACTCTGTTCCAAAACAATGTGAACAACAGCACCCTGCCATATACAAAGTTTCTTGTACGAACGCCTGCCCAGATCATCCGCGGAACAGCTAATTCGGTGTATCGCAATCAGCGATAGATAAGCATGTCACATGTCTGAGGATTGTATGGGTATAAACTGAGTGTACATCTGTCAATAAGCAGCAGCAGATAATTAGTTTATTTCACTCTGTTGTTTCTGGAGGCGTAATTGCAAACACGCAGGCTAAGATTTTCCAGGACTGCCAAAGTATGCCTGCTATAGACCTCAGACATCATAATTTGTGCTTTATTTACAATGAGTACCCGAAAGAAAACAAAGCGGCGAGACGAAGATGCTTAAAATACATAAGTTTTAGGCCCTGAAATAAATAATACCACAGCCGTCTCCGCACGAGAATTTACAAGACACTTCGAACAATGCAGCCATTTTGTGTGCCGGCTGCGGGGGGTTGTAGCAGATGATACTTAACCAGCTAGCCGTGCCGCAATTGCCTTATTTAAATATGCGCTGTCAACTGCGAATTCATTAGTACGGTACCCCTTGGGGTCGGAGCATTGTGCACAATCACTTACCGCATATGGTAAAAGGCAAAATTTCTGAATACGTACTGTTTGTAAATTTTATAAACAAAGCAATACACCATTGCAAAGATAATTACAGCATGAAAATACCTGTACTGGGTGCCAAGCGACGGTCAATGATAGGGGTATTTGAACTTTTTCGTAATATCTGCGCTGAAGACTGTTTCGATTTACGTGTGCGCCCTGAAATGTACGAGCCCCTGGCTAATGGGTTTGGTCGGCTTTCATAGCTTGCTTTACCTAATTTGTCTGTCACCCATCAATTTGTGTTGCAATCAAAATCAGCTGAGGCTGGGTGACGTGCTTCAATTAGATGAACCATACAGCAGAGACAAAAGTGCACTACTTGAAATGAGGCTAGCAAGTATAGAATGCGTTCGTGACACAGGTATGTGGTTTTCCTTCGTCTTTATTTCCTTAGTTTCACAAACATTACAGGCTGGTCGATTTTTCAAATGTGAACTAGTTCGCATGTAATTTGCCTAGTTTAAAACGCCCAATTTTATCTCTTTTTTAAATTTATTGACATACACTGGTACGCATGGATGATTTTTCAAAACATCAATTATCTGGCGGATAGGATTACCAAAATACTTTAGGATAGGTCTGATATGATCAGCATGACGAACGGCAATTTGATGTTTCCCCACGCTGTGCAAGCCTAATGGCATTAACAATCACACGGTACGCCGTCATCATTGTCTAAAGTTAAGAACTGAGTTCCATGTGAATTTAGAAGGAAATATTTGTGAAAATTTTGCTGTAGGACATTTAGAAAGAACATCTCGTCCCAACAGTTTAAAACGTCGTTAAGGGTATGGCGCGATAGTGCTTCGACGCACAAGCAAGCCTAATGTTTTTCATCCTTAATCTTAAGTTGCTCTTTTGCTTCTTAGATATTAAACATTTGCTTTACACCTCGATGCTAGCCATCAGTGAACACTGCCTTTTTGTTCTGGACAGTTTATCTTTGACCGCATTTTAATTGCCTAAAATATTTCAAATTTTTCAATTTAAAATCATTCAATCTCTCAGTTACAAACTATAAATTTCTTTCTTAGATTCACCAGTCGTCAGATTTTCCTTCTGAGGATCTTCGTCTTTGAACCTCCTTTTTGATTAGTTCATAATGTCACAGAAGCCAGTAGAACTAAATAGGTCCTTATACTAGGCACTAACACTCAAGCACCGGCGGACAAAGGCACGGCTGGTGAACCGACTCGTGAACGAGCTCTCCGATCGAAGTAGAGAGCGCGCACCAGTCTCCCGAGCTCGACCACATGGCGGAGACAATAAGTGATTACTACCACTGCGGGATTGTCCGTCCCGGTAGAAAAGGCATCGTCCCGATGCCGCGTGGAGAGGTCAGGAAGAATCGCAGGGGCCATGAATGTCAAGTTCACATGGGTAAGTAACACGCAAAGGAAGAAAAAAATCACACACGTGGCTTGACCTAGCGGCCGTGGAGCGACTTAATCCTGGCAACGGGCACGACTTCTGATTGTGTCTGTGGTCGAGAATGAACAGTTCCTTACGGTATCACTTCATAAGTGACGCCGCTGAGTTTGCCAACACTTAGTACAGGCCGAAGTAGCGGCGCAGAAGCTCCTCCAAGCGACCCCGCTGACGAACAGGAGTCCACACTAAAACTTGAACGCGAGGGTTGTAAATTACTTTCCTATGACGGAGGTTGGAGCGTTGAGCATCATTAGCTTGCTGAGTAAGAACTCTCAGTCTAACGAGCTGGCGTACAGCCTCAGTGAAGAGACGAGCTCCTGCCAGTCTCTAGAGCTCGACCACATGGCGGCGCCAATAAGTGATTACATTGCGTCGATATAATTATACATTTATTAATTATAATGATCTCATTACCTTTTCACCTCCTATCTCTCACCATTCAGTCATCAATGACTAGAACCACAAATTACCATGGTACAATTTTGTTACGCAACCCCGAATATTTTCAACGTGCGGTGCAGGCAACAATTACAACTCCGACCGGTTTTCGACTGAAAGAGATATATAAGATATAGGTAAATAGTTTCATGTTCTTTGCTTAATTCTTTACTTAAAATGCAGGGTGGTTGTTGATCAATCAAAAATTGTTCTGCAGGTTGCGTGTCACCGCTCCCCATGGTAATGTTTGAAGTTGCCTAATCGTTTGCTATACTGGAATGAAGCAGAACCACTTACCTAAAAGTATTGGAATTTTATAACCTACGAGAGCGAGCAAAATTGTGTAAACGGTGTGCACTTCGGCTGCGTACCGTGATACAGATAAGTAGAGTCTACCGTCTTTGCTCCCTGAATCTCACGGGGAGGACCTGTTTGGACCGGTGAGGCTCAAACGGCATTTTTACACTATATATCCCAAGCATAAATGCTACTAACTCGAACGGAGTGTACTGGGGTCTAGTTTGTACATCGTTATTCTAAAGCGTTATTGTGTACATTAGACAAGACACAAAATAGAAGCATTGATAATGAAAACTATCAATCTGGAATTTTTGTTTTCAAAATCACCTATTATCAAGAGGAGAGGTAATTTCAAGAAACAGTTATTCTGTGGCTGGCTAATTTCTAATCGCTTTCTTGCTAAGCAGGACAACTTATCGAACCGTATGTGCTGACGTGCCGCTAGATAACAACGGTACTCCCCCGAGTGTCTTGAAAGCAGGTGCTCCCACAAATGTCCTTGGCAATGCATCAACACCGAGTGTCGAATGATAAACATTATTTTTGCTATCTACTTGCACAGAAAATTTATTTTCTTTTAGGTGAATGACATCACTATGGCATTTTTGTTATTTATGAGTTCAGGGCAAGCTCGCCCCTTCTTGCATGCATTCATTACTAAAATGCCTTAAGAAAACAATTTTCACGTATGGGGCATCAAGTGGTATGTGAAATCACGCTCGATGTAGTTATAAAGTCTCGACTTAGCCAACCTATTCGAACATGCTTGAATGCCCCTAGAGTGGCGTGTCTGCCCCAGGCTTCAAGGGTATATCTAAGGGAAGCGTCTGCCCCAGGCTTCAAGGGTATATCTAAGGGAAGCGATTAAGTACATTTATAGAGACTCCCGTATCAAACTATCAGCGGGTAGGGAGCGCTCTCCTAGAAGCCCAACATGCCCACCTATACACCAGATTTTTTTGACGCTCTCGGGCGCGGCCATATTGTGCCACTTGGTGCGCGAGGCAGGGGGGGGGAGGGGGGGCGTGCCTGCGCGATAGCAAAGATTAGCTCGCCTTGGGCTGCTAGAGAATATTGCCAAATAATTTTGTACCGTCCGGCTGTGTAGGAGCACACTTTTGTACGCTCTCGTAGAGTTAAAATAGATGCATTATCTATGGCATTTAGTTTTACATTTACATTTACTGTGTTGGTAAGCATGCCACGGCCTTTCTAACTTTCTAATGTTTTCGTTCCAGTACCCTAGAGCCGCAAAAAACATTTTCAATTACTGCACGCATTAATATGGCACATAGTATATAATTCTGGCCAGTTCCAAAGCGCTCTTCATGCTTCCTGCCAGCCATAGCCAATCTCATCAATCAGGTTGCGTTGTCGCCGGCGGGTGGTGCGCCGGTCACATAAACAAATTATCGCTATGTGCTCATCTGAGTTAATAAGCTAATAGCAGGCAATGTTTTTGGCGCATTTTTCACAAACACCGCCACATTGAGATCGTTTTTTTATGCTTGGAAAATTTTAGATAGCAGTTCATATGCATGATACGCCTTTTTAAATACTCCGCCTACATGGCGTATTTATGCAAAATAAAAAAGCAGCAGCAAATAAATGCTATTTGGAACATTACTCAATTTGCATATGGTATATAGAGTTTAGAATCCCATCGGCAATGGCATCGGCTATAACGCATTCTGTACGGGAGTGCTCTGAAACTTTCATCAAACTGGTGCTCTTTGACATTTAGTCATATCGCATTTGACAAGCGCCTTCCGCTTCTTCTTCGGTGAAGAGCGGCGGCCTCCGCCGTACGTGGTCGAACCAACGTCTTCCGCCTCAACAATCAAGAGTCCTAGCCACTGACCCACTGTTGTGGTGCAAAGCACTGTTTCAGTATTCTTAAATAGTCATGAATAAATATTAACAGTTAGGCCGATCTCGCGGCTCCTGCAGCCAGAATACGAGAGCAAATATTGTCACGTAGTGGTGACAATATTTTATTTCGAAGCTACTGGTAGGTTTGAAAGTGCTGCGCAGCGTTTTGGTCCAGCTTCATAGCCTCTAATGAAATTGTGTTTAGCTGCGTCTCAGGGAAATACTTACAGCAAAACGATACTACGCTCAACCGTTTTCCACATCGACTTCTCTCTGAAATACGGAAATACCAATTTGGATTGGTGACGGCTGTGCTTACATTCCTGTAAAGGCACGGTAAAAGAAAGCTGGACTACTGGGGTCTGAACTCACGTGAGTTGCCTAAGCATCCTTCAGCGTGAAGACCCCTAACATGTGCCTTTATCGCATGCGAAGGGCGCGCGCACGCACGCACGCACGCACGCACGCACGCACGCACACACACACACACACACACACACACACACACACACACACACACACACACACACACACACACACACACACACACACACACACACACACACACACACACACACACACACACACACACACACACACACACACACACACACACACACACACACACACACACACACACACACACACACACACACACACACACACACACACACACACACACACACAAAGAAATAAAATGAAATGCCGGCGCAGTACTGCGTATAAACGGGGATTTCCAGCTCGTAACCTGCATGGTAGGCTACCCTCGGATATCGCGTCAACAAGGAATTGCTGTACTACAAATTGCTGCAGTATACTCTAGATCAGGGCAAACGATGTACAGCACGTACTTATACGCCCATATGGTAGAGTGCGTTAAAAACAGAACTAAAGAAAGCTTGTTCACGACCGCGTATTGTACACGAGGCATCCGCGCCACCTGCAGTCCCCGGGCACGCGCGCCCGACAGATGGTGCTTTGTTTCAAGAGTAGGAGCGCGCTAGCAGCCTGGGTGCGAGGCTAACAAAAGCTATTGTGCATATGATCTGCAATGATACTTGCCAATTAGCATTAACGAGCATGCTCCTCATTTTCCTTTTACGCCGACAACAACAGATTATTTGGAGAATGGTGCTTTATTTCTATCGCTTTATTAAAGCTCGTAATTATTTATAAAGCAAATTAGCAGCCTTGGCAATTCGACACAAATGCTTGATCAGTTTGTGAGTCCTTATTTATAAACAACGAACACAGCACGCGTTGAATTGAATTTGGTTATGTATATATCAATGCACAGAGAAAGTTTATATGGTGACCTGCATACACGGCAAAGTAAATCCAAAGAAACTAAGACCCAATCAGGCCAAAATGTTTACAAGGAGCTCTAAAGTAATGTTTAAATAATAATCAATTATACGTACCCGACAGTTAACATCTGTGGTATAAAAAAAGATGCGGCAAGGGCTCACGAATCCGCGAGAGTTGCGCTATTGGCAATATGTAATAAATATAAGCATTATAACCAAGCAATCAAACAAAGGTGAAGCAATTGCAGAGGAACTTTATCTTGAGAAAAAGTATGCAAAATATAAACATAGGCCACGTATTTATGAACATATACGCTTGTTTATCACGAAGCACGGGCAATCGAGCAATGCTTTCTAATCTCAGGTTGTAGCAGAAAAAAAAAATTAGGGCTACAGTTCACCAGTTTGTAGGAGCGTTCAGTAATGTAGCTGACATAACTTCTTGAGCTGACTTCACAAGCACCTTTCCCAATGAAGAAGCATTACCGACTCACGCGAGTGGACTTGGTGTTCTGTTTTACGCGATTTCCGTTCTTAAAATGAAAGCGACTGGTAAGTAAACTTACCAATCTATCAGGGTCGAATGGGCAGAGACGGGATTTGCGTATGTTCCTAAATACGCTGAGAAATAACTCCAGGGTTCATTATTTCAAGAGGAAAGGTGGTGCCTAAGAGAAGTGTGCATTGTTTTATGCCGCTTTCTTATCATCTGGAAAACCCAGCCCACGCTAGCAGGCTGTGTTATGGAGATAGCTGAGATATGTGTGGGCTGACCACTTTATTGAAGTGCACCGGCTTGAAGACTTCGTTATGCTTATGTTGTAGAACGACGGGGCCATTTTTGCGTTCAGGTGCCGGATATTTGAGAGCTTTCCTCTAAAGCCTTAGTTCAGTTTAAGCAACATGCAATTGACGGGCAGGCGTATGGAAGCTCAATTGTTCACTGCATTTTCAGTTGTGCAGTCGAGTCTCTTAAGTTTTCTGAAGGGGAGACTATGATGCACAAGAATGTTTTGGCAATCATTGTTTGCATTTCGCTATGTTGTCTGCTGCCCTGCAATATAGGGGCCGAGGTGCGTGTCAAGCTGCAATTTCTGGCTTTTTTCTCTCTACACTCACCATGTGTACATGGGAATGTATATTAAATATAAAATTGCAAATGAATGAAATTCATTAGTTTGTATTGGCTTTCACAGTTGTGTTTACTGGAGGGCGGTAAGCACTATACTGACGCCTGTGTTCAAAAAAATCTGGGTTTAAAAAGATGCAACCGGATTAACTAACCAAACACAAAGTGTTGTAAATAGCGGAAATATAGCGAAATGGGTGCTTAGGATATTTAGGCTTCGTGTTAAATTTAGATGCGAAAGCTCCTTTAACGCCACCTTTTCATTCAGGGAATTTTCGCCTTTAAGGGACGGAAGCAAAGTTTGTATAACGGCGAGCATACTCAGTTGATGTGCTTTTGAGGTAAATGAGGGCGCACTTTCTGTCTCAACTTAACGTGGGCATCTCAATCTTCACTTAACAATGAACGTCATACACCTGGAATTACGTATGTCGTAGGTTAGAATCGAAATCGGAATCCAAATTGTAAAACAGCACACTGAAGCCTAAACAAGAAATAAATTTTCAGAATCGTGATAAGAAATCACTGACGTATTTTTTCATTGCAACCCCGAAAACGTCGCTGCCGACTTTCGTGCGGCACGGGATCCTAAGCCATGGAGTAAAACCTGGGCCCATAAAAAGTGGCCAGTATCCTAACGACAGAATCATGGCGTTGTGCATCCACAAGATATAGAAAAAGCACTTAACTGTGAGCCACACATGCGTTTGCGTACGCTTCAGTAATCGATTTCATAAAACATAAGACGCTTCTCTGCGGCGTCCTCCGTAGCTAGTCACAGCAGCTCCAGTGTGTTGAAATTAAAGAGCGATGAAAAGGTTTTAGGCAAAACGTTCCGAAAAGATTTTAAAGTCATTGATTGAAGGTGCCAAAAAGAATTAAAGGCAGCGTTGCAATAGTGTTTTCGTGCTGTGGCCCCCCGAAGCATATCTGTTCTCACCAACATGGGTTGAAAATCTACGCTCGTTGGCGTTTTTCTACGTTTAGGTTATATCCGCCGCCTTATATGTCTTCAGGCAGAGCCACAACTATACTTACAATCCAATTGAGAGTCCTAGTCATAACGCAATATAATGGCCATAGGCGTTTTTGAGGCCTCAAGGGATATCTTATCTCAAATATTTATTTATAAATTTTATATACTGAGGTGGGTAGACAAATTAATTATATGAAAAGATCCAACAGTTTTTGATGAGTCATGAAAACAATACTTGCGTATGCTTCTTCATATTCTAGTTCTGTTCAACAAATAAAGGAGACCATTTACGCATGGTGCAATACAAAAATGCGGGAAATATACTCATGGCAGTAGATGCAGAAATTTATAACATACCAACAGTTGCGAATAAAAAGCAAAATCCTCATCATCATCAACCTGACTATACCCACTGCAGGGCGAAGGCCTCTCCCATATTTCTCCACTTAACCCGGTACTGTGCTAGCTGCATCCACTTGACCCCTGCGAACTTCTTAATCTCATCCGCCCACCTAACTTTCTGCCGCCCCCTGCTACGCTTTCCTTCCCTTGGAATCCAGTTTGTTACCCTAAGCGACCATCAATTATCCGCTCTTCGCACTGGATGTCCTGGCCATGTCCATTTCTTCTTCTTAATCTCCGCTATAATGTCGGTAACTTGAGTTATTTCTCTGACCCACTCTGCACGCTTCCTATCTCTTGATGTTACCCCTACCATTTTTCGTTCCATAGCCCTCTGGATTGTCCTCAACTTAAGTAGAAATGCAAAATAATAAAGCGAAAATACAGAGCACTGAAAGCCTCCATTTTAAAGGTGCAAGATCCAGACATAGAAGAGATGCTGGAGATTATATCTACAGTTGTGTAAATTTGGAATAAAGTAGAATTATTTTAACAAGCATAGCGACATCGTCTCGCCTCAGAGTTCCAAATATTTGAAAGAAACTAAGCTTCAAAGCCTAATACACATTTCTGCAAAAGGTAAAGTCATCGGTGAGGTATAAACGTGGGAAGTAATATAAAGGGCTTAACCTAAATGTTGAGAACGTGAAAAGAGGTGAGAACAAAAACTATAGGTGTAAAGTTAAGAGAAACAAGTAGAGCAGAGTAAGTAAGGGAGCGACTGCGAGTTATCAACATCCTTTTCAAAAACAAGAAGTCAATAATAGCGTATAACCTGAGTCAACATAAGAGACAGCGCAAGGTGTAGGTGAGTAGACTCTGTAAGAATAAAAATCTTCCTGTAAGTGCAAGAACAAATGAGCTGATACGAATAACAAGATTCTCAGGAAAAGTTGCCTAAAACTCGCTTCAGAAAGGGGTGACGGGGAAAATGTTATAATTTTATTTGCCCTGGACTGATTGCAGTAAGGATGCTCTTTTTGATAACTGGTGAATATTGCACTTCCTTTGCGAGAAATTTTGATTTCTGTCAAGTGCCAGTAAGCACCATCACATTAGATTCAACTAGCAGCCTATTGTCCAGCTCAGGTAAAACCCTCTTATCAAGTGGTTTGCTTGTGTTAAGAACTATTGTAAACAGCGGATTAGACGCAGTGGGTTTTCACACCGATTTGTTTTAGCCTGAAACACAGAAACAGGTGCTATCTCAGACAGTCTCTTGCGAAACAAAAGTTTCCAGTACAGCTGCTATTGTTAGTATTATTTAGATGATTGTTAACCGTGTGTTTTCGCGTGGCTCGAAGAAACAATAATCTGGTATCTCACGCAGGTTGCCAAGTGGTGTGAAATTATCGCTCTCATTGAAGCCCTCATAAATGGGGATTTCATGTCATGATTTTCGCTATAACGTCCGCATGAAATGCAACGTTGCGGTGACCGACAAAGATTTGGGCCAAATTCCTTCGTATCTATGATACTTGCACAGTGGATTCTTGCGCCGAAAGAGAAAAAAAACAAAGCGCACTAAACTTTGTGCGGAAGCCAGCAGTAGGGCGTACTTGTCATTTCTTCATTCTTCGTTTGATCTGAAAAGTTATTTACTCAGAATACTAAGAAATCTTACCCACCAAATATTCTACTGCAAAAGAGGAAATACGCCTTGTCTGCCACGTTAGAAAATATTCAGTTTTCACGTTCAGACCATCCACGGTCAATCGTCCTAAACTAAATAATCAAGTAGTACTCGTGAGCGGACTAGTGTATTTATATAATACCACCAGCACGGCACGGCTGCATTACTTTGCAGCAGGGCAATTTACAACAATTAAAAAAGAGCAAGAAGCATAATATTAGAAGACTACAAAAGAACAGATGTAAAAACATTGTACTTAACAATTTTCTTGTGACAACATAAAATATTGGAAGGTTTGAAGGTTTATTAAAACGAAATACAAGTCAATTATAAGTGCATAAAAAAGTTTGTACAGTAGGAGGTCCCGAAGTAAGACTGTCTTGGGGACCTCCCATCAGAAATACATGAGTATAAATACACAAGTGCGGCAGAGGATCTAGAAAAATATATAATCAAATTGAAACCTATTAAAATTTCGGCAATGAATAAGTTACACAATAGTAAGCGGGCGTAAGTTTTCAAACAAGAAAAAAGAAAAAGAAAAAAATCAATCAAAGGCATACATCAGGCAAAGCACAAGAACATTATGAAAAACACAAAAAAATATCAGACATGGAATGGGCAAAGGATGGATGCAAAGATAATAAGAACGGAAGCGGAGACAGATAAGTATGCTCACAATGACAAACACTTTGACCGTTTGCTGTCGGAGTGGGGAACAGAAAATGCGATTAAGGTAACCTTAGGTAAGGTATGAAGCTGAATTGTTTGATGGATGTTTTTTTAGTAGAGTGTAGAAAGCAAGTTGCGAATGGGCTGATTTAACTCGGTAATGAATTCCAAGTTTTTATGGCGGAGAAAAAAGCAGTTTGTTTTCCGTAATTTGTGTTTACTTTTGGTAGTAGCATATTATTTTGTTCAGAGAATCGAGTGTTATTATTATTAGCGAGGAAAGATTCAGAGAAACAGAGAAGTTGGCAATTATCATTGCGAGCGCGGTAAATTAAAAGACCTAACCTAAGAATAAGGAGGCATTTCAAGGGAAGAATGTTTAGGTCAGAGTAAAGGCGTGAAGCAGAGGCTGTGTATGGGCTGAATGATATAATTCGAAGCGCTTGGTTTTGAAGATGAGAAATACATGATAAATGGCATGATTAGGTATTACCTCATGATGATATGCAATAATTAAGATGACTGTTAATGAAGGCATAATATAGGGATAAGAGAACATGGCTTTGAAAAATATGTCTAGTTTTTATTAACACCCTTATTCCAAATGAAATTTTTTTACTGACAGATTTTGTGTGTAAACTTTAGGTGACAGTCGAGCATGATGCCGAGAAATGTAACGGATTCGGAGGCAAAAATCATATGATGTCCCAGACAAATGTGTGGGTTCGTGATAATTTGCTTTTGATGAGTGCGGAATATCATGAAGGTAGTTTTTGCAGGAATAAGTTGTAGCATGTTAATGATATGAAGCAGTGTTCCAAAACAGCATAATAACGAGCATATGAACACAGACAAAGTACTTAGTGTAGGAAGGTATATTAAAACTAGGATCTTGATGCACTATTGCTGGTAAGACCATTCTTCAGTAAGTGCGCTGTTTGGGTCAGGAAGGAGAGATTTAAACGTTTGTGTCGTCTATTGACCTTGTCCTTATGAACCCAAGCAGAGCATGTATTGTTCCCAATTATTATTTATGAAAATTTACCTATTGCTTTTTGATATTTACATTAGTGTGTAGTAAACAATCGTAATATTTATAGAAGTGGTTATGTTTTGGCAACATTATTATTGACAGATGTGTATGGTAGCTGGCGATCACTTACCTTCTGCAAGCCATACGCTGCTAACAAGGCTGCACGAAGGGTTGTGTTGAAGCGTTTGATTATCGCCCCCCCCCCCCCCAAAAAAAAAACAAACACTACACTGTAAAAACAAAAACACCTTTTTGGGCATTTGTCTGATTCAAAACACCCTTACACCCTGAGTCTAGGGTGTTCGTGCCATTGGAAATCACCTCTTGCATGCCAAAGGGGTGCTTTGGTTGGAGAATATGCCTTAGGGTGTTACGGGCAAGCAATATCACCTAACATGCTGGGGGTATGGTTGCGTAACTTCGTAGCCTTTTATACACAAGCGGCGCTGCTAATATGACCCAACACCTAAATAAAGCACCAAAAGTAACGCTAAAATTAATATTACACACGAGTGCTTTCTAAAAATGAAACAGAAACTGAAACAAAATTTCACCGCCAGGAGGCGGCCGGTAGCTACGAACGCTCTTTTCAAATTTCACAATATGGCCGTTAGCATTGTGGGGTGCGTTCCGACCACGTTTCGGCGAATGCTGAATGTGTTTCTTCGATTGTATACCCTCGTGAAATGTGTTGCATTTCCCATGCATATGTGTTACAGAAGTGTGTAAGCTTGTGAAGTGCCTTCTACATGTGGTGTTTAACGCAAACGGGCATTTATCGTGTCGGCAAGTGTCCGGGATTCTTTTTGCTTTGCTCAGGCCGAAGGACTGCTGCACCGCTTTATGTTTGAGATGTTCGAAAGAAGAAGGCATGGACGATTTTTTTTTTCTGCGTGACTAAGAGGTATATGCGCCGACTACATTGCACTCGCGCTGAAATCGCACTGGTTGGTTCGGTGCCGGTGATAGGAAGGCGGACAGCGTACTTTGCGGCTGACGCAATCGTCTGTAAAGGTAAGCCTATTCTCACGCATATTGCGCTTTGTGGGAACAGTGTCCTACCGGATTGCTGCATTTTGTGTCTTTTTGTGCCGGAATGCTCCAGAATGTGCTGAAATGAAAACGTGAGACACGCGCTTGTTTTCACCTGACTGCCAAAATGACATCGCACATGTGGTAGATGTCGCGGCGAGTTACGCAGATTTCGCGCAAGAACATCAGTCTCAACTTTCTTGAACAGAAATAATGTATGTGCTACGTTTCCTTGCATTTTGTACGCGCAGGTGGTTCACGAAACGATTTTCGTTTCTTGACAGTTTGATACTTGCGCTCAGTTCGCAACGACTCGGTTTTGTTCTACCGTTTCTGTTCGTGCGGCGTACTACCTTAACTCTCCTAGCACTCTCGACTCCCCCTCCCCCTCCTCCCTTATCGCTTACACTTCGCGCTCGCTCTCCTGAAACCTCTTTCATGCTTCGTTATCTTCTTTCACTCGGAGCGTCGCGACCCCCCCCCCCCTTTTTTTTTTTATTTACTCTGCGCATAGGCGCGCACTGTCCTGCTGCTCGGGGAGCGTCCTCCCGCAGCCCTTTTGTTTAAACTTTTTGTTCGAGGAGGCTATGTTCGTTCTCGGCGGTCGTTCAGCGCGGCACGCCTCTGCGCTCGTGCTCTCGGCATCGAAAGCTAAACATTTCGACAGATTTGCCTGTCTGGTTGGGTTGATAACTAAATAAGACTTGAAATTTCTCCAACCAACACTTTTATTTTATATAACCCGACGTTTCGGAGCCAGCTCGGCTCCTTCTTCAGGGGTGCATGACGCGGGGCTGCGTGCAGCTATAAGTAAAGGAATGGTCGAGGGGGAGAAGAAGGTGGGGGGGGGGAGAATGGGGAGGGGGTGGAATGTGTGTGAAAGGAATGAGAAGGAAGGAGGGGGGTTTAGACGAGTGAGGGTGCCGCAGGTGCAGGTGTGCTCGCTGGCGACTTTTTTCTTTTCTTCTGTGAAGTGGCCGGGAGAGAGCGAAGACCTTGTAAGTATACAGCAGGGAGGTTGCCTGTTGTCCGGTTGATGTTATTTGCGGTAGACTGTATGTGCCATGACTCGAGGAGGCGTCTTTTGCGGTAATTGGTCTCGGTCTCCAAGATGAACGTTTCTTCGAGATTTATTCTGTGGTCGGAATCTTCTGAATGTTCAGCTATGGGGTTGCGTTCTCTTGAAAAATTTCGTACATCGTTCTTGTGTTGCCGAATTCTTTCTTTTAGGTTTTTTGTTTCGCCAATGTAGCTAGCATCACAGTCGGCGCAGGGAATTTTGTAGACAATGCCTTGGGCTCTTTCTCTTGGTGGTCGATCTTTGGGGAAGGGTAGCAGGCTCCCCAAAGTGTTTGAAGGCTTGTGCGCCACTCGAATTCCCTCTTTTCTTAGAATACGGGCGATGGTTTCGCTGGCGCCTCGGACATAGGGGACAGTGACGTACTTTTGAGATGTAGTTGTTTGCTGCTGGTTATTTTCTTCCCGGGGCCTGTCGTTGCGTTTTTGGCGGCGAATGATTTTCCGGATAAATTTTTTGGGGTAGCCGTTCATGGTTAGTTCCTTGAATATTAAGCGTTTTTCGTTTGCTTTGTCGGGCTCTGTGGTGCAATGTGTTTCCACTCTTTGTAATAAGGTCTTCACAACTGACGCTTTATGGCTTGTCGGGTGGTTCGAAGTGAAATGCAGATATCGCCCTGTGTGGGTGGGTTTTCGGTATACGGAGAATCGTAGGCGGTTGTTTTTTCGGGTCACCAGAACGTCCAAAAACGGCAGGGCGCCTCGCTTCTCCATTTCTAGGGTGAACTGAATCTCCGGTTGAATGGAATTTAGATGAGAGAGGAAATTTTGGACTTCAGATTTCTTAATAATTGAGAAACAGTCATCGACATATCTCAGAAAAATTTTTGGCGGTGGGCGGAAAGAGTTGAGAGCTCGTTCTTCGATGTGCTGCATAGTTATATTCGCCATAGCGACAGAGATGGAGGCACCCATTGGTGTTCCCTTAACTTGTTTGTAGAATTCTCCTCGGCATGAGAAGTATGTGTTTGATAAGCATAGTTCCAGAAGGCGGCATATCTCGTCTACACTGAGTGGGGTTCGTGCGCTGAGTGTATCGTCGCGTTGTAGGGCTTCTCGAGTGGCGGCCAACGCGAGATTTACAGGGACATTTGTGAAAAGGGACACCACGTCAAAGGAAACAAGGCACTCGTCGGCCTCAAGGCTCACCTGGGATACGAGTTCGATGAAATGCCCGGCGTGTCGGACGTGGGTCGCGGTTTTTCCCGTGATTGGTGTTATGAGCTTGTGCAGGTATTCCGACAACGCACGGAGGGGGGAGAAACGGAAGTCGACAATTGGGCGTAGAGGAGTCCCAGGTTTATGGACTTTGGGCAGGCCGTAGAAGGCTGGGGCTGATCCGTTGGTGCACGATAACTGCAGGTAGAGGTTTCGGTGGTTTGGGAGGTTTTTGAAAACTTCTTTTAATGCCTTGTTCAATTTTGCCTGGGTACTTGTTGTGGGGTCCTTCTTCAATTTTTCGTATTCTTGATTGTTGAGTAGAGAAGAAATTTTCTGGTCATAGTCCTGTCTGCCCAGAACGACTGTTGTGTTGCCTTTGTCCGCTGGGAGGATTACGATGGTCGTGTCTCTCTGGAGGTCGTTGAGCGCATGCCGTTCATCCCGTGGTAGATTCTCTTCATTTCGGCGTGAATGCAGACCTTTCAGTACTCCGACTGTTTTGAGCCTGACTTCTCGAGGACCTGTTTTCAGCTGTTGGAGGCCGTCTTCAAGAGCAGATACAATTTTCGGGAGAGGAGGTCCGTGAGCCTAAATATTGAATTTGTGTCCCTTGGCCAGAATTGAAATTTCGGCGGGTGTTAGATTTCTGGAAGACAGGTTCGTGACCACGTTTGAATGGTCAGTGGGGGCGTTGTCAGGTCGGGGTTGTAATTCTGCCAGCTTCTTCATTTGCTTGGTGCGGTGTTTGTTGGCTTCGGAAGCTGCTGTCTCCTGGGCGAAGGCCTCAATGGGTGTTAGAAGCTTGGGCATCCTGTGCTCGAGCTGTCGACGAGCAAAAAAGGCGTTAGTCTTATTTACTCGGCATCGAAGTGCGCTGGTCGGCCGGCCTGGCTGCATAACAGTTTATTTCAAACTACGTAAACTATATGCCGCTATCATCAGCCTATGTTAACTTCCCCGCGTCTGGATTTGCCTTTTTTAATCAGAATGGGAGCATTTTTCATTTTACGGGGACAATATTTTGCGGTTGCATGGAGTGTGAATTTGCATTTTTATTATGCCGCTTTTGTTATGGAGTTTACTTTCGCTCTTGAAGAATCATTTAGGTACGTATTTTATTTTCAGCAAGACTTCAATTAAGGCACTTGTACACGTGCTAAGTCAGCTGATGTGGTTCAAACCATCCAGTTTTCATTATTTTTGTGGTCACATTTCAACATAACTGTTTGACCGCATTACTTGATTTTTGTAGTGTCTTTAGACTAGAATAAATGGATATTCGATACTGATGCCTCAGCATTCAAGTAGAGGTCGACAGCTTGAATTCTGTGGCCAAATATTGTACCAGATGTTGCTATTACAGAGTTTGATTCTCACCAGATGTTTACTTTTTTTTTGTATTTTGCCTAAATGTACATATGAAGCGGTTATCATAGCCTTAGTCGCATATGTTTACCTTCTTTGCTCATCACAGTGCGCATATTGCAGGCAAATTTGTGACTTACTGTTATTAAAAAATTTGTAATGTATGTGTTGAAAGCAGTTTACTGATTTATAGGGCCCAGAAAACAATTTGACTTTCATATGCTAACGATGCATGTCTGTAGATTGTCGCTAAGAATTGAAGCCTACTTTTTAAAGCTTAGCGGGGACCCTTAGTTTAGAGATATATTACATATTTTATTGCCATTCAGCCGTGTGCCAAGTTGAGGGAAGGAGGATCATAATTTTTGCTTTGTTATTTTTTATATTAGACTTTCCTTAATATTGCTTGCAGTTTGGCGATGAGTGACAAAAAACTGATGGTTTTTGCAGTTTTCTAACCTTAGTAAATATTTCTATTTGCTGTTTGCTAATGCCAGTTTTTTTTTTTTCAGATATGTACAAAGGAATCAGTTGCCTTAGCTTTTGTACAATGATTTTTAATATTCAGTTACTTGAAACATTGAGTAAAATGAATTCTTTATGGCTACCATTCACACAAACTTGCAGTTCTTACATGACGTCAACATGCTGATCAAGAAGGACGGCAAAGAGGCAGTTGAAATTGGCCTGAACAAGACACTTGTCTTGGTTTTGAAGGACACCATTCGTGCAAGAAAAAAGGACAATGCCCGGGTGCTCGAAGTATGTTCTGAAGGAATGCGTGAAAGAAAAAAGAAGCGTAAGTATTAAGCTGTTTCCTTCTGTTTGCTGCATGTGCTATCTAATTGGCAGCTTTTCGCTAAATGCCTACATTTTTGCCATTTTGCATTGCCTTATAGATATACTAAAAACATGGCTGAGCATCAGAAAGAATAATAAAACCATAACTAGCCTATGCATTTCTTCATATGTAACAATTTTCGCATTAGCTAAATTTAAATTACCTATTGTTCTTCTCCGTTGTAATGGTGCAGCCTTTTCGAATCTGTTCAACTAGTAGCAGAGAATTAGGTGATACCTGATTCAAATTTACACAAGCTTTGCTAATTTTTGCTGTCAGATGTTTGGCTTTCAGTTTGTGTGCCTCTACATGTTTTCAATTTTGTTTATTTGCCTTCCTAAATTAGACAATAAATTATCGCCTCAAAACTCGGCTGTCTCTTTTTACCTGCAAGGAGGTACACCATTGTTGTGTTGCTTATTTCTTTTGTAGATGTACAGACAGTATGCATTCTGCAACTCTTGGCAAACATTGGGAACCAGCCGGGAGCTCTGGATGTTGTTTGTATCATTTGTAAGTTTTCTCTTTGTCATTTGAATATTCAGGAAGCCTACTTGAAACCGACATTATTAGCGAATTTTCTTTGTTTCTAAAATGGTTTACAGTCTAACTTGTAATATGTATTAGTGATTCATAATTCAAATAGAAATACTACACAAGTTTTCATCGCAACTGTGAATTCTTTGCTCTGAAAAGATTATTTGCACTGTAAGTACAATCAAAAGCACTTTTATGAGACTCCTGCCATCACATGCTTACCATGTCGTATTGCATACAAGAGTCACCTGAGCCATTTGACTAAGCACTCTGCTGCAGTGGACCAGCAGTGCTTTATCAGATAGCTCTTGCAGGCAGCTTGGTGGGGTTTAGCATTTGCTGGATGGAAAGGGGTCTCTCAACCTGCTCATGCATGCTAGTACCTAACATGTTCCTAATGTCTGGAATATATAATCTGAGACTGCTTCAAAAGAAATATTTGCCACATTGTCTTATCCTACAGGCCTCTGAAGGTGGGTAATGCAGTTTAATAGTTGTTTTAAAAAAATGCTGTAATTTGCTACCCAAGTTTGAAATGATGTAATAATTTTATTTCTTCTCAGATTAGGTTTACCACAAATGCCTTCAACTACAGATGCTAACATTTTATGCATTAACCATGCGGCACTGTCATACACATTCTCATTTCTAGTAAACATTCTCAATAAATCCAAATTGTTATTTTTGCTTTTCAAGTTAGTCAACATATTTTTAGTATTCGAACCTTTAGTATTTCAAAGTGCTCAGACTGCCTGCCGCTATAACAATTACAACTTCTTGAACACTTGAGCTTCCTGCCACCTCTTGATGCTCACCACTGATGTTCTGGATGTCTATGCGTACAATGTGCTATGCATGGAAAATGTTTTAACATGCCATGCTTCAGTGTTGACATTTTTTAGAGTTTCTGCTAATTGGTTGTTTGGTAATGCTCTGCTGTTGCACATGTAATTGTCGCTCAACTCAAAGCTCCAGTGTACACTTTCAATGAATAATGTGTGATGAAGTTTCAGAGCTGCCGCATAGAGCAGCGAGAACACTTTTTCCTTGTTACTAAACCTTAAATGTAAACACTTCAGGAAGCATTGCGATGACCTAGGGCTTGGCTGGTTTATACTTAGCACAAGAAGACGTGCAAAAGTTCAGAAATGCATTATGTGTTATGTATTACATGCAGTTTTTTTTTGTTTTTTTTTGGAGTGCCCCATCACTAAGTATGCTCTTTCCACGTTTTTTTTGTTTGGTTCCGCAGTATCTACTTGGCAGTGCAGGGTATGCTGTTGGCCATGTGTGAAGCCTTCAATTGAGCCAGCTGGTAATATTTTAGGAGTAAACACCGTGCTCCAGTGCTGTTTATTGTTTATTTACATTTTTAACTATCATAATAAGCATTCCAGTTCATGTGAAATGAAAAGTTCGTGGGGCAGCATAGAAGTTCTCTAACCCAGGTGCTTTTGATGAGTGTAGCCATTTTTGTTTGATAAAATAGCTTGCATAATCTAAAATTACCATGCAACAGCATGCTGCATGAATAAAAATGGGTTGACCTTATGTCCTCTCATTTATGACTTGATCAGACTGCTGGCTTTGTGCCTCCTGAACCAACCATAACAGTATACTCTGCAATGTTAATTGTGAGATAACCACCAGTGGTTTCCGATAGGGCCCTTTTCCAGCACACTGCTGTACACTAAAAGGGCATTGGCGTATTCTAAATATTGAGTAGAAAATATGTTGAATTTGCTTTTTGCCAGGTGCAGTGCATATTTATACAGCTGCTGTGTTATGCACTTCTTTCACAATTTTATCAAGGAACAGGAAGAAAAGACTGCCACGCCATGCGCCGGATATATTGGGAGCAGCATCAAAGAAGCTGAAGAGCATTTCCCCTTCATTCAGCAATGGGTCGATTTTGGCTGTTCAATCTGACATATGACAAGGGGTCCGAAAATTTGTGCTGCTTTATAGAGCACCTCTTTTTGGGCGTCTACGTGTCGAAGCCATGATGCGCTGCACGACGCTTTATTTCATCGCTTAAGGCCGAATTTTATGCAAGCGCACGCGTTGACACTGACAAAGCATAGGATTAATATTGTGTACTGCGATTATTGTTGCATACGACTAAATGTTTTGTTGTTGTTTTTTAAGAAATGTCATCATGCTGTTGTGTTCATTGTTCGGTTCTGTTTTTGAAAAAAATTGTATACTTTGGTGTTTGCATTTGTTGGAACTGTTTTGCTTCTTTCATTTTTTGGGGGGGTATTACGTACATACCACGTATGTTTTTGCCCGTCTGCTAGGCTCTCAGTGGAGAGTGGCAGTATTAAATAAATGAGGTTCCATAGCGCGCATCAATGAAGAAACAGAACACAAGTGCTCCCCCCCCCCCTCCACCAGCACCCGAGCACCCACTAGCCCAAACCCTGACCCTTCTATGCCGAATAAAAGACTTCCAGTTTCCTTCTGTGTGACATTTTTTTGTAACATGCTTTGTGAATTTGAAAAAACAATCATACTGGCATGGGCCATTCGAGATGTCAAAATAATGGCATGCAGCATCTCTTTACATGCTCATTTGGCATTACAGGTGGTTAAAAGGAATACCATTAAGCTTGATTGCAAGTGTGCACATAGGAAAAGCATTAAGGAACGTGTAGTGGCAAAAGTAATTCCTAATTAGGGAATGCAATATATGGACGTTATCCGCACTGATTTTTATCAAGGGGTGTAAGGGTGCAATGCCACTGCTTCCACCCTGCAATAGGGTGTAAAGGTGAGGAAAACACCCCAGTGCATTGGCCCCATAGAAGGGTGTTATGACCAACCGAAGCACCATCTTTAAGGGTGTACTGGCACCCTGAAGCCACTTTTTTTCAAGGGTGCATGGGTGTTAGTTATAGACATGCGAAAACACCTAATAAGGTGTTTTTGTTTTTACAGTGTAGTATCCATTCCGGCAGCCTTACGAAATCTGAGAACTGCACTACGCCAGCCAGAGTCCATGCATCGGATATAACCTCAAGCCAACATTTTCATCCACCCCGTTACCATCGTATCGCGGGCTCAGAGTGACGGCGCCAAACGGAGGGTGCAATGCCGTTGCGGAATTAAAATTTGTCCAGTACTTGTTTTGCATCCTGACGATCTAGGGAGAAAGTTGCACAATACTGTAGGCGCATTGTTAACTACATGCGCAGCTCGTAAACATTACTGCAAGTTACTATTTTATTTGGCCACATAATTAACGCCTAGACCACCAACACTCTACCTCACCTTACGGCTTTCCTGCCTCGCATGACCCCACTACGAGTAGCCAGATGCGTACATCACTGCACCGGCACTTACACGTATTCAGCCACGACCTGCTGAAAAGACCTCGGACGAGAGCGTTACGAGGCGAGTGGCCGTCGGAAAATCGGTCTTCTTCCGCAACTTCGCAGGAAGCCCAGCTTGGATAGAAGGCACCGTACAAAAAAGACTAGGGCATCGATCTTGGCTGATCAGATCCAAAACCGGAACGGTTCGTCGACACCTTGATCACAAAAAGCCAGGTGCTGAATCCTACCCGACGGTAGATCCGCTATTGAACGATAAGACCAGCGGACCAGCAGCAAGCACAATTCCGGCTCCTTACATGATCGCGACACCACAAGCGGAAGCTTCGCCTGAGGACGATCTGCCTACAGCGCCCCACTCCGAACATGGAGAAGCTGAGGCCTGACAAAATGACTGCGCAACACAACCCTGCGACGACCAACAAAACGAGTCCAGGCATGATCAAGCTCTGCCAAGGCCTCAACGTGAACGTCGTCCACCCAACCGATACGGTGACCCAGTCTAAGGAGGAAGGGGTGTTGTGTACGCGAACCGACGCACTGCCACACCGCCTCCTAGCAAACGGACGCACGGCCGCTCCAGTTGCAATGCCTCCTTGCAGCTGCGAGCCGGCCCCTTCGGAGGAACCAGAGGGGGTCCCCCCTGCCTGCGCCGACGACGACGCGCGGACGTAATCGAGCCGTGCGTGCGTTGCCTCGGAACTGGACCGTCCTGGGATCATGTGCGCGACCAGGGCATGAGAAGCAATGCCTTCTATAAGGTGTATCCACACGACGGACCACGGACTGGCCCGCGGACTGATCACGTGGTGTCGATCGCGTATGGTCCGACTAAGTCCGGCCCACGACAGCATCCACACGGCGGGCCAAAATGGCAGCCGACAAGCCGGACCACGAGGCCGGCCAAAGGTATACGCTATTTACTTCGCCGTTTCGCGATGTGCTCGTTGAACACTGCCTCCGATTTTTTTTTTTTTTTACATTATTTCACACTGCCAAATTTGGCGTGCATTTCGGCAATATTCAGGTACGGCCTTCGTCTATAGGGGCTTCATATAAACATGGATGGATGCACCTGTGCAGCCCTAAGAATGTACCTGAGTTTAAATCGTTCCACTTAATCCGTTTAATTACAGACGCAAAGATGAAGATGATCAATAAGGACCACACGCAGACGCCTTAACTGAGGACCGAACTTAAGCCGCGTTCAGACTACGTGCGCATCCGTCGTAAGTATCTATCGCAGTGCGCATAGCGGCTGGAACTCCCGTTTACGTAGCTTGCGACCGCGCATGTTCACACTGGGCCGTTCGGTAAGATGCGTTCTTTACGATCGGCCAATCACTGCTCTCAACATGGCGCCGGTTAGCGAGCGGCTGATAGCGAAGGTCTGGGCTCTTCAAACTCAAAATGAGATGTGAAAGAAAAGACTGGACACACAAATAAAATACGAAAAAGAACAATGGGTATATTAACAATTAACCACTCGATTACAAATACACTTCGTTTCGCACACGCACGTTCGCACACAGTTTTCAAACGTCCGCTCAGCGTGCTGACGCACCACTCACTCCGCACATTTCTTCACGCGCCCGCTCTCGTTGCCGACGTACCGCGCACTCCTGCTCGGTGTCGCATGATCGCACTCTCTCGCACCGAAACAGGCGTACGGTCTGCCTGCATCCCTGCTTTCGATTTTACCAGTGCCCCGGAGCGATCTTGGAGACGGGCCGGGGCGGTGACTCAAAAGCCGTACTACTGACACCGAACAACGAGCCGGGACGCGCGGCAGACACGGAAACGAACGCGGAACCTCGTCCCCCCTCAGAAAATGCTGTTTTCTTTTCTATTTTACGGTGAGCTTCTTTCAAACTTCGACGAGTCGGCACCAGCTCCGTTCTGCGGCCCGACCGCATCGTCGCCCCGCATCGACCCTTCGCTGCAGGCCAACTGTTCCCTCACTTGTCAACGCAGTCGATGGGCTGCGAGAATGCACGGCAATGAAGCGGGAATCCCCCGCCTCCATAACCTCACTTTTGTAAACTAGAGGAAACATTTGCTTGTTAAGACCTTGTTCGCACATGAAAAAACGGATTGATAAACCACTTACTACTTTGACTCAGCGCACTGGCAATTTGCAGCCAGGCATCTTTTTGCACTTCTCTGTGCGATTTCAGCTACTCGTAGTAGAGAGCCGGCCTCTGCCGAACTTTTTTTATGAGAGGCTGATAATTCCACAGCGAAGATTCCGCATTGCACATGATCAAGCTGCGGACAGACGCAATCACCGACACAGGCACAATCACTGACACAACACCAATAACACCGGCGAGCCGAGACACTGCAGCAGAGTAGGAGCGTTGGATCATGTCGCCTACTAGCTGGTTTGCGCGCGAAATCTGGGAAGACCGGAAGCCCCATGACCGGAAAGGGAAAACCGAAACAGCTGTGCGCATTGGTCGCGCGTAACAGACGTATCTGTGCTAGTCGTAAAAGTCGCGGGTCCTCCGACATTTACGCCCACGCTCGGTGCGGACGTTACGCATCTTACGCTCAATGCGACAGCAGTCTGAACAGACACGTTACGTTTTTTGCGCTTACGCTTACGATCATTATGAAAGATACGTGCGTTGCGCACGTAGTCTGAACGCGGCTTTAGCCGCAGTTAACGCGAATAGCAGCTCACCACTGCTGCACAGCACGCAACCGTTGCATAACGAAGCTGCGGTTAAAAATATCCTAATTATTTATAACACCGTGCGTGGAGCCGCTTCCGACTCGGGCGGTAATAGCGTGCTCAGGCATCGCCCTACCGCCGCGACGAGGCGTGCTACGGCAGCGGCGGATATCTCTCGCACTAGCGTGCGTAGTGAAACAGTATTTCCTAGAATAACAAGCCTGACATAAAGGCGCATCCGAACTGACCACTTCGTGAGAATCACTGTGATAACAAGCAAGTTTGTGCATAACAGCTGCCGCAAGTGTAGCGCCGGCTCACCCGGCCTTCTTGTACGCTATCTCCGCTGCTAATGCCTCGCCCATATATTGCCATATCTTTTTTTTTTTTTTTTACAAGACAGTCAGTAGACCTTTTTTTTTAATTTTTTACAGTGGGCAGGCCATTTACAGCAGTGCTGATCAAATCGAAAGCACCGTTCGCGGTGGCTTCGATTCGAAACAATCTAGGCTTAGTGACGACTAGGGTAGAGGTGGTATAGGCGCGGCCAGTGCGCGCCGTCGTCTACCGCGCTAGCGGCGGCACCACTCCGGCAAACTCGCGGCATTTGTCGTCGCACGTGTTCGTTTGGGAACTTCTCTTTCATGATGTAACTGGGGCCCATGTTTTTTGACACTTAAACAAGCCATTGTAAAACACTTGTCCGGGACGTGACAAGGCAGCAGTACGTAGTGCTGCACGTACCGTGGTACGCGGTACTCGAAGGCTGCATAAAAACACCGTCGTATGCCACTCTAGACACTGCCTATGTTACTTGGTGCTCTTCAATACATGCTCGAACTGCACTTTGTTGATTTGGGCGAGCTCATGCGCTTTAATCGGGCGCAAACACGCCTCCTCTGTTCACAGACGCCGCCAGGTCCGTGGTCCGCGGTCCGAGAAAAATGCCCAGCCATTTTCGCCCGCTCCGGTCCGCGGACCTGGCGCGGACCTCGTAAACCGGAAGTGGAACGTCACGTGACGCTTGGTCCGAGGACCAAAATAGGTCCGTGGTCCCTCGTGTGGATACACCTTTACAGGCGCTCGCGCTTCTTTCTCTCCTTCTCTTCCCCTCTCTCCTAAAGCACAATAAAGTGGTCTCTTCCCAGCAACCGAAACAAGAGGTTCCTCGCTCACGGGGCTCCGACGCCCTAAACATAACATGTGGCATCACATATTCATTTTCAGATTCTAAAACGAACATTCAGTTAAGCTCAATTTCCATCTATCAGTAGTTTTTGCGCTCCATGTATTTATAAAACTGGAGGCCGACAGTCTTTCTTTAAAGCTCCTTGTTACCTCGTTATGGGCGCATATGAGAAAGCGCTTTGCCTTGTAATTAACTATTTCATGTTTTAATGCGGGCTTGCGGGCTTGATCACATGGAGCGCTGCATGAAACTAGGGCAGCTTAAATTCGATAAAATTGGGTAGTGTCCGATTGTAGATCTCTGGAAGATTTCCACGTGTCCTATTAAAAGCATAACACGAGGCATGCTCTTAGCAGGACACATGTAAATCATCCAGATGTCTACAATCGGACACTATGCAATTTTAACCATATTTAAGCCGCTGTCATTCCATGCAGTGCTTCATGTTAACAATGGACCCGTACTAGCCCCGAAACGTGGTTTTCCCTTTTTTTTTTTCAGAAGATTGGAGCGAGTGTATGCTTGTTTCTGCAGTGATTAGCCGGCACCTAAAGCAGTTTTTGTGCAGACACACTTTTCTTGAAAAGCAACATGCATTCCAAAAGGTCCTGATAACTGATATCTGCAGGGGAACAATTCTCAAAAGCTTTCCCCAAAGGGGGAGAAAGAAAAAGAAATAGAATATTAACAGGACAGTGAACCATACCTGCCACTGTGGTTCACTGTCCTGTTAATATTCTTTTTTATGTCCTTCTCCCCCATCTGGATAATGCTCTTGAGAATTTTTTTTTTTGTGTGTGTGTGTGTGTGCAGTCGTGGCCGAGCGGTCAAGGCGATGGACTAGA